>NW_028317935.1:3623125-4267500 GCF_062004578.1 Staurois parvus | reverse complement strand
ATCTGTCCTTCCTTCCTTCCTTCCTTCCATCCTTCCTTCCTTTGCTACCTACTTGCCTGGTTTCCTTCACTCGCCTCCTTTCCCTTCCTTCTTTCCTTCCTTTCTTTTTTCCTTCCTTCCTTTCATCCTTCCTTCCTTCCTTTCCTTCTTTTCTTCCATACTTCCTTTTTTCCTTTATACCTTCCTTCCTTACTTCCTTCCTTTTTTCCTACCTTCCATCCTTCCTTCCTTCCTTTCTTTATTCTTTCCTTCTTTACTTACTTCCAGCTTCCCTTCACTCCCCTCCTTTCCATTCCTTTCCTTCCTTCCGTCCTTCCTTTTTTCCTTCCTTCCTTCCTTCCTTTTTTCCTTCCTTCCTTTCTTCCTCTCTTTCTTCCTTCCTTCCTTTTTTCCTTCCTTCCTTGCTTCCTTCATTCCTTACATCCTTCTCTCTCTTCCTGTCTGTTTTCCTTATTCCTTCTTTGCCTCCCTTCCTTTTTCCCCTCCTTCATTCTTTCCTTCCTTCCTTCCTTCCTTCCTTCCTTCCTTCCTTCCTTCTTTCCTTCCTATCTTCCTTCTTTCCTTCCTTCCTTCCTTCCTTTTTTCCTTCCTTCCTTCCTTCCTTCCTTCCTTCCTTCCTTCCATCCTTCCTTCCTCCCTTCCTTCCTTCCTTCCTTCCTTCCTTCCTTTCCTTCTTTCCTTCCATCCTTCCTTCTTTCCTTTCTTTATTCCTTACTTCTTTACTTACTTGCCAGCTTCCCTTCTCTCCCCTCCATTCCACAACTCCTTTCCCTTCATTCCTTCCTTCCTTTCTTTCTATCTTCCTTTCTTCCTTCCATCCTTCCTTCCTTCCTTTTCTCCTTCCTTTTTTCCTTCTTTGCTACCTTCCTTTCTTCCTTTCCTTCCTTACTTCTGTCTTGGAAATTCGCTTTAACGAATTTCTCCTTACCGTGAGTACTCGCAGTTGGATGCGCAGAAATCCCCCATAAAGCTGTGCGAATCTCGCTTACCACGACTGCAGCCAAACTACACGATTCCTGCCCATCCAAATACTTTGGTTCTGTTGAATTTGTGGGTGATGGAGCTCCGTTACCCTGGAATGATCACACGACACTCTAAGGCTGGTTGCAATCCACATAAGGGCCGGCTTTAGGCTCAGCTCTCTGTTTTTATTAAAAATACACACATGCCCCCCACATGAATAAAGTCAAACCCTCCCACCGAACAATACAATGGGGATTGCCTATACAGAGGATATACATTCCAATTGGAGCATAGCCTTTGCTATTATCTATCACTGGTCCTCCCCCATGAGTCTTCTGAGGTCAGCAGACTTCCTCCCCTTCCCCCCTATGAGCCATCTGAGGTCATATTTCCTGTCCTACTAGCTTCTATTGGTATGTAAAATTCTCTGCACAAACACTCCCTAAAAATATCAGTCTGTACCTGGATGGGCCCGATACGATCTTTATTAAAACACATCCATCCCAGATACAGTTTCAAGTTGGTAATGGGTTGTAAGATATGCATAAGCCTACACGTGGAGTTCACACCGCTTGCGCCTTGCGTTATGAAGCCCACGCGGTACCATGCTGCTGATATGTGGATACAGGCCCACGGTCTACTGACAGCAGCATTCGCATGGAATGCCGTGGTGGTATACACGCCGGTCTATAAGCGCAGATCTGCCATCTCATCCATTACCAAGCTGAGTACTGTAATACATACATTGTACATGGCATGGCCCAATTGCAGCCTTCAGAGCTTTAATTAAGCCACACGAGAGACATATGAATAACACAAATACATGACACATTTAAAGTTCGACCAACAATACAAAATTTCCATGACATTCCCTCCTGTTTTATCATATTCTCCTCGTGTCCCTTCTTGATCTTCTTCAGCTTGATGGGTGTAGTCTCAAACTTCAAAGAGTTCCTGTAGTTGTCCCTGAGAATAAAGCTCCACGGGGTACCTGAAACAACAAGACCCGACGCAGACTCGACGCAAACAGGCTTGATTGAAGCGATGATCCTCAAGAGCGTTGGAACCTTCACTACAGGAAGGCTCTTGCAAAAACCACAAACAGACTCGTGGTATGAATAAAGCTTGTGATCCCACGGTGGTCTGGGGAGATCCAGCAACAGATTCTCAAATTGCCCCTGCAGACGGGGCCACACAAGGCTGGTCTCGACCCAGACAGTTTTCCAAATCGCAGACACAAACCATGATGAGGCTTGAAGCTTGCTTGAAGGTCTTGGAGAATGTGGTCTTCAGAGAGATAAATTAGAGGGAAGCCAGGACGTAATCTGTAGAGAAGGTGGATGGTTGGTGAGGTCTTCCTCCGATCAGTGGTTGGAGTGGGATCCCAGGAGCGGGCATGGAGATGTGGTCGTCTGCCCGAGCTTGGTTTACACGGTCGATGAGGCAACAGGAACATCTCACCGCGGCATATAAAAGGCAGATGAAAAAGAGAAGCATCAGGATATACACTCCCACTTCGTTCAACCAAGATCCGATGGAGAACAGGAAATCTCCCAATCCTCCCAAACCCTTGAACGGATTCCAACCCTCACTAGCTATAGCTCTAGCTTTTCCCTGTAGTTCACTAACTTTGTCCATATGGGCCTGGACCTTGTCATCGGTGTCTTCTATCCAAGTACAACAATCCTCTCCGATGAACTCACAGAACCCCCCTTTGGCGGCTAAAAGGTAATCAAGGGCCATCTTCTCCTGAAGCACTAAAATTCCCATCTGCCGTTGTTCTTGGGCAATTTCTCTGACAGCCTCTACAGTCTCGTTAAACATACTATCCACGATGACAGAAAAATTGTTCAGGCGCTTCATAAGTTCTATTCCCCATCCTGTCCATGAGGGGAACCAAGCCCATGCCTGGTCGCCCTCAGAGAACAGTTCCCTGCGAACTCTCCCTGCCATCCTTACCTTCTTGTGGACCATCAACTCTTCATGGTCCATCACTACATAGGATGCGGGGACTAGCTTTATGAGGGCACACGAACCTTTCGCGTTCTGGGGAAATGTTCTATAGGCTGCCGAACCACACAGAAAATAGTATGGACCTGTCAGAGCAGAGCAGGAGGAGTTCCTCGTTCGGCCTCTGGCACTGAGCAACAGTTGCACAGACTGGGGGATTGCTCCCTCAGTCTGCACATCACATCCGTCCTTCCAACACACGTGGTCTGGTCGGTCAGTGTGGTTACTCAGAAGGGAAGTCTGGTTAGTCAGATTGACAGTTATACCTCCCTCGCAGGTGGTAGTCCCAACAAACTTGTTACCTGTGCCAAAGCTGATGTTAAAGCACACCTGAGGGCTGCCTAGCTGCCCAGTTACCCATAATGGACTGACGAGGGTCCTACAGGAGCTAGAGCTAATATTGGTGCTGAAACTGATGTTACCTGCTAAAAATGTGTCATTAAGTTCTACCGACAAATGTCTACGTGGGGGCTGACCAGGGGTCCCTTGCTTTTTCATGCCGACGCGGATGTCATATAGGGCATGAACAGCGGCCATTGCGGACATGTGATGACTGGGTGGGGGCTTTGAGCATACCCAACAGTTGGTTTTGTTGGCGGTTCTGGCTAAACGCAGGTGCATTTTAAATAAAAGGTTGGGGTATCTGCCATCTTTTCCTCCGTTCACACACATGTAAGACATACAAACAAAAAGAAAAAGGAAAATGACACCCCTCATTCTCTGGTGTAGCTGAGAAGCTTCTTGCAGTGGCTTGCGTGCACCCAGTTGTCTCGTCCCTCGAGCTTGAGTGAGGTAGGTGTCGTCAGCTGGACTTGGTATGGTCCGGTGAACCGTGGCTCGAGTCCGGTTCTTTGATGTTTCTTTAGGACGACCCAATCACCTGGCTCAATAGAAAGAACACCTGTTATTGTATTTGGATCGGGGAGCGATTCGCGAACCCGATGGTGTATCTTCTGCAGCTCCCGTTGCAGAGATTGCACATAACCTGTAAGCTGTGAATGCAAAGACAACAACTGTTGAGGAAAGTACAACCCTGTTTTGGGAGGTCCCCCAAACAACACCTCGTAGGGTGACAGCCCATGTGGTTGCCGAGGGGCATTCCGGATGGAATAGGGGGCAATGGGGAGACACTCAGGCCAAGGTTTTTGGGTATCGGAAGACGTTCAACCTTACCGCTACTCTCGGGGTGATATGGGGTGTGTCGCCGCTGACTCCAGTTCCACCAAAGAGATGCAGTCGTGTCCTTTGGAAGAGAGATTAGTAGTGGACAAAGAAGACATGTTAGCAGAAGAGGTGTTAGTATTGTTAGTCGTGTTGCAAAATTCAGCACTGTCATTGCTGTCCTCCCCCCCCTTCTCATCTTCCGACACAGGAAGAAGAGAAGCTGGGTTAAGAATAGTGCATCGTTTGATAGTGAGGTTAGTAGGGGTTAGGAGGGTTTTCCCCTGAGAGGGGTACCTTGCCTTGGATGTCCTGTTTTCGCAGGACCGTTCTTGCTGCACTGGTGTCGGTGAGGCAAGGGAGGGGATATTTTAATTCCTCTAGAAAAAGATGGATCTGGGCCGACACCGATTTGTCAACTTCCTATGAGAATTCATAGGAGTTACTTACCATGGTGGTCATAGGGGCGGAGGACTCATCAGGAATGAACTGCCACCGACCTTTAGGTAATTGGGGACAGCTCCTCCTCATGTGCCCCGTTTGGTGGCACTGGAAGCACCTGGGTGGGGGCCTATCCTTCCTGTGACCCAGATCCCTTGGTTTTTCGTGTGGGGTCTGGGACATAAGAACTTTGGCCTTGTCTTGTTTTCTTCTATCCATTTCCCTCTCTATTGCCGCAAGAGTGGAAAGGATAGCAGGGATAGACATCTCATTATATTCGGGTCGGGCCAGAACCAGCCTTTCCCGAATTTTAATATTGATGCCTTCCAAAAATTTGGCCCGCAACAGAATGTGCGTCGCGGTCACCTTTACCCCTTCAGTTGGAGCATCAGGTCCAACTTCCAGATCTGCATCCAGTGCCGTCTGCTTGAGACGGCGCCAGAAGCAGGCGCTTTCCTCATTAGGACCCTGGGTGAGCTTCATCATGTCCGTAGTAGAGGTAGCACCATACATTTCTGGAAGCTTTGCCTTTAGCTGTGTACAGAACTCTTTGCCCCCTGAAGTCATCTCCTCATGCGTGGTTATAGAGCACCCTGCAATCACTGTACTGGCCACTTCCATGCCCACCTTTGCCCGTAGGATCTGCGCACAATCTGACCCGCTCATACCATAGCTGAACTGGTTTTGTCCAAACATTCGAGCAAATCCTCTCGGATTGACTCGATAGTCCGGGAGCTCAGCCAGAATAGTGCGGATCTCTGCCGGGGTGAAGGGGACATGCCAAACTACCCGTTCCCCTAAAGTCCGTTCCCCCCGTGCATTGGGAGGACCTTCAAATTGCTGCACCCTGACTGGATAGGCCTCGGTCCGGGAAGAGTGCAAGGGCTGACCCAGCATCATCGGTGGGCTTAGATTAACCACCTCGCTTACTGCACCTTCAGGTTTGAGGTCCCTCAGATCAGGGTATAGCTGGGGGGGCAGGGGTCTGATCAGTGGTTCGTAGCGCTTTGATGCAATCCGCCCTGTTTTTTTAACCGGGTGTCTATTCCCCTTGATTCACAGATAGTCTGCAAATCGGTTGTTGAGTAGGCTTCATAGTTGGAAACAGAAGGAGCTGGGGTGAAGCAGGGAGAAGGGAGAGGTAGAGGCAGAGGCTGAGGCATAGAGACAGAAGACACAGAAGGTACATCAAGAGTGACGTCACTAACAGAAGAGACAGGTGCAGTTATACTTATCTCAGCCACTGTTGGTTGTTGGGGGACCCCAGCAGACCCTGATCCTGCCTGCCTTAGTAGAGTCAGCCCTGAAAGAGCTTCCTCCACCTCTGACACTGGATCCTCCTGTTTTATTCCCTCTGGAGGCCAGGTATACATCACCTGGTTCTTCCGGACAGACACCAGTTTATGTATGCCCTGCTTCCCTAATCGGATTGACCTGTGAAGCCATAGCTGTGCGATCTCTAGTTCTGACGCCTGCATCCGTGGTTCAAATTCAGAGATGAATTTTTCCCACCTCCATGCGTCAAATGTACCTTCCCGGGGAATTTCCCATCTGGTACCCTTCGACCATTTATTCCACCTTTTGAGGGGTTCTGTAGACTTCCCCCCCAAACTCACCTTCATCAGTTGTGCAGCTGTCCTTACCCTGAAGAGGGCTGGTTCCCCCTCTCTCTTCATGGACTGACTACTGCCCATCGTGACTAGTCACTGGTATATATCCCGCGTCCGGGTACCTGTTTACCCCCTGGAGCACTCGGTGGGATCCTACCGAGAGGCCTGATTCCACCACTTTCCCAGCACAGCGTAATTTATGTGATACTTATCGATCACCCGAAGCGCATCAAGTGGCGGTCAGACTGAGAGCACACCTCCCACTCCCACAGCGCAATTTGTGTGATCCTGACCACCCGAAGTGTTTGTGGTGACCAGGACTTCCCTGGACCGCCCACTCGCACAGCGTAATTTATGTGGTTCTCATCACCCACTGTGTTTGGCAGGCCACACCGCACAATGATGAAAGTGGCTTTTCTCTCCCTGCACACAGTAGCTAACACAAGTCAAAACAAAAAGAGGGGTTCTTGGATGTTACTTAGGGGTCACTGGTTGGGCAGAAACCTGTTAACTGACCTTTAGGAAATTTGTGTAAAAAGAAAAAAACTTTCCTAATACACACAGAAAAACCCTTTTTCAACCTGAAAAACTGTTAAAAAGGACAAAGTGGATCCTTATGAAAAACACGGGACGTTTCACAGTAAAACAATTACACAGAGGTAAACCGAAAAACTGCGCCAAAAGTAACCTTGTTGCTGACTCAAAAATCACTCCTATCAGCACCGCTAAACGATCCACGTTATACACGCAATCTTTACTGCAACCACCTAGAACCGTTTACACAAAAAGTCTGCTGGACGTGAAACACGCGACACAGCAGCTTAAAACAAACCCGCTTTACAATAAGGAACTACTTTTAACAGGAAAAACACAAGAAAAACATAATCACTATACAAGAAATCTATGTGCAAAAACCCAGACTTCACCGCGCTCATTAAATGTGGAACACGTGAAGGGAAAACTCGCTTAATACACTTTAAATTGGCTGGCAATACGCAAATTTAAAGCTAAAAGCAAACAAATGAAACTGTAAAAAATTTGGATTAAAAACACAATATGGGTCAAATGCATATAGGAAACTTCATGCACATTGCATAGAGATTACTGCACATATGGTAGCCAACAAAATGGCCACCAAACAAAAGGAGTCCATGTGGTTTAGTCAAGAAAATGACCCCCCACAGAGGAGCACATGGCAGATACTAGAATGACCCCCCACAGGGAAGCACATGGTAACACTAGAATGACCCCCCACAGGGAAGCACACGGCAGCCTCTAGCCTCAAAATTGCCTCTTACATAAAACAGACTTTTAGACAGAACATACACTGGACAATTACACAACAATATGAAGTACACATACAACACAATTTGGGCACAATCACAGAACGGACATAAAACACCAACATATCACACTAACATGCACATGTAACAGAAAGGACCCCCTGCTGCATGCTTGCTGGGAGCAGTAGTTCCACAAAACATTGTACAGACCACATAACACAGATCTTACAACAGTTAACAATTAACCTAAGCCTTTCAGCACTGTAATAATTACCTCACGTGGAGGGGGGTAAAGCAATCACCACGGTACCTACAGCCCACAAATACTTACCTAACACTATGCAACAACTTTTACCCACTAAAACATATACCCGTTTAATTTTTGGTTGGAAGATTTTTAAACTTTGACCAAATCCAGCCAACCAAAACCCACCCCTCTGCTGCTCTCCGCAGAGACAAACCCTCGTCTTTCACCCACAAAATCAAGAGTTTAGGACAAAAAACGAGGTCCTTGTTAAGCGGTATTTCTTGTTAGCTAACAGAGAGCGAAATCAGCCACACGAACACGCAAAAAGCGATCCTCTTAATGGCAGAGAGACCTGAAATGTGCCGGCATACTTTTTGCTAGTTCATGATGGCCATTCCCCCCTCGTTCTAGGTTAGCTACGCAAGAATACGCGTTAGTATCCACCAGGCTCGCCAAACTGTCTTGGAAATTCGCTTTAACGAATTTCTCCTTACCGTGAGTACTCGCAGTTGGATGCGCAGAAATCCCCCATAAAGCTGTGCGAATCTCGCTTACCACGACTGCAGCCAAACTACACGATTCCTGCCCATCCAAATACTTTGGTTCTGTTGAATTTGTGGGTGATGGAGCTCCGTTACCCTGGAATGATCACACGACACTCTAAGGCTGGTTGCAACTCACATAAGGGCCGATTTTAGGCTCAGCTCTCTGTTTTATTAAGAATACACACATGCCCCCCACATGAATAAAGTCAAACCCTCCCACCGAACAATACAATGGGGATTGCCTATACAGAGGATATACATTCCAATTGGAGCATAGCCTTTGCTATTATCTATCACTGGTCCTCCCCCCATGAACCTTCTGAGGTCAGCAGACTTCCTCCCCTTCCCCCCTATGAGCCATCTGAGGTCATATTTCCTGTCCTACTAGCTTCTATTGGTATGTAAAATTCTCTGCACAAGCACTCCCTAAAAATACCAGTCTGTACCTGGATGGGCCCGATACGATCTTTATTAAAACACATCCATCCCAGATACAGTTTCAAGTTGGTAATGGGTTGTAAGATATGCATAAGCCTACACGTGGAGTTCACACCGCTTGCGCATTGCGTTATGAAGCCCACGTGGTACCATGCTGCTGATATGTGGATACAGGCCCACGGTCTACTGACAGCAGCATTCGCATGGAATGCCGTGGTGGTATACACGCCGGTCTATAAGCGCAGATCTGCCATCTCATCCATTACCAAGCTGAGTACTGTAATACATACATTGTACATGCGCATGGCCCAATTGCAGCCTTCAGAGCTTTAATTAAGCCACACGAGAGACATATGAATAACACGAATACATGACACATTTAAAGTTCGACCAACAATACAAAATTTCCATGACAGGCTCGCACTAGATGCAGCCAGGCACCGGGTCCGGCTCGCACTAGATGCAGCCAGGCACCGGGTCCGGCTCGCACTAGATGCAGCCAGGCACCGGACTTGGCCCGCACTAGATGCAGCCAGGCACCGGGTCTGGCTCGCACTAGATGCAGCCAGGCACCGGGTCCGGCTCGCACTAGATGCAGCCAGGCACCGGGTCCGGCTCGCACTAGATGCAGCCAGGCACCGGACTTGGCCCGCACTAGATGCAGCCAGGCACCGGACTTGGCCCGCACTAGATGCAGCCAGGCACCGGACTTGGCCCGCACTAGATGCAGCCAGGCACCGGACTTGGCCCGCACTAGATGCAGCCAGGCACCGGACTTGGCCCGCACTAGATGCAGCCAGGCACCGGGTCTGGCTCGCACTAGATGCAGCCAGGCACCGGGTCTGGCTCGCACTAGATGCAGCCAGGCACCGGACTTGGCCTGCACTAGATGCAGCCAGGCACCGGACTTGGCCTGCACTAGATGCAGCCAGGCACCGGACTTGGCCTGCACTAGATGCAGCCAGGCACCGGGTCCGGCTCGCACTAGATGCAGCCAGGCACCGGGTTCGGCTCGCACTAGATGCAGCCAGGCACCGGGTCCGGCTCGCACTAGATGCAGCCAGGCACCGGGTCCGGCTCGCACTAGATGCAGCCAGGCACCGGGTCCGGCTCGCACTAGATGCAGCCAGGCACCGGGTCCGGCTCGCACTAGATGCAGCCAGGCACCGGGTCCGGCTCGCACTAGATGCAGCCAGGCACCGGGTCCGGCTCGCACTATATGCAGCCAGGCACCGGGTCCGGCTCGTACTATATGCAGCCAGGCACCGGGTCCGGCTCGCACTAGATGCAGCCAGGCACCGGGTCCGGCCCACACTAGATGCAGCCAGGCACCGGACTTGGCCCGCACTAGATGCAGCCAGGCACCGGACTTGGCCTGCACTAGATGCAGCCAGGCATCGGGTCCGGCTCGTACTAGATGCAGCCAGGCACCGGGTCCGGCTCACACTAGATGCAGCCAGGCACCGGGTCCGGCTCGCACTAGATGCAGCCATGCACCGGGTCCGGCTCGCACTAGATGCAGCCATGCACCGGGTCCGGCTCGCACTAGATGCAGCCAGGCACCGGGTCCCGCTCGCACTAGATGCAGCCAGGCACCGGGTCCGGCTCGCACTAGATGCAGCCAGGCACCGGGTCCGGCTCGCACTAGATGCAGCCAGGCACCGGGTCCGGCTCGCACTAGATGCAGCCAGGCACCGGGTCCGGCTCGCACTAGATGCAGCCAGGCACCGGGTCCGGCTCGCACTAGATGCAGCCAGGCACCGGGTCCGGCTCGCACTAGATGCAGCCAGGCACCGGGTCCGGCTCGCACTAGATGCAGCCAAGCACCGGACTTGGCCCGCACTAGATGCAGCCAGGCACCGGACTTGGCCCGCACTAGATGCAGCCAGGCACCGGACTTGGCCCGCACTAGATGCAGCCAGGCACCGGACTTGGCCCGCACTAGATGCAGCCAGGCACCGGACTTGGCCCGCACTAGATGCAGCCAGGCACCGGACTTGGCCCGCACTAGATGCAGCCAGGCACCGGGTCTGGCTCGCACTAGATGCAGCCAGGCACCGGGTCTGGCTCGCACTAGATGCAGCCAGGCACCGGACTTGGCCTGCACTAGATGCAGCCAGGCACCGGACTTGGCCTGCACTAGATGCAGCCAGGCACCGGACTTGGCCTGCACTAGATGCAGCCAGGCACCGGACTTGGCCCGCACTAGATGCAGCCAGGCACCGGACTTGGCCCGCACTAGATGCAGCCAGGCACCGGGTCTGGCTCGCACTAGATGCAGCCAGGCACCGGGTCTGGCTCGCACTAGATGCAGCCAGGCACCGGACTTGGCCTGCACTAGATGCAGCCAGGCACCGGACTTGGCCTGCACTAGATGCAGCCAGGCACCGGACTTGGCCTGCACTAGATGCAGCCAGGCACCGGGTCCGGCTCGCACTAGATGCAGCCAGGCACCGGGTTCGGCTCGCACTAGATGCAGCCAGGCACCGGGTCCGGCTCGCACTAGATGCAGCCAGGCACCGGGTCCGGCTCGCACTAGATGCAGCCAGGCACCGGGTCCGGCTCGCACTAGATGCAGCCAGGCACCGGGTCCGGCTCGCACTAGATGCAGCCAGGCACCGGGTCCGGCTCGCACTAGATGCAGCCAGGCACCGGACTTGGCCCGCACTAGATGCAGCCAGGCACCGGGTCTGGCTCGCACTAGATGCAGCCAGGCACCGGACTTGGCCTGCACTAGATGCAGCCAGGCACCGGACTTGGCCTGCACTAGATGCAGCCAGGCACCGGACTTGGCCTGCACTAGATGCAGCCAGGCACCGGACTTGGCCTGCACTAGATGCAGCCAGGCACCGGGTCCGGCTCGCACTAGATGCAGCCAGGCACCGGGTCCGGCTCGCACTAGATGCAGCCAGGCACCGGGTCCGGCTCGCACTAGATGCAGCCAGGCACCGGGTCCGGCTCGCACTAGATGCAGCCAGGCACCGGGTCCGGCTCGCACTAGATGCAGCCAGGCACCGGGTCCGGCTCGCACTAGATGCAGCCAGGCACCGGGTCCGGCTCGCACTAGATGCAGCCAGGCACCGGGTCCGGCTCGCACTATATGCAGCCAGGCACCGTGTCCGGCTCGTACTATATGCAGCCAGGCACCGGGTCCGGCTCGCACTAGATGCAGCCAGGCACCGGACTTTGCCCGCACTAGATGCAGCCAGGCACCGGACTTGGCCTGCACTAGATGCAGCCAGGCACCGGGTCCGGCTCGCACTAGATGCAGCCAGGCACCGGGTCCGGCTCACACTAGATGCAGCCAGGCACCGGACTTGGTCTGCACTAGATGCATCCAGGCACCGGACTTGGCCCGCACTAGATGCAGCCAGGCACCGGGTCTGGCTCGCACTAGATGCAGCCAGGCACCGGGTCTGGCTCGCACTAGATGCAGCCAGGCACCGGACTTGGCCTGCACTAGATGCAGCCAGGCACCGGACTTGGCCTGCACTAGATGCAGCCAGGCACCGGACTTGGCCTGCACTAGATGCAGCCAGGCACCGGACTTGGCCCGCACTAGATGCAGCCAGGCACCGGACTTGGCCCGCACTAGATGCAGCCAGGCACCGGGTCTGGCTCGCACTAGATGCAGCCAGGCACCGGGTCTGGCTCGCACTAGATGCAGCCAGGCACCGGACTTGGCCTGCACTAGATGCAGCCAGGCACCGGACTTGGCCTGCACTAGATGCAGCCAGGCACCGGACTTGGCCTGCACTAGATGCTGCCAGGCACCGGGTCCGGCTCGCACTAGATGCAGCCAGGCACCGGGTCCGGCTCGCACTAGATGCAGCCAGGCACCGGGTCCGGCTCGCACTAGATGCAGCCAGGCACCGGGTCCGGCTCGCACTAGATGCAGCCAGGCACCGGGTCCGGCTCGCACTAGATGCAGCCAGGCACCGGGTCCGGCTCGCACTAGATGCAGCCAGGCACCGGGTCCGGCTCGCACTAGATGCAGCCAGGCACCGGGTCTGGCTCGCACTAGATGCAGCCAGGCACCGGACTTGGCCTGCACTAGATGCAGCCAGGCACCGGACTTGGCCTGCACTAGATTCAGCCAGGCACCGGACTTGGCCTGCACTAGATGCAGCCAGGCACCGGACTTGGCCCGCACTAGATGCAGCCAGGCTCCGGACTTGGCCCGCACTAGATGCAGCCAGGCACCGGGTCTGGCTCGCACTAGATGCAGCCAGGCACCGGGTCTGGCTCGCACTAGATGCAGCCAGGCACCGGACTTGGCCTGCACTAGATGCAGCCAGGCACCGGACTTGGCCTGCACTAGATGCAGCCAGGCACCGGACTTGGCCTGCACTAGATGCAGCCAGGCACCGGGTCCGGCTCGCACTAGATGCAGCCAGGCACCGGGTTCGGCTCGCACTAGATGCAGCCAGGCACCGGGTCCGGCTCGCACTAGATGCAGCCAGGCACCGGGTCCGGCTCGCACTAGATGCAGCCAGGCACCGGGTCCGGCTCGCACTAGATGCAGCCAGGCACCGGGTCCGGCTCGCACTAGATGCAGCCAGGCACCGGGTCCGGCTCGCACTAGATGCCGCCAGGCACCGGACTTGGCCCGCACTAGATGCAGCCAGGCACCGGGTCTGGCTCGCACTAGATGCAGCCAGGCACCGGACTTGGCCTGCACTAGATGCAGCCAGGCACCGGACTTGGCCTGCACTAGATGCAGCCAGGCACCGGACTTGGCCTGCACTAGATGCAGCCAGGCACCGGACTTGGCCTGCACTAGATGCAGCCAGGCACCGGACTTGGCCTGCACTAGATGCAGCCAGGCACCGGACTTGGCCTGCACTAGATGCAGCCAGGCACCGGACTTGGCCCGCACTAGATGCAGCCAGGCACCGGACTTGGCCCGCACTAGATGCAACCAGGCACCGGACTTGGTTCGCACTAGATGCAGCCAGGCACCGGACTTGGCTCGCACTAGATGCAGCCAGGCACCGGGTCCAGCTCGCACTAGATGCAGCCAGGCACCGGACTTGGCCTGCACTAGATGCAGCCAGGCACCGGACTTGGCCTGCACTAGATGCAGCCAGGCACCGGACTTGGCCTGCACTAGATGCAGCCAGGCACCGGACTTGGCCTGCACTAGATGCAGCCATGCACCGGACTTGGCCTGCACTAGATGCAGCCAGGCACCGGGTCCGGCTCGCACTAGATGCAGCCAGGCACCGGGTTCGGCTCGCACTAGATGCAGCCAGGCACCGGGTCCGGCTCGCACTAGATGCAGCCAGGCACCGGGTCCGGCTCGCACTAGATGCAGCCAGGCACCGGGTCCGGCTCGCACTAGATGCAGCCAGGCACCGGGTCCGGCTCGCACTAGATGCAGCCATGCACCGGGTCCGGCTCGCACTAGATGCAGCCATGCACCGGGTCCGGCTCGCACTAGATGCAGCCAGGCACTGGACTTGGCCTGCACTAGATGCAGCCAGGCACCGGACTTGGCCTGCACTAGATGCAGCCAGGCACCGGACTTGGCCCGCACTAGATGCAGCCAGGCACCGGGTCCGGCTCGCACTAGATGCAGCCAGGCACCGGGTCCGGCTCGTACTATATGCAGCCAGGCACCGGGTCCGGCTCGCACTAGATGCAGCCAGGCACCGGGTCCGGCCCGCACTAGATGCAGCCAGGCACCGGACTTGGCCCGCACTAGATGCAGCCAGGCACCGGACTTGGCCTGCACTAGATGCAGCCAGGCATCGGGTCCGGCTCGTACTAGATGCAGCCAGGCACCGGGTCCGGCTCACACTAGATGCAGCCAGGCACCGGGTCCGGCTCGCACTAGATGCAGCCATGCACCGGGTCCCGGCTCGCACTAGATGCAGCCATGCACCGGGTCCGGCTCGCACTAGATGCAGCCAGGCACCGGGTCCCGCTCGCACTAGATGCAGCCAGGCACCGGGTCCGGCTCGCACTAGATGCAGCCAGGCACCGGGTCCGGCTCGCACTAGATGCAGCCAGGCACCGGGTCCGGCTCGCACTAGATGCAGCCAGGCACCGGGTCCGGCTCGCACTAGATGCAGCCAGGCACCGGGTCCGGCTCGCACTAGATGCAGCCAGGCACCGGGTCCGGCTCGCACTAGATGCAGCCAAGCACCGGACTTGGCCCGCACTAGATGCAGCCAGGCACCGGACTTGGCCCGCACTAGATGCAGCCAGGCACCGGACTTGGCCCGCACTAGATGCAGCCAGGCACCGGACTTGGCCCGCACTAGATGCAGCCAGGCACCGGACTTGGCCCGCACTAGATGCAGCCAGGCACCGGACTTGGCCCGCACTAGATGCAGCCAGGCACCGGGTCTGGCTCGCACTAGATGCAGCCAGGCACCGGGTCTGGCTCGCACTAGATGCAGCCAGGCACCGGACTTGGCCTGCACTAGATGCAGCCAGGCACCGGACTTGGCCTGCACTAGATGCAGCCAGGCACCGGACTTGGCCTGCACTAGATGCAGCCAGGCACCGGACTTGGCCCGCACTAGATGCAGCCAGGCACCGGACCTTGGCCCGCACTAGATGCAGCCAGGCACCGGGTCTGGCTCGCACTAGATGCAGCCAGGCACCGGGTCTGGCTCGCACTAGATGCAGCCAGGCACCGGACTTGGCCTGCACTAGATGCAGCCAGGCACCGGACTTGGCCTGCACTAGATGCAGCCAGGCACCGGACTTGGCCTGCACTAGATGCAGCCAGGCACCGGGTCCGGCTCGCACTAGATGCAGCCAGGCACCGGGTTCGGCTCGCACTAGATGCAGCCAGGCACCGGGTCCGGCTCGCACTAGATGCAGCCAGGCACCGGGTCCGGCTCGCACTAGATGCAGCCAGGCACCGGGTCCGGCTCGCACTAGATGCAGCCAGGCACCGGGTCCGGCTCGCACTAGATGCAGCCAGGCACCGGGTCCGGCTCGCACTAGATGCAGCCAGGCACCGGACTTGGCCCGCACTAGATGCAGCCAGGCACCGGGTCTGGCTCGCACTAGATGCAGCCAGGCACCGGACTTGGCCTGCACTAGATGCAGCCAGGCACCGGACTTGGCCTGCACTAGATGCAGCCAGGCACCGGACTTGGCCTGCACTAGATGCAGCCAGGCACCGGACTTGGCCTGCACTAGATGCAGCCAGGCACCGGGTCCGGCTCGCACTAGATGCAGCCAGGCACCGGGTCCGGCTCGCACTAGATGCAGCCAGGCACCGGGTCCGGCTCGCACTAGATGCAGCCAGGCAACGGGTCCGGCTCGCACTAGATGCAGCCAGGCACCGGGTCCGGCTCGCACTAGATGCAGCCAGGCACCGGGTCCGGCTCGCACTAGATGCAGCCAGGCACCGGGTCCGGCTCGCACTAGATGCAGCCAGGCACCGGGTCCGGCTCGCACTATATGCAGCCAGGCACCGTGTCCGGCTCGTACTATATGCAGCCAGGCACCGGGTCCGGCTCGCACTAGATGCAGCCAGGCACCGGACTTTGCCCGCACTAGATGCAGCCAGGCACCGGACTTGGCCTGCACTAGATGCAGCCAGGCACCAGGTCCGGCTCGCACTAGATGCAGCCAGGCACCGGGTCCGGCTCACACTAGATGCAGCCAGGCACCGGACTTGGTCTGCACTAGATGCATCCAGGCACCGGACTTGGCCCACACTAGATGCAGCCAGGCACCGGGTCTGGCTCGCACTAGATGCAGCCAGGCACCGGGTCTGGCTCGCACTAGATGCAGCCAGGCACCGGACTTGGCCTGCACTAGATGCAGCCAGGCACCGGACTTGGCCTGCACTAGATGCAGCCAGGCACCGGACTTGGCCTGCACTAGATGCAGCCAGGCACCGGACTTGGCCCGCACTAGATGCAGCCAGGCACCGGACTTGGCCCGCACTAGATGCAGCCAGGCACCGGGTCTGGCTCGCACTAGATGCAGCCAGGCACCGGGTCTGGCTCGCACTAGATGCAGCCAGGCACCGGACTTGGCCTGCACTAGATGCAGCCAGGCACCGGACTTGGCCTGCACTAGATGCAGCCAGGCACCGGACTTGGCCTGCACTAGATGCTGCCAGGCACCGGGTCCGGCTCGCACTAGATGCAGCCAGGCACCGGGTCCGGCTCGCACTAGATGCAGCCAGGCACCGGGTCCGGCTCGCACTAGATGCAGCCAGGCACCGGGTCCGGCTCGCACTAGATGCAGCCAGGCACCGGGTCCGGCTCGCACTAGATGCAGCCAGGCACCGGGTCCGGCTCGCACTAGATGCAGCCAGGCACCGGGTCCGGCTCGCACTAGATGCAGCCAGGTACCGGGTCTGGCTCGCACTAGATGCAGCCAGGCACCGGACTTGGCCTGCACTAGATGCAGCCAGGCACCGGACTTGGCCTGCACTAGATTCAGCCAGGCACCGGACTTGGCCTGCACTAGATGCAGCCAGGCACCGGACTTGGCCCGCACTAGATGCAGCCAGGCTCCGGACTTGGCCCGCACTAGATGCAGCCAGGCACCGGGTCTGGCTCGCACTAGATGCAGCCAGGCACCGGGTCTGGCTCGCACTAGATGCAGCCAGGCACCGGACTTGGCCTGCACTAGATGCAGCCAGGCACCGGACTTGGCCTGCACTAGATGCAGCCAGGCACCGGACTTGGCCTGCACTAGATGCAGCCAGGCACCGGGTCCGGCTCGCACTAGATGCAGCCAGGCACCGGGTTCGGCTCGCACTAGATGCAGCCAGGCACCGGGTCCGGCTCGCACTAGATGCAGCCAGGCACCGGGTCCGGCTCGCACTAGATGCAGCCAGGCACCGGGTCCGGCTCGCACTAGATGCAGCCAGGCACCGGGTCCGGCTCGCACTAGATGCAGCCAGGCACCGGGTCCGGCTCGCACTAGATGCAGCCAGGCACCGGACTTGGCCCGCACTAGATGCAGCCAGGCACCGGGTCTGGCTCGCACTAGATGCAGCCAGGCACCGGACTTGGCCTGCACTAGATGCAGCCAGGCACCGGACTTGGCCTGCACTAGATGCAGCCAGGCACCGGACTTGGCCTGCACTAGATGCAGCCAGGCACCGGACTTGGCCTGCACTAGATGCAGCCAGGCACCGGACTTGGCCTGCACTAGATGCAGCCAGGCACCGGACTTGGCCCGCACTAGATGCAGCCAGGCACCGGACTTGGCCCGCACTAGATGCAACCAGGCACCGGACTTGGTTCGCACTAGATGCAGCCAGGCACCGGACTTGGCTCGCACTAGATGCAGCCAGGCACCGGGTCCAGCTCGCACTAGATGCAGCCAGGCACCGGACTTGGCCTGCACTAGATGCAGCCAGGCACCGGACTTGGCCTGCACTAGATGCAGCCAGGCACCGGACTTGGCCTGCACTAGATGCAGCCAGGCACCGGACTTGGCCTGCACTAGATGCAGCCATGCACCGGACTTGGCCTGCACTAGATGCAGCCAGGCACCGGGTCCGGCTCGCACTAGATGCAGCCAGGCACCGGGTTCGGCTCGCACTAGATGCAGCCAGGCACCGGGTCCGGCTCGCACTAGATGCAGCCAGGCACCGGGTCCGGCTCGCACTAGATGCAGCCAGGCACCGGGTCCGGCTCGCACTAGATGCAGCCAGGCACCGGGTCCGGCTCGCACTAGATGCAGCCATGCACCGGGTCCGGCTCGCACTAGATGCAGCCAGGCACTGGACTTGGCCTGCACTAGATGCAGCCAGGCACCGGACTTGGCCTGCACTAGATGCAGCCAGGCACCGGACTTGGCCCGCACTAGATGCAGCCAGGCACCGGACTTGGCCCGCACTAGATGCAGCCAGGCACCGGACTTGGCCCGCACTAGATGCAGCCAGGCACCGGACTTGGCCCGCACTAGATGCAGCCAGGCACCGGACTTGGCCCGCACTAGATGCAGCCAGGCACCGGGTCTGGCTCGCACTAGATGCAGCCAGGCACCGGGTCTGGCTCGCACTAGATGCAGCCAGGCACCGGACTTGGCCTGCACTAGATGCAGCCAGGCACCGGACTTGGCCTGCACTAGATGCAGCCAGGCACCGGACTTGGCCTGCACTAGATGCAGCCAGGCACCGGACTTGGCCCGCACTAGATGCAGCCAGGCACCGGGTCTGGCTCGCACTAGATGCAGCCAGGCACCGGGTCTGGCTCGCACTAGATGCAGCCAGGCACCGGGTCTGGCTCGCACTAGATGCAGCCAGGCACCGGACTTGGCCTGCACTAGATGCAGCCAGGCACCGGACTTGGCCTGCACTAGATGCAGCCAGGCACCGGACTTGGCCTGCACTAGATGCAGCCAGGCACCGGACTTGGCCTGCACTAGATGCAGCCAGGCACCGGGTCCGGCTCGCACTAGATGCAGCCAGGCACCGGGTTCGGCTCGCACTAGATGCAGCAAGGCACTGGGTCCGGCTCGCACTAGATGCAGCCAGGCACCGGGTCCGGCTCGCACTAGATGCAGCCAGGCACCGGGTCCGGCTCGCACTAGATGCAGCCAGGCACCGGGTCCGGCTCGCACTAGATGCAGCCAGGCACCGGGTCCGGCTCGCACTAGATGCAGCCAGGCACCGGGTCCGGCTCGCACTAGATGCAGCCAGGCACCGGACTTGGCCCGCACTAGATGCAGCCAGGCACCGGGTCTGGCTCGCACTAGATGCAGCCAGGCACCGGACTTGGCCTGCACTAGATGCAGCCAGGCACCGGACTTGGCCTGCACTAGATGCAGCCAGGCACCGGACTTGGCCTGCACTAGATGCAGCCAGGCACCGGACTTGGCCTGCACTAGATGCAGCCAGGCACCGGGTCCGGCTCGCACTAGATGCAGCCAGGCACCGGGTCCGGCTCGCACTAGATGCAGCCAGGCACCGGGTCCGGCTCGCACTAGATGCAGCCAGGCACCGGGTCCGGCTCGCACTAGATGCAGCCAGGCACCGGGTCCGGCTCGCACTAGATGCAGCCAGGCACCGGGTCCGGCTCGCACTAGATGCAGCCAGGCACCGGGTCCGGCTCGCACTAGATGCAGCCAGGCACCGGGTCCGGCTCGCACTAGATGCAGCCAGGCACCGGGTCCGGCTCGCACTATATGCAGCCAGGCACCGTGTCCGGCTCGTACTATATGCAGCCAGGCACCGGGTCCGGCTCGCACTAGATGCAGCCAGGCACCGGACTTGGCCCGCACTAGATGCAGCCAGGCACCGGACTTGGCCTGCACTAGATGCAGCCAGGCACCGGGTCCGGCTCGCACTAGATGCAGCCAGGCACCGGGTCCGGCTCACACTAGATGCAGCCAGGCACCGGACTTGGTCTGCACTAGATGCATCAGGCATCGGACTTGGCCTGCACTAGATGCATCCAGGCACCGGGTCCGGCCTGCACTAGATGCAGCCAGGCACCGGGTCCGGCTCGCACTAGATGCAGCCAGGCACCGGGTCCGGCTCGCACTAGATGCAGCCAGGCACCGGGTCCGGCTCGCACTAGATGCAGCCAGGCACCGGGTCCGGCTCGCACTAGATGCAGCCAGGCACCGGGTCCGGCTCGCACTAGATGCAGCCTGGCACCGGACTTGGCCCGCACTAGATGCAGCCAGGCACCGGACTTGGCCCGCACTAGATGCAGCCAGGCACCGGACTTGGCCCGCACTAGATGCAGCCAGGCACCGGACTTGGCCCGCACTAGATGCAGCCAGGCACCGGACTTGGCCCGCACTAGATGCAGCCAGGCACCGGACTTGGCCCGCACTAGATGCAGCCAGGCACCGGACTTGGCCCGCACTAGATGCAGCCAGGCACCGGACTTGGCCCGCACTAGATGCAACCAGGCACCGGACTTGGTTCGCACTAGATGCAGCCAGGCACCGGGTCCAGCTCGCACTAGATGCAGCCACGCACCGGACTTGGCCTGCACTAGATGCAGCCAGGCACCGGACTTGGCCTGCACTAGATGCAGCCAGGCACCGGACTTGGCCTGCACTAGATGCAGCCAGGCACCGGACTTGGCCTGCACTAGATGCAGCCATGCACCGGACTTGGCCTGCACTAGATGCAGCCATGCACCGGACTTGGCCTGCACTAGATGCAGCCAGGCACCGGGTCCGGCTCGCACTAGATGCAGCCAGGCACCGGGTTCGGCTCGCACTAGATGCAGCCAGGCACCGGGTCCGGCTCGCACTAGATGCAGCCAGGCACCGGGTCCGGCTCGCACTAGATGCAGCCAGGCACCGGGTCCGGCTCGCACTAGATGCAGCCAGGCACCGGGTCCGGCTCGCACTAGATGCAGCCAGGCACCGGGTCCGGCTCGCACTAGATGCAGCCATGCACCGGGTCCGGCTCGCACTAGATGCAGCCAGGCACTGGACTTGGCCTGCACTAGATGCAGCCAGGCACCGGACTTGGCCTGCACTAGATGCAGCCAGGCACCGGACTTGGCCTGCACTAGATGCAGCCAGGCACCGGACTTGGCCTGCACTAGATGCAGCCAGGCACCGGACTTGGCCTGCACTAGATGCAGCCAGGCACCGGACTTGGCCTGCACTAGATGCAGCCAGGCACCGGACTTGGCCTGCACTAGATGCAGCCAGGCACCGGACTTGGCCTGCACTAGATGCAGCCAGGCACCGGACTTGGCCTGCACTAGATGCAGCCAGGCACGGACTTGGCCTGCACTAGATGCAGCCAGGCACCGGGTCCGGCTCGCACTAGATGCAGCCAGGCACCGGACTTGGCCTGCACTAGATGCAGCCAGGCACCGGGTCCGGCCTGCACTAGATGCAGCCAGGCACCGGGTCCGGCCTGCACTAGATGCAGCCAGGCACCGGGTCCGGCTCGCACTAGATGCAGCCAGGCACTGGACTTGGCCTGCACTAGATGCAGCCAGGCACCGGACTTGGCCTGCACTAGATGCAGCCAGGCACCGGACTTGGCCTGCACTAGATGCAGCCAGGCACCGGACTTGGCCTGCACTAGATGCAGCCAGGCACCGGACTTGGCCTGCACTAGATGCAGCCAGGCACCGGACTTGGCCTGCACTAGATGCAGCCAGGGCACCGGGTCCGGCTCGCACTAGACCAGCCAGGCACCGGGTCCGGCTCGCACTAGATGCAGCCAGGCACCGGGTCCGGCTCGCACTAGATGCAGCCAGGCACCGGGTCCGGCTCGCACTAGATGCAGCCAGGCACCGGACTTGGCCCGCACTAGATGCAGCCAGGCACCGGACTTGGCCCGCACTAGATGCAGCCAGGCACCGGACTTGGCCCGCACTAGATGCAACCAGGCACCGGACTTGGTTCGCACTAGATGCAGCCAGGCACCGGACTTGGCTCGCACTAGATGCAGCCAGGCACCGGGTCCAGCTCGCACTAGATGCAGCCAGGCACCGGACTTGGCCTGCACTAGATGCAGCCAGGCACCGGACTTGGCCTGCACTAGATGCAGCCAGGCACCGGACTTGGCCTGCACTAGATGCAGCCAGGCACCGGACTTGGCCTGCACTAGATGCAGCCATGCACCGGACTTGGCCCGCACTAGATGCAGCCAGGCACCGGACTTGGCCCGCACTAGATGCAGCCAGGCACCGGACTTGGCCCGCACTAGATGCAGCCAGGCACCGGACTTGGCTCGCACTAGATGCAGCCAGGCACCGGGTCCAGCTCGCACTAGATGCAGCCAGGCACCGGACTTGGCCTGCACTAGATGCAGCCAGGCACCGGACTTGGCCTGCACTAGATGCAGCCAGGCACCGGACTTGGCCTGCACTAGATGCAGCCAGGCACCGGACTTGGCCTGCACTAGATGCAGCCAGGCACCGGACTTGGCCTGCACTAGATGCAGCCAGGCACCGGACTTGGCCTGCACTAGATGCAGCCAGGCACCGGGTCCGGCTCGCACTAGATGCAGCCAGGCACCGGGTTCGGCTCGCACTAGATGCAGCCAGGCACCGGGTCCGGCTCGCACTAGATGCAGCCAGGCACCGGGTCCGGCTCGCACTAGATGCAGCCAGGCACCGGGTCCGGCTCGCACTAGATGCAGCCAGGCACCGGGTCCGGCTCGCACTAGATGCAGCCAGGCACCGGGTCCGGCTCGCACTAGATGCAGCCATGCACCGGGTCCGGCTCGCACTAGATGCAGCCAGGCACTGGACTTGGCCTGCACTAGATGCAGCCAGGCACCGGACTTGGCCTGCACTAGATGCAGCCAGGCACCGGACTTGGCCTGCACTAGATGCAGCCAGGCACCGGACTTGGCCTGCACTAGATGCAGCCAGGCACCGGACTTGGCCTGCACTAGATGCAGCCAGGCACCGGACTTGGCCTGCACTAGATGCAGCCAGGCACCGGACTTGGCCTGCACTAGATGCAGCCAGGCACCGGACTTGGCCTGCACTAGATGCAGCCAGGCACCGGACTTGGCCTGCACTAGATGCAGCCAGGCACCGGGTCCGGCTCGCACTAGATGCAGCCAGGCACCGGACTTGGCCTGCACTACATGCAGCCAGGCACCGGGTCCGGCCTGCACTAGATGCAGCCAGGCACCGGGTCCGGCCTGCACTAGATGCAGCCAGGCACCGGGTCCGGCTCGCACTAGATGCAGCCAGGCACCGGACTTAGCCTGCACTAGATGCAGCCAGGCACCGGACTTGGCCTGCACTAGATGCAGCCAGGCACCGGACTTGGCCTGCACTAGATGCAGCCAGGCACCGGGTCCGGCTCGCACTAGACCAGCCAGGCACCGGGTCCGGCTCGCACTAGATGCAGCCAGGCACCGGGTCCGGCTCGCACTAGATGCAGCCAGGCACCGGGTCCGGCTCGCACTAGATGCAGCCAGGCACCGGGTCCGGCTCGCACTAGATGCAGCCAGGCACCGGGTCCGGCTCGCACTAGATGCAGCCAGGCACCGGGTCCGGCTCGCACTAGATGCAGCCAGGCACCGGGTCTGGCTCGCACTAGATGCAGCCAGGCACCGGGTCCGGCTCGCACTAGATGCAGCCAGGCACCGGGTCCGGCTCGCACTAGATGCAGCCAGGCACCTGGTCCGGCTCGCACTAGATGCATCCAGGCACCGGTTCCGGCTCGCACTAGATGCAGCCAGGCACCGGACTTGGCCTGCACGAGATGCAGCCAGGCACCGGGTCTGGCTCGCACTAGATGCAGCCAGGCACCGGACTTGGCCCGCACTAGATGCAGCCAGGCACCGGGTCCGGCTCGCACTAGATGCAGCCAGGCACCGGGTCCGGCTCGCACTAGATGCAGCCAGGCACCGGGTCCGGCTCGCACTAGATGCAGCCAGCGACCGGGTCCGGCTCGCACTAGATGCAGCCAGGCACCGGGTCCGGCCCGCACTAGATGCAGCCAGGCACCGGGTCCGGCCCGCACTAGATGCAGCCAGGCACCGGGTCCGGCCCGCACTAGATGCAGCCAGGCACCGGGTCCGGCCCGCACTAGATGCAGCCAGGCACCGGGTCCGGCCCGCACTAGATGCAGCCAGGCACCGGACTTGGCCCGCACTAGATGCAGCCAGGCACCGGACTTGGCCTGCACTAGATGCAGCCAGGCACCGGGTCCGGCTCGCACTAGATGCAGCCAGGCACCGGGTCCGGCTCACACTAGATGCAGCCAGGCACCGGACTTGGTCTGCACTAGATGCATCCAGGCATCGGACTTGGCCTGCACTAGATGCATCCAGGCACCGGGTCCGGCCTGCACTAGATGCAGCCAGGCACCGGGTCCGGCTCGCACTAGATGCAGCCAGGCACCGGGTCCGGCTCGCACTAGATGCAGCCAGGCACCGGGTCCGGCTCGCACTAGATGCAGCCAGGCACCGGGTCCGGCTCGCACTAGATGCAGCCAGGCACCGGGTCCGGCTCGCACTAGATGCAGCCTGGCACCGGACTTGGCCCGCACTAGATGCAGCCAGGCACCGGACTTGGCCCGCACTAGATGCAGCCAGGCACCGGACTTGGCCCGCACTAGATGCAGCCAGGCACCGGACTTGGCCCGCACTAGATGCAGCCAGGCACCGGACTTGGCCCGCACTAGATGCAGCCAGGCACCGGACTTGGCCCGCACTAGATGCAGCCAGGCACCGGACTTGGCCCGCACTAGATGCAGCCAGGCACCGGACTTGGCCCGCACTAGATGCAACCAGGCACCGGACTTGGTTCGCACTAGATGCAGCCAGGCACCGGGTCCAGCTCGCACTAGATGCAGCCACGCACCGGACTTGGCCTGCACTAGATGCAGCCAGGCACCGGACTTGGCCTGCACTAGATGCAGCCAGGCACCGGACTTGGCCTGCACTAGATGCAGCCAGGCACCGGACTTGGCCTGCACTAGATGCAGCCATGCACCGGACTTGGCCTGCACTAGATGCAGCCATGCACCGGACTTGGCCTGCACTAGATGCAGCCAGGCACCGGGTCCGGCTCGCACTAGATGCAGCCAGGCACCGGGTTCGGCTCGCACTAGATGCAGCCAGGCACCGGGTCCGGCTCGCACTAGATGCAGCCAGGCACCGGGTCCGGCTCGCACTAGATGCAGCCAGGCACCGGGTCCGGCTCGCACTAGATGCAGCCAGGCACCGGGTCCGGCTCGCACTAGATGCAGCCAGGCACCGGGTCCGGCTCGCACTAGATGCAGCCATGCACCGGGTCCGGCTCGCACTAGATGCAGCCAGGCACTGGACTTGGCCTGCACTAGATGCAGCCAGGCACCGGACTTGGCCTGCACTAGATGCAGCCAGGCACCGGACTTGGCCTGCACTAGATGCAGCCAGGCACCGGACTTGGCCTGCACTAGATGCAGCCAGGCACCGGACTTGGCCTGCACTAGATGCAGCCAGGCACCGGACTTGGCCTGCACTAGATGCAGCCAGGCACCGGACTTGGCCTGCACTAGATGCAGCCAGGCACCGGACTTGGCCTGCACTAGATGCAGCCAGGCACCGGACTTGGCCTGCACTAGATGCAGCCAGGCACCGGACTTGGCCTGCACTAGATGCAGCCAGGCACCGGGTCCGGCTCGCACTAGATGCAGCCAGGCACCGGACTTGGCCTGCACTAGATGCAGCCAGGCACCGGGTCCGGCCTGCACTAGATGCAGCCAGGCACCGGGTCCGGCCTGCACTAGATGCAGCCAGGCACCGGGTCCGGCTCGCACTAGATGCAGCCAGGCACTGGACTTGGCCTGCACTAGATGCAGCCAGGCACCGGACTTGGCCTGCACTAGATGCAGCCAGGCACCGGACTTGGCCTGCACTAGATGCAGCCAGGCACCGGACTTGGCCTGCACTAGATGCAGCCAGGCACCGGACTTGGCCTGCACTAGATGCAGCCAGGCACCGGACTTGGCCTGCACTAGATGCAGCCAGGCACCGGGTCCGGCTCGCACTAGACCAGCCAGGCACCGGGTCCGGCTCGCACTAGATGCAGCCAGGCACCGGGTCCGGCTCGCACTAGATGCAGCCAGGCACCGGGTCCGGCTCGCACTAGATGCAGCCAGGCACCGGACTTGGCCCGCACTAGATGCAGCCAGGCACCGGACTTGGCCCGCACTAGATGCAGCCAGGCACCGGACTTGGCCCGCACTAGATGCAACCAGGCACCGGACTTGGTTCGCACTAGATGCAGCCAGGCACCGGACTTGGCTCGCACTAGATGCAGCCAGGCACCGGGTCCAGCTCGCACTAGATGCAGCCAGGCACCGGACTTGGCCTGCACTAGATGCAGCCAGGCACCGGACTTGGCCTGCACTAGATGCAGCCAGGCACCGGACTTGGCCTGCACTAGATGCAGCCAGGCACCGGACTTGGCCTGCACTAGATGCAGCCATGCACCGGACTTGGCCCGCACTAGATGCAGCCAGGCACCGGACTTGGCCCGCACTAGATGCAGCCAGGCACCGGACTTGGCCCGCACTAGATGCAGCCAGGCACCGGACTTGGCTCGCACTAGATGCAGCCAGGCACCGGGTCCAGCTCGCACTAGATGCAGCCAGGCACCGGACTTGGCCTGCACTAGATGCAGCCAGGCACCGGACTTGGCCTGCACTAGATGCAGCCAGGCACCGGACTTGGCCTGCACTAGATGCAGCCAGGCACCGGACTTGGCCTGCACTAGATGCAGCCAGGCACCGGACTTGGCCTGCACTAGATGCAGCCAGGCACCGGACTTGGCCTGCACTAGATGCAGCCAGGCACCGGGTCCGGCTCGCACTAGATGCAGCCAGGCACCGGGTTCGGCTCGCACTAGATGCAGCCAGGCACCGGGTCCGGCTCGCACTAGATGCAGCCAGGCACCGGGTCCGGCTCGCACTAGATGCAGCCAGGCACCGGGTCCGGCTCGCACTAGATGCAGCCAGGCACCGGGTCCGGCTCGCACTAGATGCAGCCAGGCACCGGGTCCGGCTCGCACTAGATGCAGCCATGCACCGGGTCCGGCTCGCACTAGATGCAGCCAGGCACTGGACTTGGCCTGCACTAGATGCAGCCAGGCACCGGACTTGGCCTGCACTAGATGCAGCCAGGCACCGGACTTGGCCTGCACTAGATGCAGCCAGGCACCGGACTTGGCCTGCACTAGATGCAGCCAGGCACCGGACTTGGCCTGCACTAGATGCAGCCAGGCACCGGACTTGGCCTGCACTAGATGCAGCCAGGCACCGGACTTGGCCTGCACTAGATGCAGCCAGGCACCGGACTTGGCCTGCACTAGATGCAGCCAGGCACCGGACTTGGCCTGCACTAGATGCAGCCAGGCACCGGGTCCGGCTCGCACTAGATGCAGCCAGGCACCGGACTTGGCCTGCACTACATGCAGCCAGGCACCGGGTCCGGCCTGCACTAGATGCAGCCAGGCACCGGGTCCGGCCTGCACTAGATGCAGCCAGGCACCGGGTCCGGCTCGCACTAGATGCAGCCAGGCACCGGACTTAGCCTGCACTAGATGCAGCCAGGCACCGGACTTGGCCTGCACTAGATGCAGCCAGGCACCGGACTTGGCCTGCACTAGATGCAGCCAGGCACCGGGTCCGGCTCGCACTAGACCAGCCAGGCACCGGGTCCGGCTCGCACTAGATGCAGCCAGGCACCGGGTCCGGCTCGCACTAGATGCAGCCAGGCACCGGGTCCGGCTCGCACTAGATGCAGCCAGGCACCGGGTCCGGCTCGCACTAGATGCAGCCAGGCACCGGGTCCGGCTCGCACTAGATGCAGCCAGGCACCGGGTCCGGCTCGCACTAGATGCAGCCAGGCACCGGGTCTGGCTCGCACTAGATGCAGCCAGGCACCGGGTCCGGCTCGCACTAGATGCAGCCAGGCACCGGGTCCGGCTCGCACTAGATGCAGCCAGGCACCTGGTCCGGCTCGCACTAGATGCATCCAGGCACCGGTTCCGGCTCGCACTAGATGCAGCCAGGCACCGGACTTGGCCTGCACGAGATGCAGCCAGGCACCGGGTCTGGCTCGCACTAGATGCAGCCAGGCACCGGACTTGGCCCGCACTAGATGCAGCCAGGCACCGGGTCCGGCTCGCACTAGATGCAGCCAGGCACCGGGTCCGGCTCGCACTAGATGCAGCCAGGCACCGGGTCCGGCTCGCACTAGATGCAGCCAGCGACCGGGTCCGGCTCGCACTAGATGCAGCCAGGCACCGGGTCCGGCCCGCACTAGATGCAGCCAGGCACCGGGTCCGGCCCGCACTAGATGCAGCCAGGCACCGGGTCCGGCCCGCACTAGATGCAGCCAGGCACCGGGTCCGGCCCGCACTAGATGCAGCCAGGCACCGGGTCCGGCCCGCACTAGATGCAGCCAGGTATCGGGCACGGCTTGCGCTGGATGCTACCCAACACTGGCCACCGCAGCTAATCCTGCTTCTACCTAGCACATTTATTTCCTCTGTCAGCTCATCCCCTTTTGTATCACTGAACCCTTCCTCCTAGATTGTCAGCTCTCATGAGTAGGACCTCTTGTACCAAATTGTATTGTAACTGTAATGTCTCCCTTTATTTTGTAAAGCGCTGCGCAGATTGTTGGTGCAATACAATTCCTGTATAATAATTATCATTTTGCATTTGGTTAGGGTCAGTGTCACTACTGGTAGCATGAGGTGATACCTGGACCCTACAGAGGTTGCACAGGCAGTCCCACTCCTCCAGGATGGCACATCAATACCTGTCATTGCCAGAAGGTTTGCTGTCTCCCAGCACAGTCTCAAGAGCATGGAGGAGATTCCAGGAGAAAGGCAGTTACTCTAGGAGAGCTGAACAGGGCCGTAGAAGGTTCTTAACCCATCAACAGGACCGGTATATAAATATATAAAAATAAAATGTCTGTTCCATTTTCCTTCCCTCACACTACCGAGTACCATTTTGAGTTGCTGCAATAAAATTTTAGCAAAATGGACTACCTTGCTGCATCATTTTTTCACTTTGATTTTCGGGGTGTCTTTGAATTCAGTCCTCTGCAGGTCGATAAAGGATGTCCCATCGTTTGATGGAAATGAAAATTTAAAAAAAATCAGAAAGGGTTTATTGAAAATAGTCTCCGACACGTACAGTAAGCAAATTGTACAGCAGTTGAACAAGTTAGAAAATGATGAATACAACAATTACAGACACAGCTCTTACATTTCTATGGTGTTGCGGTGTTAAAGGCGTTAGCAATGCTTGTTCATAAGTCCCTGCGGGCAGAGTAGCAAACAGACCATTCATTATATGAGAGTAGCTTAGGGGGGGTTATATATTAACTCATAGGGCTGCGCAACATTTGCATCTGGACCAACTCCAGCGGGCCAAGGCCAGGGGTATCCAGCCACGGAGCCCATAGCTTGTCAAATTTGTGTGGGCATCCTCTATGTTCCAATGGGTTAAAATGAATTTATTTGTTGCCCATAAGGCCCTTGAAATAGCTTCTCGAGTGAAATCAGAGGTAATGGCTTCACCAAAAACATTAAGCAGGTAGCACTTGGGATCTAGAGGGACAGAGGATTGAAAAACTGAATAATGTCAAGCACACCTTTCCAATATAGGTGAAGCTTGGGGTATCTCCAGAGTACATGACGGTGGAGACCTTCTCCACCTAAACACTTAATAGAGCAGGGGTCGGCCGGATACCCATTTTATGCAGTGTATAATGAACCCGATGCAAAATATACAATTGGGAAAGCCTCTGCGCCAGATTGAGTGAGCAAGTTGTAATAGCTGCAAATGCTTCCTCCCATTGGTCACCTGAGGTCTGGCCTAAATCCTCCCCATATGAAAGGACTTGCATGGGGTATTGCCTAAAGAATCTAGTCAGTAGCATAGAGTATCCCTGCGATATAAACCCTTTAGAGGTTTTGACAGAAGTGATTAAAGAACGGGGAAGGGGATAGATGCCAGTCACAAGAGGGGCCATGGGCTTTCACCTCTTCACGCCGGCCGCACACAAATGTACCGCCTCCCGGCGTCTGGGCCCAGACGCCGAGCGGCAGCACATTTGCGTTCTATTAAAAAAGGACATGTGTGCAGAGACCGCGCGCCCTGCACACTCCCAGCACACATGTCCGGTACTCATGGAAAGGTCCTGATCTCCTCTTTCGATCGGGATCTTTCCCAATCGTGTGACCGCCGTTCACTAAACCCCGCCTCCCGGCATTTGGAACCCTTAAAGGGCTGGGAAGTGACGGCATGAAGGAGTTAATGGCATGTTGGAGTTGTAGATAGTAGAAGTGCAACGATGAAGGCAGGGAAAATTGTCTTTGTAAATCTGGGAAGGGTACCAAAGCACCATCCTTCAAAATTTGGAAGAGGTGAGTAATTCCATAGCTCTTCCATCTCGGGCCCTGTTGCAGTGTAGCCAGCTCAACATAGGAGACATTGCACCAAATCACACTGTATGTGGTGAAACCCTGTATTCCTTGCAGGTACCTAGTTTTATTTCAAACTTTCAGCATTAGGTTATATGTAGGGAAGCATCTATTGGCTTTGCTAAATGCTTGCGATTCAAGTGCCTCAGAGACAGAGGTATTTCATGTGTATGTAAGAGTGATTTGTGCAGAGGGGGTCATAGCTAATGGAGTTGGGGGTCGTGATAGAAAACATGCAGCCTATGAGGTGTTGAGATATTTAAACTGGGTAGTTAATGGAATAGGGCAGGATGGTGTCATGGGCTGGCAGCAATTCAGATTTCACACAATTGGTCATTAACCCCAAGAAGGTCCCAATTTGGGTTATGGTATCCATTGCCACTTCCAAGGATATGGACGTGCCACCTAACAATAGAAGCATGTCGTCGGAATACAACATAATCTTTTCATGAAGATGTCTGTAACAAAAACCTGCACTACCAGGGTTAGAGCGTATAATAGCGGCCAGAGCTCTTCACAATAGTAATAGAGGAGTGGCGATAGGGGGCACCCTTGCCTGCTCCCCCTGCCCAATTTAAAAAGGGTAGATACTCTGCCCTCCACATGAATGCTGGCCTGAGGTTGGCTGTACAGCAAACGGACCCAAGAGGTGAACACCTTCCCAAATTGGAACCTGTCCATCACCGCCCAAAGGTACCGCCAATCCACGCTATCGAAGGCTTTGTTAGCATTCAAAGACACAAGAGTCCTCTGTCCTGAGTTATCTGCTGGGGTTGCATATTCATATATAACCAACGAAGATTTAATCGCTGTGGATTTATGAGGTATAGAACCCGCTTGATCAGAATGAGTGATAAATAAGGTTATATATCTAACTGGAGGGCTAAAGCTATTGCTAAAATTGTAATGTCAGACTAGCAATGATATGGGTCTGTAGGAACTGGAGTCTAGAGAGTCCCTGCCAGGTTTTAACAGACGAATAAGTTGGGCTCTGGACATAGATGGTGGAAGACACTGGGCATCGCGGGCCCTATTAAATACCTCCAACAAACAGGATAAGAGTTGTTCACCGTAACTGGCATATACTTCCATCGGTATACCATCATCCCCGGGGGCTTTAGAAAGAAAGGAGCTAACCGCACTCTGAAGTTCCTCAGTGGTGAGGGGTGCCTCTAGGAGACCTTGGTGCTTGGCAGAGGGTAGGGAGGGGGACCTGCTGTAGATGGCTTATCAGTTCAACATCGGAGCAGGTTGAATGCAAACCATACAGGTCCTCAAAGAATCGTGCCAGCTCTGCAAGAACTAATTTGGGAGTATTAACAACAGAACTACGTTTAGTTACAATGGCACCAATGCTAGGAGAATGCTGATGGAAATGTACCAATTTAGGCATGTCATCCTGTTTTTTCCCCCTCTTCAAAAAACTGCTAGTTTTGTAAAGAAGCGTCTTTGTTCAGCCATCAATGTCATCAAGCGGTCAAGGGCAGCTTGGGCTGACATCCACGCCTCTAACGCATTGGTCACATCTTCTAGTTAAAAATATCGTACAAGATTTTCCACATCTTGTAATTGTAAAGATTTCTTAATCCTGTTAATTTCAAATATGAAAAGAGCCCGTAAATAAGTTTTGAATGCCTCCCATACCAGAAGGCTGAGTGGTGAGCATGGTTACTAAAGTAAGAAGAGGTTAGGGTAGCAATATGATCATGGGATGGTTTTAACTGAAGCCAGAAGGCATTTAATTTCCAGGGGGCTTTGGGCAAAAGTCAACGATGGCTGAGCTGTAATCCAGTCCACTAGAGGCAAATGGTCAGACACTCCCCAGGGGTAATACTCAATTTTAGACACTAAGGGAGCTATTGATATGGTACCGACACAAAGATGGATTCGGGAAAGAGAAGAGTGGGTTTTGGAAAAACAGGAAAATTGTTGCGTCAAAGGGTATCTGTCTCCAATGATCTAGCCTTAAAGCTCTCTACGCACTGTTGTGCTAATCTGAAGGCCACACAAAGTTTGGAGGTCATTAGCTATTGACTCTGCAGACAGTTGGCAACTTCTGTGCGCTGCAGCATGCGCTGACCCCGCTCTGTCATTTTACATGGCCTACCACTTTGGGACTGAGTTGCTTTTTTTCCCAGTTGTTTCCACTTATAATACCACTAACAGTTGACCGTGGAATATTTAGTAGCCAGGAAATGTCATGGATGGAGTAATTGCACAGGTGGAAGCTATCACTGGACCACGCTTGAATTCACAGAGCTGAGATCGACCCATTCTTTCACAAATGTTTGTAGAAGCAGTCTGCATGCCTAGGTGCTTGATTATATACAGTGAAGGAAATGCGTATTTGATCCCCTGCTGATTTTGAATGTTTGCCCACTCGCAAAGAAGTGATCGGTCTAAAAATGGAATGTTCGGTGTATTGTAACAATGAGACAGAATAGCAACAAAAAATGCAGCAGAAATGCATGTCTAACAAATGATGTACTGATTTGCATGTTCATGAGGGAAATACGTATTTGAGCCCCTATTATTCAGCAGGATTTCTGGCTACCAGGTGTCTTTCATACAGGTAACAAGCTGAGATTAGCAGCACTCCCTTTAAGAGACTGCTTCTAATCTCATTTTGTTACCTGTATAAAAGACACCTGTCCACAGGAGCAATCAATCAGATTCCAAACTCTCGCAAAGCCCAAAGAGCTGTCCAAGGATGTCAGGGACAAGATTGTAGACCTATACAAGGCTGGACTGGGCTACCAAACTATCACCAAGCAGCTTGGTGAGAAGGTGACAACAGTTGGTGCAATCATTCACAAATGGAAGAAACACAAAACAACTGTCAGTTTCCCTAGGTCTGGTGCACCGTGCAAGATCTCACCTCGTGGAGTGTCAATGATCATGAGAACAGTAAAGAATCATCCCAGAACTACACGTGAGGATCTTGTCAATGATCTCCAGGCAGCTGGGATCACAGACACCAAGAAAACAATTGTTAACACACTACGCCGATAAGGATTGAAATCCTGCAGTGCCTGCAAGGTCCCTCTGCTCAAGAAAGCACATGTCCAGGCTCGTCTGAAGTTTGCCACTGAACATTTGAATGCAGAGGAGGACTGGTTGAAAGTGTTGTGGTCAGATGAGACCAAAATCCAGCTCTTTGGCATCAACTCAACTCGCCGTGTTTGGAGAAGGAGGAATGCTGTCTATGACCCCCAAGAACACCATCCCAACTGTCAAACATGGCGGTGGAAACATTCTGCTTTGGGGGTGTTTTTCTGCTAAGGGGACAGAACAACTGCACCGCATCAAAGGGACGATGGACGGGGCAATGTTCCGTCAAATCTTGGCTGAGAACCTTCTTCCCTCAACCAGGGCATTAAAAATGGGTCGTGGATGGGTATTCCAGCATAACAATGACCCAAAACACACGGCCAAGGCAACAAAGGAGTGGCTCAAGAAGAAGCACATTAAGGTCCTGGAGTGGCCTAGCCAGTCTCCTGACCTTAATCCGATTGGCAACTCAAACTTTCAGCTCCCTCCACAGATTTTCAAACGTCAGCCACCAAGCCTTAATGACTTAGAGAGGATCTGCCAAGAGGAGTGGGCCAAAATCCCTCCTGAGATGTGTGCAAACCTGGTGGTCAACTACAGGAAACATCTGATTGCCAACAAGGGATTTGCCACCAAGTACTAAGTCATGTTTTGTGAAGGGGATCAAATACTTATTTCCCTCATGAACATGCAAATCAGTGCATCATTTGTTAGACATGCATTTCTTTAACATTTTGTGTTGCTATTCTCTCTGTTACAAAGAAATGATCAGTCTAAAAATTGAATGGTAGGTGTATTGTGAGTGGGCAAACATTCAAAATCAGCAAGGGATCAAATACTTATTTCCTTCACTGTACACCTGCGGCCATGGAGGTGATTGGAACACCTGAATCCAAGAATATGGAGGGGTGTCCCAATACTTTTGGCAATATAGTGTATGTAGGGTGATTTAAAAAAAAAGTATCCAGGACTTCTTTACCCAGGTTTTTGAAAAATGAATGTATGCTAAAACGAATGTAGGCTAAAATGAATGGGCTGCTCTACCTACAGAACACAGGCAACGCTGATGTGACTGGAGCCTTTAGTCCCCATTCACACTGCCGTGTCAAGTTTGTCATGCAACATCATAGTGCAGCCCATTCATTTGAATGGGATACCCCCCCCCCATGCATGACAAACACACCAAAAGAAGCTCCAGGACTTTGTCACACTTTTTTAATCCACGTTTAGGTGAGTTTGGTAGCCACTAAGAGTTAATTGCACCTCAAGCTTATATATCCAGTCTATAATCAGAGGCTCTGGATGTACAGTTGGATAAACGGCTCTATATTTAGTATGTATTTGTACTAGAAACAATCATATGATGAAGGAATTCCCCACCCCGCAGCTGCACATATGCAAGGGGTGTGTATATGTGTAGCTTCACGGCAGGGCTTGCCAAAATCACCTATGATTGGATGTCAGCTTTGACACCTTCCAAGCGGGATAGCTCAGGCAGGTTCAGACCTGTGTCCAATCATGCCTGAGCTCATCCCTTGTGGTGACTCTGCCTCATGGCTGAACAAAAATGGCTGCATCCTTCAGAAGAGAACAGCAGATGACAACATTGTCAAAAGGGACTTCTGTGATCTCTGTCAGAGGTTATAAAAATTGTTACACTTACACATTACTTACCGTGCATGCACTTCACATGAAATAATCTGATGCTAGGTATACTTTAATGAGTATCTAATAATGGTGATTTTACATGTCTGGAGGTACAATTGAATGGCAAATTGGATAATGGTTGTATTTGAAGCCTCCAAACCTGGAACCAAAAGTACTCTACTCAAAAAAAAAAAAAAGTAAAGGAACACTGAAAACACATCAGTTGTCAATGGGGAAAAATATCATGCTGGATATCTATACTGATATGGAATATCTATATAAATAGTGAAGCGCTAATAATTAACAAATCACCATATGATATTAAATTCTAACAAAACAGTGCTCTACTACTCAAATTAATGATACAGATGAATAATAATAATATAGTAGTGATATGACACTGATAATATTTTTAAGTGACAAACCAATATGTAAACACACAGTGCTCTGATCCCAAATGGATCCAATAAAGTGTAAAACTTGTGCTAAGCACAGGAATCACTTGTGGTAACACTTCGTGAAAACAAATCCTCCTTTTTTAAATCCTTATCAGGATAAACATGGTGATATCTTAATCGTGGTCCCTTATAACAAAGGGAAAATATATGAATAGTATTCGGTGTCTTACTAAAGCAAATATCAAATACTAAAAAATGTTTTCTTGTGCTTAACCATACATATATCAAATGAACAAACTCTCATAAAAAGTCCAATTAACATATATTCGTGATCTTCAAAAAAAACCACAAAAATCATGCAGGTGATGAAGTGAACTGGTGGTCTCCATTCTAGTGCCAAATCCTCAGAACAGCAGAAATACTCACTCACCTCCAAACCTTGGCCCTAGGGGCCAACTCGCCTTTTAGGATCACCCCAACGATCCTTAAGGATTGATAATCAAAAAATGCCACTCAATCTAAATAATAAATCAAAAACACAAAATCCAAAAAAAAAATAATTCAAAATATGTCCAAAATTCTAAAGTCCAAAACTATAACCCCAGTGTTTGTAGTTGTCAAATATGTGATTCTGCACAGTAATCTCAATATTAGAGCCTCCCACAGGCTTGCACAATCAAAATCACCTCAAAGAAAAAGAAAAAAACATAGTGCATTATCCTTTTACATAAATAAACTTTGAGTGAATGCACTCCACAAAAAACACACTTGTGAATCCTCTATGGTGATTAGAGTGCAAGTGTATAAGTGAAACATGCGTTGTGCCACACAGGTGAAAAACCGTGTTCACTTCTATTAAAGTAAGGAATAAATACCCTTACCAGAGCAACAAAATAACTAAGCCTTATCCAAATAGCAATGGAAGTTCTATAGCCCTCGAAAGAATCCTTATGGTTATCCCTCTCTCCTTCTATCCTCAGGATCCATCAGCAAGTCAGCTCCATACTTTTCCTTACACCATACTCCACCAAATTGCCAAAATATATGGGGAATATAATAGTGTAATACCGCCACTGTACCATGTAATATCTTTATTCAGTGTACTCACAATATGCACTCCTTAAAACCGCATTGATCCAGTAATATCAGACCTTTTAACAATCCTCTGCAATCTCCAGATAGTTTGGTGTGCTTTTGCCACTACTAAAATGGCCACCGCCTCACTTCCGGTTCTCGTGTGCATCTGACGTCACTTCCCTTTGACACGTTTCGTCATCTGACTTAGCGATCCTTTATGATTAAGATGGATGACGAAACTCGTCAAAGGGAAGTGACGTCAGACACACACGAGAACCGGAAGTGGGGCAGCGGCCATTTTAGTAGTGGCAAAAGCACACCAAACTATCTGGAGACTGCAGAGGATTGGTGAAAGACAATAGAGGACCGGAAGTGGGGCAGCGGCCATTTTAGTAGTGGCAAAAGCACACCAAACTATCTGGAGACTGCAGAGGATTGGTGAAAGACAATAGAGGACCGGAAGTGGGGCGGCAGCCATTTTGGTAGTGGCAAAAGCACACCAAACTATCTGGAGATTGCAGAGGATTGTTAAAAGGTCTGATATTACTGGATCAATGTGGTTTTAAGGAGTGCATATTGTGAGTACACTGAATAAAGATATTACATGATACGGTGGCGGTATTACACTATTATATTCCCCATATATTTTGGCAATTTGGTGGACTATGGTGTAAGGAGGAGTATGGAGCTGACTTGTAAGGGTAAGGGTATTTATTCCTTACTTTAATAGAAGTGAACACAGTTTTTCACCTGTGTGGCACAACGCATGTTTCACTTATACACTTGCACTCTAATCATCATAGAGGATTCACAAGTGTGTTTTTTGTGGAGTGCATTCACTCAAAGTTTATTTATGTAAAAGGATAATGCACTATGTTTTTTCTTTTTCTTTGAGGTGATTTTGATCGTGCAAGCCTGTGGGAGGCTCTAATATTGAGATTACTGTGCGGAATCATATATTTGACAACTACAAACACTGGGGTTATAGTTTTGGACTTTAGAATTTGACATTTTAATTTTTGTGTTTTTTTGGATTTTGTATGTTTTTGATTTATTATTTATATTGAGTGGCATTTTTTGATTATCAATTGACAACTTCAAGGGTGAAGGTGGATTTATGCTACTGGGGTATATTTATTTATGTAGTATATTGTCAGTGGTTTGGAGTGGTATTAATAGTATGATCCTTAAGGATTCTTTCTCATCACAGGAAAAGATGTCATATATACTCCCTTCCGCAGTATCTCTTACTCCTCTCAGACTCTTTAAAGGTACAGTACTGCAATACAGCTCACTCTCCACTCTCTGTTACATTCATTCTGCCCAATGTTCCTATTTTCCAATTCCAACCCTGGAATGTGTACCATGCATGGTCAGCTTAACACTCTATAGGATTTTCAGTTTCTTGTTTGACTGCAGTTGCCCTGCTGAAGGTGGTGCTGTGGGTTCTGCAACCTCAACCTCCAATTCTTTGTAGCTGGCTGAGGATTCCAGTTTTCTATTTCGTTGTCCAACACTGGCAGAACTAGAAACGTGTCCTGGATACAGTTTTGTCAAAACTTTGGAAATAATTGATCTGAAGCCCCACCCAGAGTTTTTTTACATACTGTCACTAGTGCAGTACAGCGTCACCACATAACTGGCATGGCAATGATCAGGGACACTGGTGACAGTACGGAAAAAAAAAAAAGATTTTTTTACAAAATGTTTATTACATTTTTTTTCATATTTCACTATGACCAAAGTAGTATGTTACCTTAGTAATATTGTACTACTTTGGGGAAGTGATCAGTATTTTTTTTTTTTTTTTTACACAATTTGCTTATAGCAAATAATTACTTTGCTATAAGCAAGCATTTACCTGAATGAAATAGATTCATTCAGGGTTTTTTTTTTGTGCTTAGCTGTGATTTGGCCACAGCTGATCACATGACACAGCTGGGCTGTGATTGGCCCAGCTTGTGCATGTGATCGCTGTGACCATTCACAGACACACTTGTATACAATGGATGGCATTGATGGGGGTATTGCTTTTGATCGAGTGCTGCTTTGAAGGAGTGCGAAGCAGTTAAACACAGCAGTTGAACTAAAGCAGGAGAACTTAAGCAGCAGGAAGACACAACAACAGCAAGAAACTCTACTGCACACTGGACAGACTGCAAGCAATCACCCTGGGAAACCTCTCTTACATACCTGAGTCCTACTCCGTGTACCTTTCTATAATACGTCCCCTCTTCTCCTTATCATATTACTATCCTCTGTTCCCAAATCTCATTTCTTTACCCCTCTGCTCCACCCCAAACCTTGTACATCTCCCCCTCATTGCTATCATCTCCCTACTACTGCTCTCATCACCTCCCCAAAATGCCTCTTCCACTCCTCCTTCTCATTTTCCTCTCCTCTGTTCCCAAAATCCATTCACTATATCCCTCTGCCCCTCCCAAACAATTGTATATTGTGTCCTCACTGCTTCCTTTGCCCCGCTACGGCACCCACCACCTCCTCCTATTACTCCACTCTCCCACTGACCCGAACACCTCCACTAGTAGTTTCTCACGCTCCTGCACATCCCGCTCCCATGCCACCTTTCTCACCCTTCTCCTCCTAACCGCGGGGGACATCTCCCCGAATCCTGGCCCTCCACCACCTCCCTCACCCGCACAACACCCTCCCGCCTCCGCGTCCTGCCGCAACCCCCGTAACTTAGTATCTGTCCCCCTGTTCCCTAAAATCTCCCCCCCCCCTCCTGTTTTCATGTGCACTCCTGAACGCCTGATCGGTGTGCAACAAGCTTACCGCCACCCACAACCTCTTTGTTTCCCGCTCCCTCAACCTCCTAGCGATCACGGAAACCTGGATCCAGCCCACTGACTCTACCTCCCCTGCTGCACTCTCCTACAGAGGTCTCACCTGGACCCATTCACCCAGGCCTAAGGGTCGTAAAGGTGGTGGGGTTGGTCTGCTCCTGTCACCGCAGAGCACCTTCCGAGTCCTCCCAAACCCCCCCTCCCTATCCTTCTCCTCCTTCGAGGCCCACTGCGTCCGTCTATTCTCCCCAACCCCCCTGAAGATTGCTGTGATATACCGGCCTCCTGGATCCATACCCCGCTTCCTGGATGACTTTTCCTCCTGGCTACCCTTCTTCCTCTCCTCTGAGCTACCCACCATCATCCTTGGGGATTTCAACATCCCTGTCAACCTTGACAACCCAGATCGCTCATGTTCTAGTACAGTGGTTCTCAACCTTTCTAATGCCGCGACCCCTTAATACAGTTCCTCATGTTGTGGTGACCCCCAACCATAAAATTATTTTCGTTGCTACTTCATAACTGTAATTTTGCAGTGGGAGGAATAGTGCCTCATCATTGGTGTCAGTGGGAGGAATAGTGTCCCATCATTGATATCAGTGGGAGGAATAGTGTCCCATCATTGATATCAGTGGGAGGAATAGTGCCCCATCACTGATGTCAATGGGAGGAATAGTGCCCCATCGTTGGTGTCAGTGGGAGGAATAGTGCCCCATCGTTGGTGTCAGTGGGGGGAGGAATAGTGCCCCATCGTTGGTGTCAGTGGGGGGAGGAATAGTGCCCCATCGTTGGTGTCAGTGGGGGGAGGAATAGTGCCCCATCGTTGGTGTCAGTGGGGGGAGGAATAGTGCCCCATCGTTGGTGTCAGTGGGGGGAGGAATAGTGCCCCATCGTTGGTGTCAGTGGGGGGAGGAATAGTGCCCCATCGTTGGTGTCAGTGGGGGGAGGAATAGTGCCCCATCGTTGGTGTCAGTGGGAGGAGGAATAGTGCCCCATCGTTGGTGTCAGTGGGGGGAGGAATAGTGCCCCATCGTTGGTGTCAGTGGGGGGAGGAATAGTGCCCCATCGTTGGTGTCAGTGGGGGGAGGAATAGTGCCCCATCGTTGGTGTCAGTGGGGGGAGGAATAGTGCCCCATCGTTGGTGTCAGTGGGGGGAGGAATAGTGCCCCATCGTTGGTGTCAGTGGGGGGAGGAATAGTGCCCCATCATTGGTGTCAGTGGGGGGAGGAATAGTGCCCCATCATTGGTGTCAGTGGGGGGAGGAATAGTGCCCCATCATTGGTGTCAGTGGGAGGAATAGTGCCCCATCATTGGTGTCAGTGGGGGGAATAGTGCCCCATCATTGGTGTCAGTGGGGGGAATAGTGCCCCATCATTGGTGTCAGTGGGGGGAATAGTGCCCCATCATTGGTGTCAGTGGGGGGAATAGTGCCCCATCATTGGTGTCAGTGGGGGGAATAGTGCCCCATCATTGGTGTCAGTGGGGGGAATAGTGCCCCATCACTGGTGTCAGTGGGAGGAATAGTGCCCCATCGTTGGCGTCAGGGGGAGCAATAGTGCCCCAACGTTGACGTCAGTGGGAGGAATAGTGCTCCATCGTTGGCGTCAGTGGGAGGAATAGTGCCCCATCGTTGGTGTCAGTGGGGGGAGGAATAGTGCCCCATCGTTGGTGTCAGTGGGGGGAGGAATAGTGCCCCATCGTTGGTGTCAGTGGGGGGAGGAATAGTGCCCCATCGTTGGTGTCAGTGGGGGGAGGAATAGTGCCCCATCGTTGGTGTCAGTGGGGGGAGGAATAGTGCCCCATCGTTGGTGTCAGTGGGGGGAGGAATAGTGCCCCATCATTGGTGTCAGTGGGGGGAGGAATAGTGCCCCATCATTGGTGTCAGTGGGGGGAGGAATAGTGCCCCATCATTGGTGTCAATGGGAGGAATAGTGCCCCATCATTGGTGTCAGTGGGGGGAATAGTGCCCCATCATTGGTGTCAGTGGGGGGAATAGTGCCCCATCATTGGTGTCAGTGGGGGGAATAGTGCCCCATCATTGGTGTCAGTGGGGGGAATAGTGCCCCATCATTGGTGTCAGTGGGGGGAATAGTGCCCCATCATTGGTGTCAGTGGGGGGAATAGTGCCCCATCACTGGTGTCAGTGGGAGGAATAGTGCCCCATCGTTGGCGTCAGGGGGAGCAATAGTGCCCCAACGTTGACGTCAGTGGGAGGAATAGTGCTCCATCGTTGGCGTCAGTGGGAGGAATAGTGCCCCATCGTTGGCGTCAGTGGGAGGAATAGTGCCCCATCGTTGGTGTCAGTGGGAGGAATAGTGCCCCATCGTTGGTGTCAGTGGGAGGAATAGTGCCCCATCGTTGGTGTCAGTGGGAGGAATAGTGCCCCATCGTTGGTGTCAGTGGGAGGAATAGTGCCCCATCGTTGGTGTCAGTGGGAGGAATAGTGCCCCATCGTTGGTGTCAGTGGGAGGAATAGTGCCCCATCGTTGGTGTCAGTGGGAGGAATAGTGCCCCATCGTTGGTGTCAGTGGGAGGAATAGTGCCCCATCGTTGGTGTCAGTGGGAGGAATAGTGCCCCATCGTTGGTGTCAGTGGGAGGAATAGTGCCCCATTGTTGGTGTCAGTGGGGGGAGGAATAGTGCCCCATCGTTGGTGTCAGTGGGGGGAGGAATAGTGCCCCATCATTGGTAATAGTGACACCAATGATTGGGCACTATTCCTCCCACTGACACCAATGATACTTACCTTGCAGACCCCTGCTCCAGCCTGGGCTCGCTCGCTCCCTCCCTCTCCCATGGTACAAACACTTACCGGTCAGATGTCTTCCTTCTCCGGCCGCTTTCCTCCTCTTCACTCGCTCGTGCTTCGCGGTGCCGCGCGGCTCCTCCTTTCCAAGCTCCACCTCCTCGCCGGTGATTGGCCGCCTGTGTGCCTCTCTTGAGCTACAGTTCCGGCGGCCAATCACCGACGAGGAAGGATTGATCCCGGGGGTGTGTCCAGATGACAGGCACGGCATGTCATCCCGCCCACACCTGCAGACGGATCAAGGAGCGGTGTCTCGGTTCCTAAGGCCATCGGAAATATGTGTTTTCCGATGGTCTTAGGCGACCCCTGGGAAAGTGTCGTTCGACCCCCAAAGGGGTCGCGACCCCCAGGTTGAGAACCGCTGTTCTAGTAGATCAGGGCACAGAGTTCTCTGAGGTGCAGCCTTTGATTGAGGTTTGTGCTGAGTTGGTTTCATCTGGTACCCCTGAATGCAGGGATGAATTTTTGCCACCATTTAGTGCAGACCAGGTAGAGTCCCTGGTGTGGTTATTAGAGGATGATGTGGGTTACTTTCTGGAGCGTTATTCCACATGTTCACCACAGGTACTAAGAGATTGTATAAACGCAGTGCAGTCTTTGGTCAGACAGGCTTTGTGTAAGCTGAGCTTTGTTCAACCCATACTGCAGACATGGACAGACTTGTTGCACCCAGCCTCAGTCAGCTTACAAAGACCCAGTCCTGCTTCTAATCTATCTCCTCAAAGCTCTACTCCTGCATTCCCAACAGCTCCTCCTGCCCTGCTATCTACCGCATGTCAGTCCCCTGTTCCCACTCGCTGCACCTATCCTGCCTTTAACCCTGTAAAAAAGCCCTATGTAGCAACTGTTCCCTCTCCTGTTCCATCCTCCAGTTCTTCTCTGTCTTCAGCTGCTCCATTCGTTTGCAGACCTGCGTTTACTTGCAGTGCTCCAGTAGTTAAAACCAGAAAAAAGCGGAAATTCTTTCCAACCAATACCATCCTGCCAGTATCCAAACCGGTGAACCTGCCTTCCGTGGTTCAGCCTGAAGCCTCTACTCAGCCTGATGCCTGTACGCAGCCTGATGCCTCTCTTCAGCCTGAAGCCTCTACTCGGCCTGAAGCCTCTACTCGGCCTGATGCCTCTACTCGGCCTGAAGCCTCTACTCGGCCTGAAGCCTCTACTCAGCCTGAAGCCTCTACTCAGCCGGACGCCGGCATTCAGCCTGATGCCTCTACCCAGCGTGATGAACTGATCCAGCCTGACGATCCTATTAGGCCAGTTGACTCGATGCCCGCTGTTGATCCAGATGATCCGGTACCTGATCCGGTGCCCGCTGTCGTGCCAATTGACTCAGAGCCCGCTGTCGTACCTGGTGACTCGGTGCCCACTGTCTTGCCAGATGACGCGGTGCCCGCTGGCGAGCCAAATGACCTGATGCCTGGTGACCCAGTGCCCGCTGTCATACCTGGTGACCCGATGCCCGCTGTCGAGCCAGACGATCCAATGCCTGGTGACCCGGTGCCCACTGCATTGCCAGATGACGCGGTGCCCGCTGGCAAGCCAAGTGACCTGATGGCTGGTGACCCAGTGCCCGCTGTCATACCTGGTGACCCGATGCCCGCTGTCGAGCCAGACAATCCGGTACCTGATGACCCGGTGCCCACTGTCGTGCCTGTTGACTCGGAGCCCACTGCCTTGCCAGATGACGCGGTGCCCGCTGTCGAGCCAAATGACCTGATGCCTGGTGACCCGATGCCCGCTGTCCAGCCAGACGATCCAATGTCTGACCCAGTGCCAGCGGTCATGCCAGTTGACTCGGAGCCCACTGTCGTGCCTGGTGACTCGGTGCCCGCCGCTTCGCCTGGGGGCCCGAGACCTGTCGCTCCGCCTGGGGGTCCGGCGCCCGCCGCCCCGCCTGGGGGCCTGAGACCTGTCGCTCCGCCTGAGGGCCCAAGACCTGTCGCTCCACCTGGGGGTCCGGCGCCCGCCGCTCCGCCTGAGGGCCCGAGACCTGTCGCTCTATCTGGGGGTCCGGCGCCCGCCGCTCTGCCTGAGGGCCCGAGACCTGTCGCTCCACCTGGGGGTCCGGCGCCCGCCGCTCCGCCTGAGGGCCCGAGACCTGTCGCTCCGCCTGGGGGCCCGAGACCTGTCGCTCCGCCTGGGGGCCCGGCGCCCGCCGCTCCGCCTGAGGGCCCGAGACCTGTCGCTCCATCTGGGGGTCTGGCGCCCGCCGCTCCGCCTGAGGGCCCGAGACCTGTCGCTCCGCCTGGGGGTCCGGCGCCCGCCGCTCCGCCTGGGGGCCCGATGCCCGCCGCTCCGCCTGGGGGCCCGATGCCTGTTGCCCCGCCTGGGGGCCCGATGCCGGTCGCCCCACCTGGGGACCCGATGCCGGTCGCCCCGCCTGGGGACCCGATGCCGGTCGCCCCGCCCGGGGGCCCGATGCCTGTTGCCCCGCCCGGGGGCCCGATGCCTGTTGCCCCGCCCGGGGGCCCGGTGCCTGCTGCTCTGCCCGGGGGCCCGGTGCTTGCTGCTCCGCCCGGGGGCCCGCTGCCTGCTGCTCCGCCTGGGGGCCCGGTGCCTGCTGCCCCGACTGGGGGCCCGGTGCCTGCTGCTTCGCCTGGTAATCCGATGTGCCTCTGCCCGGAGTCCTGCCCGATGTGCCTCTGCCCGGAGTCCTGCCCGATGTGCCTCTGCCCGGAGTCCTGCCGATGTGCCTCTGCCCGGAGTCCAGCCCGGTGTGCCTCTGCCTGGTGTGCCTCTGCCCGATGTGCCTCTGCCCGGAGTCCAGCCCGATGTGCCTCTGCCCGGAGTCCAGCCCGATGTGCCTCTGCCCGGAGTCCAGCCCGATGTGCCTCTGCCCGGAGTCCAGCCCGATGTGCCTCTGCCCGGTGTGCCGCTGCCCGGAGTGCCTCTGCCCGGAGTCCAGCCCGATGTGCCTCTGCCCGGAGTCCAGCCCGATGTGCCTCTGCCCGGAGTCCAGCCCGATGTGCCTCTGCCCGGTGTGCCGCTGCCCGGAGTCCTGCCCGGTGTGCCAGTCTTTGATATCCCGCCAGTTACCAGACCCAGGCGGTGGAACATTTTGCCCAGTTAGGACTGTTTGGAGCGTCCTGAGGCCGCTCCTTGAGGGGGGGGTACTGTCAGGAATGGACTGGCCAGCAATAGTGGGACTCAGCTGCCTTATGAGCTGCAGTACCAGGGCTGGCCAGCGGGTGCTCCCAGCAATCAGAGACTCAACCTTGCAGCCAGTCAAACACCTGGAACTAATTATACTGGTGTATTTAAGGGACATTCAGACCTGCAGACTCTGCCTTGGTGTTGTGTTTCTCTTGGGCCCTGTATCCTGTTCCTGCTCTCTGTTCCTGTCTGATTCTCTGCTGACCCTGCTCTGATCCCTGGCTTGTCTGACCATTCTCCTCTGCCTGACCCTCTGTACCACGCTACCTGCTGAACCTGGCCTGTGACCCCAACCATTCTCCGCTTGCTCCCCCTGTACCTACCTGCCCGACTGATATTGACCCGGCCTGCCTGACGACGCTTGCATTGTATGTACTGTTATCTGTGGGTGGTTGGTTGGTTTGTTTGCACTGTGTTATGTTTTAGTATTGCACTGCGTTTATGTTTGTTTGGTTAGTGTTAATAAATTACATTGTTTATAACATATCTGAAGTCTGCGTTTCCCTGCGTCAGTCACACACCTCTGGTCATACCCGGGATCCCTGACACTTAACCTCCTCCTTTGCACTTGCACAGTGCATACAATCCACCACCCACTCCAACGGTAATATCCTTGATCTTGTCTTCTCCAACCGCTGCGCTCCCCACAACCTCACTAACACCCCCTTCCCTCTCTCTGACCACAACCTCATTACCTTCTCTATCTCCTCGTCCTCCAATGCCTACCCCTCCAAATGTCACACTACTACCAGCCGTAACCTCCGCAACCTTAACCCTGCCCCCCTCCACTCTGCAGCTGATCAACTCCACGACAGCATCCTCCCCCTGTCCTGCCCCGACTTGGCTATGGCTGCCTACAACAACGCGCTGTCAACAGCCCTTTACGCACTAGCGCCTTTAACCACATGCAACATCAGACCCCGACCGCTCCAGCCCTGGCAGACTGATCACACCAAAACCCTCAAACGACACAGTCGTGCCCTGGAGCGACTATGGCGCAAAACCAAATCCCAACAAGCCTTCACCCGCTACAAATCTGCCTTCCACACCTACACCTCCTCCCTCCACGCAGCCAAACAAAGCTACTTCCTGACCCTCATCAAGGCCCTCTCCTCCAATCCTCGCCGACTCTTCTCCACCTTCAACTCTCTACTCTCTCCACCCCCACCTCCACCCAGCACCTCACTCACCGCCCTTGAGATTGCCAATCACTTCAAAAACAAGACTGACACAATTCGCAAGGACATCGCCGCAACTCACACGCCCTCTCAACCCGTCCCCTCTCACACAGCTACCCCCTCATCACCCCTCTCCCACGGCCCCACCACTGCTCTGACCCCCACTTCCACCCCACCCTACATTCCTCATACTGAAGCCCCCCCAACACTCCGCACCTTTGACCTTACTACCATCGAGCAAGTCTCCAAGATTCTCTCTGATGCCCGCCTCACCACCTGCCCCCTCGACCCTATCCCCTCACAACTCCTACGCCCTCCCTCCCCCTCCATCCTACGCTCCCACACCCTACGCTACCTCCTCTCTCCCTCTCCTCCGGCACTTTCCCCTCCCCTCTGAAACATGCACACATCACCCCCATAATTAAAAAGCCCTCCCTGGACCCCAATGACCCGAACAACCTCAGACCCATCTCCCTGCTCCCATTTACATCTAAACTCCTCGAGCGCCTAGTCTACACCCGACTAAGCTCTCACCTCAACGACAACAACCTCCTCGATCCCCTACAGTCCGGCTTCCGTCCCCTACACTCCACCGAAACTGCCTTACTCAAACTCTCCAACGACCTGCTAACGGCCAAAGATAATGGCCACTATTCAGTGCTCCTACTCCTTGACCTCTCTGCGGCCTTCAACACAGTCGACCACCCCCTCCTCCTCAAAAAACTACACTCCCTCGGCCTCAGAGATTCTGCTCTCTCCTGGCTCTCATCCTACCTGTCACAACGCTCTTTCAGCGTTACCTATAATGCTACCACCTCCCCCTCACTCCCCCTCTCTGTTGGGGTCCCACAAGGCTCTGTCCTCGGGCCCCTTCTCTTTTCCATCTACACCTCCTCCCTTGGCCAACTCATACACTCTCACGGCTTCAACTACCACTTCTATGCCGACGACACACAAATCTATCTCTCAACCCCCCACCTCACCCCCTCGGTCTCTGCCCGAATCACACACCTACTGAGCAACATATCAGATTGGATGTCGCTCCACTTCCTTAAACTGAACCTCTCCAAAACCGAGTTTCTTGTCTTCCCCCCAGCCCGGACACCACCCCCCATTGACTTCTCCGTCACATCCAACAACGCCACCATCAAACCCACCCCGCAGGCCAGAGTACTTGGTGTCATTCTGGACTCCAACCTATCCTTCCAGCCCCAAGTCCAATCTTTAACAAACTCATGCAGACTCCACCTCCGCAACATCGCCAAAATACGCGCGTTCCTAATTCCAGAAACCACTAAACAGCTCATCCACTCCCTCATCGTATCACGACTTGACTACTGCAACTCCCTCCTCACTGGCCTGCCTCGCCGGGCTATCCCCGCTTCAGTCGATCCTGAATACGGCTGCCAGACTCATTCACCTTTCCAACCGCTCCGTCTCCGCCACCCCCCTCTTCCAATCCCTCCACTGGCTTCCGATTGCGCAACGGATGAAATTCAAAATCCTAACACTGACGTACAAAGCTGTCCACCATACTGGCCCGTACTACATCACTGACCTAATATCCAAGTACCACCCAGCACGCACACTTCGCTCCTCACAAGACCTCCTTCTCTCTAGTTCCCTGGTCTCCTCCTCCCATGCCCGCCTCCAGGACTTCTCCAGGGTGTCACCCATCATCTGGAACTCCCTACCCCAAACCATCAGATTATCACCTACTCTCCTCTCCTTTAGGCGCACCCTGAAAACCCATCTCTTCAGGGAAGCCTACCCCACCCCCTGCTAACCTGCCGACCTCCTCCACTCTTCCTACCACTCCATCCCCCACAGCTATCTCCTCCTGTACCACTATCCCCTCCCTCCTAGATTGTAAGCTCGAAAGAGCAGGGCCCTTAATCCCCTCATGTTTTGCATTGTATTGGTATTGTTCTGTCACATGTTCTGTAAATACTGTATAATAATAATAATGGCATGAAAGGAAGCCATCCATTGTATACAACTATCATGTGATCTGCTGTGATTGGTCACAGCAGGTCACATGGTACTGGCAACAGGGCTGGTACACAGATCTGTCATCGGCCGTGTCCGAGGTACAAGGCCGTTGACAGATCGCGCCACAGCGAGGCCCTGCGGGCATGCGCAATTCACATTCCTGAAAGGACGGCATATGGCATCCACCAGGAGGGACGAGCTGTTAAAACTGCAGTGGGAATCCTATATTTAAAAAAAAAAAAAAGCCACACAATGACCATGCAGCACCCTGGTGATTTTTATGACCCTCATTTTCTGGTAGATTTCTCCCACTCCAGGGTTGTCTAGCCCTGAATTTTTCCTAGTCTTGCTTCAACTTATTTATTTATTTATTTATCGAGTTTATGTAGCGCCAAAGGGTTTGCTCAGCGCTGTACAATGGGGGGGGGGGGGGGGGCAATACATGAAACAGAACAGTAACATCAAACTTATTACCTTTAGGTGGTACATGCACTGAGCACTCATCTTTTCTGTATATTTTTTGGTTGAGCTACGAATTTGTCTTTTTTCAACCTAACTACACAACTTGGAACGCAATCTATGACCTATAAACAAAATGTTGCATCATCAACACAAGTACAGGAGTTTACAGCTCTTTAAAAATGTATATTTGAAATAAAATAAAACAGCCAGATTTTGGTTTTGTTGTTAATTTCATTTTATTGGTTCACAAAGACGCTTCGTGAAAATTTCAGTTCAGCATTGTGTGAGCAGTTCGTATTTTAAGTCACCGATTCATAACATCAAGTAACTGCCACAATATGATATCTTAAATTAACTTCTTTAAAAAGGCCAGACAAGATATTTACATATATAGAACATACTCCTTCTGGTTTCCAACATGCCCATATTACACAATCATACAAACGGCATATACAGTAGACAGTAAATACATCAAAATCCATAAAAACAGACGTTACAGAAAGCTGTACAAAAATAAATTTTTATTAAAAGCAGCTGAAATTGTAGTGAGGGAACAGTACAGAGAAGAACCAGATCACTAAACTTGGCTATGGCCGTCAGGCCTACTACAAAACGCGGGTCGCAAAACGCGAATAGTACATTACACCGAATATGGAGGTCTCTTCACAAGAAGAGGATTCACCGGAGTCTATCCCAGCGCCAAATGGTGGCATCGTCACATACAGCTATGAGAGTACTGCTATCCCGGCTGAAGCTGGTCTGTCGGATTGCCGCTACGCATTTGGGATGTGTGAGGGTTGTACACCTGGGAAAAACAAAGAAATGTAATTATTTAAAAATCAAGTGAAATTGGGAAGGAGGGGGGGGGGGTGTTGTTCACAGACAAATCCTCTGCCTAAAAAGCATAATCAAAGTGATTTCTTTAAGGCGTCTGTGAAAGCAACAATGGAAGAAAACTATTTCAGAGACTGTTGTGTGGAAATGTGGGAAACTGATTGTGAGACATTTAGCAACTCTGTCACAAAGCTAGGCGATGCTAAACAGGAGCAATGAGATCCATTGAAAGACATTACTGAGCAAATGTGTGACTAACTTAGAAAGAAATCCTACACAGCAAACTTACAGATTAGCACGTCTGCACCAAATTCATCACTGGAGAGATTCCACGCAAAACAGATGCGTAATTAAAGCTGAACTCTGGCGATTAGAAGATGATCTGGACAGCTGCACACCCTGAGAATCTCCTTTATTAAAGTGGTAGTAAACTCTCCCTATTACATTTTCCCCATTTTAATAATCAACACATACTTTATATATTGCTGCCTCTAGATCTCTTGTCATCCGCTTACGTTTCTTGCAATGCGTTGCTGTTCACTTGACATCACCAGCACATGTCCCGTTTATGGCACGCTTGTCGCGTGTTAGTCCTTTCAGGAACATGCCATGGCTCCGTCATGTCCTCAATGCAGTATTGCTCTGCAATCCCCCGAGAGTACAGGCCCATTGAGAATTTCCTGTGTACACCCCCCCCCCCCCCGTCAATCAGTGATCACATGATCGGGACCTCGTACAGAGGTCCCGTCCGACGATCGGTGTTTCACTGTGTCCGGTGGACACAGCGGGCGGTGGTAGCGCGCACAGCTAGAAAAGGAGGGTGCCGTTTATGAACGGCAACCCGACCCTGGAGTGCCACCGCCCTGCCGTTTATAAACAGCAGGCGGACGGCAAGTGGTTAAAGAGGTATTAAACCCAAAAGAAAACATTTACTATATTGTAGCTCACCAATCCTTAGATGTGATGGCTGCTTTAGTTTGCTTTTTTCGGGTTTTTTTCTTTTACTTTCACTTGGTGATCCAGCCAGTAAGTCTGTTCTTTTTCAACAGAACAAGCTGTCTGCAAATGCATCAGTTAAAAATGTTGAGACAAACCATTTACCACTGACAGGGGTGCTTGCAACTATCAGCTGTTATGTATGTAAATTCTTTCCCAAAAGAAAAAAAAAATGTTGCTGTAACTTTGTAAAGTGTGAGCTGGAGTTTGGCTTGTTAGTGTATCTAAATCTGCTAGTACATCAAACACTCCCCTCCCCCTAGACTAGCCTTTCTCAACCAGGGTGCCCAGGCACAATGGGGTGCCTTGAGGTTTCTTCAGGGGTACCTTGGCAAAATGTCCAGTGGGGGGAACAAACCTGCCTTTTAGTTACACAAAGTCACAGGATTTTCATTGTGCACCATTCCGACCTTCTAGCCTCCGACATCCTAACTGTCAATGACATCATCAGCTGATAAGGAGGATGTCAACTGCCTGCACACAGGGGCGTCCCTAGGCAGGTGGGGGGGATGCGCAATGCACCGGGTGACACCAACTGCACAAGGTGACTCTGGACCTGCTCCACAAAAAAGGTGAGTTGTAAAGCAAGCCGAAGATCCCATCTGGATGGATCGGATCTGCGGATTGAGCATAATGGATCAGAGTCCGATCCATTATGCTCCCCAGTCCGCAGATCCGATCCATCCTGTGGGGATCTTCGGCATGCAACCTATACGGGGTGACACCAGACCCGCTCCACGAAATGGTAAATTGTAAAGCAAGCCGACAATCCCTGCAGGATGGATCCGATCTGCGGATTGGGGAGCATAATGGATGGGACTCTGATCCATCATGCTCAATCCGCAGATCCGATCCATCCTGCAGGGATCGTCGTACAACTTACCTTTTCGAGGAGCGGGTCCGGTGTCACCCTGTGTGGTAGGTGTCACCCGGTGTGGCGCGCACCTCCTGCACCTGCCTAGGGACGCCCCTGTGTGCAGGCAGTTGACATCCTCCTTATCAACTGATGTTGTCATTGGTTGTCAGGATGCCGGCGGTTAGAAGGTCGGAACTTACCTTTTTGTGGAGCGGGTCCGGTGTCACCCCGTATAGGTTGCATGCCGATGATCCCCGCAGGATGGATCGGATCTGCAGATTGGGGAGCATAATGGATCGGGCTCCGATCCATTATGCTCAATCCGCAGATCCGATCCATTCTGCGGGAATCGTCGGAGGGGGTGCCACCAAGTGTTACCGCACCGGGTGACACCAACTCTAGGGACGCCCCTGCCTGCACAGCATCCTAGTTTGACCCTTCCCTGCCCCTCTTCATCAATGCTGGGGCCACATTAGTTCAGTGATGGAGGACAGGTGCTTTGGGACTGCCCACAATTTTAAAGAGTGCCTTGACTGAAAAAAGGTTGAGAAACGCTGCCTTAGACTGACAATGTTTCTGTGTGCTATGCCCCCAGTGCTCCTTCACCCAGAGTGGGGGCTCTCTAATACAGGTGGTGCATTACTGGCCAGATCGCCAGGTGAAATCAGAGGGGAGGGAAAAAAGCCTAAAAAAAAAACTAATGCAGCTGACACATCTAATTATTGGTAAGTGGCAATATATTCAATTTTTGGTTTTGGGTTTAACCACTTCCCGACCGGCCCATGTATATAAAATGCCGGACGGTGGCAGTGCAGGGGCGGGTTGCTGTTCATAAACGGCGCCCTTCCTTTTGGACTGTGCGAGCTCCCGGGGAGCGACCGGCACCACGATCCGGAGGACACAGCGGAACACCGATCTCTATACGGGACCTCTGTGTGAGGTCCCGATCACGTGATCACTGATTGGCCAATCAGTGATCACATGAATAGTAGTAAGCAAGATGTCACTTCCTGACATCATTGCTTACTACTTGTGAAATCTGTGAATGATCACAGAGGTCACATGGCACAAGGCTATTCACAACAGCCTTGTACCATGTGACAAGCTGTGACCAATAACAGCTCACACAGTATTTCTCAATGGCTGCAAGAATGCAGCCAGAGAGAAGGAGAAATGATTGCTTTTACAGCCTTTATGGGTGTAAAAGCAATCAGTGAACAAAAAAAAAAATCTTCATCACCCCCCCACAAGTAGTACAGTGTACTGTACTGCTAGGGTGACAGTATGTTAAAAAAAAAAAAGTGTAAATCATTTTTTTGAAAAATTATAATTTTTGGGTATAAACTAATTTGTTTGTTTTTTTACTAAAAAGATAACTGAATAAATGTTGGCCAAAATTTATGAAGAAAGATTATTTATTTGCAAATTGTTATAACAAAAACACTCTTTTTGAAAATCTTTTGAGTTTTTCATTTATATAGCAAAAAAAAAAAATAAAAATCCCAGTGGTGAATAAATACCACTAAAATAAAGTTTTTTTGTCTCAAAAAAATGCTAAAAAATTCATATGGGTACAGTGTTGCATGACCGCGCAACTGTCATTCAAAGTGTGATAGCGCTGAAAGCTGAAAATTGGCCTGGACAGGAAGGGGGTGAAAGTGTCCGGACTGGAAGTGGTTAATATCACTTTAAAATCTGTCCAATAACTGGCTGGCGCTCCACAAGCTAATAAAAGTGCAGTTCCTAACCCAACTGCCGCTTTTTTTTCAGCCTACTGTCTTCTACAAAACGACATGTGTTTTATTAAATCTGAAAAATGTTTTTCAGATGTCCGTGAGAGCGTCAGACATCATACAGGGAAGAGAGCGTTGGCTTCAGATGTCACGTAATAAAGCCCAGCGACACATCTGATTCACATGATGCAGCGAGTCGCCACGTTTCATTCATTACATGTCAGAGCCGTATTAATCAGTGACATCTGTGATGTGATCTCCTTGCTGGAAAATCGTATGGAATCAACAAAAAAATAAAACCTGATCATTATTAATAGAAATGAACACATCTGTTCCGCTGCTTTTACAGTAGGCGGGGGCAGAGTGATGAAATCCTTGGAACCAAAATGCGGAGCGAGCTCATAAGTTAAAGGATAGGTCCACTTTAAGGGACAGTTCACACCAGGGGCGGACTGACCATTTGGAAACTCGGGCACCGCCCGAGGTCAGTAGGGAGCCCATGAGATGCCCCTGGTACCTTTTTCATAGGCTTTTTTGAGTTTGGGCAAGGACACAGGGGCCCCATGATCCACCAAATTGCCCGGGGGCCCCATGAGTTGTCAGTCCGCCCCTGGTTCAAACCACAAAAACGCACTCTGAATGCATTCTGGATACCTTTTTGCTTGCAGTTCACACCGCTCTCCGTTCCGGTGCAGTTCTGATGCAGGTCCAGTATGGTTCTGTGCAGAAAAAATTCAGACTGTTCTACTTTTTATTCTGCACCGGGAACTGACTGCACTGGCGTGAACTAGGACCATTGGAAAACACGGAAAACACTGTGCATGCATTTTTGATGCAGAAAAAAATGCACTGGACTGCATCTAGTGTGAACCAGCCCTAAAACAATCATTTCACTTTTTTCTCCAAAAACAAAAATAAAAAACCAAAAAAATAAATAAAACAAACATAACAAAAAAAACAAAACAAAAGAAGTAGCATTCTCACCTTGGCAGCAGTCCATGTCTCTTGCCTCCTTGCTGCAGCCATTTACAAGCCCTTCAGGGACTGTTCAGGGAGTGTTGGGGTACCAGCGGACCTGCTGCATGCTGTGATTTCATTCTCTGACCCCTTTGCCACCTTACTACACAGCAGTCATTTAGGAGGTCAGAGAATGGAACCACAGCACACAGTGAGTACTGGTATCGGACTCTCCGGGAAGTACAGAAACAATTGAGTACTGTCCGTGATACTTTTTTTTATTTGCAATAACATCCAATCTTCAGGACAAGCTTTCGGGGTATGTCCCCTACTTCAAGGTCCAAGCAGTACCAAATGCTAGAGGGCCTGGAGGAGGTTGCATTTCCCGGAACAGAGGCGAAGTTGGAGATACGGGTCAACAGAGAGGTGGGATTGCTACCTCTTCTCTTGCAGGGAACTTTCAGCTCTATTTTTCAAGGACCTGACAGGGTCGCTTTAACTAGTTACTGACTTTGGGCATGCTACACACGTCCCAAAAAAAACAAAACAAAAAAACACACAAAAACCCCATCATCATTGTACACAGAACATGTGTAGCACGTCCAGTCTCTCTACTCTGTTTGTGGGACCCTCCCCCACACTAGTTTTCAGAAATCGATGGCTTGGATTAATCAGAGTTCATAGAAGGTGTTGGCGGCTGTAGCTGCCAAAAAAGCGTTCGGAATAAAACTCCGTTGACACTAGCGTGACCTGTCATGCCGGTCAGGATACAGATAGTTGTGTGACAAGTCGCAGCCCATCGATTGAACGGCACCCATTCCATTCTATGTGACCTAAAGTCGCAGTAACTTTGAAAAGGTTCCTGCACTACTTTGATGCCACTTTCTTGCGACTTGAGTGCCAGCGAATTTAAAGGCGCATAAAAGTCACCCAACATCACGTGACTTTGGAGTCGCCCTAGAGTGCACAGAGCCTCAATCTGTGACTATACAAAGTAACATTTTGTTACTTTTGTATCATTCTGTTCATTCATCTGCAGATCAAAAGGGATGTCAGTTAAAACAACGTGACAAGTAAAACAAAAGTAAATAAATAAAATGTTCCTCTTTGTAACCCCTTATTAACCCTTATTTACTCTAATCAGCCCCAATTAACTGCTTAGTCTCCTTCTCCCTTAAACTATTACTTGCCTGCTGATTTTTTGTCTCTATTTCAATAACTATTAATATTGAAATATTTGTTTTTAAAGGTTACTGTTTTGACACATTAAATATACACTCGCCGGCCACTTTATTGGGTACACCTTCCTATTGCCAAGAAAATCTCCCCCACCCCATTACACCACCACACCACAACGCTTTTCCAATCTTCTATTATCCAATTTTGGTGATCCTGTGTGAATTGTAGCCTCTGTTCCCTGTTCTTAGCTGACAGAAGTGGCACCTGATGTGGTCTTCTGCTGCTGTAGCCCATCTGCTTCAAGGTTCAATGTGTTGTGCGTTCAGAGATGGCACTCTGCATACTTTGGTTGTAATGAGCGGTTATTTTAGTTACTGATGCCTTTCTATCATCTTGAACCAGTCTGCCCATTCTCCTCTGACATAAACAAGGCATTTTCATCCACACAACTGCCACTCACTGGATATTTTCTCTTTTCCGGACCATTCTCTGTAAACCCTAGAGATGGTTGTGCGTGAAAATCCCAGCAGATCAGCAGTTTTTGAATTATTCAGACCAGCCCGTCTGGCACCAAAAACTATGCCACGTTCAAAGTCACTTAAATCCCCTTTCTTCTCCATATTGAGGCTCGTAAGTCATCTGTTGCTGCCATGTGATTGGATGATTAGCAATTTGTGTTACAAAGCAACTGAACAGATGTACCTAATAAAGGGGCCGGTGATTGTATGTTTACACATTTACCATTTAAAAATGCACAAAATTGAAAAAAAAAAAAACACATTATTTAACTTGTAAACAATGTTGCAATGCTTTGTACCAGAATCATAATGCAGAATTTTCATTGAATTTCACACCATTAGTGGGCTGCAGAATTAGACGATTTTCATGCAGCCATCAAATTTGAGTGATCGGGCATGTTGAAATTTTTTTTGAAAAACAAATGAATTTCTAATCAATGATGGGAGAATCATGCGAGAAATATAATCAAAAAAGAAATGAGCGCGAACCGTGACCTGGAAGGAAAGCAGATTCCCAGCCATGAAAATTCTTTTCTGTAGCAACATGAAGTGAAACTGAAGGCTTGGATGGTCGAATTTCGAAATGAATGGTGGCACCATCGGATTACAAAAAGAACAACATTTCTGATTTTCTAAAGAAAATGAATTCAGAATTCGACCCATGTATGGCCCACCTAACTTTAGTGTCATTTTAACTACTTGAGATCCGGAAGGTTTTGCCCTCATTTATGACCAGGCCATTTTTTGCTATTTGGCACTGCGCTACTTTAACTGACAATTGCACTTTCATGCATAACTGTATGAAAATCAAATTTATATAATTTTTTTCATACAAATAGAGCTTTCTTTGGGTGTTATTTGGTCACCACTTGGTTTTTTTGTTTTTTATTATATAAACAAACCAAAAAAGATCAAAAATTAAAGACCAAAAATTTGGAAAAAAAAAACAATATTCTCTACTTTCTGTGATAAAACATATTCAGTATTTTTTTTTTTTACTAAATTTCTTCATAAATTTAAGCCAAAATATATTCTGCTACATGTCTTTGGTAAAGAAAATCCCAAGTGCAAATTTTATATATATATATATATATATATATATATATATATATATACACAGTACATACAGTGGGGCAAAAAAGTATTTAGTCAGCCACCAATTGTGCAAGTTCTCCCACTTAAAAAGATGAGAGAGGCCTGTAATTGGCATCATAGGTAGACCTCAACTATGAGAGACATAACGAGAAAAAAAATCCAGACAATCACATTGGCTGATTTGGAAAGAATTTATTTGCAAATTATGGTGGAAAATAAGTATTTGGTCAATATTAAAAGTTCATCTCAATACTTTGTTATATATCCTTTGTTGGCAATGACAGAGGTCAAACGTTTCCTATTAGTCTTCACAAGGTTGGCACACACTGTTGCTGGTATGTTGTGTCTTGGAAATTCGCTTTACCGAATTTCTCCTTACCGTGAGTACTCGCAGTTGGATGCGCAGAAATCCCCCATAAAGCTGTGCGAATCTCGCTTACCACGACTGCAGCCAAACTACACGATTCCTGCCCATCCAAATACTTTGGTTCTGTTGAATTTGTGGGTGATGGAGCTCCGTTACCCTGGAATGATCACACGACACTCTAAGGCTGGTTGCAACTCACATAAGGGCTGATTTTAGGCTCAGCTCTCTGTTTTATTAAGAATACACACATGCCCCCCACATGAATAAAGTCAATCCCTCCCACCGAACAATACAATGGGGATTGCTTATACAGAGGATGTACATTCCAATTGGAGCATAGCCTTTGCTATTATCTATCACTGGTCCTCCCCCATGAACCTTCTGAGGTCAGCAGACTTCCTCCCCTTCCCCCCTATGAGCCATCTGAGGTCATATTTCCTGTCCTACTAGCTTCTATTGGTATGTAAATTCTCTGCACAAGCACTCCCTAAAAATATCAGTCTGTACCTGGATGGGCCCGATACGATCTTTATTAAAACACATCCATCCCAGATACAGTTTCAAGTTAGTAATGGGTTGTAAGATATGCATAAGCCTACACGTGGAGTTCACACCGCTTGCGCATTGCGTTATGAAGCCCACGTGGTACCATGCTGCTGATATGTGGATACAGGCCCACGGTCTACTGACAGCAGCATTCGCATGGAATGCCGTGGTGGTATACACGCCGGTCTATAAGCGCAGATCTGCCATCTCATCCATTACCAAGCCGAGTACTGTAATACATACATTGTACATGCGCATGGCCCAATTGCAGCCTTCAGAGCTTTAATTAAGCCACACGAGAGACATATGAATAACACAAATACATGACACATTTAAAGTTCGACCAACAATACAAAATTTCCATGACATTCCCTCCTGTTTTATCATATTCTCCTCGTGTCCCTTCTTGATCTTCTTCAGCTTGATGGGTGTAGTCTCAAACTTCAAAGAGTTCCTGTAGTTGTCCCTGAGAATAAAGCTCCACGGGGTACCTGAAACAACAAGACCCGACGCAGACTCGACGCAAACAGGCTTGATTGAAGCGATGATCCTCAAGAGCGTTGGAACCTTCACTACAGGAAGGCTCTTGCAAAAACCACAAACAGACTTGTGGTATGAATAAAGCTTGTGATCCCACGGTGGTCTGGGGAGATCCAGCAACAGATTCTCAAATTGCCCCTGCAGACGGGGCCACACAAGGCTGGTCTCGACCCAGACAGTTTTCCAAATCGCAGACACAAACCATGATGAGGCTTGAAGCTTGCTTGAAGGTCTTGGAGAATGTGGTCTTCAGAGAGATAAATTAGAGGGAAGCCAGGACGTAATCTGTAGAGAAGGTGGATGGTTGGTGAGGTCTTCCTCCGATCAGTGGTTGGAGTGGGATCCCAGGAGCGGGCATGGAGATGTGGTCGTCTGCCCGAGCTTGGTTTACACGGTCGATGAGGCAACAGGAACATCTCACCGCGGCATATAAAAGGCAGATGAAAAAGAGAAGCATCAGGATATACACTCCCACTTCCTTCAACCAAGATCCGATGGAGAACAGGAAATCTCCCAATCCTCCCAAACCCTTGAACGGATTCCAACCCTCACTAGCTATAGCTCTAGCTTTTCCCTGTAGTTCACTAACTTTGTCCATATGGGCCTGGACCTTGTCATCGGTGTCTTCTATCCAAGTACAACAATCCTCTCCGATGAACTCACAGAACCCCCCTTTGGCGGCTAAAAGGTAATCAAGGGCCATCTTCTCCTGAAGCACTAAAATTCCCATCTGCCGTTGTTCTTGGGCAATTTCTCTGACAGCCTCTACGGTCTCGTTAAACATACTATCCACGATGACAGAAAAATTGTTCAGGCGCTTCATAAGTTCTATTCCCCATCCTGTCCATGAGGGGAACCAAGCCCATGCCTGGTCGCCCTCAGAGAACAGCTCCCTGCGAACTCTCCCTGCCATCCTTACCTTCTTGTGGACCATCAACTCTTCATGGTCCATCACTACATAGGATGCGGGGACTAGCTTTATGAGGGCACACGAACCTTTCGCGTTCTGGGGAAATGTTCTATAGGCTGCCGAACCACACAGAAAATAGTATGGACCTGTCAGAGCAGAACAGGAGGAGTTCCTCGTTCGGCCTCTGGTACTGAGCAACAGTTGCACAGACTGGGGGATTGCTCCCTCAGTCTGCACATCACATCCGTCCTTCCAACACACGTGGTCTGGTCGGTCAGTGTGGTTACTCAGAAAGGAAGTCTGGTTAGTCAGATTGACAGTTATACCTCCCTCGCAGGTGGTAGTCCCAACAAACTTGTTACCTGTGCCAAAGCTGATGTTAAAGCACACCTGAGGGCTGCCTAGCTGCCCAGTTACCCATAATGGACTGGTGAGGGCCCTACAGGAGCTAGAGCTAATATTGGTGCTGAAACTGATGTTACCTGCTAAAAATGTGTCATTAAGTTCTACCGACAAATGTCTACGTGGGGGCTGACCAGGGGTCCCTTGCTTTTTCATGCCGACGCGGATGTCATATAGGGCATGAACAGCGGCCATTGCGGACATGTGATGACTGGGTGGGGGCTTAGAGCATACCCAACAGTTGGTTTTGTTGGCGGTTCTGGCTAAACGCAGGTGCATTTTAAATAAAAGGTTGGGGTATCTGCCGTCTTTTCCTCCGTTCACACACATGTATGACATACAAACAAAAAGAAAAAGGAAAATGACACCCCTCATTCTCTGGTGTAGCTGAGAAGCTTCTTGCAGTGGCTTGCGTGCACCCAGTTGTCTCGTCCCTCGAGCTTGAGTGAGGTAGGTGTCGTCAGCTGGACTTGGTATGGTCCGGTGAACCGTGGCTCGAGTCCGGTTCTTTGATGTTTCTTTAGGACGACCCAATCACCTGGCTCAATAGAAAGAACACCTGTTATTGTATTTGGATCGGGGAGCGATTCGCGAACCCGATGGTGTATCTTCTGCAGCTCCCGTTGCAGAGATTGCACATAACCTGTAAGCTGTGAATGCAAAGACGACAACTGTTGAGGAAAGTACAACCCTGTTTTGGGAGGTCCCCCAAACAACACCTCGTAGGGTGACAGCCCATGTGGTTGCCGAGGGGCATTCCGGATGGAATAGGGGGCAATGGGGAGACACTCAGGCCAAGGTTTTTGGGTATCGGAAGACGTTCAACCTTACCGCTACTCTCGGGGTGATATGGGGTGTGTCGCCGCTGACTCCAGTTCCACCAAAGAGATGCAGTCGTGTCCTTTGGAAGAGAGATTAGTAGTGGACAAAGAAGACATGTTAGCAGAAGAGGTGTTAGTATTGTTAGTCGTGTTGCAAAATTCAGCACTGTCATTGCTGTCCTCCCCCCCCTTCTCATCTTCCGACACAGGAAGAAGAGAAGCTGGGTTAAGAATAGTGCATCGTTTGATAGTGAGGTTAGTAGGGGTTAGGAGGGTTTTCCCCTGAGAGGGGTACCTTGCCTTGGATGTCCTGTTTTCGCAGGACCGTTCTTGCTGCACTGGTGTCGGTGAGGCAAGGGAGGGGATATTTTAATTCCTCTAGAAAAAGATGGATCTGGGCCGACACCGATTTGTCAACTTCCTATGAGAATTCATAGGAGTTACTTACCATGGTGGTCATAGGGGCGGAGGACTCATCAGGAATGAACTGCCACCGACCTTTAGGTAATTGGGGACAGCTCCTCCTCATGTGCCCCGTTTGGTGGCACTGGAAGCACCTGGGTGGGGGCCTATTCTTCCTGTGACCCAGATCCCTTGGTTTTTCGTGTGGGGTCTGGGACATAAGAACTTTGGCCTTGTCTTGTTTTCTTCTATCCTTTTCCCTCTCTATTGCCGCAAGAGTGGAAAGGATAGCAGGGATAGACATCTCATTATATTCGGGTCGGGCCAGAACCAGCCTTTCCCGAATTTTAATATTGATGCCTTCCAAAAATTTGGCCCGCAACAGAATGTGCGTCGCGGTCACCTTTACCCCTTCAGTTGGAGCATCAGGTCCAACTTCCAGATCCGCATCCAGTGCCGTCTGCTTGAGACGGCGCCAGAAGCAGGCGCTTTCCTCATTAGGACCCTGGGTGAGCTTCATCATGTCCGTAGTAGAGGTAGCACCATACATTTCTGGAAGCTTTGCCTTTAGCTGTGTACAGAACTCTTTGCCCCCTGAAGTCATCTCCTCATGCGTGGTTATAGAGCACCCTGCAATCACTGTACTGGCCACTTCCATGCCCACCTTTGCCCGTAGGATCTGTGCACAATCTGACCCGCTCATACCATAGCTGAACTGGTTTTGTCCAAACATTCGAGCAAATCCTCTCGGATTGACTCGATAGTCCGGGAGCTCAGCCAGAATAGTGCGGATCTCTGCCGGGGTGAAGGGGACATGCCAAACTACCCGTTCCCCTAAAGTCCGTTCCCCCCGTGCATTGGGAGGACCTTCAAATTGCTGCACCCTGACTGGATAGGCCTCGGTCCGGGAAGAGTGCAAGGGCTGACCCAGCATCATCGGTGGGCTTAGATTAACCACCTCGCTTACTGCACCTTCAGGTTTGAGGTCCCTCAGATCAGGGTATAGCTGGGGGGCAGGGGTCTGATCAGTGGTTCGTAGCGCTTTGATGCAATCCGCCCTGTTTTTTAACCGGGTGTCTATTCCCCTTGATTCACAGATAGTCTGCAAATCGGTTGTTGAGAAGGCTTCATAGTTGGAAACAGAAGGAGCTGGGGTGAAGCAGGGAGAAGGGAGAGGTAGAGGCAGAGGCTGAGGCATAGAGACAGAAGACACAGAAGGTATGTCAAGAGTGACGTCACTAACAGAAGAGACAGGTGCAGTTATACTTATCTCAGCCACTGTTGGTTGTTGGGGGACCCCAGCAGACCCTGATCCTGCCTGCCTTAGTAGAGTCAGCCCTGAAAGAGCTTCCTCCACCTCTGACACCGGATCCTCCTGTTTTATTCCCTCTGGAGGCCAGGTATACATCACCTGGTTCTTCCGGACAGACACCAGTTTATGTATGCCTTGCTTCCCTAATCGGATTGACCTGTGAAGCCATAGCTGTGCGATCTCTAGTTCTGACGCCTGCATCCGTGGTCCAAATTCAGAGATGAATTTTTCCCACCTCCATGCGTCAAATGTACCTTCCCGGGGAATTTCCCATCTGGTACCCTTCGACCATTTATTCCACCTTTTGAGGGGTTCTGTAGACTTCCCCCCCAAACTCACCTTCATCAGTTGTGCAGCTGTCCTTACCCTGAAGAGGGCTGCTTCCCCCTCTCTCTTCATGGACTGACTACTGCCCATCGTGACTAGTCACTGGTATATATCCCGCGTCCGGGTACCTGTTTACCCCCTGGAGCACTCGGTGGGATCCTACCGAGAGGCCTGATTCCACCACTTTCCCAGCACAGCGTAATTTATGTGATACTTATCGATCACCCGAAGCGCATCAAGTGGCGGTCAGACTGAGAGCACACCTCCCACTCCCACAGCGCAATTTGTGTGATCCTGACCACCCGAAGTGTTTGTGGTAACCAGGATTTCCCTGGACCGCCCACTCACACAGCGTAATTTATGTGGCTCTCATCACCCACTGTGTTTGGCAGGCCACACCGCACAATGATGAAAGTGGCTTTTCTCTCCCTGCACACAGTAGCTAACACAAGTCAAAACAAAAAGAGGGGTTCTTGGATGTTACTTAGGGGTCACTGGTTGGGCAGAAACCTGCTAACTGACCTTTAGGAAATTTGTGTAAAGAAAAAAACTTTCCTAATACACACAGAAAAAAAAAACTCTTTTCAACCTGAAAAACTGTTAAAAAGGACAAAGTGGATCCTTATGAAAAAACACGGGACGTTTCACAGTAAAACAATTACACAGAGGTAAACCGAAAAACTGCGCCAAAAGTAACCTTGTTGCTGACGCAAAAATCACTCCTATCAGCACCGCTAAACGATCCGCGCTACACACGCAATCTTCAGTGCAACCACCTAGAACCGTTTACACAAAAAGTCTGCTGGACGTGAAACACGCGACACAGCAGCTTAAAACAAACCCGCTTTACAATAAAGAACTACTTTTAACAGGAAAAACACAAGAAAAACATAATCACTATACAAGAAATCTATGTGCAAAAACCCAGACTTCACCGCGCTCACTAAATGTGGAACACGTGAAGGGAAAACTCGCTTAACACACTTTAAATTGGCTGGCAATACGCAAATTTAAAGCTAAAAGCAAACAAATGAAACTGTAAAAAATTTGGATTAAAAACACAATATGGGTCAAATGCATATAGGAAACTTCATGCACATTGCATAGAGATTACTGCACATATGGTAGTCAACAAAATGGCCACCAACAGGGAAAGCACATGGTAGCCAACAAAATGGCCACCAACAGGGAAAGCACATGGTCATTACTAGAATGACCCCCCACAGGGAAGCACATGGTAACACTAGAATGGCCCCCCACAGGGAAGCACACGGCAGACTCTAGCCTCAAAATTGCCTCTAACCCCTTACATAAAACAGACTTTTAGACAGAACATACACTGGACAATTACACAACAATATGAAGCACACATACAACACAATTTGGCACAATCACAGAACGGACATAAAACACCAACATATCACACTAACATGCACATGTAACAGAAAGGACCCCCTGCTGCATGCTTGCTGGGAGCAGTAGTACCACAAAACATTGTACAGACTACATAACACAGATCTTACAACAGTTAACAATTAACCTAAGCCTTTCAGCACTGTAATAATTACCTCACGTGGAGGGGGGTAAAGCAATCACCACAGTACCTACAACCCGCAAATACTTACCTAACACTATGCAACAACTTTTACCCACTAAAACATATACCCGTTTAATTTTTGGTTGGAAGATTTTTAAACTTGACCAAATCCAGCCAACCAAACCCACCCCTCTGCTGCTCTCCGCAGAGACAAACCCTCGTCTTTCACCCACAAATCAAGAGTTTAGGACAAAAAACGAGGTCCTTGTTAAGCGGTATTTCTTGTTAGCTAACAGAGAGCGAAATCAGCCACACGAACACGCAAAAAGCGATCCTCTTAATGGCAGAGAGACCTGAAATGTGCCGGCATACTTTTTGCTAGTTCATGATGGCCCATTCCCCCCTCGTTCTTTGTTAGCTACGCAAGAATACGCGTTAGTATCCACCAGGCTCGCCAAACTGTCTTGGAAATTCGCTTTACCGAATTTCTCCTTACCGTGAGTACTCGCAGTTGGATGCGCAGAAATCCCCCATAAAGCTGTGCGAATCTCGCTTACCACGACTGCAGCCAAACTACACGATTCCTGCCCATCCAAATACTTTGGTTCTGTTGAATTTGTGGGTGATGGAGCTCCGTTACCCTGGAATGATCACACGACACTCTAAGGCTGGTTGCAACTCACATAAGGGCTGATTTTAGGCTCAGCTCTCTGTTTTATTAAGAATACACACATGCCCCCCACATGAATAAAGTCAATCCCTCCCACCGAACAATACAATGGGGATTGCTTATACAGAGGATGTACATTCCAATTGGAGCATAGCCTTTGCTATTATCTATCACTGGTCCTCCCCCATGAACCTTCTGAGGTCAGCAGACTTCCTCCCCTTCCCCCCTATGAGCCATCTGAGGTCATATTTCCTGTCCTACTAGCTTCTATTGGTATGTAAATTCTCTGCACAAGCACTCCCTAAAAATATCAGTCTGTACCTGGATGGGCCCGATACGATCTTTATTAAAACACATCCATCCCAGATACAGTTTCAAGTTAGTAATGGGTTGTAAGATATGCATAAGCCTACACGTGGAGTTCACACCGCTTGCGCATTGCGTTATGAAGCCCACGTGGTACCATGCTGCTGATATGTGGATACAGGCCCACGGTCTACTGACAGCAGCATTCGCATGGAATGCCGTGGTGGTATACACGCCGGTCTATAAGCGCAGATCTGCCATCTCATCCATTACCAAGCCGAGTACTGTAATACATACATTGTACATGCGCATGGCCCAATTGCAGCCTTCAGAGCTTTAATTAAGCCACACGAGAGACATATGAATAACACAAATACATGACACATTTAAAGTTCGACCAACAATACAAAATTTCCATGACAGTTGGCCCATTCCTCCATGCAGATCTCCTCTAGAGCAGTGATGTTTTGGGGCTGTCGCTGGGCAACACGGACTTTCAACTCCCTCCAAAGGTTTTCTATGGGGTTGAGATCTGGAGAATGGCTAGGCCACTCTAGGACCTTGAAATGCTTCTTACGAAGCCACTCCTTCATTGCCCGGGCAGTATGTTTGGGATCATTGTCATGTTGGAAGACCCAGCCACGTTTCATCTTTCATCTTCATCTGCCCTTGCTGATGGAAGGAGGTTTGCACTCAAAATCTCACGATACATGGCCCCATTCATTCTGTCCTGTTCATGCATCAGTCGTCCTGGTCCCTTTGCGGAGAAACAGCCCCAAAGCATGATGTTGCCACCCCCATGCTTCACAGTATGTATGGTGTTCTTTGGATGCAACTCAGCATTCTCTCTCCTCCAAACACGATGAGTTGTGTTTCTACCAAACAGTTCTATTTTGGTTTCATCTGACCATATGAAATTCTCCCAATCCTCTTCTGGATCATCCAAATGCTCTCTAGCAAACTTCAGACAGGCTCGGACATGTACTGGCTTAAGCAGGGGGACATGTCTGGCAGTGCAGGATCTGAGTCCCTGGCGGCGTAGTGTGTTACTGATGGTAGCCTTTGTTACGTTGGTCCCACCTCTCTGCAGGTCATTCACTAGGTCTCCTGTGTGGTCCTGGGATTTTTGCTCACTGTTCTTGTGATCATTTTGACCCCACGGGGTGAGATCTTGTATGGAGCCCCCGATCGAGGGAGATTATCAGTGGTCTTGTATGTCTTCCATTTTCTAATTATTGCTCCCACAGTTGATTTGTTCACACCAAGCTGCTTGCCTATTGCAGATTCAGTCTTTCCAGCCTGGTGCAGGTCTACAATTTTGTTTTTGGTGTCCTTCGGCAGCTCTTTGGTCTTCACCATAGTGGAGATTGGAGTGTGACTGTTTGAACTTGTTATCAGTATAACAGACACCTGTCCACAACCTCAAACAGGTGCCATTGATACAGGTAATGAGTGCAGGACAGAGGAGCCTCTTAAGAAAGTACAGGTCTGTGAGACCCAGAAATCTTGCTTGTTTGTAGGTGACCAAATACTTATTTTCCACCATAATTTGCAAATAAATTCTCTCCAAATCAGTCAATATGATTGTCTGGATTTTTTTCTAATTTTGACTGTCATAGTTGAGGTCTACCTATGATGCCAATTACAGGCCTCTCTCATCTTTTTAAGTGGGAGAACTTGCACAATTGGTGGCTGACTAAATACTTTTTTGCCCCACTGTATATATATATATATATATATATATATATACACACACATACATAAAACACACATATACAGATATATATATATATATATATAAAGAAAAGACAGACAGACACACACACACACATATATATATATATATATACACATACATTATGATGCTATGCCGGTATTGGCGGTGATCAGCGACTTATAACTGTTAAAATGTGGTGTGCAATCTGGTGCTAGCTGACACAAGCTGAGAGGTACACTGACTGACACTGACATCAATAGTGCCACTAATACAGTGATCAGTGCTAATTCTGCACACTGTCACCGTAACTAATGACGCTGGCTGAGAAAGGGTTAACATCAAGGGGCTAATTGTATGCCTAACAATGTGTAATGTGTGTTATATGTGCTGCATTTACTTTACTGTATGGCTGTTTTTCTCCCTGCTTTGCAGGAAAAAAATAAAAAACAGGCATATCGGTGTTTCCTGTACACAGAGTTCTTTTAGTAAACACAGAACCCTGTGTGTGATTGGACACAGTTGATCAACTGATTTTAGCTGGAACCATTGGCTGAAACCAGTTGCCAAATTCATGCTGTGTCCAACCACAAGAAACTCTTCTGCTTTTTGCTGCATATGGGGGACTGGAGTGCGGGAACCTGTATGCGGTCTGATATTATAAGGGCTGTTTGGCAGGGAGGTCTATCTCACCAGCAAAGGAGACACCTAATTGTGGACGGTGGAGGGTATACCGGTGCAAGAATTTGGTGAAGAGTTTCTTGTTGTGAACACGGAGAATATTATCGATTTTTTTTCCCTGAATATAAATCACGTATATATTGGACTGTGTATGGAACTTAATTACGAATTGGACATTTATACATAATTGTTTAGTGTTGATGTCTAAATGTATTTTTCTATTGTGGTTATCGATGATATAGTAGAGCGCGTTGCTGCGTTAGTTAATATGATGTTCACATGTGTGGTGATTGCACTGCCAGGTTGTAGCAGCTCTGCAATTGCAAAACTGTTTTCTATTGTCACATTTTTTCTATATTTTTTTTTATTTGCTTTCCTTTTATTATTTTTGATACTTTTTTGTTTGAGCACAGTAATAACATGGGGATCACTATTTATTTTATATTTGTTATCACATCTTAAGTAATGACAAAAGGTATTGCCGAATGAACAGGTCCATAACAGAGATATAAAAATTGCTCTTCTCCATAGGGGGTGAACAGGTGTGAAAGATGAAGTAGTTAAGATATATCAACTAGCTGAAGACACTGGACGTGCTGCACATGTCCATAAAAAACCATCATCAAAGTACACAGGACATGTGTAGCACATCCAGTCCTTCTATCCCTCTGCCCCCTTCCAATTGCTAGCCATTGTAGGTTCTAAAAATGAAAAGGAAAAAAAGCTGTCCGTTTATCAACATTGCTCAGATACAAATACACAGATTTATTTATTTATTTCAGGTACTTATATAGCGATGTCAATTTACGCAGCACTTTACATATATATTGTACATTCACATCAGTCCCTAACCCTCAAGGGGTGTACAATCTAAAGTCCCTAATTCACATTCATACATAAGACAGATACAATGTAACAGTATTACTTTTGTACCTACTACATTTTAGTGCTCGGTCACACCGAATCAGACTTTGAAATCGTGCAACTTCACTTAAAGTCGCACGATTTCAAAGTTGGATGTCAGTGCGACTTCAGGTGCAACTTGCAAGACATCTATGCGACTTGCATAGGCACATGTGGCTATGCAAGTTGCCCCTGAACTTGCAAAAAGTAGTGCATGCACTGATTTCAAAATCGGTGCAACTCTGATGAAGTCGGAATCGCACCAATTTGACGGATTCAATTGCAGACAATAGGGTGCGACTTGTCATGTTGATTTGAAACTATCAAATTCCATGACAAGTCACAATGATATGACCGGGGTCTTACCCTAGGTTCACATCTGTGCGGGTGGTGCCGCTGCAGATCTGCACGAAAATCCGTGCAGCCGCACCACCCACACAGAGAATTGCGGACCCGCGGGCAGGTGCCATTAGTTCTAATGGCACGCCGCCCGCACTGGGAAACGTAACCGTAGTGGGAACCGAGGGTCCCGTGAGGGCTGCGTGTTCCAAAGAAGTGCAGGGACTTCTTTCCCTGCGTGTCACGGGCACTGGAGTCCATTCAAATGAATGGGCTCTCGTGCCCGAGCAAAACGCGGCTCGCACGGCCGCATATGTGTGAACCGGGGGTTAGGGCTGATTCACAATGTAAGAAGTGCTACTGCAGCACTTTACTTCTGTGAAAGCTCTCTGTTGCCAGCTGCCCTAGGGGGTAGTGTGGTGCGCGAATCAGCGTATTGTACTGCCCCCCCCTTTTTTTTTTGGTTTCTGTATAAGCTTTATTTGAACTGTACAAAATGTACACTTCATTCACTGCAATGTCATGCAGTATAATGCGATAAAGTGCAGCATGTCTGCATTTTAGCGCAGCGCTAGGCTGCGTTGCAGTGTGAATGGGACACATAGGAAACAATTGTTTCCTTTGTGTACCTGCAGTGACAGACGTTTTTACAATGCGGTAAAATGTCTGTAACCGCACATAATTTCAATCTGCATATCCTGTCAGTTAAAGCAGCCTGACAAGAGGAAAAACACATTTATTAAAATAAAATGTGTCTATTCAACCCCTTATTAAACCTTAGTCTACCCAAATCAGCCCAAATTAACTCCTTCTTTCCCTTCTCCCCTCAACCATTTTCTAACTTTTTTGTTTATTTCTATTTTATTAAAGTGGGATTAAAATGCTCAAGACTTACCTCCCCCACCCTTCTAACAAGCCACCAATGAAAAAAAAACGCACTTGCGCAGGTGCACTGCTGGTCTCCTCCAGTCCTTTGGGAACTGCTGGAAAAGACCGGTGATGCAAGCTGCTTGGCGATAGTTTGGTAGCCCAGTCCAGCCTTGTATAGGTCTACAATCAACAGACTCTATGAGGGTGGCCTGAGGGCCCGACATCCTCTAGTGGTCCCTGTGCTCACTGCCCAGAACCATAGAGCTCAATTGACATTTTCCATTGAACACCAGAATTGGCAGGTCCACCACTGACACCCTGTGCTTTTCACAGATGAGAGCAGGTTCTCCCTGAGCACATGTGACAGACGTGAAAGGGTCTGGAGAAGCCGTGGAGAACGTTATGCTGCCTGTAACATCGTTCAGCATGACTGTTTTGGTGGTGGGTCAGTGATGGTCTGGGGAGGTATATCCATGGAGGGACACACAGACCTCTACAGGCTGGACAATGGCACCCTGACTGCCATTAGGTATCGGGATGAAATCCTTGGACCCATTGTCAGACCCTACACTGGTGCAGTGGGTCCTGGGTTCCTCCCGGTGCACAACAATACCCGGCCTCATGTAGTGAGAGTATGCAAAAATTGTAAAATTTTCCTTAGGCATTAAGATTTGTTTTGCTCTTAGGCGTGAAGCAGTTAACAAAGAAAACACCTTCCCATTTCAAGCTGTCAGCAATGGTACCACATGGAAGAGAAATGTCACAAGGCCTGAGAAAATAATTTCCTCACACAAGAAAGGTGAAGACTACAAGAAGATCAGCAAAGCTTTACTTATCAGAACACTGTAGCAAAAGTGGTACAAAAATTTAACAAAGATGGAACTGCAACCATCTTACAGAGACGTCCAGGTCATCCACGGGAGTCAACACCTCGACAGGACCGTCATCTGATTAGAAGGGTTCATGAAAATCGCCATGCAAATTCACTGCAGTTAGCTAAAGAAGTAGAAAGCCAAACTGGGGTGAATATTACAATATGGCATACACTGCAGAGGAATGGCATGCATTGGTGTCATCCACAAAGGAAGCCTCTCCTAATGCTCATACACAAAAAAACCTGCTTACAATTTGCCAGAACCCATGCTGAAAAAGAAGACTACTGGGACTCTGTACTCTGGAGTTATGAGACAAGGATAAATGTTTTTTAACTGATGACTTCAAAACTGTATGGCGTGGTGAGGACTACACATAAAAATACATGGTGCCTACAGTGAAACATGGTGGTGGCAGTGCCCTTCTGTGGGGCTGCATGAGTGCTGCTGGCATCAGAGAGCTGCATTTCATTGATGGTATCATCAATTCACAGATGTACTGCTCTATATTAAAAGAGAAGATGCTACCATCACTCCATGCCCTTGGTTGTTGTGCACTTTTCCAACATGACAATGATCCAAAACACACATCTAAGGCCCTCTTGCATTTCTGAGGAAGACCAGGGTGAAAGTGACCAAGCATGTCTTCTGATCTGAACCCATTCAAACACCTATGGAGAATTCTGAAGAGACAAGTTGAGCACCACTCTCCACCCAGCATCCAGGTTCTAAAAGAGGTCATTGTTGAAGAATGGAAAAAGACAGATGTTGCAGTATGCTGCCAACTTGTTAATTCCATGCCTAGAAGACTTACTAGAAAATACTAGAGGTAGTAGTTTTTGTTGTGGGGTGTATTCATTTTTGCATCAACTAATTTGAGTAAAACTGAAGATTTTGTAATCTAAGTTATATTACTAACCTTTGAATTATTATACTGTACCGCGCTCCAATATTATCAACCTTTTGTGATTAACCTTTTTTGGTTGTGTGAATTTCTTAATATACCACCTATAATCCAATCATTACTTACTTCTATGGTGCTTAAATATACAATTAACATAAATTAATTTATAAATATGAATTAAAAAATTATATGTGATTATAACAAATATTAATAAAAAATTAATGAAAAATTGGAATGTCAATTCTATGTGCATAAAATAATAAAAAATTAAAAAAAAAAAAAAAAAAAAAAAAAAAAAGGGAATGTCAATTATTTTCTTTGAATTTGAGATGGTGTTGTTATTCAATTTAGTTAATGTGAAAAGTCTGTGTTGGCAGCTTGAACCTCTCCCTCGTCTCCTCTCCTCTCTCCTCAGCTCAGCTTTCTCAATTGTGCTTTCTTCACTGGCTGCTTTGTTTATTCCTCCATATACGGAACATGCAGAGAAGGGAAAAGAAACATAGTGTCTTATCCGGGATATAAGTGATTTATTGCTCTTTGATCTCCCACTCACATTGTGTAAATGTAAATAACGCTTTGCATACAATGTATCAAGATTGTGCTTCAGACAGCCTGGCTGATGTGTTTGCTTGCAGTAAATATACTCGCCGTTCCTCTGTGGATGCGTGATAACGTCACCGCCCCTCCCCTACGCGTTACGCTACAGGGACTCGTAGCTTCCTCGCCGTTCCTCCCCCAGAGGAAGCTACGAGTCCCTGTAGCGTAACGCGTAGGGGAGGGGCGGTGACGTTATCACGCATCCACAGAGGAACGGCGAGTATATTTACTGCAAGCAAACACATCAGCCAGGCTGTCTGAAGCACAATCTTGATACATTGTATGCAAAGCGTTATTTACATTTACACAATGTGAGTGGGAGATCAAAGAGCAATAAATCACTTATATCCCGGATAAGACACTATGTTTCTTTTCCCTTCTCTGCATGTTCCGTATATGGAGGAATAAACAAAGCAGCCAGTGAAGAAAGCACAATTGAGAAAGCTGAGCTGAGGAGAGAGGAGAGGAGACGAGGGAGAGGTTCAAGCTGCCAACACAGACTTTTCACATTAACTAAATTGAATAACAACACCATCTCAAATTCAAAGAAAATAATTGACATTCCCTTTTTTTTTTTTTTTTTTTTTTTTTTAATTTTTTATTATTTTATGCACATAGAATTGACATTCCAATTTTTCATTAATTTTTTATTAATATTTGTTATAATCACATATAATTTTTTAATTCATATTTATAAATTAATTTATGTTAATTGTATATTTAAGCACCATAGAAGTAAGTAATGATTGGATTATAGGTGGTATATTAAGAAATTCACACAACCAAAAAAGGTTAATCACAAAAGGTTGATAATATTGGAGCGCGGTACAGTATAATAATTCATAGTTTAATTTCATACACCTAGAGAGGGTGTAATTAGTGCCTGGCGATCCAATATTTAATAAATATTCACTTAAGCACACAATTAACACTAATAATAGAGTAAGTTAACTCCTGGTGGCTCACAAATAACTATTCTATTAAAATTATATTACTAACCTTACTTTCATGTAAGGAGCTAAACAAATGTTCTATAAAACTCAGTTTTGTCAAAATGTTGGGAACTGTTCTTGTGTTCATTGAGATATTGATTAAAATCTTACTTTTCAAAAGGGGTGTACTCATTTATGCTGAGCACTGCACGTTATTTTTCCATTTTTTTAACACAGTGACAACACTGTTTATCCTGCATTGAAATTTTGAACAAGCGCGATCACCACGTGGACAGGTTAAGCTCCAGAAGGTTTTACCTCCTCCATGATCGGGCCATTTTTGCTGTTCAGCCCTGCGCTACTTTAACTGATAATTGCGTGCCAAATTACAATTATATAATTTTTTTCACGCAAATAAAGCTTTCTTTTGGTTGTAGTTAATCACCACTAGAATTTTTTATGTTTGATTCAATTTTGAAAAAAACTATATTTTTTACTTTCTGCTATAAAACATAACCAATTAAAAAAAATTATTCGTATATTGAGGCTATAATGTACATATTCTACTTGTCTTTGGTAAAAGAAACAAATCCCAATAAGTGTATATTGATTGGTACATTTGGAAGTTATACCGTCTACAAACTATGGTATATATACTGGAATTTTTTTTTTAATACTAGTAATGGCAGTGATCAGTGACTTTTAGTGGGACTGTGACAGTGAAGCAAACAATCTGACACTATTTTTTGATAAAATCAATTAATACTCGTGAGCCATTAGAAGGTGCTTACTTACATTGAAAGTGTAATATATAATTATATTAGATCACAGGATACTTCATACACCCTCTCTAGGTGTGTATCAGTTGACAATATATTCCAATATAGTACCGCGCTCCAATAGATCCTACCACGTATATCAATACTCAAAAAAACTCCTATATTATTCCACCAAACATCAAAAAATGATCAAAACATATAATCCATACATTAATGCTATAATATGCGTGAGAAAAAAATCCTTTCTATAATCACCCAAGTGAATATAATATACAATATGCCACAAAGTATTCCTCCTCTGTGATGAATCCTACAATGTTCAAACAATATTTCACCTTTCAGTGCTAGAGTATATGTGGGAAGAAAAATATTTTTCCTTTTCTGTAACCAAGTGTTAATCACCCAAATGGGTATAGCATTCAATATATCACAAAATGTTCCTCCTCTGTGTAGGGTTAGATAATAGTGTTCAACCAGAGCTGCACCATGGATCTGTGTCAACAGCGTGAGCCTCTCTCTCCTCAGCACAGCCGTTTCCTCAGATCATTCTCAGCTGGCTGCTTTGACTTTATCCTCCATATATGGAACATGAAAAGAAGGGAGAAGAAACATAGTGTCTTATCTGGGATTAAAGATATTTTAATGTGCGCTGGTTTTACACTCACATTGCAAAAGATGCAATTGCGCTTTGTATAAAATGTATCCAGACCACGCTAGGGTCAGCCTTGTAGGTGTGTCTGCCCTCAGTGAGTATAATCGCCGTTCCTCTGTGGATGCGTGATGCGTGATGCATCCACAGAGGAACGGCGAGTATACTCACTGAGGGCAGACACACCTACAAGGCTGACCCTAGCGTGGTCTGGATACATTTTATACAAAGCGCAATTGCATCTTTTGCAATGTGAGTGTAAAACCAGCGCACATTAAAAGAGCTTTAATCCCGGATAAGACACTATGTTTCTTCTCCCTTCTTTTCATGTTCCATATATGGAGGATAAAGTCAAAGCAGCCAGCTGAGAATGATCTGAGGAAACGGCTGTGCTGAGGAGAGAGAGGCTCACGCTGTTGACACAGATCCATGGTGCAGCTCTGGTTGAACACTATTATCTAACCCTACACAGAGGAGGAACATTTTGTGATATATTGAATGCTATACCCATTTGGGTGATTAACACTTGGTTACAGAAAAGGAAAAATATTTTTCTTCCCACATATACTCTAGCACTGAAAGGTGAAATATTGTTTGAACATTGTAGGATTCATCTCAGAGGAGGAATACTTTGTGGCATATTGTATATTATATTCACTTGGGTGATTATAGAAAGGAATTTTTCTCACGCATATTATAGCATTAATGTATGGATTATATGTTTTGATCATTTTTTGATGTTTGGTGGAATAATATAGGAGTTTTTTTGAGTATTGATATACGTGGTAGGATCTATTGGAGCGCGGTACTATATTGGAATATATAAACAATCTGACACTAGCTGACACAGGGTGGGAACTGACTAACTGACATCACCAGTGACACTAATACAGTGATCAGTGATAATACTGTTCACTGTAACTGTACTAATGACACTGGCTGGGAAGGGGTTATAATATCAGGGTAATCAAGGGGTTAGGTGTGTGCTTAACAAGTGTTAATGTGTGTATTATCTGCTGCTTTTTACTAAAAATCTATTTGTTCCTTCTACCTGCACAGATCTTTCTCTCTGTACAGAGCCCTGTGTTGATTGTCAACACAAGGCTGTGATTGGACACAGCCAATGAGCAGGTTCTGTGACTACATACAAGGGTGCCGCCTTTAGTAGTCTGTAAAGAAACAATTAAGGTCTATATCCCGATTTAGACCTTTTGGATTCAGTGTTTGTAATCTATGGATCCATTGGGTTTCCATCTGAGATACTTTTAAACCCATGTTAGTACCCCTCCAGTGCCTGGAAACCTTATCTATTCCTCAGAACTGGAGGCAACTGGGGTCCTTATTGTGTTTGAGTCGAAAGTGGTTAGAGACACTATGTTGTTTGTACACATTCTTGATATTTGTTAATCTATGCTCCTATAGATAATTTCCTAGTGGTTCTACCAATATATTGCAGTTTACATGGGCAGGTGAGCAAATATGTGACATGTTTAGAGTCACATGTGATGAACTTCTTAATAGGATAGGTTATCCCTGTCACATGAGATGTGAAACTATCTGACCTTTTAGTCCTATCCTTTACCATTCTTAATAGGACCCTTAATAGGATGGGCCAATTTTTCAGGAAGATCTTCTCTATTTCCTTATCCTTCCGGAAAAATTGGCCCATCCTATTAAGGGACCAGTCTTTAAAACAAATTCTACCACAAAAGCCTTTGTTTATTTACAAAAAGGCATTGGGGTTAAGACATATTATTACCAAGAATGTGGTGGAACCCCCGAGGAGGCCCCTAACGTTTTTGAATGCCAAAGGTTCCTATAAGTGAGGTAGATGGAAGGCGTGTAGAACAGTAAGGGATAGGACTAAAAGGTCAGATACTGTAGTTTTACATCTCATGACAGGGATAACCTATCCTATTGAGAAGTTCCTCACGTGTGACTCTAGATCAGGGCTTGAAAAAGCTGCTCGCCCGCTCGCCAAATGCGAGGGGAAATCCTTGTGTGGTGAGCACAGATGGAGCGGCTCCACCTGCGCTCCAAGCCTCATTGTGAAGCCGAGCTCTGGTTTCCAACTTCCGATTTACAACTTCCGGCTTCTTGTTCGGCACCACCATTACACTGGTACCTATATTTAACCTGGTATCAGTCCCTGTACAGCAGAGTCCAGACTGGGAGAGGGAGAAGCAGCACAAGAAGCCAATCATGTGTGCTGCAGTGCTGATATATCCTGTACATCAGGAGGATGCGGCTCTCCTTGTGTAATCATTGGGCTCTGTGCTCTGTATATCAGGAGAACGTGACTCTCCCTGTGTAATCATTAACTCATCATCAATGAAAAATACAAAATGTTTACTACAGGTTTAAAGCTGTAAAACGTGATAGTTTGATTGCATCCTATTGCTATTAGCTATTGCTGTTATGTTTAAATTGACATAATAAAGCTATGTTATAATTGCTGTTTTTTATATTTTGGACTCTTTATTCTAAAGAAAAATGTAATTTCAGAAGCTTTAAGGGGGCGTAGTTGGGTGGGGAAACTGGTGGAGAGTAAGGTTTGTGCCTGGCTAGTAGGTCTAGAAATTTTAAGCCCTGCTCTAGATATTTCACATATTTGCTTACCTTCCCATGTAAACTGCAAAATATTGGTAGTACCACTAGGAAATTATCTATACGTATAGGAGAACATGTTAAATATATCAGGGGGCGTGGCTTGAGCCCGGAGGAACATCCAGTTAAGCCGCAGTATCCCAGATATATTCCATACCCAGGCCCAGGATCACAGTGCGGCCTCCTCCCATGCGGCCTCCGCCCAAACCACATTCCGGAGCATCCCGCTCTCACAGCAGAAGTAAGGCCCCCACAGCTCATATGCATGTAGGGTCCCCACTTACTATGGGGAACCTCAAGGCAGTTGCATCAGACATAAAGGACACCCTGTCTGCAGCAACTGAGGATCTATACATAGATACGCAGGCTGTGGCACAAAGGCTTGAGGATGTGGAAGACAAGGTAATCCAACAGGATCTTGCCTTACAAGACACCTGCCAGCTGGTAAATACCCATGCCACCCATTTGTGCATCGGATTCCTTAACATACGCCGATATTACTGGGCTTGCCACATGGCAGGAATAGTCGACTAGACCTCCAACTATGTAAGGAAGACTTGGGTGAGTCTGGAAGCAGCCTTTTCTGTGATACCCCTAGCCACATCTCCATGGCTGGAGAGGCCACACATTCCACCCATGTTCAGAGAACATCCACTCATTGGACCTACATTGTCCTGTTTCCGCATAGTCTGTACGAAATGGGACCTGTCTTCAATGCCTGGTCCGCTCACGCTTATCCGAATGAATCCCGACTTCCCTCCTGGAATGTCTATTACATTCCTGTCTGGGGCCTTGCCTCTCGCTCACCCAAGATCACATCATTTCTTCAAAGATGGCATCCTCCTGACAAGAGAGCGCCTCGTAGCTAAATGGCCGTCAGTTACCTTGACCCCATGGATGTATATACAGCTCCATCATTTCCTACACAGCTCGGCCCTTAAGAGGGCTCTTGCAAAGCCCCTCACCCCATTTGAAAAAATCTGCTCCACAGACTCCCCACAGAGACACGTTGTTTCTAAACTATATGCCTATTTGGGAAACAAAAACTAAGTCACCTCTAGAAAGGCCTGCGTGGCCTGGAGTAGAAATTTGCAACTAGACTTGTCATCTGATGATTGGGACTGTGTATATTGCAATATTCATAAAGGCTCCATATGTGTCTCAACCCAAGAAAATAACTACAAACTATACTCAAGATGGTATAGAGTTCCATCTTTGCCCCACAGATTCGATCAGAGTATTTCTAACTCTTGCTGGAGATGCCACCAAGCGATTGGTACACTTCTTCATGTGTGGTGGGAATGCCCAATGCTTCAGCCATTCTGGATCAAAATACACTCAATCATTGCTCAAGTAACGACTTACTCACTGGACCTATATCCTGCGCAATTCTTACTTCATCACTTGTCCCTTTCTTCTAAAACGTACACTAAGTCACTCGCCATGCATACAGTATGGTGAATGCAGCTAAGCAATGCATACGTATACATTGGCGCTCTACACACAGTCCTTCTATCCAGGAATGGTTTACCCAAATAAATAAAGTAGCCGAAATGGAGGAACTCATTTATATAGCAAAGGATCCCCCTGAGAGATTCAGGAAAACTTGGGCGTGTTGGAGTCATTTCAAAACGATAGACACATATCACCAACTGCTGAAAGACCCTACCCCTTCATCCACGTGAGAATGTTCCTGTAAATACTCTGTATACTTAGATATGTCAGGTGATATGACCATATCATACACCCCACCTCACTGGGACTGATGAGCTTACCCTATGTACCGGTGAGACTGATATCTGCACTACGGAGTTCCCTGAACGTCAGCCAATATTGATAGTCCAGAGGATCTAACTGATTCTCTGAATACCAAAGATAACTTTGCCCAAAGTAGTTGAGTCTTCTACTTTTTTGTGTACCTCTCCCCCCACCCTTTTTTTTTTTTTTTTGCTTTTCTTCTTTCCTCTCTGTCCCTCATTCTTTCCTCGCTCCTTCCTTTCTGCACTTTTAACATCCCCATCCCACCCTTCCCTTGGATAATACATGACCAGACACCAATTCTTGACAGCTGGGAAGGGGAAAAAACTTTTTTGTTTGTTTGTTTTTAGTAAGACTTCACTAACTGAGTACTCTCATGTACAAATACATATAATGTGCTTCCACCATATTGGTGGACACTACTTGACCGGTATACGTTACCACTCATCCACCACACATAGTTTCTAGTAACTGACTTGGGTTGCCGATGGAATGTGCCATGATTCCCTTGCTCTCTAAGCCACTGTGGCTGAGGGGAAGGTATGGCGGTCTGCTAATTCATGTACCCAGTTGATAACAGCTTTTTTTTTCTGTATTGTTATGTGATTAAACTATGTATAATCTGGATGTATACCCCGACAGGGGACATTTGCATTGGTTTGTAAACTGCATGTTCAGAATGTAAACTGTTCATGTTATTATTATGCTTCTTTTCTCAATAAAAATGTTTTTGAAAAAAAAATAAATATAAAAATAGCAAGAATGGGTACAAACAACATAGAGTCTCTAACCACTTTCGACTCAAACACAATAAGGACCCCAGTTACCTCCAGTGCTGGGGAATAGATAAGATTTCCAGGCACTGGATGGGTACTAACATGGTTTAAAAAGTATCTCAGATGGAAACCCAATGGATCCATAGATTACAAACACTGGATCCAAAAGGTCTAAATCGGGATATAGACCTTGTTTCCTTACAGACTACTAAAGGCGGCACCCTTGTATGTAGTCATGGGATGGTTGGGTGCATAAGGAAAACAACCTTTTTCCCCCCTAGATATGGAGAAGTTGTAATTCAATGTATGTGGTATGACTAAATTAACCAACCCATCTCCCCTACAGGAAGCCAATACAAACAGGCAAAGTGCTGTAGGGATTAATATTTAATACCCAATCCTTTACACCTTTAAAGAGTAGCCTCCCTTTAGAGTTATTACATTTTTATTCTTACCAAATAGCTTTGAAAATATAAAAAAATTAAACTCATATAACCTTGTTCCCCAATTAGGGGCTTGGGACAACTATGTCAATTGCCATTTACTGCCACGATTTAATAGTACCCACCCCCTATATATAATATCAACTACTTTAGCACAGGGAAAATTAGTATTTATGTATGTTTTTTCCCATTTAGTGAATTATTGCCTCTGTGACTATAATATTTTATTGTGTTGTTTTTTTGTACTTTTCTATGGTATTTTGTGCATTTAGTAATTTTAATTAATTGTATGTATTTATCCATTTTTAATTTCTATTTGTTACCTAATAGGGCATATCTGTTTAGTACATATCAATCCATGGTATGCACTGTAGAGTATTTGCCTCACATTGGGGGGGAATATGCATTGCCTATTAGACAAGGTAGTTCTACTATCCTGTACTACGCCAATGTGTGCAGCCCGATTTGAATATCCGGGTTTAGCCGGCCATCTACATGGAGCCATCCAATTAGGTGTCAAGGTTAATAATTGGAGATACCCATTCAGAAGCAATGCAACTCTACTTAATGAGCCCGGATATGGAGACCAACACTTTCTGAAGATGCAGTTGGGCGAAACGTACGTCGAACCGTGATTCCGTCACTTCTGGGTCCGCGGACGTGATGTCCGGCCCAAGTGAGGCTTGGCACACACATCGGCCATTTTCGGTATTCACAGGCTATACATACTGGTGCAGGTATACTAGGCTTCATCACATGTGAGTGCATATCTGTTTGTTTTTTATTCTATTGCCACATTAATAAATGCTACACTTAGAACGCTTTAAAATCTTTTGGTTTATTTGAGCGGCTTGGCATTATTCCTCATATGGAAAGGAGAATTCCACATTGAGTATCCAAAAAAATTGGAGAGTTTGTTAACCTACAGTGCCATACCCCTTGGCTTGTTCTGTGGAGAGCTGATGAAGGGGAGGAACACCCTAGGATTACCAGAGGTGGATGGTCCAATATACTATTAAAAAATGTGCTTTTGACTGCCTTAACCGGGGTCAAAAAGGTCTGGTGAGTGAGCAATTCACTTATATCTCATTGGGACGTGGTGAAGACACAGTACATTTATGGGCTACAGCACTGAGGTTCAAAAGGACTGTCACTTTTTAATTATTATCACGGTTATATATGGACGTCAATTGGTTAATATATATTAGGATGACCTAGCACCTGAACAGGTGAAATCTACATCAGATGCCTTACGTTTGGGGCATTGTTTGATTCTGGTTTGCTATATATATGTTTATGTTGTATTTGCACAGCGCCTGTCTATTCAAAACTATTGTTTGCACAAGTGGTTATCCATTCTTGAGGGGCAGCTGCAAGTTTATACTTTTGTTACTAGAAAGATTTATTAGGCACCCTAATAATTTTTTCATTATATCAGATAAGCATCTCCTGGCCTTAAATCATTGGCTGGAACCTGATGACCAAATCCAGCCATGTCTAATCACAGAGGGAGCGAGCAAATTAAATCAGCACACCATGGATCTTCAGAGTGAGTCTAAAGCTTTATTCAGCGATCACATAGTTACATCAAATAGTAACATTTTGGAGCCTCGCAGGACCTCTTCTTCAGGCTTGTGATGAGCCTTCTGCAAGACTTCAAAATGTTTCTACTTGCTCTAACGATGTGATCACTGAATAAAGCTTTGGACCCACACTGGTGATCCATGGTGTGCTGGTGACTTTCTCTCGCTCTGACTATATACACTTCCAGCCGGTGGTGATCGCTGCAGCACCCACATATACACAGCCATTACAGGAAACTCTGTGTTGGGAATAGTAAGTTTTAATCACAGAGGGAGTTAGCAGGGGGCCCGCCCACGCGCTTTGAACTCCGGAATGCAAATGTACTGCTACAGGACAGCGTCACTGGGCAAAATCACATAAATATACACGATTTTGCAGTTCCAAGTATGGGGCACGCCACCCTACCGGTGCTTCTATTGGCTGCTGAGTATGTCAATCACCAGATCCCGGCTGGCGATATTCGGCTGGGATTTGGTGATCTTCAGCAAAGCTGACAGGGGAGAGACCTGTGTGTAAACAACACAGATGTCTCTCCTGTCATCATGGACGTACTGCTTTTTATCTCTCTGCCATCTTCCGAAATTCGAATTTCAAAAAGAATAGAATGAAATAAAACAGAATAGAATAAAAAGAAAAAAAGAAAGAAATAGAATAGAAAATAAAAGTATGGAAAAAAATAGAATACATTAGAATCGAATAGAATAAAATAGAAAGAATATAGCCATGTTCCGAAATTTTAATTTAGAAAAAAATAGAGTAAAATAGAACAGAAAATAAAGGAATAGAATAGAATAAAATAGAATATAGCCGTCTTCTCTCGAAATTCAAATTTTGAATAAAATAGAGCCAGCTATGCTTCACAATGTATTCAGCTAGGATATCTTTGAATAGTTTGAAACCACTGAAAATATTTGAATCCGATCGAAAACGAATAAACGGAATGAACTTCATTACAAATGCAACAAACCAAAATTAGTAACTTAACCACTTCCCGAACGGCCATTGCATATAAACGGCCGCACGGTGGCAGTGCAGGGCCTCCCTGCACCCTGCTTGTGCGCGCTCCCTGGGAGCACGCAGCGCCACAATCCGGTGCCCGCTGTGTCCTCCGGACACAGTGAAACACCAATCGTCAGACGGGACCACTGTTCGAGGTCCCGATCATGTGATCACTGATTGGCCAATCAGTGATCACATGCAAAGTAGTAAGCAAGGTGTCACTTGTGACATCATTGCTTACTACGTGTGAAATCTGTGAATGATCACAGAGGCCACATGGTACAAGGCTATTCACAACAGCCTTGTACCATGTGACAAGCTGTGACCAATCACCGCTCACTCAGTACTTCTCAATGAGTGCAAGAATGCAGACAGAGAGAAAGAGAAATGATTGCTTTTACATCCTATATGGGTGTAAAAGCAATCAGTGTAAAAAAAAAAAAAAAATCTTCATCACCCCCCACAAGTAGTACAGTGTCACCATGGTGACACTGTACTGCTAGGGTGACAGTATGTAAAAAAAAAAAAAAAAAAAAAATAATATAAAAAAATAAAATAAAAATGTAAAAAAAAATGTTTAAAAATTATAATTTTTGGTTATAAACTAATTTGGATTTTTTTTTTTACTAAAAAGATAACGAAATAAATGTTGACAAAGATTTATGATGAAATATTATTTATTTGCAAAATTTATAAAAAAACACTTTTTTTTAAATTTTTGGACTTGTTCATTTACATAGCAAAAAAAAAAAAATCCCAGCGGTGAATAAATACCACCAAAATAAAGCTTTATCTGTCTCAAAAAATGGTAAAAAATTCATTTGGGTACAGTGTTGCATGACCGTGCAATTGTCATTCAAAGTGTGATAGCGCTGAAAGCTGAAAATTGCCCTGGTCAGGAAGGGGGTAAAAGTGTCCGGTCTGGAAGTGGTTAACGAATCGATCTGAAACAAAAATAAACAAAAACAGCCTGTGAGGAGGGAGAGGGGGGCAATGTTGAGCCACACTGTTTGTCTATGGACACAAGCTGATTCGAGAGTGAGCCCACACAAGTGCCCCTTAGGAAGCAGCTTCCTATGGGGGCACTCGTGAAAGATGACGAGCCAGGGGTCCTGGTGGGGGACCTCAGAAGGGGAGGATCGGGTCTGCTCTGTGCAAAACCATTTCACAGAACAGGTAAGTATAACAAGCTTATTTTTTTTAAAACCTAAACCCTTCCAGTCACTTTAAAGGGGGGAAAAAACACAAACACACACAGTAAAAAATAGTTGCTTGAGTACATTGAGTTACAAGTATGAGGATCAGGAAAAAGTTCATATTTGAAAACTTGTTCCAAGTTACAGACAGAAAGTGGTAAAGCCCTAGGTGCTGCAGTACAGCCAGAAATCTAGTATTTTCAGGAGTGAAAGATAAGATTACCACCTTTCAGCCCATGGAAAACCAAAAAGAATGAGAGTGTGGTGTTGCAATGTGGTAAACCAGTGTAATTCATTTTGAGCCCATTCACACTATTCAGGTGTGGAGGAATACCTCAATGTACAATTTTGAATGGCACCTCAACAAACATCTTCAAGTGCACCAAAACACACTATTGCTTATTGTAATCCGCTGAATTGCCAAAAATTCTGCATGTGTGTTTGCTTTCGGCAGTTTGGTAAATTGCCAACCCATTCACTTGAATGGGCTACCGTAATGCAATGCATGTTGACCTAAAAAAAGCAACATGCTTAAACACAACACACTAAGATGCCAAGGCCTGAAATATGAACAAAGCATATCCCTCTAAGTTTCTTCTTGTCTCAATACAGAATACTAAGTGCTATTTCTGACTGCTGCCTCATTTCTCTGCTATCTGCATGAGTCACTTCTGGCAGGTTTACACCAAGAGGTAAAAAGGTGACAGGGAAGGAAGCTCCAGCACACAGCTTGAGGTTGACAACCTCAGCTCTATTCCCTTTCCTCACTGAACTCTGCAGAATATAACTTCAGATCTGTGCCCTCTGCTTTTCAGAGAGATTCTGTGTACATTCTGCACTTTGAATGGATGTACAGGACAGATTGCTACAAATAAACAGGTACAACTTACGCTGGTGGAATTATTTAATCTTTGTGTACCATCTAAGGCAGTGTTTCTCCATCGGGGTTCCACGAGAAGTCCCCGGGGGTTCTGCAGCAAATTTACATTATGGCGGATGTATACAGTCAAAATTTATTTTCAACGCTGTGCTAAGGAGCGCTGACAGTCAGCATTGGCAGCGGATGAATACGCAGTGATTCCTCTATACTTCTGGCTCCTAGAAAGTCGGGGGGCAAAGCAAGAAGAAGGGCTTGTATATGACAGCGCTGATCAAGGAGGAACACGTGGCTCAGTTGGAAGGTAAGCTCCGACCCGACCTATTGTACAGCCAGCGGCAGTCTGCCTCCCCCCTGCATTGTGCAATTTGCTCCAGCGGCTCTGTCCCCCCTGTAATGCAGAGTACAGGAGGGGACAGAGAGCCGTCAGAGCACATGGGGGGGGGGGTAGATACTTTCAGCTTGCGCTTATGGCATGGCCTTTACTTTCCTTCAGCTGCTGCAAAACTTCTTGGAGTGGGCGAGGCTGCTGAGTGATGAAGTGAGGGCCATTAACTCCCCTCTCCATCCTCAATTACCCCCCTTTCTGCCTCTCTCCACCCTCAACAACACCCTCCCCCACCACTCCACCCTCACAACCCCTCCGATCACTCTACCCTCAACACAATACCCCCCACCTCTCCACCCTCAACAATACCACTCCACCCTCAACAATACCCCCCACCTCTCCACCCTCAACAATACCACTCCGCCCTCAACAATACCCCCCACTTCTCCACTCTCAATAATACCCCCCATCACTCCACCCTCAAAAATACCCCCCACCTCTCCACCCTCAACAATACCCCCCACTTCTCCACTCTCAATAATACCCCCCACCTCTCCACCCTCAACAATACTCCCCACTTCTCCACTCTCAATAATACCCCCCACCTCTCCACCCTCAACAATACTCCCCACTTCTCCACTCTCAATAATACCCCCCACCTCTCCACCCTCAACAATACTCCCCACTTCTCCACTCACAATAATACCCCCCACCTCTCTACCCTCAACAATACACCTCTCCACAATGTACTGTGCCTTCTGTCCTTTAAACAGGGCAATTGTTTTACTTTCAGCAGGGCTGACTGTGTTACAAAGCAGGGAACGACACTGCAGCTTCAGGACTTGGCTGAAACTTACCTACAGGAAGCAGTACTTTCAAACCAGGAGTGCATACATTGATGGAACAGCAAGAATCTTTGTAAGTACTATGCTACACGGTGGGGGGGGGGGGGGGGGGGATTGATCAATGCAATGATACTTTGAGGTTGATTTAATAAAACCTGAGAGTGCAAAATCTGGTGCAGCTGTGCATGGTAGCCAATCAACTTCTACCTTCAGCTTGTTCAATTAGGTTTTGACAAAAGACATGGAAGCTGATTGATTTCAGTGCAGAGCTGCACCAAATTTTGCTTTCTCCAGTTCTCTATGTGCCCTGTTCACACCATAACACTGCTGTCTTGTGATTTTTTTCCTGCTTTTTTTAATCAGAAACCTGCATATGTGTTGCAGATTTCTATGCAGAAACAAATGCGCCGTACATGATATTAGTGTTTTGCTGTGAACAGGACACACATTGTACTGTGCCCTGATGACCTCCACATTGTACTGTGCCTATGCAAACAGAAAAAAGTTGCATTTGTGCCCTTGCAGAGATAGGTGCAGATAAGTTGGGTTTTTCAACTGTGTTGATATTTTTGCATTACAGTGTAGATTTAGCACTGAGAACCAGATATGTGCAATAATTGCATTGCAGAAAGACTTTTGCTATTTAATGCTCAGTTGTTATTATTGATAGTGTGGTTGACTTACAGAAGTATACCATTGTGTTTTTTTATTAGTTGTGTAAAAAAACAAGGAAGAGAGGTTCAAGAGGATAGTACACCTTCATGTACTACAGAAAATTCTGATAAGGCTAGTGAGGAAGAATTACAACATTCTGAGTCCTTTGCATGCACCAGCACGGTACTTGACCCCCAAAAAGTCCGCCTTTACAGTGAAAGTTACCTACCTATGGGTTGTTCATGGACAGGTTATCCACATTGTCCAATTCCATTGTGCCTTATCTGTGGCAAACAACTTATAAATACAGCAATGGCTCCAGCAAAACTGAAAAGACACTTTACTACAAACCACAGCCATTTGGTATCGAAAGGTGCTGATTATTTCAAATGGCTATTGGAATTTCAAAGCAAGCAAAGTACAGCTTTTGTTAAATAAGTCTCCATTAGTAAAAAGACTCAGGAAGCAAGCTATTTGGTGGCAGAAATTATTGCTCAGAAAAGAAAAAGTCACGATTGGTGAGAATATAATAATGCCAGGATGTAAAATTATTGTAAATCACATGCTAAAAGCAGCTGCAGTAAAAGAAATTGAAAAAGTTGCACTCTCAGACAGTACAATAAGTCGGCGTATTGATATGTCACATGATGTGGAAGAGCTCTTGTGTGATATCCTGAAAAAAAAACTGCTTTGCTATCGAGGTTGATGAGTCCACTGATATCACCAATGCATGCCATCTTGTAGCATTTGTACGTTTTGTAAATAGTGGTGAAATTCAAGAAAACGTCTTCTGCTACAAAGAGCTGCCTGAAACAACCAAGAGTCAAGATATATTAAATGTTTTGTCTGCCTATCTGGAATCACAAGGCCTGTCTTGGAATGGTTGTGCTGGAATCTTTACCAATGGTGCCCCATCAATGGTTGGGTCCATGAAAACCCTAATGTTGTCACAACACACTGCTTTATTCATAGATAAGTGCTCATGTCCAAAACTCTTGGCGCAGAACTGAAAAGTGTTCTGGATGATGCAACAAAAATGGTGAACTTTATTAAACAAAGACCAGTTCACTCAAGAATGTTTCAAACACTTTGTGAAAGCATGAAGAAGGACCACGTAACTCTCTTGCTACATACAGAAATCAGGTGGCTTAGCTTAGGACGAGTTCTGGACAGAGTGTTTGAGCTGTAAGAAGAGCTAAAAGAGTACTTTCAGAAATTAGTAGGTCAGATTTGGCTGAGTGCTTTGAAGATGAAGAATGGCTGCAGAAACTTGCATACTTAGCTGACATTTTTAATCACGTAAACCTGAACAAGTCTCTGCAAGGTTCTGAAGAAAATATCCTGACTTCAAGTGACAAGAAATTTGGATTTAAAAGGAAATTGAATCTTTGGAAAAGCCATGTTGTTAAAGGAAATTTGGAGAGGTTTCCTATGCTACTTGGCCTTGGAAATGAGGAAGGATACCAGCAAGTTTCAAGTCTAGTTTAAAGCCACTTGGATGTACAGCAGAGCAAAATTGAATATTATTTTCCTTCTCTTTCAACATAAATGTATGATTGGGTGAGGAGCCCTTTCTCCGAGTCTTCTGTTCAGTCAGAGAACTTGAGTTTAAAAAAACAGGAAGAAATTTGTTTTCTGCAGTTCGACCGTACACTCAGGATGAGGTTTGATGATGTGTCCTTGGACAAATTCTGGATTTCAGTCAAAGAAGAGTATCCTGCCATTTACAGAAAGGCAATAAATGTTTTGCTGCTGTTTTCTGCTTCCTACATGTGTGAGCAAGCTTTTTCCTGTTTAAAAAGCATCAAGAGCAAGGAACAAAATCGTTTAATTTCAGCTGAGGATGAAATTCGTGTGTGCTTATCTTACGTTCGACCCTGAATTGAGCATCTGTGCAGAAAAAAGCAAGCCCAAGTTTCACATTAAGGAGGTAATTTTGTTTAAATATTTAATTTATTTGACAAATTGCTGTTATATTTACAGCTCGCTGATCAGATCCAATGTTCCATGCACTGTAGATGTGACATTTTTTTTCAGAGGTTCCCCAAGATCTCGGTCCTGTTGCCAAGGGTTCCCTGAAGACAAAACGGTTGAGAAACACTGATCTAAGGGTATAGTGTAAAGGTTTACAACCACTTTAAACACTATAATAAATATGTTCTTCCCTCTGGGAAAAAGCTTATAACTTGTGATAAATGCACATTTTATTCAGCATAAATTTGGATTCTAATATAAAACATGGTGAAGTTATATGGAAATGAAATAAAGACTTTTTATTTTTGTATGGCTCTTGCATTTCTTTTATAATGAGGTACTACAGAAACATGCAATTAACATGGATAAAAATGAAGATTCACCCATGCAATTGGAGAATTAATCCTACCCTGAAAAAATAGTGGCAACTGCCATATTTGTGTGATTGAAAGCGAATTATATGCCTGAAAACTGAAGATTTACTTGAAAGGCCAAAACATATGTGGTTTAGTTTCTGCTAAACGGCAGAAAAGCTATAGCCCCTCAAATGTCTGTTATGGTCAGTGTTCCCTTTTAGGAAGATTGACTCCATCTCTAACTGTTGACACTCCACAAAATATAAGTTGACACCAGAACAGAACAGGAATAGAGTTTAAGTCTTCCTATAGGAAGGAAAGACATTTGATGCAGTGACAATTGTCTAAGAAGCGACTTCCTTCACTTTGTCCAGATATTCTTCTAACTTTTCTTGCTTCAAAGTATCACAGACATCCGTTCGGCAGCTGATCTGCAACGGCAGTAACATGGCAAGATGGGATGTTGAGATTGCTACTACGATAAAACAGGCAAGCAATTCAACACAGTAGGGCATTTAATCTAGAATCCAGATGGAGATATAAGAGTAACATGAGTCCTGGCGGTGTCCATCCTGTTCTGGGGCACCCAATCAAACCTCCTCACCAGGGAGGGGAAAGACACAGCTATACTGACTGGCTAGAGGTTATGGGGCCCACTTAAACTCATGAATCACTAAATTAAAATATATAACCTGAATTTCAACAATAAGAAGTACAATAGAAGCTCGCAGTGAGCAACCCAGCACAGCGTTTGCAAAGGCCTAGTGTTGTGCAATACTCAAGGGCTGTCTAAGACATGCCTCCTGGGATGCAGTGGGTATCAGTCACTACCGCAGTGTCCTATTTAGCGCATCAAAATTCCATAAAGATGGTTCATCTGGATGAAAAAGTGTTACTGCAAAGCCTACCTTCTGTACACACTGACTCCTAGAAGTCTGGAACTGTAGAAAACTGAGCTACAAGTTGCTCTCTATGCGTGAATGCTGTGTTGTATTTCAGAGAGTAAAACTGATTTGCTGTGTTCTGTGATGGGAGTCACTTTTGGTGGGGGGTCCATGGAACCCAGCTCACTTTGGAGGTGGGGAGACCCCTGTCTCAGCTCCCCATATCCCTCTTATGTCTAAATCACCCTGTGCCTGTTAGGGGAAAAGGGTGATCTGTCCTAATATTGTGTGGGCTTTGTCTCAGACTGTGTAGACATGTTTAGGAGATAGGTAGGATGGGGGTTGTTGATTGTTTAATGTTATGTGGCTGCATCCCATTGTTCTATTGTTTGTCTGGCTTGGGAGAAAACTATTATGGGATGTATGTGTTTATGTGCGTTAGCTTAGTGGGGGGGGGGGGGGGGGCTCTCCAGCAGCCCTCCCTCCTGATGGGACTGTCTCCTGGTGTGAAGTTTGAATACCTGTGTGTCTCTTGTTACTAAATGTAGATTGCCCCGCCCTGTGTCATTATGCAGGGAGGGGGGATTGTCCCCCTGAGTGTATATATCTTGTATCTGTGTTCAAATAAAGTAGCCTTGTATGGTTAGCTGTGGTGTCTGTTGTCAGTGTTCAGACAGGGAAGCGGTATTCTAACTGAAGTATTCGAGCGCAGTCTGGGTCGGTTCCATTACATGTTCCTTATTATATTCAGGGATATCCACCTATTCATAAACAGTATGGGATATGAAAGTGGAGTTCAGACTGAACAGAAAAAGGCAGTAACACAGCTGCTCTCATTTAGGCCTCTTGCACACAGGCCATTTGACCTCTGTGCATGCAAACCTGCCATTTCAGTGCGCTCAGAAACACTGGTGCAGTGTCCAGCCCCGTTGCCTGCAATCTGTCAAAGTCTATGATTCTTTTAGGATGGGGCTAAACACTTTACTGAATGGTACTCTCATTTGATGTTCTATGCATTCAGGAACAAATGCCCAGAAAGCAGAATACTGAGCATACGGCCCTAAAACACGAGTTCCACTAGTATTCAGCCCTGTCCAGCAGCAGCATATTTCAGCCTGCTAAAAGACTTTGCCAGGCTGCAGGCAGTGGGGCTGGACTCTGCATCTGTGGCTGCTGAGTGCACTAAAACCCCGGGATTGCATGTACAGCAGCTATATGCCTCTTGTGCCTTAGGCAACCCTGTATGCATTAGTTTAGATAACCATGACATGCCAGTGCAGAGCAAGATAAAAATATAATCAAGGTCATGTGACAGCATTTTTTCTCTCTAGTGATTTCAATTTTAGCAGTTGGGATGAAGTGTCACTTTGGCTGTAAGAGTTTGCATTATCTGAGAAAGGCTATGTACAATGCAGCGATGTCACTTGATTAAATATAGCCAAATATCTTTTGAGAAAAGAGTGGATATTAGCAGGGCCCTGCTGGTTTGCTGAAAGGGTTTTGGTGTTCTAGGGCTTAAAGTGGTTGTAAACCTCAGACATGAAATACGAAAAAAGCATGTCCCTCTATAGTGTGTACTTACTGTATCTCAATTAAGACCACCAAGTGTAATTTCTGTCTGCTGCCTCCTCAGTCCTCTGCTATCAGCATGAATCACTTCTGAAAAGTTTTCCTGACACCAAGAGAAAAAAAAAGTTGACAGGGGAGGGCGTTCCAGCACACAATTTGTGATTGACAGCCTCAGCTCTGTTCCTATGAGCTGTGTGAATGGGGAGGGGGGGGGGTGTCTCTTCCCTCCAATCAGCTCTCAGTGCTCTCCTCATGCATGCTCTGCAGCATGTAATTTCAGCTCCCCACTCCTTTTTTCTGACAGCTCAGACAAGCTGTATAAATTCTGCACTTTGAATGGCTATAGAGAAGAAAATACTAAAGATGAAGGTACAATGCATGTCAGGATTTGTTTCATCTCTGTGTATCAACCTGAGGCCAGTCACTTCACTGGGTATATGAAAGGGTTTACAACCACTTTATTGTCACAAAGACTGCAAGAGAAGGGTACATCACCAAAAGAAACAAATCAAGATCTCTTGTCTTGGTGGCCACCATCACCAAGCCATGAAGTGAAATGATATCTCCCAAGAGTGACAAAGATAGCAAAAAAGATCAGTAAAACCTGACAGTTTATAAACATTCCCCACTTTAGCCAAAGCTGGTAAAAAAAACAAAAACAAAAAAAACACACGTTTGTTCCAAGAGTTCACCATATGCAATAAAAAACTATTTTTAATGCCTAACAAAAATATATAATACTAACAATAATCTTTTAATTTGAAATAATTTCCACAAGAGACTCATAGTCAGCAAAATCACTGGAAGCTTGAATCATTTCATCTAAAAGTTCATCACCAAACATAAATGCTTCTATATTGTGCATAGACTTGCTAATACGGTGGTCTGTAACCCGGTCCTGTAGGAAGTTGTATGTGCGAATTTTTTCCGATCGTCCTTTTGTGCCTACCTATGGAAACCAAAAAAAATATATATATAAAAAATATTCTGTATTTCGACAGACAGCACTTTTTACTACTACTGTGGGGACATTTAGAGACTATTACATTTTTATTTCTGTTGGTGCCCATGTTGGGGACATTCTCACTTGTGTGAACAGCAAGACAAGGTATGATGTGGGGAATCCCCTCCAACTGAGAATCGGCAATCAAAGCTGAATTTCCATTCCTTCTAGGCTCTATACACTACATTGGTTGCATTTTGGCACTATTCCCAAATCAGGCACAAGAAATAATACCAAATCCTATAGCACACCTTATGCAAGCTTTAAGTTTTCCAGCATGCAAATCATTGATCGTTGCTCTCAGGGCGCAATTAAAACAGATTTTATAAGTCAGCAGGCGCAGATTTTTAAAGTGATTCTAAAAAGGTAAAACATTTTTTTTTAAAAACTATACACATGTACTTTCCTTCGCTGTGTAACTCTGCAATGGTTTTGCACAGAGCAGCCCCAATCCTCCTCTTCTTGGGTCCCCCACGGGCGCTCCTGGCCTCTCCCCCTGCCGTGTGCCTCCATAGCAAGCCAATTGCTACAGGGGCATTCACGTGTGCTCATGCCCAAGCCGCCTCCGTGTGTCCGTAAGACAAAGAGCATGGCTCAGCCCCACCCCCCGCTCTTTCCTCACTGGCTCTATTAAGGTGAAAAAACCTTCTACCGTCGGAACCACTTTAATGTAGCAAACTTGACATTACCAAACATTCGCTGCAGGTGAATCTTCTTAGTGTTTAGTCTTCTTCAGCGAGTGTTTTAAATGACTAAGTTCATCACCAGTGAATGTTTGGTCAAAGTCATACTCCTTGCTTTATAAAACATGACCATGGATGCTTGGAAAGGTGTATGTACAGCTAAAACATTTGTTTTGGATAGTGTACTGAAAGATTAGAATGTCTCTAAAGCTGTGTCACCACTAGGTAGGTTCACCCTACTTTTCCTTGTGACCACTGTTGCTACGACTGAAAGTGATGGGAAATCCAAAACTTGTCAAAAAGTGTTGAGGATAAATCTTCCAATAGGAAAATCTGTTTTGGTAACAACTAAGAGCAGAATTCCCATCACTTTGTAGACATTTCCCCTCACTTCCTGTTGCGTCTCCAGGGCAGAAAGTGAAGTTAATTCTTTCCAACAAGACACAGAAAGCAAAAAATAAACCAACAGGGGTTTTAAACCTAAAAATAATCGAAAAAAGTTTAGCCGATACATACACTTTAGGAATCAATTCAAACTCCAAATTTGCTACAGCCAAAATACTGCCCACGTTTCCACAAACTTTGTTATGAAAATCATTAATTTAAAAAATCTATCTCTCTAATACTAAAGCAGAATATACAATACTCTATAAACATTTTTACACAGAATTATAGCCTTGTGCCAGGACATCTTTGTTGCACTGCGATGCAATGATTAGACTCTCGCCCGCTTGCCAAATGCGAGGAGAAATTCCTCTGTGGCGAGTGGTGAGCACAGATGAAGCATGGAGCGACTGCACCAGCGCTCCAAGCCTCATTGTGAAGCCAAGTACCGGTTTACAACTTCCGGTTTCCAGCTTCTGCGGCACCGCCGCCTAGGGAACAGGTGCAGGAGAGGTCAGCTCTCCTCCGCTGAGACGAGACACCCTCTCCACCGCCGCAGGGGACTCGGGGGGCCCGAGAGGAGGGAGGGGAGCGGGTGCCCGGCACACAGAAGAGCCGCATTAAAATGTGTAAAGAGCCGTGGCTTGCCGACCACTGAGCTACGGCAACCCTATTGCCTGTCACCTGGTGGGCAGTGTGCTCCGGAGCCGCAGCAAAGGTGAAAAAGAGCCGCATGCGGCTCTGGAGCCGCGGGTTGCCGACACCCGTGCTAGCCTACAACTGACAGCTCCATACAATGCAGCGGGGCCTGATTGGTTTCTCCCACCCTTCCTTTGAGTATATAGGCCATTGAAAAGAGGCTGTTATAAATTTAGACGTATATACTAGTTCAATAATGTAATGAAACCATAACAGAGTTAAACAGTGGACTTTACAACTATTTGCAGTTCAGAATTTATCTTTCAACAGAACAGAAGGGTTCCCCGCACCCGCTGTCATAATTTAAAAAGTAGCACAGCTGTGCTGGGTCTGCCCACACGGCCACGTCATTCATTTACAGTTTCTGATGAATACCTACAAGTACCATCAGCCATTGTGGCTGATGGCTTGTAGTTCTCAATGGACTGCAAGGACGCTGGTGAGCTCTCTTTTAGTCCATTGATTCTTCTTGCCATTCAGTAACCACGAGGTACAGGCAGACACAGCTTACTGAGTGTTTTCAGGATCCAGGCATTGCATCCGCATATACTGATCATGGATGATATGCCTTACAGACTGTAGTGTTAAAAAAATAAATAATACACTTTTTTATTACTTGCAAAAAAAGCAGTGCATTTACTATTTTTTTGAGTCAGATGAACTCCTTTAAGTCTTTACCTGTATTTTTCTTGCACTCTGTCTTTTATTTGTCTCTTCTTCTAATTTCATATTGTATAAATTTGCACGAAGAACTTTCATTGCAGTTTCTTTATTTTTGATCTGAGATCGTTCTTGCTGACATTCAGCAACTGTACCTATATGACAGATGGAAGCAAAAGACCAACATCAATGATTTACTTAGAATTTTGGTCTCCTCTATAAAAACTGTAGAAAAAGAAGCGCTGTCTTGAGGTACAAAGTGACAGCAAGGTTATTATGTAGCATATTAAGCCAGTAATCAATAGTTCTAACACTTAGAGCATTGGTCTGTCTTGATCTTGTTTCAGCAGAAAAAAAAAAAAAAAAAACACAAAGCACACACCAACAAACTATAGTATGAGTTAAAACAGGCACAAAATGCAACAAGGTTCCTGCATTTACTATACTACCTTAGCACCTGGATCAGCCCCCACAAATAACTCAATATTTTCAGGAATGTTGCACATAAAGTTCCCCCAAACCCCCCAGACTCCTACAATTCAGCGCTGGGTGCATTCAGAAAGCTAAAACTTCCATAGGAATTTTGAGGTTTCTGGTGGACTGGAGAGTTGCAGTCATGGCAAGTACAGGCACCTTCTTTTTTTTTAAACACGTTCACATGCTTGCATGTCCTGTTTCATCATCAACAAGAAAATATCCAAATATGCTGTCCTGCAAGATGACCTAGGAACAAATTGTCAGTCTCTGGTTGTGTTTAAATTTCTGTTGAAAGGGAAAGCATATTATTGCCATCATGAAAAGTGTTCTAATAAAAGTATTTGCAAAGGCTAATTTTTTTTGCGGGGAGGGGTTAAACTTACCTGCTCTGTGCAATGGTATTGCACACAGCTGCCCCAAACCACATCTTCTGGGGTCCCCCCTCTTCTCGGTGCACTACCATGGAAAGCCGCTTGCTATGGGGGTGCACCTGTAGGCTCAATCTTGAGCCAGGCTGTGTGCATCTGCAGAGACACTCAGCCATGCCTCCTGCTCTCTGCTCACAGGAGTTGATTGACAGCAGCGAGAAGGAACTGGCCACCGCTGTTGCCTCTGTGAACAGAGAGAGAGGAGACAGCCACTTCAGATGGGTACAGTGCTCGATCAAGATTGGGTTCAGGTAAGTATATGGGAGGTGATGGGGTGATACAATTATTGGGATATTTTTTACCTTAATGCAGAATATGCATTAAGGTAAAAAATGTTGAGCCTTTAGAACCACTTTAAATAGGAACTATTTTGGAGCCAGCAGGTTTTCTGTTCACAGAACTCAATGAGGGCCAGTTCACGCCAGAATCGCACAGGAATGAGGTCCACATTTCTGCGCGATTCCTGTGCATTCCCCTGCAGTGCAGTTTTGCAGCCCATTCACTTGAGTAGGCTGTAAATCACATTGGAAAGCAAAAAAAAAAAAAACAAATGCATGGACTATTATTGAAATACATGGTGCAACAAAACTCATTGTACTGCGCTACCACCATTTTGCATCTGAGTTGCCATAATTGTACTGGAACCTGCAGCAGATCACAAGGCAGTGTGATTTGAACATGGTGCAGGAAACGTGCACAGAACTTTTCCGGTACCACATTTTGGTTTAAACTGGCCCTCAATCAGAGCAGCGACTTATCTCTTAGAAAGCTCAGTTTAATGCAGGCCATAGACGGGTCGTTTATCGGCCGAATTTTCATCCGCACGAAAAATAGGCTGATAATCAACCCATTAGTGGGGCCAGCCCAGTTGGCCGTTTTTCGCAGATCTCCTCATTTATTTTTATCGGTCATGCTGGAAAATCCGCGAAAAACAGACGATTTTTGCGGACATAGGTAGCAGCATCGGCAACGGGCCCGACCAATTTTTCTTTATCGGCCGAAAATTTGGCCGATAAATGGCCCGTCTATGGCCTGCCTAAGGGTTCAATGAAAAACAACCAGATCATCAAATAGGGTCTTATGTACTGTTTCTTTAGCTAACCAATAGTGATATAATAGTTTAAACCTCCATAAATAAAAAAAAGTCAACCACTATAGTTTCTTTTTAAAAGGTACAAAGTACCCTTGCTAATAAACTGTAAGAGAATTAAAGGATAAGTTCAACTAAAAAAAATAAATAAATGCACTTTTTTTGCAGGTAAAAAAAAAAGTGCATTTACTCTTTTTTTTTTTTCTCTGTAGGAGCCTGGAAAGCATCACAATCAGCAGAGCGCAGGTTCAATGCAGGGCTCCTGCAGACTCAGTGAAAGCTCGCTGCTCAAACCTCATACAGGCAGGCATTTACACATACAGGAAGAATCAATGAACTACCTAGAGCACCCTGGCAGTTCACTGAGAACTAGAAGCCGTCAGTCGCAAGGCTGTAGGTACTTGAAGTTCATTCATGCACAGAACTCTGTAAATGAATGACATGGCTGTGTGGGCGGAGCCCAACACAGTTGTGCTCTTTTTGAATTGTGACAGCGGGGAGAAGATCCCTGGCCTGCTGTCACAGGGAGGGTAGGATCAGAGAGCAGCTGCAGGAGCGTGAATATGTTACATGTTCCACCCTAAAAACAGATGGAACATGCAACATGTTCCCAAAGGTGAACTTATCATTTAAGGGTGGCACATACAGTTAGGTCCATATATATTTGGACACAGGCACAATTTTCATACTTTTGGCTCTGTATGCCACCATAATAAATTAAAACGAAACAATCCAAATGAATTTGAAATGTAGACTTTCAGCTTTCATTCAAGGGGTTGATCATACATATCAAAATACAAATTTTTGGAACTGCAACCATTTTTATACACAGTCCCTCCATTTTCAGGGGCTCAAATGTAATTGGACAAATGAATATAATCATAAATAACATGTTCATTTTTAATATTTTGTTGAGAATCCTTTACTGGCAATGACTGCCTGAAGTCTGGAACCCATTGACATTACCATAGACTAGGTTTCCTCCTTTCTGATGCTTTGCCAGGCTTTAACTTTGTGGGTCTTTCTGCCTTTAGTTTTGCCTTCAGCAAGTGAAATGCATGCTCAGTTGGGTTGAGATCAGGTGCTTGACTTGGCCATTGTAGAATAGGCCAGTTCTTTTCCTTCAAAAGCTCCTAGGATGCTTTTGCAGTATGTTTTGGATCACTGTGCATCTGTACTGTGAAGCGCCATCCAATCAACTTTGCTACATTTGGCTGAATCTGGGCTGACAGTATCTCTCTAAACACTGCAGAATTCATCCGGCTGCTTCTGTCACATCATCAATAAACACCAATGACCCAGTGCCACTGGAAGCCGTGCCTGCCCATGCCATCACACTGCCTCCACCATGTTTTACAGAGGACGTTGTATGCTTTGGATCATGAGCTGTTCCAAGCTTTCTCCACACTTTTTCCTTCCAGTCATTCTGGTACAAATTAATCTTAGTTTAATCTGTCTAAAGAATGCTTTTCCAGAACTGGTCTGGCTTTTTTTAGATATTTTTTGGTAAAGTCTAATCTGGCATTTCTATTCTTCATGCTTATGAATGGTTTGCACCATGTGGTGAACCCTCTGTATTTGCTCTCATGAACGCTTCTCTTGACTGTAGACTGACAATTGTACACGCACCTCCTGGAGAGTGTCCTTCGCTCATCTGGATGTTGTGAATGGGTTTTTCTTTACCACAGAGAGGATCCTGCGATCATCCACCACTGTTGTCTTCCGTGGACGTCCATGCCTTTTTATGTTGCTGAGCTCACCAGTGCATTCTTCTTTCCTCAGAATGTACCAAACTGCTGATTTGGCCACTCCTAATGTTGCTGCTATCTCTTTGATGGATTTGTTTCATTTTTGACTACTTCTTACAGCATGCACCTGTTCCAGCTTCTCAGAATGTGCTTGTGTGTGTCTGTTTGGACACACGTGTGTGATTCCGTGAGACTGTCCCTTAGAGCCATTTTATGAAGCAAGTAAGCGTGAAAATTTGTGATCTTAGGACCTTGTATGGCAAATACTGCTTAGCAGAGCAATTTCATTGAAGGGAGGGGACGCTACATATATGATCTTTTGATTGCTAGGCACATATGTAGTGACCATAATAATCTGGTGATGTTAGATCAGCTTGCTCATATTTAAAAGATAATATAATTAAGAATGTATCTTTACAACATCTCAATAATGTTGTATAACCACAAATCTACATATGTTACATTACCAACATATAAAACATAAGCTAAATACACACAGATACTATTAGTATACATTATGTAATACTTATTCTATTTTGATTCACTTCAAACACCTTTGACATTCTATATCAGAGTCTTCTAACCAGCTATGCCCTATTATAGAATACTCAGCTCTCAGCTGGTTAGCTAGCTCAGCTTATAACTCACACATTCACACATTTTAATATTAATTATGATTAATCATAAAAACCAAATATTTTGCAAGCTTGCCATCAATATAATATAAGTGCCGAATTATGAATTTGATATAATTAATATTTATCACTCACCTGTAGCAGTCCGTTTTTCTATAAGCCAAGCAAACCTAGTCTACTGGTATGTGGCTGCCCCCAGAAATGCCATGTTCACTGGCCAGAAAGTACAGGAGGAAGAACAAAAGATTTCCTGCAGTTCCAGGAGTTGTCTGCTGGGAATCATTGGGACTGGTGTCTCGCAGGAACGTAGTCAGAGGGATGTGCAGAAGGGTCAGTGCAGACAGCATGCAGAGACATGGTCAACAGACAGGTAAAGGATTGGTCCAGACAACAGGCAGAAACATGGTCAATAAACAGACCAGGGTCAGTACAGGCAGTAGGCAGAGACAACAATGCACTGGTGTGATAAGGGACACTATTGAGGGTTGCACTGGCGCTGGTGACACTGACACTGATGTGACTAGATCCTAACATGGATTGCTTTTCAGAGAGCACCACACATGTGAACAAGGCCTTATGGTGACACTGACTGCTGTGGTCTGATGACATTGTACTGTTGTGATGGTGGTTAGAGACAATGCTTAGCTGCACTGACATACAGTGATTTTAGAGCAGCCAGCCACTGCACATAATTGTGACGACAGCAGTACAATGTCATGACATATTGACACTGCACTTGCTTTGGTGACAGTATATATATATTTTTTAAATACTGTCACCAGAGCAGTGCAGTGTCACTATGGTGACATTGTACTGCTGTGGCTATTGAACAGGGAGTGGCTGCAGCATTGGCATACAGTGTCATTAGTGCACCAGTCAGTGTCTTTGATCACCAGACAATCACTAAAATGAACACTCCGTTCCTCTCACAGAGGATTGCTGCGAGAAGAAATGGTTCAAAGGCTGCAGCATGCTTGGTTACAGCGATCATATGGTACAGGGTCAATTTCATTGGTCCTGTGCCCAATCTGTGATCCACTGTGTCTTTCACAGGGCAGACTGTTGCATGCCCAGGGGGATCACAAAAGTCATGGGTACATCCTCCTACAGTGGTCAGGTGGGAGATGGTTAAACAACAGGCATAATATGAACAAGTTTTAAGAAGACAAAACTTTTTTTCTGTCAGTCAGCTGTATATTAATTGACAAGAGAAAAAGATTTTCCTTTAACAGTTTCTTACCTACCTGTTGGAATATGAACAATTCGTACTGCGCTGTCTGTGGTATTGACATGTTGTCCCCCAGCACCACTGGCCCTTTTAGTTTCTATACGCAAGTCTTTGGGATTAATTATTAAATTTATCTGCAGACATAAAGAAGACAAAAGTAACAGATGACTACAACATATTTAAGAGAGGAAGGAGCAGAAACAATAAAAGGACTCCAACTTACTATAGATGCCCTGAGTGTCCATTCACATATATGCAGATTGGATGTGGATTTGGTGTGAAAAAACATTGCTTCTTATGGTGCCTGTTCATATATGTCTGGTGCAATGGCGGTGCGGATTCAGTGCGGTTTTAAAAAGAGTCTTGTCCGATTTTTGAGCAGTGCCTTCAGGTTCAGCTACGGATTACAGGCTATTGACTTTTATGGGAACCGTTTCTAAACCGCATATGTGAGAACAAGATAAGATCCTTAGCTAATCCTGTCCTGAACCTGATGTGAATCTGTGAACAACTACTGTATCAGTTAGCTGCGAAACCTGAGCTTCAATCTGCACTGCACAGGTGTGAATCAGCTCTGATCCTTTTTTAAGTAGATGCTATGGCTTCTGTATGTGCCTTTAAGCTGTCCCACATTGTTAGCTGGCAAACTGATAGTTCAGGCACAAGAAGATTCTTCACCCCTTGCACCAACTCTAGTCTCCTCCTGTCCCTTACAACTGCATCCTGTAAGCCACCACATTATTGTGTACTCCATGACAAAGAAGTACTGGGGAAGTGAGAGGTTTGTGCAACGACGTAAGCAGCTCCCATCCGCACTGTGTTAAATGTGATAGTAAGGGAACCAGACTTGCGCAGCCCATAGATTAGGCAATCTTCTAAAGAAAACTGCTTGATCCCCCTATCAACAGAGTCAGAGGTGAAGGGGGAATCTCTTCAGCAGTGCTATTGTGTTCTTTTTTGTTTTATTAGGGAATAACCACATGTGGTACATATAAAAAAAAGGAAAACCATCTAGTGGTAGATATAGACATCACCTGAGCAAGAGTACAAAGTAAAACATGCATTTTACAATAGTGAAATTCACAGATGACTGTGACATGAAAGGAAAGTAAAAACTTTTCTGGAGAGCAGCCAATAAAACAATACATTTCAATTAGAGCAAAATGTAAGAGATCAATAAACAGTAAATTGACAAATAGTTTATGCCAAGTGTCAAGGGTGAATTAGTCAAAAATGTTACATTTATGAAACCAAGCTTTCCATTTTTTTCATAATAAAAGCATAGTATTGTACAGAGCGCAAAATATTTTCTCAACTTTACTGATAGAATCCACTCTCAGTTTAACCTGGGAGAAGGGGAACTGAGGACGTTTTCCAGCGTCAGGCAACTACCCGATGGATAGAGACACAAATCGTGTGAATCAATCTCATCAATAAAGTGGAGCACTATTGGGCTCTGTCAGCAGGAAGTCTTCCATAGTGCTGCGGGAGGCTTTCCCCCATCAACATTGACTGTGTTGATGGGGAAATCGAGCAATTTTCTTTAGTTAGGTAGTTTAGTCTTTAATTTTCATAGTGGAAGGAAAGAAAATCGAGTACTCTATGGCTTGCCTAAGTAGATGACCTCCTAAAAAGCTGGTAAATGCTAAATACAACAGCTGGGAAGAATAAACAAAAGTAAAACTAACTAGTACAGTGTTTCTCAACTCCAGTCCTCATGGACCCCCAACAGGTCATGTTTTCAGGATTTCCATTATTTTGCACAGGTGATTTGATCAGTTTCACTGCCTTAGTAATTACCACAGCTGTTTCATCTGAGGGAAATCCTGAAAACATGACCTGTTGGGGGTCCATGAGGACTGGAGTTGAGAAACACTGCACTAGTAGATTCTCAGAACAATCAACAAGCTTGGCGAATGTTGTTCGAAAGTACTTTAAAACTTTCATTTGCTGTTAACATTCAGTTCTGGAACAAGTAGATTTAATAAGAGGGAAACCACATATACTGTTCTATCCTTTTCATCCAAATGTTCTCATCACTGCAGCTAAAAATGAATGTCCATTTGACCCCAATGATTCACACCTATTAGCATAGGTTCGAATGGGCCTATAAAGTTATAGGGCATTTAATTACTTCTGTCCCTTGCAGAGAGCTCCGCTATTATATTTGACATGAAAAAGTATTGCGGTTGCAACAATGTATCCATTTCAGATACAGATGGTTTTATTTGGATACAAATAGAAACATTGTTGCAACCACACGACATTTCATATAAAATATAATAGCGGACTGGAATTCTTCTTCTTCTTGCAGGTCACAGCTCATGAGCAGATTTTTTATCGGTAAAACGATCGGCCGATTTGCCCATCATTGCCGGGAACATCGGGCGATTTTTTTCCAACTTTATCGATAAATAAAATGTGCCAAAACCCCGAAAAACAACCGACCAATTAACTCACTAACAGTGCGAAAATCGGCCGTTTTTCCAGGTGAAAAATCGGCCGAATTTCGTCCCGTCTATGGCCTGCATTAGGGATGGGAATACCATATGGACCACATAACGAAATTCTTGGGATATGCACGCCCTGCTGCCCTCAAAAGACAGGGAGTCCAAATATAAACAGAGGGCGCACCGGCCTAGTGCACTACTTTAAAAATATGTTTATTAAATGTTAAAGGTAGGTATCGTGCTCACAAATTGTCAAAATCAAAGGCACATCGTGAAGGAACAGTTCTGTCCAATTCACACTATGTGTCTGTCTGTAATGAGAACTCTGGACGTCCAAAAGGTTGACGCATTTCGGGGACTAGCCTCTTCCCCAAAGCCCATTGGCCTTTGACATATATGCTCTAAATATTTTAGGCATTTGTTATTTCCATTGTTTTTTGATGATCAAACTGTTTTTTGCCAGTGAACAGCTAAAACATCCCAACATTTTGCCACATTTCAATATAACATTTACAGCTTCTTTAACTTATTTCAATGTTTACTTTACCTCACTTGGTTGAGGCAATACTGCTACAGTTGTAGTACTTGTGTGAATTCTTCCTTGTCTCTCAGTCTTTGGCACTCGCTGAACTCTATGCACTCCACCTTCATATTTTAAACATTTATAGGCATCCAAACCTCCTATACTTGCTGATGCATGTCGCACTCCACCTAAAACATAATAAAAAGTCATTTTAGATATTTTTACATCACAATCCTCGCAAAATACACAGTGCTTCCATAAAAGGAAGCATGTGAATGCCTCAAACACCATCACATAGCCTTCAAAATTCTTTATTTTTATGTCAAGCCTAAGTGCACTGAAATAGCCTAAACTTCATTGTTTGATAAATTACCCCCAAAATCATGATCAAAATAAAGCAAATTCAGTTAACAAGAAATTGCTTTTTCAATTCTTGATATCTACGCCCTGTCCCCCTTGTGCCTCTTCACATTCCTGCAACTATGCTCAGAGCACACGTTCCAATGAGGAAGTCAAGTACAGTATCAATTACCCAAAAAGGTTTATATATTTTTTTTTTATTCCTGATGGTGACTTTAACATGGATGAAACAAGTCAGCACCAAAGAAATTAGGAGAGAATGAGTATGGATCTATCTGAATAAAAACACTATGCAATACTGAATCTGGTATACTCCATTTATCTATTTGAGCTCTTATCTTGCTAGAGTGTTACTAAAGGCAATTTAAAAAAAAATTAAAATAACAAAACATGTTATACTCACCTGCTCTGTACGATAGTATTGCACAGAGCAGCCCTGATCCTCCTCTTCTCAGGACCCCTGCCGGCAATCTTAGCTCCTCCTCTTCTTCAGGTGTCTCCATAGCAAGCCTATGGGAGCACACAGTGCATGTTCGCTCCCGAGCTGTGTCTATGGAGCCACGCTCAATAGATACACACAGCAGGGCTTAGCCCCACCCCCCACTTCTTTCTCACTGCATTTGATTGACAGCAACAGGAGCCAATGGCCCCTGCTGCTGTTTGAGTCCTTGTGTGAAGAGGAAGAGAGGGAAGAAGAGATGCAACTGTGCACAGCGCTGGATCTCCCTCCTCTTCCCCTTCACACAGGGAGTACAGAAAAATATACAAAAATTTTTTTACCTTAATGCAAGGAATGCATCAGGGTAAAAAACATTTTTAGCTTTAAAATCACTTTAACGCTAACCTGTTTATTTATTACTTTAGCTGGCTTTTGTTCAAACTGAACTGATTTCCCCTCCACACATTCAATGAGAATCTATGCTGCACTGATCAGCACTGCAACTGCTGAATGAGTAGCTTTTTTCCCCAACAGGTCCAATCAACAGAATTTGATCAATAGATCAACTTCTGTTGAGTGGCAGTGGTCACACATGGATCAGAATTTGTCCGCTTCCTGCTGAATTGTCCAAATTTTGATCCATCTATGGCCACCTTTAGGAGTGGATGCAAACTTGGGAAAAGGATCACAGCAGTCAAACTCAACTTTTGTAGTAATGCTTGCTAATAGTTTTCACTTTGAAGCAGGGACATTGCTCTCTACGATGGGCTAGTTTTCATTGAATGATTCAAACAACCTCTTTGTCTAACAAGTGGAAAATAGAGGTAGTAGTGGGTTTCCTCAGGATCCCTAGAACATAAACAAAATAGCCACACTCATATACGTCAACAGGTTCAATAGCAACTTTTCTCTTTATACAAGGCCCAGCTTTATAATTAGCAGTAAGGCTGCCCAAAGAAGGGTCCATTTTTTTGTTCAATTAGCAGACTGAATGCAAAAAAACTAACTCAATTTCTCTATCCATACACTCTGTGCGGATGGGAGAATCCTCCACGGTGAGCTACTGTTTTTTGATAGCAGGAAATCTCCCCCGGCATCACAATACACTGGTCAGCGATGTAGGCAACAGCCTGTCGACTTCTGTGCAACATCCTTCCCCAAACATGGAACGAAAACTGGCCGATCCCTGCTGAACTAGCCGAACTTCGGTCCATGTATGGCTGGCTTTACCTTATAGTGTCTATTAAGGTCACCAAAGCTGAGCCTATGGTCAAAGTTGTAGTGTATCACCCAACACCGATTTTAGGATTACAAGTAAAGCTGGGAGTAGCCTCTGATCCAAGTGTATGTCCCCCCCCCCCCCCCCCCCAGAGTGTCCAACTGACAGAACTAAACTCATCCGATAACTTTAAATGCAAACTGTAGTTTGGGTTTTGTGGTATAAAGTCAAATTATATAAATTTGCTCAAATTATAATTCTTTCAAAATATTTTTCCTTTACAAAAACAGAAGAATAAATATAGTATTATATATGGTCTTGCCACCATTCATCCATACAAGCATCACAAGGAGATGCTTGGAGCATAGAGCACACAGCATAGATCCACTTGTTTCTGGGTCCCGTGCTCAGCACCTGAGGCACTGTGGCTACAGGAGGTCGGCTGCTCAGCAAGGGACCCAGAAACAAGTGGAGATCACTGGATCTCCAATGTGTACTTCAGTAATTTCCAGCTTCCAGGGAAATCAGCCAAACATCACTCCCGGCTCTACGCCTTGTCTATTTAGAGAAAGCTTTGCATTCATTCAGAATATGCACAGCATTGTCTGAATGGCGCCTGTGCTGAGTGCCTAACCTCCTGTGTTCAGTATCTGGAGATCATTGAAGTAGCAATGTCTACTTCAGTAATTTCCAGCTTCCAGGGACATTGGACAGGTATAGTTTACCTAGTTACATTTGTCCAGGCTGGACCAATGTATATTATGGCCATGCCTGGAATTATTCTTTAACAAAATGTTCACATTACATTAAAAGATAGGCTGCATTGCTAAGATGACCTGATGCTACAGCCCTTCTTATTGCTGGCTCTTTAGGAAAAAATGTATCTACAAAGACACCTGTATAAAAACATAAGAAAATCAGTATGATTTTCTCTATTTGACTGAGAAGTATATTCAGATTTCATTATCCACTGCGTAGGAAAAAAATAATTTCAGTATATATATGCAAGATTTACCCAGATCACTGTGGGAGTATTCCAGTATGTCAAAAATCCAATTTTTATGAGCAGCATAACGCTGATACATGTCAAACATCTCAGCAGTAAAAAGCATTGCCTCCTGTCCTCCAACACCAGCTGTAAGCTCTAGAATAAGATTGCAGTCATCCTCTTCATCTCTTGGAATTAAAAGACAAGCTATCTGAAAAAAAACAAAAAAAAAACAAAACACACAAGTTTTTTTTATTCAGCTTCTAGCACAGTATGTAGAAAATGAGTACATAGAAAGGTAACACAAAGCTTAAAAAGAGAAAAACTTTAAATGCTGCTTGCCTTCTGCCTTTATTAACCATTTGTAAAGGCATTTACTGTTGGTGGGTGGTATCTCCAGGCACCACGACGTACCTGTACATCATGGTGCACATGCACACTGGCACGCCCTGTGACCAGAATAAGCACAAGGGAAGCTTCAGAATAAAACTACCATCCCTTGTGGTGATTGTGGGTTTTTTTTGCACATAAACTTTAAAGCGGAGCTCTAGTCAAACCTCAAAAAAAAAAGTCAGCAGCTACAAAAACTGTAGCTGCTGACTTTTAAAAAAACAACCTCACGACCCAGCAGTATACTCACTGCAGCCAGTTTCACTGCCGGTCGCCTCGCTTGATTCCTCATGGGGAGTGGGGGACCAGTGATACTTTTCCTTTAGGGTGGAGCTCTGCTTTAAGTTGGATTGCCTAATCTTTAGGGGAGAAAACCCCTTAAATATATGGGTTGTGAATGGTTTCCTATTCTGTTACAACAATATTAGGGAGGTTATGTATCCATTTATTTTAACATTCTACAACATAGTAGTCACAGACTGGAGTAGAAAGACGTAGTAATGTGGCACTGTTTTAGAATGATGAGAATCAAGCAGAAGCTGCTTAAATCTGGAAGACTAGAGGAATGTTAATTTTCTAATGCCTGGAAAGAATTAAACCGACCTTCTACATACAATTAGTGTAGGTTTTTACCATTAAATTGCACCAAATCTACTGTATCTCACGCTGAAGTTTGGAAAAAGTTCAGAGAGGTATCAGCAGTTTTATCTTCACAACTGCAGGATTTTCAGGGAGAATTTCAATAGTGAGGTACCCTGTACACACAATGGCACATTTCTATATAGGAGGCTGGTAAGGGATTCATACAAATACTTTCTCAGCTGCTGCATTATTGGAAATTGGAAACATGCACCATTCACCAAATGGGAGGGTAAATAGTAAGCTTAAAAAACTGAAGGCGCTAACAGGAAAGTTTATTTACCTAAATTTTTGTTTACAGATATATACAGATAAATTTTAAAATATTGAGGAAGAATACCATTTTAAATACAAATTATTTTTACATAGAAAATTTTAAAAAAGGAGACTGGAACAAGATAGGACAGTCTCAAAATCTATGATCACCAAGTTCAAACTACAGGGTGTTCATCAAGTCTGGACACTGGCACATTCTCAATAAATTTCAATATATTTGTCAATAACATTTTATTTCATTGGAATATTAATCAATAACATCTTCAATGTGATTTACACCATTTGTAATGCAAAGTTGTAAAATACATTTAATATTCATCTGAATTGTGAGATTGTATTGCTTGTATGATTAGCACAAGAGTGGGCTCTGACCCTAGTGGGGTGGAGCTCATACAGGTGGAGGTAGCCCAACATCCAACTGTAGAAGCATCAACTTGTACACAAAAACACAAAGTTTTCTGGCTGCACTTGTTGCATACAGTTTCCAGGTTAATAATTCAGAATGTTTATAACTCCATCTTTCTGTCACTTTAAAATAGTTAATTTGGAACTTCACTAAAAGATGTGCCCATTGTGAGCGCTGCATAAATTGTAAGTAGCATTAGCTACATACAGTATACAGCTCTGTGTTTTTGCAGCAGGATGGGAACTTCTGTGCCATTCCCAGAACAAATATGAGTTGGGGTAAACCAGGGTGGATTTGATTTAAATCAAACTGATTTAAATCACGATTTAAATCACGATTTAAATCACTAGTCAGTAAGGCTTGATTTAAATCCTAGTTTTCTACATAAAGACTAATTCTTGCTGGTATAACTTTAATATGCAAGTAGATGAAGATTTTTAGAATAACAACTTTTCATATTAGTTTTTTTATCCCCAGTTTAATAGGTTAATCATTCATATTTGGACAACTTTTCTGCTGTACTTAGGAAGGAGAAAAATCATTCGCTTAATATTAACAATTTAAATAGATTTATTCAACTGAAACAATAACATTCCAGCATATGTTATTTGCTTAAACAAACATCCATGTTTGTTAACTAATTTGGCTAAACAAAATATATATATTTTAAGAAACTTAGACTGTCAGCCCCTTCCTCCTCCCACTTAGTTTCACTTTCTTCTTGTGCAGATCTATTCCACTCCAAACAATCAGAAAAATATTGTTTCTATTCTATTCACTGAACTTCTTGAAATTTAGCACTGAAGGGGTTGATTCTGTATTCATAGGTTTGTAGAAGTTAGGATTAAGGTCTTTTTCTTAACTCTGTTCATGTTGTAACATTTTTGCTGTGAAGAAGAGGCATGTGATCTCCGCTGAGTCAAATTCAGTTTTGAGAACTGCAAAAGTAAACCAAGCATCTGTGATAATATCTTGTAGGCAGAGAAACTGCCCAATAATCTTAGAAAAACCTCTGGAAGAGCATGACATTGTGAATGGATTAATGGAATTTATTTACCAAAAAAAATTAAACATATACAGCCTTATTCTACATAATTAAAAAACGAATCTGTATTTCATGATGGCATAACCTTTGGATGGTAATATATTTTCCTCAAAAAGCATTTTATTTAAAAAAATCCGATTTAAATAAAAAAAATCCGATTTAAATTAAAAAAATCAGATTTTTTTAATTTTTTTTAAAAAATCATTGATTTTTATCCACCCTGCGGTAAACACATATGGGGTAAACTCTGCTCAGCCATTCACAGGAATCTTTGGATTGTCTGAAGGAGTACAAGGCATCCTCTGATTGGCTAAGGTGCAGAGCTGGGTTGATGACAATGTGATCTCCACCTCAGACAACCAGGGGAAGCCTTGCACTCATTCAGAAGATATAAAGCTTCCTCTGAATGACTGAGCTGCACTGAGGCCAACTCAATATTGTTCAGTGAACGGGGCAAAAAGTCCCCATCCAACTGCTAGAACACAACGCCGTATACTCTATGTAGCTGAAGCTACACACAGTTTATACAATGCTCACATCAGGCACATCTATCAGTGAAGGTAACAGCTTGTTTGGTCCAAACAAACTATTTTAAAGTGACAGAAGAGAACAAAAAAAACAGACACACACACACACGCAAACTACATATTCCTGTGAAGGTTTCCTTTAAAAACCCAAAATCTAAGCACTGGTACTTGAGCAGTTTAACCCCTTCTCGCCTAAGGGTAAAAAAAATGTTCATGCCCAAGCACAATTTTGCAACTCTGACATGTGTTAGTAAAACTGTACATATCGTCACAACTACTTGGTGTATCCAGGTGGATTATACCTTGCTTTTTTCAGGACAAATTGGGCATTCTCTTGGTGGTAAATGGTAATGGATATCTCTTGATTTTTTTTTTCTATTATTAAACGTAATGCCGGCCTAAGATAGTAGAAAAAAAATCTTTTTTTTAACATTAGCTGTATATTTCTTGCTATTACCATAATTTTTCAACAAAGAGCAACATAAAATAAATTCTCCTGCTCATGATGATCGCAGCAATACCACATACAATGGATATAAAAAGTCTATACATCCCTGTTAAAATGTCAGGTTTCTGTGATGTAAAAAAATGAGACAAAGAACTCAATTCAGAACTTTTTCCACCTTTAATGTGACCTATAAACTGTACAACTCAATTGAAAAAAAAAAAATAATCTTTTAGGGAGGGGGGAGTAAACATAAAATACTAAAATAATGTGTTTGCAATACGTGTGCACACTTTCTTATAACTGGGGATGTAGCTGTGTTCAGAATTAAGCAATCACATTCAAAATCATGTTAAATAGGAGTCAGTACACACCTGCCATCATTTAAAGTGCCTCTGATTAACCCCAAATAAAGTTCAGCTGTTTGAGTAGGTCTTTCTTGATATTTTCATCCTACAGCAAAAGCCATGGTCCGCAGAGATTCCAAAGCATCAGAGAGATCTCATTGTTAAAAGGTATCAGTCAGGAGAAGGTACAAAAGAATTTCCAAGGCATCAGATATACCATGGAACACAGTGAAGACAGTCATCATCAAGTGGAGAAAATATGACACAACAGTGACATTACCAAGAACTGGACGTCCCTCCAAAATTGATGAAAAGACAAAAAGAAAACTGGTCTGGGGGGCTGCCAAGAGGCCTACAGCAACATTAAAGGAGCTGCAGGAATATCTGGCAAGTACTGGCTGTGTGGCACGTGACAACAATCTCCCATATTCTTCATATGTCTGGGCTATGGGGTAGAGTGGCAAGACGGAAGCCTTTTCTTACGAAGAAAAACATCCAAGCCCGCTAAATTTTGCAAAAACACATCTGAAGTCTCCCAAAAGCATGTGGGAAAACGTGTTATGTCTGATGAAACCAAGGTTGAACGTTTTGGCCATAAGATATGTTTGGCGCAAAAACAACACTGCACATCACCAAAAGAACACCATACCCACAGTGAAGACTGGTGGTAGCAGCATCATGCTTTGGGGCTGTTTTTCTTCAGCTGGAACTGGGGCTTAGTCAAGGTAGAGGGAATTATGCACAGTTCTAAATACCAGCCAATATTGGCACAAAACCTTCAGGTTTCTACTGGAAAGCTGAACATGAAGAGGAACTTCCTCTTTCAGCATGACAATGACCCAAAGCATACATCCAAATCAACAAAGGAATGGCTTCAACAGGAGAAGATTAAAGTTTTAGAATGGCCCAGCCAGAGCCCAGACCTGAATCCAGTCAAAAATCTGTGGGGTGATCTGAAGAGGGCTGTGCACAGGAAACAGTGGGCAAATATTGCCAAGTCAAGTTGTGCCATGCTGATAAGACTCATACCCAAAAAGAATGAGTGCTGGAATAAAATCAAAAGGTGCTTCAACAAAGATTTGGTTTAAGGGTGTGCACACTTATGCAACCATATTATTTTAGTTTTTTATTTTTACTTCCCTCCACCTAAAAGATTTCAGTTTGTTGTTCAACTGAGTTGTACAGTTTATAGGTTACATGAAAGGTGGAAAAAGTTCTGAAATGATTTATCTTTGTCTTATTTTTTTACATCACAGAAACCTGACATTTTAACAGGGGCGAGTAGACTTTTTATATCCACTGTCTGTGTATGTTAGTGTTTGTTTATACCCGTATTATGGCCCAGAAACTATGGTGAGTATTTTGCATATTTTTTCCTGTCTAAAACACACTGACACTAACTGAGGCTGATAACAATTTAAACTTTTTTAAATTCTATTCAAAATATGCTAACCGTGACCTTTGACCCTGGCCCCCTACTGACAAACCTTGATCTTGCTATTTTTTTTTTTTAACTTTACACTCCAGCTCTGACAAGGAGTGGAAAATACAGTGTGTCTTCCTCTCCATTCAGAAGAGGAAGTAAAACACGGGCAGGCTCACAGTGATTGATCACTGTGATAGTCAATCAGAGGCTATCACAGTGATCAGGTGATCCAGAACTGGGAGTCCCAGGTCCCAATAGTTAGTACGGGACCCAGGGCTCTTGGTGACATCCTAGTCTCTGTGCTGGGAGCATGCTGTGTGGCACACTCCCAGCACAAAGGGAAATACGCATATATGAGGCCCCATGGAAAAGGGGTCCACTTCCATGAGGCTGAATATATGCATACAGTCATCAGGAAAGGTTCAAACATGAATTTTGTTTTTACACGCATGGAAATAGTACATTACCTGGTATTTTAGATTCATTATCTCTTCTACACAAGATGCTATTTCTGTGTTTGCAAGTGCCTTTAAATCTTCACTCTCATCTGTATAGTAGCAAAAGAACAGAGACATTAAAAATATCAGATAAAACTTATTTGTATCTTGCAAAACTTCTGCCCAGTGAACCCTACAAATCTGAACTACTACTGTTACTACTGGTTCTCTTTTTACCTTAAAGCAGAGCTCCTGATCAAATAGAATAATATAGTATATGAACACTCCATTAAGAGAAAATGAAAAAGCTGCTCTTGCTGCAATGTTCATCTTCACAATGGCACTGTCCCTCACAGTAATTCTTTTCGGCCACCAGATGAAGCTCCTCATGAATGTTGAATGATGGCTGGGGTCATTCGACCAGACTTCCTATAAGCCCAGGGTGTCATGGACCTGCCAACCCCAAAAGGTACGGCATCATGCTGACCTGGGCTTAGAGTACTACTGCACAGAAAGCAGCAACTGAACACTTCTATTCAATCACCTATTACTGTAATACAGGCAGGATGTGAGGGTTAAATGCTTATTAACTGGTTCTAAAGCCTTACATTTTTTACTCTTATTGCATTCTATGCATTAAGGTAAACAACAATCTGTTGCAGAGGATCCCCCCAGCCCCCTTATACTTATCAGAGCCCAATATCGATCCAGCACTGTACATGAGTGCAGCGGATCTTCAGGCTCTTTCCCTCCTCACTGGGCAGATTTATAGCAGCATGGGAACGTTATAGCAGAAGGCGAGCGGAGACCGGAAAGGACTAAGCAGCAGAGGATCAGCAGAGCTGGGAGTCTGGGGCAGGAGAAACTAGCTATGTCACACGTGGTGCATAGCGTGGGAGAAATAGAACGGGAGGTGGGCAGGGAGCAGAGGGAGAGAAGGAGCAGAAAACCAGAGGATTAGAATAGCTGGGGGTTACTACTGAGCAGGGGATCAGCAGAGCTCGGGGTTACTACTGAGCAGGGGATCAGCAGAGCTCGGGTTACTACTGAGCAGGGGATCAGCAGAGCTGAGGGTTCTACTGAGCGCGGCCAGCAGCAGAGCTGGGGGTTACTACTGAGCGTGGCCATCAGCAGAACTGGGGGTTACTACTGAGCGCAGCCATCAGCAAAGCTGGGCATTACTACTGAGCGCGGCCATCAGCAGAGCTGGGGGTTACTACGGAGCGTGGCCATCAGCAGAACTGGGGGTTACTACTGAGCGTGGCCATCAGCAGAACTGGGGGTTACTACTGAGCGCGGCCATCAGCAGAGCTGAGGGTTACTACTGAGCGCGGCCATCAGCAGAGCTGGGGGTTACTACTGAGCGCGGCCATCAGCAGAGCTGGGGGTTACTACTGAGCGCGGCCATCAGCAGAGCTGGGGGTTACTACTGAGCGCGGCCATCAGCAGAGCTGAGGGTTACTACTGAGCGCGGCCATCAGCAGAGCTGGGGGTTACTACTGAGCGCGGCCATCAGCAGAGCTGAGGGTTACTACTGAGCGCGGCCATCAGCAGAGCTGAGGGTTACTACTGAGCGCGGCCATCAGCAGAACTGGGGGTTACTACTGAGCGCGGCCATCAGCAGAGCTGGGGGTTACTACTGAGCGCGGCCATCAGCAGAACTGGGGGTTACTACTGAGCGCGGCCATCAGCAGAACTGGGGGTTACTACTGAGCACGGCCATCAGCAGAGCTGGGGGTTACTACTGAACAGGGGATCTGCTGAACAAGGGTACCGATGAGCTGGGGATCTGCTGAGCAGGGGAACTACAGGTTCCACTGGGACTCTTTAAAACAAATACAAACTCAGCACACACAGGGTATTTGCCAAGCTTCATTAAAGTTTCAGAAAAGCATCACCGAAGCATCATAAACGCACATTGAAGCGGTAGGCGCTTTGATATGTGTTAAAGGGGAGCTCCAGTAATAAATGTAAAAATTAAAATCAGCACCTACAAAAACTCAAGCTTCTGACTTTTAATAAACACACACTCACTTGTCCCATGATCTAGCGCTGTGCTCCCCAGAGGCGTATTCTCCACCCATCTCCGGCATCTTAATTGTAGGCATCCAGCTGTGACAGCTTTTGGCTTCACAGCCAGGTGCCCACTGCTCATGAATAGTCCCACAGTCTTCTGGGACCTGTCACTTGTCACAGAAAACTGCAGGGAGGGAGAACTTCCGTTCCGATCGCCTAGGCGGATGGAGTGGATGTGGGTACCCCCCCCAAAGAAAGGGGAAAGTTCCACTTGTTTGCATTCTCCTCTCCTCCAATGTTGAAGCGGGTACCCGTCAAAACCAGGTACCTGCTTCAACTTCCGGTCAGATTGTTCGGGCCCCCACAGCCTTCTGGGACACATCACAGGTCTCAGAAGACTGCAGGACCCTTCACAAAGTGCAGCCATGCTCACGCATGTGCAGTAGAAAACCAACTGTGAAGCCCAAAGGCTTCACTGGCAGTTTCCTTTATTTAAGATGCCAGCACCTGCACCCGAGGCAGATTGAAGAATCAGCTTGGGTGAGGATGGTGCTGGATCCCTGGACAGGTAATTGTTCTTAAATTAAAAGTCAGCTGTTACAGTATTTGTAGCAGCTTTTTAATTTTTTGGGGGAGAGACTGGAGTTCCTCTTTAACCGCTTCCCGACCGCCCTATAGCAGACCTACTGCTACAGGGCAGCAGGGCTGCACAAAAATCACATATATATACCTGATTTTGTAATTCCGAGTAGTGCCCTACCCATGCTGCCATTGGCGGATACAGCTGTCAATCACCGAGTCCTGGCTGGAGATTCCCCGCCAGCACCCGGCGATCGCCAAGGAACACTGACGGGGGAGAGGTCTGTATGTATTCAGTACAGATCTCTCCCCTGTCAGCTCCAGCACGCTGCTTTGTATTGCTGTGTATAGCAGAGCAATACAAAGCAGCATGCTTACACAGTAAAACACACACAGGCCACAGTTAACCCTGTGATTGCCCCAATGTTAACCCCTTCCTGCCCAGCCCCATTAGTGCAGTGTCAGTGCTTTTTATTAGCACAGATCACTATATTAGTGTCACTGGGGATGTCAGTGACAGTTAGTCAGTCATCGTCTCCCCCCCCCCCCACCCCAGTGTCAGAATGCCCACTGCAGACCCGCTATAAGTCGCTGATCGCCGCCATTACTAGTATTCATTTTACAAAAATTCCAGTATATGTATCGCCATTTGTAGATACTATAACTTTCACATAAACCAAATAATTTACACATATTGGGATTTTTTTTTTTTATGATGAAATGTGATTAGGTTTTTTTACTGGACATGTTTAATAGCAAAAAGTCAAAAATATGTTTTTTTTTTCTCAAAATTGTTGGTCTTTTTTTGTCTATAGCACAAAAAATAAAAACCACAGAGGTGATCAAATACCACCAAAAGAAAACTCTATTTGTGGGGAAAAAAGGACTTACATTTCCCTTGGGTGCAGCACTGCATGACCGCGCAATTGCTATTTAAAGTAACATAGTGCCGTGATGCAAAAAATGGTCTGGTCAGGAAGGGGGGTAAATTCTCTGAAGGGCAAGTGGTGAAAAGTAAGCCTACAGTATTTTTAGCGGCTGATTTTTAATTTTCTGGGAGGAGACTGGAACTCCTCTTTAAAGCAGAGTTCCACCTAAAAAAAAAAATTAAAAAAAAATTCAGCAGCTATGAAAACAGAAAAGCTGACATTTAAAATACAGTCACTTACTTGTCCCTCGGTCCAGCGGTGTCCTGACCACGGCTGGTTTCACCGGCCATCTTCTCTCCCTGGTGCCGAAATCTTTAATGTGGGCACCCGGCTGTGACAATTTGTGACTTCACAGCCAGGTGCCCACTGCGCATGCACGAGAAGCACTGCATTTGTGAATGGCAACGTAGTCTTCTGGGACCTGTCACGTGTAAAAGGAAAACTAAAGGGAGGGAGGGGGGAGGACAACTTCCACTTCCGATCACGTAGGCGATTGCAGCGTAAGTGGGAGCGTGTACCTGTCAAATTCGGGTACCCGCTACCCAAAGGTGCCAATCATTAATTGGGGAGTGGGGGACAAAGGCTTAAAGTGGAATGTCTCATTTTGGGTAGAGCTCCATTTTTAAAGAAGAGGGGGAGAGGACGCATTAAAGCGAGACTTCCCATTTTGGGTGGAGCTCAACTTTAAAGAGTGGGAGAGGACGCCTTAAAGCGAGACTTCCCATTTTGGGTGGAGCTCCACTTTAAAGAAGAGTGGGAGAGGACGCCTTGAAGCGAGACTTCCCATTTTGGGTGGAGCTCCACTTTAAAGAAGAGTGGGAGAGGACGCCTTAAAGCGAGACTTCCCATTTTGGGTGGAGCTCCACTTTAAAGAAGAGTGGGAGAGGACGCCTTAAAGCGAGACTTCCCATTTTGGGTGGAGCTCCACTTTAAAGAAGACTGGGAGAGGACGCCTTAAAGCGAGACTTCCCATTTTGGGTGGAGCTCCACTTTAAAGAAGACCGGGAGAGGACGCCTTAAAGCGAGACTTCCCATTTTGGGTGGAGCTCCACTTTAAAGAAGACCGGGAGAGGACGCCTTAAAGCAAGACTTCCCCTTCTGAGTGGAGCTCCACTTTAAAGTGTAACTGAGCCCCAGGGAAAGTGCCCTATGAGGAGTGTAGACTGATGAGAGGGAGGAGGCCTGCTGCTCTCACCTGCCATGAGTTGGTGGAGATCACTCAGCTCTCTCTCCTTGGCTCTCAGCTCCTTTATCACAGGTAGGATCTGCCGATTACTCCAGCCCACCTTCTCTCCACCTTCCCAGGACGCTGCCCTCTGCTGGTCGGCTGCTGTCCCTGCAGTCTGAGCCGCCTGGGCCTCCCATCGCTGCAGGTACTCGCTCCACTCATCGCTCCTCACCAGTCCTTCCAAGCATGGAGGGCGCCGGCTATCACCCACCCTCCGCTTCCACTGCACTGCGGAGCCCAGGCCAGGGAGGACATTATAGCGTCGGCCCCACAGTCTCCCGGGACCCGTGCGAACACCGCACAGGACACAGCGACCGACACTGAGCAGCATGGCCCGGCTACACTCTTCTGTGACCCGCACGTCGTTCACCGACCGCCATCTTGGGATTGGCAACACGCAAGGCACGGCTTGATTAGTTTCCCATAGTCCTAAGCCAGCGTTGGGTCACCGCGCCATCTTGTGGCTGTTTTACGAATTGCCTTTAATAGTTAGTAAAAGTAGAACTAAAGGCCGGACTTTTTATTAACGTTTCAGATAGAGAATGTGTATCCTATTGGGGAGATTTCTCTTCACTTCCTGTCCCATAGCCAAACACAGGAAGTGAAAGGAAATCTCTATTAAGTGAGGGAAATAACCAGTAGTCACCAGAAGCAATAGATACAAAACAATTCCTGCTTTAAGTGTACCAAAAGAAAAACAATCTAAAAAAGCAACACGTTAACCACTTGCCTATCGAACACTGTTACCCCCTTCCTGCCCAGGCTAATTTTCAGCTTTTAGTGCTGTCGCACTTTGAATGACTATTGCGCAGTCATGCAACACTACACAAATGAAATTTTTATCTTTTTTTTTTTGGGTGTTGTAATTTTTTTACGTCACACACAGTGCGGCGGTTTTTCAAACGCTACTTTTTTGGAAAAAATTTATTTTTTTGAATCTTAATGCACAAAAACACAATATATTGCTCAATTGTTTGATAAATTCTAAAAGATGATGTTACACTGAATAAATAGATACCAAACATTTATTTATTTATTTATTTATCGAGTTTATATAGCGCCAAAGGGTTTGCTCAGCGCTGTACAATAGAGGGGGGGACAATACATGAAACAGTACAGTAACATCAAACAGCACACAAGGGGTAAGAGGGCCCTACTCTTTCGAGCTTACAATCTAGGAGGGAGGAGGTAGAGGTACAGGAAGAAATGGCTGTGGGGGATGGAGTGGTAGGAGGAGGGAAGGGCAGCGGCTGTTAGGTGAGGGTGGGGTAGGCTTCCCTGAAGAGGTGGGTTTTCAGGGAGCGCCTGAAGGTGAGGAGGGAAGGTGACAGTCTGATGGATTGGGGTAGTGAGTTCCAGAGGATGGGGGAGGACCTGGAGAAGTCTTGCAGTCGTGCGTGGGAGGAGGAGACCAGGGAGCAAGATAGAAGGAGGTCCTGTGAAGAGCAAAGGGTACGGGTAGGGTGGTACCTGGGAATCAAGTCGGTGAGGTAGTTAGGGGCAGTGTTGTGAATGGCCTTATAGGTCAGAGTGAGCAGTTTGAATTTAATGCGTTGGGCAATGGGGAGCCAGTGGAGGGAGAGGCAGAGGGGGGTGGCAGAGGTGGAGCGGCTGGTGAGGTGGATGAGTCTGGCAGCTGAGTTCAGGATGGTCTGAAGCGGGGAGAGTTTGCACTGGGGTAGGCCGGTGAGGAGGGAGTTGCAGTAGTCAAGGCATGAGATAATCAGGGAGTGTACGAGTAGTTTAGTGGTGTCTGGGGTAAGGAAGGAGCGTATCTTGGCGATGTTCCGGAGGTGGAGCCTGCATGTGTTTGTAAGTGATTTGACATGAGGTTGAAAGGAAAGGTTTGAGTCCAGAATGATGCCAAGGACCTTGGCTTGCTGGGCGGGATTGATGGTGGTGTTGTTGGTAGTGATGGAAAGGATGGGGGGGGGGGGGCGCAGGAAGGGGGAAAGACGAGAAGCTCGGTTTTGGAGAGGTTGAGCTTGAGGAAATGGAGCGACATCCAGTCAGAGATGTCGTTTAGGAGGTGAGTGATGCGGGCGGAGAATGTGGGGGTGAGGTGAGGGGTGGATAGGTAGATTTGAGTATCATCAGCTTAGAGGTGGTAATTGAAGCCGTGGGAGTGTATGAGTTTGCCAAGGGAGGAGGTGTAGATGGAGAAGAGAAGGGGTCCAAGGACAGAGCCCTGGGGGACCCCAACAGAGAGGGGGAGGGAAGAGGAGGTGGCACCGTTGTAGGAAACGCTAAAGGAGCGTTGGGATAGATAGGACGAGAACCAAGAGAGAGCGGTGTCTCTGATGCCAAGGGAGAGTAATTTATTAAGGAGGAGGGGGTGGTCGACTGTGTCAAAGGCCGCGGAGAGGTCTAGGAGAAGGAGGACAGAGTAGTCGCCTTTGGCTTTGGCGGTTAGTAGATCTTTGATGATTTTGAGGAGGGCAGTTTCGGTGGAGTGTAGGGGACGGAAGCCGGACTGTAGTGGGTCAAGGAGGTTGCTGTCAGTTAGGTGGGCGCTTAGGCATTCGTAGACCAAGCGCTCAAGGAGCTTGGAAGTGAGTGGCAGCAGGGAAATTGGTCTGAGGTTGTTGAGGTCAGTGGGGTCCAGGGAGGGCTTTTTGAGTATGGGGGTGATGTGCGCATGTTTTAGGGGGGAGGGGAAGACGCCAGTAGAGAGGTAGAGATTGATGATGTGGGTAAGGGAGCGGATGAGGGAAGAGGGGGGTGACCAGAGGAGTTGAGAGGGGATAGGGTCCAGGGGGCAGGTAGTGAGGCGGGCTTCTGAGAAGACTCTGGTGACTTCCTCAGTGGTAGTAGGGCTGAAGGAGTGCAGTGAAGGGGGGTTACGGTAGGCAGGGCCTTGGGTGTGGTGGGGGGCAGTGCCGTTGCGAGGTCAGAGGAGGGGAGAGATGAGGGGGTGATGGAAGGGGGAGGCTAGATGGGGAGGTAGATTGCAAGTTGACTATGTCCTTGCGGATTGCGTCAATCTTGTTGTGGAGCTGAGTGGCAATCTCGTGGGCGGTAAGTGAGGTACTGAGTGGAGGAGGGGGGGGAGAGAGCAGGGAGTTGAAGGTGGAGAAGAGTCGGCGAGGGCAGGTGGAGAGGGTGTTGATCAGGTTAACGAAGTAGGCCTGCTTGGCGGCGTGGAGGGAGGAGGTGTAGGTGAGGAAGGCAGATTTGTAGAGGGAGAATGCATGAGGGGACCTGGTTTTGCGCCATAGTCTCTCCAGCGCACGACTGCGACCACCAGCTGAAAAAAATGATACCAGGATGATGCCTGTAGCTGCTGGTCCATGTTGGGCATATATGTAACAGCAGAGAACACAGGCATATGATGAATCCAGTTTGTGGAGCAATTTGAACGCCATTCATTCTTTTTTGTAATGCCCATGTTGAGGCTTAGGCCCAAAAACATTTTACATTCAGAAACCGTGATAGGTTTCCAGGCAAATTGTCTGGCAAGAGCTGATTTTGGGTGGGCAGCCATGTATTTTTGTGCATATAAATGGCTTTGGCCCACAATCAGTTGGTACAAATCTTCCATGAAAAACAGCGGAGGGGCTAAACGCAAGTGCTGGCAGCGAATGGGGCTGATCCTGCTAACCAGGGGCGGACTGACCATTTGGAAACTCGGGCACTGCCCAAGGGCCCGGGGTTGGTAGGGGGCCCCATGAGATGCCCCTGGTACCTTTTTCATAGGCTTTTTTGAGTTTGGGCAAGGACACAGGGGCCCATGATGCCCTATTGCCCGGGGGCCCCATGAGTTGTCAGTCCGCCCCTGCTGCTAACACTGCATTTTTGAGGACACTATACAAAGTGGGCACTAGTATAGTTCTGTTCATGATCAATATATTGATCCATACAAATACTATACTAGTAATGGCGGTGATCAGTGACCTAAAGCGTGAGTGCGATTAGTGTGCGGGCAATCTAACGCTAGCTGACCCTGGCTGGGAGGGACACTTACAGACCCTGATGCTATCTGATGTTGTTAGTGGCAGTAATACAGTTATCAGTAAAACATTTTATATACTGACACTGTACTAATGGCAGTGGCTGGGTGATGAGGTGATCAAAGGGGCGATCCAAGTGTTAAATGTGCTGATCTAATGTGTGTGTGTAAAATATAGTGCTTTTACTCACAGTGTTTTCTCTTCTCTCCTTTGACCGATGGGAGGCAGCGGGGGGGGGGGGGGGGGGCGCAGGCACATTCACAATCTGAAATAGGAGCCCAGAGCCGCCACTCGCCTTCACAATGCGTTTGGAAAGTAATTAAAAAAAAACATGATCACCGGGTTCCATTCACCGGGATCTTAATTCCACTGTGTCCCCCCTGTGTTAGTACAGCCCCAGCAACGTACCCGTCTGCCGCTTTGCCTGTAGCTGCCACTGCTGCGGGCGGCAAGCAACCTGACAAGTAAGAAAAAGTGTTTTTTTTTTTTTTTTTAATTGAATGTTCCTCTGTTTTAAACCCTTAATGTATGCTAATCGGCCCTAATTAACTATGTTCTCCTTCTCCATTAAATTATTATTTTCCTGCTGATTTTGTTTGTTAGGGCTCGTTCACACTAGGCTGTTTTGCCAACGCTTGCCAAACGCCCCTATAGCTTTTGGCAAGCGTTGGTCCGGCGTTTGCGGAGCGTTATTAACGCTCGGCAAACGCTCCGCAAACGCCGCATGCGCGGTTTAGCGGCGGTTGCTAGGCGTTTGCCGAGCGTTAATAACGCCCCACAAACGCCTATAATGCAGTTTGAGTGGTGTTACCGCTCCGCAAACGCGTCGCAACCGCACCGCAAACGCCGGCCGGGCGTTTGCGGAGCGGCACCATAGACGAGAATAGGAGGCTTCAAAGCCTCCTGACTCGTCCAGATGCGTCCGTTTTGCCGCGACGCAACGCAAACGCTCCCGTTAGAACAGCACCATGTGCTGTAATGTGCAGAATTGGCAGAGGCGTTTGGGAAGCGGTAAAAACGCTTCCCAAACGCCTCTCTGCCGCCTGCACACAAGGCTAGTGTGAACGTAGCCTAAGTTTCTATTTTATTAACTAATAATATATTAACTTTTTTTTGTTTGTTAATATTTTTACTCCTTTAACATATGTTTACAAATTTCACATTTAAAAAAAGCGCAAAATTGAAAAAAAAAAAAAACACTTTATTTAATTTGTGAATAACTTTGATGCTTTATACCAGAATCAAAATTTTAGTGTCATTTTAAACAAGACAAATTACAGAATAAAATCTGCACTTTTGTATGTGTGTATGTGCAGTAACACTATTTTTAAACTAACACTGCGCAAAAAAAAGAGCACATTTTGTTATGCTTTGTTACACTTAATTGTTTAAGGATTGCGAAAATAAAAATAATTGTTGCAAGACATTATTCACGAAAAGAAAGCCTTGTTTGTCCCACTTGCCCTCCGTCCTATAGCAGATGTACTGCTACAGGGCGGCACAGCTGCACAAAATCATGGATATATACATGATTTGTATATCTGGGTTAGGGGGCAACGCCCTACCTGTACCGCTATTGGCATGTGGGGATGTCAATCGCCGTGTCCTGGCTGGGGATTTCTGGCTGGGACTCAGTGATTGCCAGCAAAGCTGACAGGGGAGAGACCTGTGTGTAAACAGGTCTCTCTCCTGTCAGCATGGACATGCTGCTTTGTATCTATCTACACAGCAGAGAGAGATAAAGTAGCATGTCTCCCAAGTAAAATAACACACAATATAAAACACACACAGCACACAATGTAATACACACACTGTTAACCCTTTGATCGCCACAGATGTTAACCCCTTTCTGCCCAGTGTCATTAGTACAGTGTCAGTGCTTTCTATTAGCACTGATCACTTTATTAGTATTACTGGGGATGTCAGTGGCAGTTAGTCAGTTCCCCCCAGTGTCAGAATGCCCGCTGTAGTCCTGCTTTAATTCGCTGATTGCCACCATTACTAGTATAAAAAAAATACAAATTAAAAAATAGATGGTATAAAACTTTCACGTAAACCAATTATTATACAATTTGATTTTTAAAATTTTTGTTATTGGACAGGTTTTATAGCAAAAAGTAAAAAAAAAATATATTATTTTTCAAAATGTCGGCATTTTTGTTTATAGCGCAAAAAATAAAAAATGCATAGGTGATCAAATACCACCGAAAGAAAGCTCTATTTGTGGGGAAAAAAAGACATAAATTTAATTTGGGTACAGTATTGCATGACCGCACAATTGTCAGTTAAAATAACGCAGGGCAGTATCGCAAAAAATGGCCTGGTCAGGAAGGGGGGTAAATCCTCTGGAGGGCAAGTGGTTAAAAAAAATTATATATATATGTATTATGGTTTTTATCATAAGTAATGACAAAGTTATCGTGGAATAAACAGGCCCATAGCAGAAATGTAAAAATGACTCTGATCCATAGTGGGTAAACAGGTGTGAGAGGCGAAGTGGTTAATGAGAACATACTAAAGTATGCATACATACATGCATAAGAAATGTGAAATAACCTGCTCCAAAAAAACAAAAACACAACCAAAGAATGCTGCTGCTCAAAAGATCAAAAATCATCAAAATACAAACAAAAATAAAAGGCAGCACAAACCAATTTTATAAAAAAGAAAAAAAGTCCAAATAAGTCCCAAATAAAAGTCTCGTGTTTAAAAAAAAATTGCTACAAAAATTGTGATTCCCAACGTGCTCAAATCATCTGTAGTGGTTCAAATATTCACCCACACTCACCCAATCAGGTGATTTCCCAGGTTGGTAATAGCTTTAGGAATCAGAAACACACTTTGGATGTGGGATGAGATCTCCAGTTATATAACACTGAGCGAATCTCCACTATCTTCAATATCTTTCTGAACAAAAAAGAAAAGAAAAAAACAAATCATGTAATACTGCATAAACTAAAAAACAGAACTAATGGTCATCATTACACTCAGATTTAAAAATTGATCACAAGCTTAGATGGACATGAAGTCCTCCCAAACGACCCCCAGCAATCCTTCCCTGGCGATCTGCAAACTCTCGCTCATTGACGGATGGTGGATGCAAAGAAAAAAAAAAAGGGGGGAGAGCTAAATAGCGTAATACTGTATAAAGCCTTTATTATACAAAATTAATGCCCATATTTCACTCACATTTTATAAGAATAAAACAAGCCTTTGGTAAGTAAAATTCCTTTAGACAAGCAGAAAATCCATGGTGGCATATACAATGATCATAGTAGCATGGAGAGAAATGAACTGGCAGCACTGAGTCCCACTGGCGTGGTGGTGACAGGAGAAAGTCAGTCTCACAGAACTAGACAAAGTGGATCTTGCAGTTAGGCTGTTTGGCCCCTAGTGAGCTAAATGTTGATATAGACCTAAATTGTTTTTTTATCTAATTGGTAATTTTATAATTTCTGTTAGCAATAATAATTGAGGTGTATTATTTTAATATATTTAATAAGTTCATATATAATCATTTTGATTTTTTAAATTAATTTTCTAATTTTATTAGCATTTGTTGTAGTTTTTTCAGCATTTAATTAATGGTAGATAAAATGTATTTAATAATATATAGATATACTAATACATTGTTGTGATATGAATTATACCATCTATGGTGGCAATTCTGATTGAGAAGTGAATTTGCAGTAAGGAAGGCTATTCCCTGGTGTTACGATCAGGAGGGGTGTGGAGGAAGGTACTAATTTAGTTATTCTAGCCCATTAAAAGATTGACGAATCATAAGGCGAGGGGAGTGCTCGGGAGGTATATTTAGCGCGAAAGCCGGAGATTCTGGGTCCGTGAGGACACCTTGTAGGAGGGGCGAAATGCGTTGACAAAATTTACGGTTTTCGATCCACGACATGTGAGTGGAACGCATGCTGGTGCAGCGTTCCACGGCCATATTTGATGTGGGCAAGATAGGCAAATCTCCCTGCTTGCTGCCAGTTCATTTCTCTCCATACTACTATGATCATTGTATATGCCACAATGGATTTTCTGCTTGTCTAAAGGAATTTTACTTACCAAAGGCTTGTTTTATTCCTATAAAATGTGAGTACAATATATGCATTAATTTTTTATAATAAAGGCTTTATACAGTATTATGCTATTTGGCTCACCCCCCCCTCCCCCTTTTTTTTCTTTGCATCCACCATCTGTCCATGAGCGAGAGTTTGCAGATCGCCAGGGAAGGATTGCTGGGGGTCGTTTGGGAGGACTTCATATCCATCTAAGCTTGTGATAAATTTTTAAATGTGAGTGTAATAATGACCTTTTAGTTCTGTTTTTTTAGTATTACACGATTTGTTTTTTCTTTTCTTTTTTTCATCCACTCGAGAGGGATTGTTCAGAAAGATATTGAAAATTCGCTCAGTGTTAACTGTGGAGATCTCATCCCACCTCCAAAGTGTGTTTCTGATTCCTAAAGCTATTACCAACCTGGGAAATCACCTGATTGGGTGAGTGTGGGTGAATATTTCAACCACTACAGATGATTTGAGCACGTTGGGAATCACAATTTTTGTAGCAAGCTTTTTTGAAACACAAAATTTTTATTAGGGACTTATTTGGATTTACTTTCTTTTTTATAAAATTTGTTTATACATACATGCATGGCTGATGAAGGGGTCCTGCGTAACTCAGAAATGTTGCACTCTCTTATTTGTGATGAACCATTTGGACTCAACTTGAAGATCCATGGTGTGCTGGCAAATATCTTCATTGTGACATTCATGATCCAGTCTCCAGCTGGTGGTTGCTGCAGCACTCAGTATCCTAAAGCCTTTTCCAGGAACTTGTGTGATGGGAATATGAATGGGTATCTGGGAACCAGGCATAGTGGAAAAGGAATGCGCTGGTACTGAGTCAAGGATGGAGTCACTGTGATGTTCTGATACTGAGTCAGAGATGGATGTACAGGAATGCTCTGGTATGGAGTCGGGGTCAAAAGAAGCAGATATTCCAGGTACAGTGTGATGATGAACATAAAAAGTGCTAGAAAGAAAAAATGGTATTCAAAATTAGTTTTTAAGACACAAGACAATTTCTTTTGCAAACTAATTAAAAAATATTTTGTACTTAAATGTATGGAACTTAATGTGGTTGTAAACCCTTCCATATATCTAATGAAGTGACTGGCCTCAGGTGATATGCAGAGATAAAACAAATCATCCTACGTAAGTTGTACCTGTTTTTCTGCAGTATTCTCTTCTCTACATCCATTCAAACTACAGCCTTGTCTGGGAGTTCAGAAAGAAAAGCTCTGCACTGCTCAGTGAGGAGAGCTCTGAGAGCTGATTGGAGGGAAGAGACATGCCCCCTTACACACAGCTCACAGAGACAGAGCTGTGAGGCTGTCAATCTGCTGAGGGTCCCTCCCTTGTCAACATTTTTCTCTTGGTGTCAGGAAAACTTGTCATAAGTGATTCATGCTGATAGCAGATGAAGGAGGTAGCAGACAAGAATAACACAGTGCTCTTAATTGAGACAAGTACACATTATACTGGGATATGCTTTGTTCATATTTCATTTTCAGGATTTACAGCCACTGCAATGACAATTCTTCATCCTTTGACATATTTCAGAAACTATAGCTGTACCCACTCCCAGGTGGCCAGAGAAGTATGGAATATGTCACAGCTATCAAAGTGCTACACGAGATCTTGGCTGCTAATGCAATGCTTGCAATACTCTCTGGATCAAACACAATTTCACAAGAAATGACTTTCAAAATTGCTGTTAAATTGCTTACAAAGCACAGTGAAATATTTTTAAAATACTTTTTACTGCCACATAATTGCCAGACATTTTCGGGTATTGTTGTACAAGCCTGAGGCCTATAAACAGAAGGCAGCATGACGGCCCTAATGAATAATAAACCATCATCTACTGTACAGCTTCTGTATGTAGCTCTGAGTTGAAAATGCTATCCTATGTTTCCTCTCCAAGGCATTGAGAGAGATATTGTAGGGTTTATTTACTAAAGCTGGTTCACTCAGAATCTCGTTCACTTCTGCATGGAAACCAATCAGCTTCCAGGTTTGATTGCTAAAGCTTAATTGAACAAGCTGAGGTTAGAAGCTGATTGGCTACCGTGCACAGGTGCACCAGATTCGGAATGAACCAGTTTTAGTAAATCTCCCACATATGTGGACAAACTCCACATACTTACAGTCACAACATCTTGGTGATTTGTTTTGTCAAGAGACCAGAATGCAAATACAGTAGTCCATTGAGTATGTTTGCACTGGGACCCACCACTGTCCACCATTAGTGTCTGCTTCTGGGGGTATCCACATTCCACTGTGCACGAAGTCAAACACATTGGGGGTTATTTACAAAAACTGCATGGTGCAAAATCTGGTGCAACTCTTCATAAAAAGTAATCAGCTTCCGGGTTTTGTTGTCAAAGGTTAATTGAACAAACTGAAGTTAGAAGCTGATTGGCCACTGTGCACCAGATTCTGAGTGCACCAGTTTTAGTAAATCTCCACCATTGCGCATGGAGTGCACAAGAGGTTCACCAGGGGAAGGGGTTTGCACTCAAAGTAATGGCCTCTAACATTTTCAATATGGCACGACTATATAGCTAAGAAACAGTAACAGCTTCCTGCCCAGGCCATTATAAAATGACAGCTGAGCGCTGCCAGTAGTATGTGATCGCTGTGACCAATCACAGCAGATCACATGGCAATTGTAAACAATGAATGGCTTCAATTCATGGCATTCATTGTGTACAGTTGGATTGCTAGTTGTGATTGGTCACAGCGGTCACATAGTCCAGACAGGACCAAATAGAGTCCATATGTACCATGTGATTTGCTGTAGCCAATCACAACTGATCACAACAATACAATTTCATTCAGTAAAAATGTTTGCTTATAGCAGTGAAATTTACTGCTATAAGCAATCATAATGTGTAAAAAAAAAAGTAGTATCCAGAGTAGTACTTTGTTACTATGGTAACACCCTATTGATCTGGTTACAATATGTAAAAATTAAAAAATGTAAGAAAAAAAACATATATACTGCTCCAAAAAATTAAAGAAACGCTTTAAAGTATAGCATCAAGTCTATTAAACTCCTTGGATATTGATCTGGTCAGTTAAGTAGCAGAGGAGGTTGTTAATCGGTTTCAGCTGCTTTGGTGTTAATGAAATTAACAGCAAGCATACTAGATGGGCAACAATGAGACGACCCCCAAAACAGGAATGGCTTTACAGGTGGAGGCCACTGACATTTTTTCCCCTACTCCTCTTTTCTGACTGTTTTTCACTAGTTTTGCATTTGGCTAGGGTCACTGTCACTACTGGTAGCATGAGGTGATACCTGGACCCTACAAAGATTGCACAAGCAGTACAACTCCTCCAGAATGGCACGTACCATTGCCAGAAGATTTGCTGTGTCTTCCAAAACAGTCTCAGGAGCATGGAGGAGATTCCAGGAGAAAGGCAGTTACTCTAAGAGAGCTGGACAGGGCCGTAGAAGGTCTTTAACCCATCAACAGGACCAGCTTCTGCTCCTTTCTGCAAGGAGGAACAAGATGAGCACTGCCAGAACCCTACAAAATGACCTCCAGCAGGCCACTGGTGTGAATGTCTCTGACCAATCAGAAACAGACTTCATGAGGGTGGCCTGAGGACCCTAGATCCTCTAATGGGCCTGTGCTCACTGCCCGGCACCATAGAGCTTGATTGGCATTTGCCATTGAACACCAGAATTGGCAGATCCGCCACTGGCACCCTGTGCTTTTCACAGGTGAGAGCAGGTTCACCCTGAGGACATGTGACAGATGTGAAAGGGTCGGCGAGGCCATTGAGAATGTTATGCTGCCTGTAACATCATTCAGCATGAGCATTTTGTTGGTGGGTCAGTGATGGTCTGGGGAGGCATATCCATGGAGGGACGCACAGACCTCTACAAGCTAGAAAATGGCACCCTGACTGCCATTAGGTATTGGGATGAAATCCTTGGACCCATTATCAGACCCTTTGCTGATGCAGGTACACGGCAATGCCTGGCCTCGTGGCAAGAGTATGCAGACAGTACCTGGAGGATGAAGAAATTGATACCATTGAATGGCTCCCACTCTAAATCAAATAGAACGACTCTGGGATATCGTGTTTCGGTCCATCCAATGCCACCAGGTTGCACCTCACACTGTCCAGGACCTCAGTGATGCCCTGGTCTAGATCTGGGAGGAAATCCCCTAGGACACCATCCATCGTCTCATTAGGAGCATGCCCTATGTTGCCAGGCATGCATACAAGCACATGGGGGCCATACAGACTGCTGAGTACCATTTTGAGTTGCTGCAATAAAATTTCAGCAAAATGGACTAGCCTGCTGCATCATTTTTTCACTTTGATTTTTGGGGTGTCTTTGAATTCAGTCCTCTGTAGGTTGATAATTTTCATTTTCATCAAATGATGGGTCATCCTTACATCCCTAACACATTACCCAGTCCAAATATAGATATCCACGATGATATTTTTTCCCATTGAGATCTGATGTCTTTTCAAAGTGTTCCTTTAATATTTTTTCAGCAGTGTATATATATTCAAAAAATTGAAGAGAAAAAAATTTTTTTTTTTACGTACTGTCACCAGTCAGTGTCACCACTACAACAGTTATATGATGATGATGTACTGCACTGGTGACAGTATGCAAAAATAAAAAAAAAAGAAAGTGAAAAAAATATTTTTTAAAACTTCTTTATTTTCCAAGAAATTGTGGCAAAAAAAAAAATGACAACTTCAAATAATGCGCCATGCCTCTTATTGAATACCTTGGACTGTACTTTCCAAAACTGGGCCATTTGGGGGATATCTGTGCTGTCCTGGCATTTTAGGGATTCAAGAAATAAAAAAGGCCATCAGTACATCATCAGATCAATTTTCAGATATATATAACATAGGGGTCCGTTTATGACACAGAGAATAGCTGTGATTCAGAGGATCGCAGCTATTCTCTGGTCATTCACAGTTTATGACACTCAGGAGATCAGCGGAGAACATGTTCAGCCCTTCACTGGAGATCTGTGTTCTCCCTCCAGATTCTCCAGCCCAGAAATGGAGAATTGGAGGGACCGCAAACTAAGCAGCATTAATTTACCTCTGTTTAGTAAACTGATCTTTTACTGTAATCTTGCGAGATTATAGTAAAATCAGCCATTTTCCAGAGTTTGTAGACCGTTCTCCAACGTTTGTAGACCGTTCTCCCTTCGAACTGATTTACACCGCTTCATAAACTGCATTCACAGGAGAACTGTGTTCTCTGAGAATGCAGGAGAACTGAGCAGCAATCATTTATCGCTGGTTCATAAATGGACACCATAGTTTGTGGACTATAACTTTCCTACAGACTAAATAATATACATTGATTTGGGTTATTTTCACATTTTCATGTAGCAGAATACATTTTGGCATAAATTTATAAAGAAAAAATATTTTCAAAATGTTATAACAGAAACAAAGAAAACACATTAAAAAAAATGTCCTTTTTGTTTATTCAACAGAAAATAAAACACCAGTGGTGATTAAATACTAATAAAATAAAACTTTATTTGTGTGAAAAAAATGCTAAAAATGTAATTTGGGTACAGTGTTGCATAACTGCGCAATTGTCATTCAAAGTTTGACAGCGCTGAAAGCTGAAAATTGGTGTGGGCAGGAAGAGGGTACAAGTGTCCGGTACTGAAGCTGTTAACAGACCCCATGATTTCAGAGATCCCTTTGCAATATATAATTTTGCATCCATTGCATCCTTATTTTTTCTGTAACTTTGGTGAAATGCAGGATCCCAAATATACCTTGAAGGGAGTATCTCTTTTTTAGGAACCAAGGTGTCTGTTTATGACACAGAGAATAGCTGCGATTCAACGGATCTCAGCTATTCTCTGGTCATTCACAGTTTATGACACTCAGGAGATCATGTCAGCCCTTCTCTGGAGATCTGTGTTCTCCCTCCAGATTCTCCAGCCCAGAGCTGGAGAATCAGAGGGACTGCAAACTAAGCAGAGATAATTTACCTCTGCTTAGTAAACTGATCTTTTACTGTAATCTTGCGAGATTATAGTAAAATCAGCCGTTTTCCAGCGTTTGTAGACCGTTCTCCCTTAGTTCGGAGAACTACTTCATAAACAGCATTCTCAGGAGAACTGTGTTCTCCGAGAATGCCGGAGAACTGAGCAGCGATCTATTACTGCTGGTTCATAAACGGACACCTAAATCCCTATGCTCTTCTTCCATTTATAAATATTCCTTTGGTCTGACATATAGACCTGTGGAAATACATAAATGTACTTTCCAAAGTGCACGGTGTTATATGACACAAGTGTTTCCTAGCCTTTATTGTATTTCTTATACCGGTAAACAAAAGGGGGAAAAAGAGCATCAATTTTTCTGGACAGAAATTCTTCATGGTCTGTGTAAGCTGGGCATGGGTAGGGAGATGCCATTTGCCTGGTTCTTTGTACTAAACAGTTCATCTTTTTCTCATGTCAGAAAGGTGGGAGGCATGCTTAAAGTGACATTAAAGGATATCCTTATTCTCCAGAAATAATGTATACACATCCAGTACTTAAAGTCACTGTAAAGGCAAATTTTTTTAAAATTAAATAAAAAGATGTTATACTAATGTGTTCTGTGCAATGGTATTGCACAGAGCAGCCACAAACCTTTTCTTCAGGAGTCCCCCACCGGTGCTGTCTTCTCCTGCTTCCTCTGAGCACCCCTACAGCTACCCATGTGCTTAGGGGGATCCGTGCAGACGCTCTCCCATATCGGGCTGTGCGTCCATAGACACACGCAGCGCAGCTCGGCCACGCCTCCCGCTTCACTTCCTCCTTAAGCTGTTGCTTCCATTTTACTGGGTATACACTAGTAGATTTTTGTTCAATATTTTTCATTGTAAGAATATTCATTCGTTGTTCTAATCATTAGTAAAGCGCTGTGCAAACTGTTGGCACTATATAAATCCTGTAATATAATAATAATATTAATAATAATAATACTAGTGTGTTCAAATTGATTGTTCGTTTTTGACTGCAATGAGAAGAAAATTTGACTAGGATGGAAAATTTTTCTTCAACGTACGAATTTCTAACAGATTATGTGGTTTTAATTCAGAAAAGTCCATTGATTCCAAAAAGGAATGGTAAAAACAACGGAATCATGAACTGCTTTCAAAGGACATGAACGCTCTGAGGATTTTTGTAAAAAATATACTAAGAACTAAGAATTTCTATACAAATTTTAATTCACAATTCTCCCATTGTATACTCAGCTTAAAAAATATGTAAACCCATAGTTTCATATTCTTGATATGTGCCTGTTGTATCATGTACTTGTATGAAAAAAATATCCTTTTCTCTTTGTATTGCTTCCTTTGTGAAATCCATGGTTTTCCTGCAAGTCCCCTGGCTTTCCTATTAAAAACTGACCATACTAGGTATGAGAGCACAGTGTGATCAGTTTTATAGTTGTACTGGAACTCAGCCTGCTCTCCTCCTCTGACTTATTGTGACACAACTTCCACCTGCACAGCCATTCACTGGGAATATCAGTGTCCTGCTGCTTCTCTGAGAACAGAGGGTATGTGATCACTTATAAAAAAAAGGTATTTATATTTTTTGATATGTATACACAAATGTTTTTTGTCTTGTTTTAACCGCTTCCACGCCGCCATATAGCAGATTTACTGCAGCACCTGTGCGCAAAATCAGGTATCTATACGTGATTTTGCATTCCTGGGTAGGGGGTGAGCACGAGCGCCCGGTGATTAGCAACAATCACCGACGGGGAGGAAGACTGTTTGTTTACAAACAGTCTTCCTCCCTGTCAGCTAGAACACATGGCACAGCCATCCCGATCAGTGTGCTTACTTACAGTAAAGCACCCCCATTCCCTAGTAAAACACTCCCAGCACACAGTTAACCCTTTGAACGCCCCTCACATTAACCCCTTCCTGCCCAGTGCCATTAGTACAGTGTCACTGGGGATGTCAGTGACACCAAGTTAGTTCCCCCCCCCCAGTATCAGAAAGTCCGCTGCAGTCCCGCTAAAAGTCGCTGATCGCCGCTATTACTAGTAGAAAAAATAAATCCCAGTAGCTATACTGCCATTTGTAAACGCTATAACTTTCACATAAACCAATTAATTTACACGTATTGGGATTTTCTTAAGACGTAGCAAAATACATTTTGGCCTAAATTTATGACATTTTTTTTTTTTATTTTTTTACTGGACATGTTTAATAGCAAAAAGTCCAAAATATAGGTTTTTTTTTTTTCAAAATTGTCAGTCTTTTTTTGCTTATAGCGCAAAAAATAAAAAACACACAGGCGATCAAACAGCACCGAAAGAAAGCTCTATTTGTGGGAAAAAAGGATGTAAATTTCATTTGGGTGCAGCGTTGCATGACTGCACAATTGTCCGTTAAATAACGCAGCACCGTAATGCAAAAAATGGCCTGGTCAGGAAGGGGGGTGAATCCTCTGCAGGGCAAGTGGTTAAGCCGAATGGGTTGTTTTATAAGGTGAGGGTTTTCATACTGTATACTTTAACCCAGGGCTTAAAATTTCAAGTCTAGACCTACTAGCCAGGCAAAAACCTTACTTTCCACCAGCTGCCCCACCAAACCTTGCCCAGGTCCGCCTCCAACCCCGGCCTCAGGCCCATCCCCCAACCCCGGCCCCAGACCTGCCCCCAACCACGCCCCCAGACCTGCCCCCAACCACGCTCCCTTAAAGCTTATAATATTAAAATTTTCTTCACAGCAAAGAGTCCAAAATATAAAAAACAGCAATTACATTTACATCAGGTGTCCCCATCAGAGTCCCCCATTACATCAGATGTCCCCATCAGAGTCCCCCTTTAAATCAGGTGTCCCCATTAGAGTCCCCCTTTATAAAAGGTGTTCCCATCAGAGTCCCCTTTACACCAGGTGTTCCCATCAGAGTCCCCCTTTATATAAGGTGTTCCCATCAGAGTCCCCCTTTACATCAGGTGTCTTCATCAGAGTCCCCCTTTATATAAGGTGTTCCCATCAGAGCCCCCCTTTACATCAGGTGTCCCCATAAGTGTAACCTCGCCCTTCCCCCTTGTACTCACAGATCTTCTTGTGAATGCAGCATCTCCTTTTTTCACTCCTTCGGTCATGTGATAAGTCACATGACAAGGGGAGAGAGGAAGGACATTCTGCCTTCACTCCTTAGTGCCGCCTGTCTATTGCCCCCTGCAGGCAGGAGAAAGCCTAGTCCTCCCTCCAACAACTGTCAGCAGCTGCTCCCTGTGACAGGAGTGAAACTGCGATCACTCTGGTCACTGAGGAGTGGCACCAGCAGTGCGCCCCCCCCCGCAACACAGTGCTCAGGGCATGTTGGTGCTGCTGGTAGCACCCGCCCCTCACCCTCCGATGCGGTGCCTGGGACACACTTGCTCCCATGTTATTTTCACTTGCCAAATGCGAGCAGGCGAGTGGAAATTTCAAGCCCTGCTTTAACCTGCTCCTGTTGGCTGTGTGCATGTATGCGGCCTCTTGGTGGGAGGGCTTGAACGCTGAGAGGCCGCATATGTGCATCCCCAATGTAAACATTTCTGAGCTGTCAGCATAGTTACCGGAAAGCTCCCAACGTCTGCTTGTGATCAGGAACTTTCTGATCGTATGACCGCTGTGACAGCCAATCACAACGGTCACATGAACAGAATGCCCGCCTCCACCTCCCGCCATTTAGAAACCCCTAAAGGGCCAGGAGGTGGTGGCAGGAAGGGGTTAAGGCTCTTGACTTACCAGACAGGCGGTCCTCTGTTATATGAACTGTTCCAAATACAGGGCAAGACACAAGTTGAAGGCGGATAAAATTCAATTTTTTAAAGCTATCAATTTTGAAAGCTGCAATGAGCTTTTACTGCTCTAAGTCAACTGCACTAATGTGCAACAAAGAAGGGTGTAAAAGCATAGCTGTGCAGAAGCCATCATTTCCTTATTGCACACAGCAGCGGTTTTGTATAAGTAAGTCCTTGCAGCGGTTTTTATAGGGCTAGGTTCACCCCTATGCAGTTTGCATTTGATCTGTTTTCTGCAGTGCTTTTTGCGGTGTGTTTTTGCATATGGGTTTTGACATTTTTTTGATCCTTTTTGATGTGTTTTGCAGGTTTTTTTCCCAACATGTTGCTGGCAGACTAAAACGCATCAAAAATGCATAAAAAACACACTACGTGCATTTCTGCAGCATCACAACTGAAGTCTATTGAACCAAAAATGCACCGTTTTGCATTTAAAAAAGTCCCTGACCCTTTCCAAAAAACGCACCGGGTGAAAACGCAGAGATGTGAATGTGTCTCATAGGAAATCATATTAAATGGACTAGTGTGTTTCTGCAAAAGGCAAAACACAATGGAAAACATATAGGTATGAACCTAGACTAAGTGTTGTAAGCTTTTAGTTTTCCGTGTATGTACTGCACAACTCAACACCGTTTTGAGTTTGCCTGCTAGCTTATTTATAACTTACACAGTTGTACTGCAAATTAAAAAAAAACAGGTTGGCAGCTTTAAAATGACCTATACTGAATATTAAATTAAACCGTGTAATTGATCTATCCGTTTCCAAAGTGCTTATAATGTACTAAATTGATTTACAAATGAGTATTAAATCATAGAGGATGGGGAAGTAACAGAATGTATTTATAAGGAGCACACCTACACAAGCAGATTTCAAGCTCTCACAGCTGTTGCAAGAAGTTATAAGCAAAGTCTGAGGTCAGTATTATTAAAAGTAAAAAAATGCGTAGGAATCCAAGCTATTCTTCCTGCACCTGTCACACAGGCAATTAAACATCTGCCGAAAATCTCCTTAGAGATTATGTAAAGCATTTTTGGCACCATTTGTGTGATGGCAGGGTTTTAGTGTAAGCCCCATTATATTAAAAGGCTTTATCAAAATGCATGGATTTTATTCTAACCCTTAAAGTGACAGTTAAAGGAAAAGTTAACTTTTCGAAAAAAAAATAATAAATACAAATTTTTTGGCAGGTAAAAAAATGTGCATTTAATATTTTTGTATAATTATACAGGAGTTATAGAGTGCCGACAGTTTACTCAGCGCTTTACTACATAGGGGCAGACAGTACAACTACAATACAATTTAGTACAGTAGGCATCAGAGGGCCCTGCTCATTAGAGCTTACAACCAAAAAGAGAGAGGGTCAAGAGATACAAACGGTAATAACTGTGGAGGGTGGGCCGATGGAGAGAATAAATACAGTTCTTAGATGGGAGCAGGATAGGCCTCTCTAATAAAATGAGTTTTTAGGGATCGTCTAAAAGTGGACAGAGTAGGAGATAGTCGCACAGATTGGGGTGAGGATGGGAGAGGCTCTAGAGAAGTCCTGTAGGTGAGCATAGGAGGAGGTGGCAAGGGAGCTATAAAGCAGGAGGTCTTGGGAGGAACAAAGATAATGATTTGGTTTGTATTTTGAGACTAGGTTAGTGATGTAGCTGGTGGCCAAGTTGTGGATGACTTTGTAAGTTGATGTTAGTATCTTGAAATTAATTAATTGGGTGAGCGAAAGCCAGTGGAGGTATTGGCAGAGAGGGGTAGCAGACACTGAGTGGTTGGTAAGTTGGATGAGTCTGGCAGCAGCATTCATAATGGACTGAAGGTGGGATAGCCTATGTAACGATAAGCCAATGAAGAGGTAGTTGCAGTAGTTGAGATGATAGATACCCAGGGATTACAGTAGAAGTTTTATGGTGTCATTGGTTAGGAAGGAGCGTATCTTGGAGATGTTGTGGAGGTTGAGGCAGCAAGCTTTGTACAGTTATTGGATGTGGTGCTGAAAGCATAGTTCAGAATCTAGGATTATACTTAGCACCCTGGCATGCGGGGATGGGTTGATATTTGAGCCATTGACAAAAAACATCATCCCTGTTAATACTAATACTCCTGCTACTTCTCAGTGTAACCTCTTTTGACCTGAAACAATGGATACATGCTTCTACTCATTCTGATGGCAATACCCTTGACCTTGTATTCTCCTATCTATGTACTCCATGCAACCTCTCCAACATTCCTCTCCCACTCTTGGATCATCACCTTATTATTATTATTATACAGTATTTATAAAGCGCCAATGGTTCACTCAGCGCTGTACATTACAAAGGGGGACAGAACATGTGACAGAACAATACCAATACAATGCAAAACATGAGGGGATTGAGGGCCCTGTTCTTTCAAGCTTACAATCTATAAGTTTCACTGTCTCCCTTTCTTCCACTTCCTCTCCCTCAGTTACCTGTTAGGTTTCTACAGGTCATGTGGCAGAGCCCCACACAGCCATATTGTTTTCAAATTGTGACAGCGGGTGCGGGAAGAGGATTCCCAGGTCACTGTCATAATTAGAAAGGGAATCGGGGGGAGGCTGCAGGAGCAGGAGCAGGAACATGTTATATGTTCTACCCTAAAAACGGGTGAAACATGTAACATGTTCCAAACATGAACTTTTAGCAGGGTTTTTTTTATTATATTCAAGTAAATCAAAAAAGTATCTTCTATTGATCTCAGCTCCTTCAAATCTCTAAATTACTTTTGTTATAGAATAAAATAGAATTGAAAAGAATAGAATGAAAAAGAATAGAATAGAAAATAAGGGAATAGAATCGAAAATAAAAGAATAGAATAGAAAAAATAGAAAAGAACAGAATAGAAAAAATAGAATAAATTAAAATATAATAGAATGAAATACAACAAATATAGCCATCTTCTGAAATTTGAATTTTTGAAGATGGCTATATATGACCTATTTTATTCTATTCCAATTTTTCTATTCTATTTTACTTTTTTCTATTCTATTCTGTTCTATTCTATTCCTTAATTTTCTGTTCTATTCTGTTCTATTTTTTTCTTTTATATCCTTCTCTAATCTATTCTATCCTATTTTATTCCATTATATTCTATTCAGCAGCCAATAATCATTATCTTATTTCAATGACCACACAGCTAAAGGGCAGGGGGATCAGGGTGCTTTCTATAGTATACCAGCCTCGTCCCAGTATCCCCACCATACTTTCCCATGTTCCAATACCACTCACAGTTGCTGTTACAGCTTGCCTGGGACTTCAGTCTTGGAAAAGGACCCTTTAGATCAGTGCTGCAGAAGACTACATCTGTCTTGGGCCCCATCCACTCTGGCATTTTTATGGGCACTGTCTACACCCATTACATTACTAGAGGAGGAATTTCTCTAAAAGGGGAGCTATCACCTAATCACAACTTTCCCTTACCATGATATAATTGAAACAGAGCCATCTGGTGGCAGGTAAGCTAACTGCATTTGCCAACAAGCTAATATGGCAAGCTCCTAATTGAAGTTAAAATGTAATCTTATGTATAATCTGTGCAGCACTCCGTCCACAGCATAGACCTCTCAACACTTCAGGTCTAATATTTGAGGTCTAATTAAAAAAAAAAGGAGTTTTTGCTTTAATTATACTTCAAGGTTCTCTCATGGGATGGGCTCTTTAACAACACCATGTGTGCACATCAGATGCCTTCAGCAATCATAAAGCATTAGTAGTTAAACAGAAAGAAACACAGAGTGCTCACCACTTCGCACTCTTTTTTTTTATACACCAAAGGTTACAATATTGACAAAAAAACAAGCTGTGCCAGGCTATATGTTGATCAGACAAACATGCCTATAGTGTTGGGCTTGATGTTCGAGTCGAACAGAAGTTTGACTCAAACATCGGCAGTTTGTGTGTTTTGGTGAGTGGTAAGGATGTTCGGCGGGCTGTTCGCCCACCGCGCCCCACAATGCACTGAGCCCTGACAGTGCATTGTGATTAGCGAAAGCAATGCACCTGACCACAGGTTAGGTGCAATACTTTGGCCAATCACAGTGCATGATGATGTCACAAGGGGCCTGGTCACCCCACCCTTTGTGACGTCATCACAGTATTTAAGAACTGTCATCGCGGCACAGCAGTCAAGCGGCAGGAGCCAGCGTCAAGAGCAAAGCGTTTTTTTTTTCAGGTCGGCGGTGGTGGCGGGCATTATGATTGATGTTAGATCTACTTTGGGGGACTTTTTTTTATTTTTGTTTTTAATAAAAGGACTTGTCAAAGACTGTCTACTGTCATTTTTTACACTACACTTTTTTTGTGAATGAGTAGCAGTACCATGTACCGCAAAGCACTAGATGAAGCTAGTCCAATTTCTTATGCACATGCACAATGAAAAACTGACTGCAAATGCACGGTCACTGTCAGGCACTGGATCACCTGCTGCTGGCACTATGGTTTCCTGATGTGAAGGGTCTAGTTGCAGTGTCTGCCAGCAGGTTTCTTTCAGTAGACAGCAGATCCTAGCAATCAGTCCCCCCTTGATGCTGGCTACTTGGAGGGTATTATGCTTTCCACAGAGACTCAGTGTTTTGCCCTGTGTGCCAAACATTCTGTGCTTGCTTCTGTACCTGTTCCTTTCGTACCTGAGCCCCACTGTGGCCCTCCTCCTCTTCCTTATCTGCTGTTCCTTGCACCTCCTACCTGACAATGCCTTATCTGATCTCTCCTCTTGCTTGTATATAGTATATCATAGTTAGGTAGTTTTTGGTAGGCTTCACTTGTCACGTTTTTTATTATTGGTTGTAACTGTTTGTGGTGTTTGATGGTTTTGCTGTGTTAATATAATTGCACTTAGTTTGAGTCCAGTCTCATTTATACAGCTACACAGATCACCCAGTTTTTGCTGGATCAATAGTCCCATTTCTGCATGGACACTGCAGCTGCAGGAATATATTTGTGTAACTTAACCCTCAGTTGATCAGGGCAGCTTTTCAAATAGTGAGATTCAGCACTAATTCAAATTTGAATTTTGTCTGGTATCCCCATCTTGTTTGCATCTCTGGTATGGTTGTTGGAAGAGGATAAACCCTACTTTTTTGAATATTATTCAATATATCATATTCACTAGGGGCTCTGCTGCATTGTATCAATACGGTATATTCTCTAGTCAGACAAAGAAATTGCAAGCTGAGTTTTGTTCAATCCCTACTCCAAGCTTGGTCAGACATAACATCTCCAGCCTGTTAACTTACACCAATCCTTTCTTGCCATTAGATTTGTTTTCTTAAAAGTCCCCTTCTCTGTTACCCATAGCAACTACAGCTGCAACTCTTGCCTCAGCCTCTTGCTCCAGCTCACAGTAGCTGTACAATCCCTATGATTAATCACCTAAAGTCTCTTTCCACAGCCCTATTATTAATAGCAACCCCTCAGATACCGTTTTTGCTACTGCTACTTTTCTATCTCAGCTTCACCTGCTGGAGTGGCATTGTGATTTCTGGATCTGAATTTCAATGCAGTCAGCAGATCCCTACAATTAGTCCGCACCTGATGCCGGCTGTTGGGAGGGTATTTAGCCCCTCCTCTATCTGTCCACAGGACCTTAGTGCTTTGCCCTGTGTGCCAAACAATCTGATCCTGCTTCTTTAGCTGATACCCTATTCCAACTGTCTCTACCTGTTCCTCTTGTACCTGACGATCCACAGACTGGCTTCCTTCCAGACCTGCCTCACCCACAGTTCCTTCCACTTTCTGTCTGATGCTGCCTTACCCAATTTCTCCCCTTGCTTGCATATAGTGTATCATAGTTAGGTAGTTTTTTCTTTAGTAAGTTTCAGTATTGCTTGTATACTGTGTGTGGTGTGGTGATTTTGCTGTGTGATTTATAAATCTTATTATCGTTACACTTTGTAGAGCTAAACTGATCTGGTCTTCCTTGCTTTTGCTGGATATCAGCACTTGGTATCCTAACAACTTTAGATGAATGATGAGGTCTTCAGAATGTTGCTGGTTTTTCATCGTGGATAAGGAATTAGTTTCCCAATTATCATTATTCAAAAAATGTTAAGTAAAAAAATTCAGTATACAGATCATTACTCGATGATGAATTTCTTGCATGAAATCATTGACTAGACCTAGGCAAAATGAATCTGAAGATTTATACCATATCATAAATGGTCATTTTATCATAAATATAGTTTGTTTCTGGTGTATACCCAAATAATTCTATGTAGCACCCTCCTAGTGTAAGATGTTAAGTAAATTTAGTTTGGCTCCTTTCGTATTCAAGGAAGCAGTAATTGTTTGGCCTGGTCTGCTCAAGAGGTTTCACAGGCTAAGAGTTTGATTGCTTCTCTCTGCCTCTGGAATAAGCCTCCAGAGCTTAGAGTGTGAGGGTCAAAACAACCAGCCTGAATATTTATCAGGTTCCAGCCAATCCCTGGAGAAGAGCATCCAGAAGCTGGCTGAAATTTTGATAAATAGCCTGAGACACTGGAGAGCTGGGTTCCTTTCCCCCAGGAGTGTGCCAGAGTCAGAGAGGCTGCTGTCCCCAAACAGCCTATGGACTGTACATGAGCCGAGGGCCATTATGAACTTTGCTTGGAGCTGACTGCAGAACCTCACCACAAGGTGCCTGGTCTGGGGAGGTGCCATCTCAGTCACTGAACCATGTCTAGAGGTACTTGGAAAATGGCAGCTGTCCTGGGGACATGTGAGTAAAGACCTTAAATGGATATCTATGACTCTGTAGTGTTCTGGAAATTGAAGCTGCACTGGGTACCAGCAGTTATCACATCAGTGCAAGATAACCAGATGCCAAAAAGACCTGCCCCCTGGTCTTTAGCTATGGGGGCTTAGACCGTTCAACATCCACTATTAGGCCTCATGCACACATAATGTTTTGCCAACTCTCCTAGAAGTCTTTCCTCCTAGCAGCAGCTTTTTGCCAAAAAACACGACAGATGCAACATTAGTAAAAGTGTATAATGCGTTTAGTCATGTTTAGGCGTGTCAAGCATTTGGGCATTAATTAATATAATTGGCCAGAATAATAGTTTATTCTGGCCAATAAAATTAATTAACGCTCAAGCACTAAACGTACCTAGCGTTCAGACGTGTATACAGGCATCATGTTTTTTCTGCTAAATGCCGCTGCTCCTGAATGCACTGACAATGCTTTTTTTTCTGCCTTTAAACTCCTCTAAAAGCCTATGTGTGAATGGACACATAGGTTAAAATACAGGGACATTTAGAGACAGAAAAAAATGCCAGACACCCCTAGGAGCAACTGAAAAAACATCTCTGTGGGTGCTACACTTATACAGTATATATCTATCAACAACAATGTACATCAAGTGCCTGCTTGAAACAAAAATTGATTCAATAGTTTACATAAATCCTAAATTATCAAATCAATTTCTATTCAAGAAAACTACATATTTGTATGTAGTACCCCCCCTGACCCACTGAGGCAGATGTAGGTGGGCTAGCATTTTCCCAAGGCTGAGTAGGGGAAATGTAACTGTTGGGCACCAGTCACTTTACAGACTTTTTAAAGGATTTTATTCTTCACAGCAACACATGCGAGAAAGGGGTAGGGAATTCCTTTATTGACTTGCAGACTCACAAACTCCATCCATAGACCTCAGTACAGGCAAAAATGCCTTTAAGATGATACCAAAAACCTTTAGCATTTCCAGAAGAAGCTGTAGTATCTCCAGCATTCATAGTGATCCTCCTGGCAGGCTGTCTGTGAGTTCTGCCTCCAAAGGATCTCCACCTAGGATCACCTTTGGTACAAAACAGCTGTTCTCCTTCCAGATCCCTGTCCTCTGCTAGACTTTCTAAACCCAGCAGCTCAAGCAGCAGGACTATACTGAACAGGTAGGCTTCTTCTACTTCCAGGCAATTGCACCAAGCACATGCAAAAGTCTCCTCATGCTCAAGATTGTCAGGAATGGGTTCGCCAATGGTGGTGGGACTCACCTGCCTTGTGGGCTGCAGTACCAGGGCTGGCCAGCAGGTGCTCTCAGCAGCCAGAAGCTCACTCCTGCAATCGACCCATCATCCGAGGCTGATTGCAGGAGGTGTATTTAAGGAATGGCCAGGCCTGCAGTCAGGGCCTTGGTGTATTGTGCCCATGAGCCCCTGTGTCTGAACCTGATCCTGTTGTCTGCCTTCCTGATCCCTCTGCCTGACTCCTGACATTGATTGAACTCTGCCTGCACCGACGCCGGCTATTCCTGACCACTCTTCTGCCTCCTCCTTTGGTACCTTGGTACCTTGTCTGCCCGATTGCTCCTGACCCAGCCTGCCTGACCACTCTTCCTCTCCAGCCCTGACTACGCCTGTCTGTGTTCCTGCACATACTGTCATTAGTTGGAGGTTTGGGTTTTGTTTGTACTGTGCATTGTATACTCGTGTAGTTTTGAATAAATTATATTCTTATTATATCACTCCTGAAGCCTGCGTTTCCCTCTGTCAGTCCACACATCTCTGGTCATACCTGGAGCCCTGACAAAGATACATCCTCCCCAGGCAGCAGCCTGTGGGGAGAGGCTAGCTGACAAGGTCCACGCCAATATTTATGTTCTTCCCCAGCATGCACCATGGCATGCTGGAAGGAAGAAAACAGATATTTATAACTCAGTATTCTTGTGACATCTTACACTATTTAGAGAAACTACACCTACACTAAGTGTGGGGGGAAAACCAAATGAACCAATTGATTATAAATCAGTTTGGGCTGACTACCACCCAGCATCACATTTAGATCACTCCTGTTTAGGACAGAGTGGCTACATGTATTTAGGAAGATTGTACAAAGATTGTATTGTGTATGATGAGCTTTGGATATGCCCTTAAATAGGTCATACCGACATTTTATATGATGTGTTTGAAGATCACTAAGTCTGTAACACAGCTTAGGTCACATAGATAATCTACACAGAACGTCCATAAGCACAATATGTACAGGGTCTCTTTAAACATAATTTTGGGCAACTAAAAAATTATCCCTTGCAGTGGGGCTGTGCCTGTACTGCAAAGGTTGAAGTGATTTTTTAAAAATAAAAATAACAAACGTCATACTTACCTGCTCTGTGCAATGATTTTGCATGCATTCATAAGGTTTTTTTTTTAAAAAAAAACTAGTTTAGCTAGGGGGAGCTAGACTCCAATGTTTAGACAGGTGCTGAGCAGCAGCCCAGGTATAATAGCCAGAAAGGAGTCAAAATATGGTCAGGGCTGAGAGGCTCTGCAGGTCAGCTCTTCTGAAATTTCCCCCTGATCTAGGTCTTTTGGAGGAAGGCCTTAGAGGCAGTGGGTGGATCTGAGGAGTGGCTGACTGCACTCTTGGAGGGGTCCTAGCCAATCCCCAACAAGAGGTTGGCAAGGGGCTGGACACCCTTAATAAGTGTTGGAGTCTGCTCTGTAGTAGGAGTGTGGGAAAGAAGTCAGGTGGAAGTGTGAGAGAGGAAGATGTGAGGTTGAGGAAGGAGGCTGCCTGCGAGCCTGGAGTTGGAAAGGTGGAAAAATTGGAACTCTCTGCCCCCCTGAGAGAGGACCACCTGTATGGCAGGGAAGAAGCAGCCCAGCTGATTGACCTGGTAGCAGCAGCAAACCTGCCTTATTTAGTTTTCATTTACTTTTTTTTAAAGTAACATATTAGCTTGGTTTTCCGCTACCTATATCTATTAGGTTTTTTATTCATGTGTATTTACACTCATTTAAATTGTCGGCTTGCACTGTGTCCACTCACGGCTTCCGCCATTACTAGGGCATGGTACTACCAGTAGTTGCCATAACACCTTGTACACTGTTTGATTACTATTTAATACGCTGTCACATCACTTAACCCATCCTCTGATGATGCCACGTGGGCGTGGTGTAACGCGAAAGGAAGGATTAGGCGAGTGACAGTGTTGGTTGTCGGACGCCAGTGAAGTGAACGCTGAGGGATACAGATATGTTTCTTACCATCTGTGTGAGTTGTCACTTATCTAATGTGAGCGCATACATCATGTTTTAGTAAAGCAACTGATTATATTCATATGGTCAGCTATTTCCGTGAATGGAAAGGTGTGCTTGTGCAGCTGTCGAGGCCATTAGTGGGCTGACCCCTATCACTATTAGATCTGTGTGAGGATATCATGTGATCTGTGGCTGGTTATTTGATTGAATCGGTGAAACGTAACTGTGGAGCGGCTTAAGTGTACTATCTATGAGCGATGTGAGACCTGTCAGCTCTTATTATAAGGTGAGAGGCCATCTATGAGCACAGTGATGATTTGCATGAAAATTCAATACATTTGATTAATTAAAGTGCACGTGGAGTCTGATTTCATTTATTCAATGGGGAAGCACGATTAACACATTTAAGAGACTTTATCACTTATTTTCTCTTTATCACTGACTTTCTTCCTTTACAGATTTCATTCAGGTGATGTTTGTTACATTTACCTTTTTTGGTTATGTTTATTTGCATATGAATTATGTCTTTTATTTAGGCAGGGTCACACATTTTATTTTGTTTATGGTCTACTCTCCTGAGGGGGTCAGTGGTGTACCCTCCGGACCCCTGTTTTGTGCCCTACTGATCCTCCAGTGGTGTGCCCTCCTGATCACCATCTTGTGCTCTCCTGATCCCCCAGTGGTGTGCCCTCCTGATCACCATCTTTTGCTCTCCTGATCCCCCAGTGGTGTGCCTCCTGATCACCATCTTGTGCCCTCCTGATCCCCCAGTGGTGTGCCCTCCTGATCACCATTTTGTGCCCTCCTGACCCCCAAGTAGTGTGCCCTCCTGAGCCCCCAGTACCGTGCCCTCCTATCCCCCCTGTGCAGTGCCCTGTTGACTCCCTGTCCTGCTCAGCCCTGTCCACTGTCCTACTTACTACTGACCTCTGTACACTGCCATATTTGCTACTGACCTCTGTACACTGCCCTACATCCTGCTGACCCTTGTACAGTGCTGTACATCCTGCTGATCCCTGTACACTGCTGTACATTTTTGCTGACCTCTGTACAAGGCCGTCCACCCTAGTGACCTTTGTACATTGCCCTACATACTACTTACACTGGCCAGAACTTAGAGCAGACAGCACGGCCAGCAATGCTTGAAACTAGTTGAGCAAGTCAGCCTGCAGTTCCAGTGGTTCTGCTTTCATGATGGACTCCTGAATCAGACTTGTGAGGGTCGCTGAAGCTAATTTTTACGGTAGGCTAAGTTTATAATTCTACAGTGACTATAGTTTAATTATATTTTTTGTATGTTTTCTCTGTGCCCTCCTTGTCCTTACTTTTTATTGGGGGCTTGCTAGCTAACTCCTTAAAAACAATGTCACCGCAGCTCAGTGATCTGCCATGCTGTCCAGGTAGACCTCTACCTCTCAAAGGTTGCCTACCCCTGGTCTAGGAGAACAAAAAAGATTTACTTACCCAATTCTCCACTCCCCCCTACAGCTAGAGCAGTCCCCATAGCTTTTTTCCCCCCACTCTACAGCAGTTGGGGGTTCTGGCATCAACCAAGACCAAAAAAGGGTCCCTAACCCTTTTTTTTTAATGGTTAAAGTGGATGGATTTTTGTCTTTTTTCAGCCAGACTAACTATGCAACCCTGCATTGCATATAAGGATATGATGACACCGAGGGAAAGTCCACTGCTAGAGAATGAAGGAGCACTGCCTGCCGAGGTATCAAGCAGGGCCGTGGATAAGGGGATACCACCAGTCCTCCTGTAGGGGGCCCAGGCCAGCAGGGGGCCCAGGCAGCTGGGTGAATCAGATGTATGCAGAAAGGTTGATCAGAACAGCAGAGGGGCGATTACTGGAACCGATCCCCTGTATGGCTCTTTCTACAGCAGCTGACTTCTTCTCCCCCTCCCATCGAGAGCCATACAGGGGATCGGTTCCAGCAATTGCCCCACATCACCCTCCTTGTGCACCATATGTTTCCCCCTGCTGCCCAGGCCCCCTTGTGTGCCCCCACCCTCGCAGTGCTGCCAGCTTCCCCCCTTTGCTTTCCACCAGCAGCTGCAGGCACTAAGACAATAGGATCCTTCAGGATGGAGAGTGGGGGAAGTTTCCACTAAATACGTTCCATTTACCAGCCCCTTTAATGAATTAACACAATGTGAGCGATCAGTACCGATTACTCGCTGCGTTCATCCAAAACTACAGTATAGCAAGTTGTGTTTTTTTTGTGGGGACCTGTCAGGTTGGCTGTATGGGGTCCCGTGGTTTCTAACGGCAGCCCTGGTATCAAGTAAGTAAAACAGTTTCTCTTATCCCCTATGTAAAACAAGATATTAAACCTTGAAGTATGGGCACAGCACACTGCAAAGGATCAATTTTTATTTGCCCAGAGTTGGGCTTTAAATTTAATTCAAACATGAATCCATATTGCAGAGCCTTGTGTAAACCATAGCAAATCCATATTTCCCTTGTAGGTGATGGAAGGCTTCTTCTCTGTTAGTTAGACAAAGCACACCCATTCTGTCACATCACTGCTATCTTTCAATAACATATCCTTTGATTTTGCTGCAGAAGGAATGTGATGTTGCAGTGTTTGGAAACATGACAATCAGAGCACCTGCAGGGTTGCTGCTTGATAGTGTTGCAATCAATTCTTTACCTTTTAGGACCCTTTTACTTTTAGAACAATAACTTAGGCTCCATATACACGGGACACTTCTGAACAATTGGAAACTGACTGCTGGAAAACGGAGGTTAAAAAATGTCTGTTTAGACGCGTTTGCATACCGTGTTTATGAGCATTTGCATTCAGAAGTGTTTTTTAAAGATAACCTCAGGAGACCTTCCAAAATGCCCATAGTGCACTGAAAAAAAATAACTATTTCAGACATTTTGAGAGAAATAGAGAGAGCAGAAGCAGAAAGAGCAGTATTTGTTGAGATTTGCTGTGTTTTTTTTTCTTTTGTGGTGTTTGGATGTCTTCCAGCTCATTTCTGTGCAGAAATTATTGCAGCAGTGTCTACATTTTTTTTTTTCATACAAAACCTCAAAGTATGCTGTACCAGGTCCATTTGAGTACCAGGAAAATGCTTTGTATGCATTTTTCATGATGAAAAAAGGCTCTGGACAGCATCTGGAAATGGAAGAGTTAAAAAAAATTTCCAAACTCTTATAAACGCAGTTTTGGTGTTTTGAAACGCTGATAAAATCTACTCCTGAACGCAAGTTTGGTGTGTTCAAAAAAACAACTGTAAACTCAACTGCTTGTAAATGACTGTAAACAACGATGTGTACATGGACACATAGGAAAACATTAGGGAGAGTTCAGGGGCTGCTGAGAAAAACGCAGAAAAGCTCCTAAACGTGAGTTTATCAGCTGCAGTGTACATGAAGCCTAAGCCCTTTAAGTCAGACATGCAGTTGCCAATGTTTCCATTAGATGGCTGTGCTCTGCCATTCTTGAAATATTGTAGACTTGCAAGCTGATAAATAACAATGTCTGCACTTTTTTTTAGTATATAGAAACATTTATTTATTCACAATCACAAACAACAATGTAATGAAAAGCTGGCTGTTTCCCCCAAGCAGTAAAATTATTTTATTGTAATTTGCAGAAAAACTGAATTATTGTGTTCTTTTCTATGTGTGTTTATTTGGCAGTGTATTATGATCTGTGTTTCCTGTTCTTTCAGCTTATGAGCCTGGCCTGTGTATCTGTGTTGCTTATCTGGACTTTAGTATTTCCACTATTGTCCTGTTCTGACACTCGAGTTTGCTTGTCTGCTGCCTGCACCGAACTCTTGTTCAAACTGCTTCTGATCAAAATTTCAGCCTTTACAGTTCCTGCAACTACAGAATGTGGTGCTCACAGCTAGACAACACACTAACATTATAAATTCACAAGCTGCAACTCATAGTTATTAAACCCAGTACCCTGCATTCACTATAACTGGTCTCCCACAGTACACACAACATGGAAATGCAATTATTTTAGTAAATATAAACTGCTAAATACCTTTTCTCATCAGCAGTTAGAACAGTCTTGTGACTTCTATCAGTGTCCTGCTGACCACTGGTTAATCCTGTAGGAAGATTTTTCAATATGCTCAGTCTGTCCTTTGAGGCTGCATGACCCCTGACCCTCTGTCTGGACCAGGGGCGGACTGACCATTTGGAAACTCGGGCACTGCCCAAGGGCCCGGGGTCAGTAGGGGGCCCCATGAGATGCCCCTGGTACATTTTTCATAGGTTTTTTTGAGTTTGGGCACGGGCACAGGGGCCCCATGATCCCCTATTGCCCGGGGGCCCCATGAGTTGTCAGTCCGCCCCTGGTCTGGACTTGATTCTGTATGTAGTGAGGTGGACAAGCTTGTCTAGGGAGGTTGATTTTGAACTGTTGCAGACAGACGTGGCTAGATTGGAGCAGGACAGGGATTAGATTTTGCCATACAGTTGGTCAGTAACAGATCCCCTATTGCCCGGGGGCCCCATGAGTTGTCAGTCCGCCCCTGGTCTAGACAATGCTGATTGGCCCTGTGCTGATCACATGCAACCTGCCAAAGAAAAAAATCTCTAGCAATACACACCAAACTGATGTTCGGCTCAAGTAGGGCTCAGCGAATTTCAGAGATGCTGAACCCAAACCCTATTAACATCAATGGGAGCTGAATCTGTCAAAGAAAAATGCCCATTTCTGGATTAATAAGGGGGTGTAAAAAATTAACATGGGGGGGGCTACGCACTGCCCTGGGAAAAAAAAAAATTAAAAAAGAATTCCATTCGACCAGGCACAGTGATTTTCTAAATGCTTTAAAGTATTCCTAAAGTATTTTTTTTCTAGCCATATAAATCCTGTATAATAATAATAATAATTTAAATAACACATGTTGTACTCACTTGCTTGATACAGTGGTATTGCACAGAGCGATCCTGATCCTTCCCTTCTCGGGTCCGCCGCTGGCGATCCTGGCTCCCCCTTTTCTTCATGTGTCTCCATAGCAAGTGGCTTGCTATGGAGGCACACAGTGTCTGCGTGGTCCCAGGCTGTGTGTTTATGGAGACGCACTCCACGGATTTACACAGCGGTACTTAGCTCCGCCCCCACTTCCTCCATTGCATTTGATTGACAGCAGTAGGTACGAATGGCTCCTGCTGCTGCTCAAGTGCTCTGTGAAGAGGAAGAGAGGGTAGAATAGATGCGCCCATGCACAGCCCTGGATCTATGCTCCCCTCTCTTCCCCTTCACACAGGAAAGGGGGAGGACAGACAAATATAAAACATTTTTAGCTTTTGTATCACTTTAAGTGAAGCATTAAACATTTCCTGTCCTTTAAATAACTTGTCTGGGGGTGCCCTAATCCTGCCTGTGAGGGGTGCATCTCTGTGATGTACAGAGAGTGCAGTAGCAGCACTGACTAAGGGAAAAAAAGTGTTTAAATTTACAGCAAGTTACATGCCATTGACAGCATTAAAAAAAACAGCACAAAGAACCCTCGCAAACTTTTTTTTTTTTTTAAAGAAGGCAATGAATGCCATATACTGACAATTTAAATGATATTTTTTACTTTGTAAATGTCATTTTTGCACACTCTACAGCACAAATGAAACAAAACAAATATCACTAGGTAGAGATGCATACCAGACCCTTTGAGACCCTGTGTGTCATACAAAAAATATGCATAAGGTCCCCCTAAAAATCCATAATAATAGACCTTTAATCAGAGCATGTAGCCTGGACATGCCCTTACCATGGGGGGGGGTTCAGATTCCTTCTCAAGGGGCCCATCTTGTCTTTATGTTGTTGAGACCTCATCCCCACAACCCTGGCGGGTGTTTGTAGGGGCATGTGGGTGGGAGGCTTATTGAAATCTGGAAGCCCACTTTACCAATAAGGGAGCCCCCAGATACTGTTCCCCTAAGTGATACATACTGAAGGGACAGGGATGACAGTGACATCATTGACCATATTTGGGCAGTGTTGTCATGGCTATCCTCAAACCTTTGCTTAAGTAATGGGTATTCCCGATGACATTAGTGGTTCCTAGGGATGCCACATTAGTAAATAAGCTGACGTGGCCCAAAGCTGCCACTAGATGTTAACATAAAAATAGTGCAGCGCTAAAGTAGTGACAATATGACAGAAAAAAGTCCACTAAAAGTCTTGGTCATATGAACGTATCCAGTGACAGATGTGGATTCCAAATTGGTGATCCGTGTGGAAATGGCTGGAAAACGCACTCACCAGAAGTAAGACACATAAACGCAGTGTGCATTTAAAGCTCAAGGATCTTCAATCCAGAGGGAAGTAAAGCTGGTCTGGTTACAGGAATGGTGGATCCTCCGTGAATGCAGCAACAGATCTTCCTTCTCACGATTAGATGTAGAATTCCAGGGACCAGGTTCTGCAAGCAAAAGCACACTGATGGTCCCTACCGGAACACATGGAGGTCTTGGTTATGTGGCAGAAGGCTCATGGTGGAGAAAGGATGTCAGCACTTGTTGGTGCATTTAGCAACCTAAGATGCAGGACTGCACCTGGGAGAGCCTGAACCCAGATGGACTCCAACTCAGTCGGCAGGTACTTATTGCATCATCAAGGTCTTGCAGGTGTAGATCCTTTTTCTCCTCAAGATCTACACCTGCAAGACCTTGATGATGCAATAAGTACCTGCCGACTGAGTTGGAGTCCATCTGGGTTCAGGCTCTCCCAGGTGCAGTCCTGCATCTTAGGTTGCTAAATGCACCAACAAGTGCTGACATCCTTTCTCCACCATGAGCCTTCTGCCACATAACCAAGACCTCCATGTGTTCCGGTAGGGACCATCAGTGTGCTTTTGCTTGCAGAACCTGGTCCCTGGAATTCTACATCTAATCGTGAGAAGGAAGATCTGTTGCTGCATTCACGGAGGATCCACCATTCCTGTAACCAGACCAGCTTTACTTCCCTCTGGATTGAAGATCCTTGAGCTTTAAATGCACACTGCGTTTATGTGTCTTACTTCTGGTGAGTGCGTTTTCCAGCCATTTCCACACGGATCACCAATTTGGAATCCACATCTGTCACTGGATACGTTCATATGACCAAGACTTTTAGTGGACTTTTTTCTGTCATATTGTCACTACTTTAGCGCTGCACTATTTTTATGTTATTGCTTTTAAGTTTATTGGTTGCTTAGAGTGCTTAGCCGCTTTCAGGATTAGCGCTCACTGCTGTTTTTTCCATTTTATTGCCACTAGATGTTAGCATACTACAGAACATACAGAACAATAATAACCTGATGCAGTTCAGTTTAACACATAAAAAATACATATAAGTGGGAGAGAACAAAAATCATCCCAAAATCGAGATGGTTGCCATGCTGAAAATGACAGCCATTACTGAATAATGAATATGAATTTTGGACATTTATAAAAAAATTTGCATAGCAATTTGCCCACTGAAAGTGCATGTACATTTGTACTGTGGAAATGGAAGCAGAGACAAATGTTATTAAGCCATTTCCTGTGCTGGTTGAATGTTTTCCACTGATCTAAAATGGGGGAAACACCACATCCGGGCACTATATGGTGCTACACATCATAGGTTTTTTTTATGATTCCTAGAGCCATCTAGTGACCAAATGTGGTATTTTCCATTTTAACTCAATGGAAAACATTAAACCAGCATATAAAATAGGCTAATAACATACATCTTTTGCACCTCTTTAAAAAGAACAAATCTACATGTGCTTCACTGGGCAAACTTGTTGCTTCTATGCAATTGTATATAGTAGGCATATGAAGTGGATTTCTGGGATGAAGTGAGCTTTGCCTATCGAAAGAGAAAATATATACCCTATACTAGGGGGCCCATCTTGTCTCTATGTTGTTGAGGACAAGGGCCTCATCCCCACAACCCTGGCTGGTGTTTGTAGGGGCATGTGGGTGGGAGGCTTATTGAAATCTGGAAGCCCACTTTAACAATAAGGGAGCCCCCAGATACTGTTACCATAAGTGATACATACTGAAGGGACAGGGATGACAGTGACATCATTGACCATATTTGGGCAGTGTTGTCATGGCTATCCTCAAACCTTTGCTTAAGTGATGGGTATTCCCGGTGACATGAGTAGTTCCTAGGGATGCCACATTAGTAAATAAGCTGACGTGGCCCAAAGCTGCCACTAGGTGTTAGCATACTACAGAACAATAATAACCTGATGCAGTTCAGTTTGACACATAAAAAATTACATATAGGTGGGAGAGAACAAAAATCATCCCAAAATCGAGATGGTTGCCATGCTGAAAATGACAGCCATTACTGAATAATGAATATGAATTTTGAACATTTATAAAAAAATTTGCATAGCAATTTGCCCACTGAAAGTGCATGTACACTTGTACTGTGGAAATGGAAGCAGAAACAAATGTTATTAAGCTATTTCCTGTGCTGGTTGAATGTTTTCCACTGATCTAAAATGGGGGAAATACCACATCTGGGCACTAGCTGGTGCTACACATCATAGGTTTTTTTATGATTCCTAGAGCCATCTAGTGACCAAATGTGGTATTTTCCATTTTAACGCAATGGAAAACATTAAACCAGCATATAAAATAGGCTAATAACATACATCTTTTGCACCTCTTTAAAAAGAACAAATCTGCATGTGCTTCACTGGTTGTTTCTATGCAATTGTATCTAGTAGGCATCTGAAGTGGATTTGACTTGGATCTTTCATGTCACAGCCGCACCTCCTTACTTTACAGTTTCCCCTTTACATCACAGCCCCTTCTTCACACCATAGTGCCCCCTTTCACATTGCAGCACACCCCTTACATCAGAGCACTCTCCTTTACAATACAAACCCTTCTTTACATTACAGTGCCTGCTTTACATCACAGGTCCCCTTTGCATCCAAGTTCCCCCTATTTTACATCACAACCCCCATTAACAATACAGCCCCCCTTTACATCACAGTGCCTCCTTTACTTTAGGATCCTCTGTTCCCCCTTCACATCACAGCCCCCCTCCTTACTTCACAGACCTCCAGCTTTACAACCGTGTCCTCAGCTCCAATCTTACATCACAGTCCCCCTCCCCTTCACACCAGTGTCCTCTATCATCCTTTCACATCACAGACCCCCTTCCTTGCATCCCAGTCTCCTTCACAGACCCCCTTCCTTGTATACTGGTCCCCTTCACAGGCCCCCTTCCTTGTATACTGGTCCCCTTCACAGGCCCCCTTCCTGGTATACTGGTCCCCTTCACAGACCCCCTTCCTTGTATACTGGTTCCCTTCACAGACCCCCTTACTTGTATACTGGTCCCCTTCACAGGCCCTCTTGCTTGTATACTGGTCCTCTCAGGCCCCCATGCTTGTATATTGGTCCCCTTCACAGGCCCCCTTCCTGGTATACTGGTCCCCTTCAAAGGCCCCCTTCCTTGTATACTGGTCCCCTTCAAAGGCCCCCTTCCTTGTATACTGGTTCCCTTCAAAGGCCCCCTTACTTGTAAACTGGTCCCCTACACAGGCCTTCTTGCTTGTATACTGGTCCCCTTCTCAGGCCCCCATGCTTGTATATTGGTCCCCTTCACAGGCCCCCTTCCTGGTATACTGGTTCCCTTCAAAGGCCCCCTTCCTTGTATACTGGTGCGCTTCACAGGCCCACTTCCTTGTATACTGGTCCTCTTCACAGGCCCCCGTGCTTGTATATTGGTCCTCTTCATAGGCCCTCTTCCTTGTATACTGGTCCCCTTCACAGCCCCCCTTCCTTGTATACTGGTTCCCTTCACAGCCCCCCTTCCTTGTATACTGGTCCCCTTCACAGGCCCCCTTCCTTGTATACTGGTCCTCTTCACAGGCCCCCTTCCTTGTATACTGGTCCTCTTCACACACAGGCCCTCTTGCTTGTATACTGGTCCCCTTCTCAGGCCCCCATGCTTGTATATTGGTCCCCTTCACAGGCCCCCTTCCTGGTATACTGGTCCCCTTCACAGACCCCCTTCCTTGTATACTGGTTCCCTTCAAAGGCCCCCTTCCTTGTATACTGGTTCCCTTCAAAGGCCCCCTTACTTGTATACTGGTCCCCTTCTCAGGCCCTCTTGCTTGTATACTGGTCCCCTTCTCAGGCCCCCATGCTTGTATATTGGTCCCCTTCACAGGCCCCCTTCCTGGTATACTGGTCCCCTTCACAGACCCCCTTCCTTGTATACTGGTTCCCTTCAAAGGCCCACTTCCTTGTATACTGGTCCTCTTCACAGGCCCCCGTGCTTGTATATTGGTCCTCTTCATAGGCCCCTTTCCTTGTATACTGGTCCCCTTCACAGGCCCCCGTGCTTGTATATTGGTCCTCTTCATAGGCCCCTTTCCTTGTATACTGGTCCCCTTCACAGGCCCCCGTGCTTGTATATTGGTCCTCTTCATAGGCCCCTTTCCTTGTATACTGGTCCCCTTCACAGGCTCCCTTGCTTGTATACTGGTCTCCTTCACAGCCCCCTTTCTTCCTTGCAACCCGTCCTCTTTATGTGAATGCACCCTCCTTTTCATCACATTTCCTCCTGCCAGTCTCCAACCTTACCAATCCTACCTTACACAGCAGGTAGAAAGCAGAAGGCATGGCATGCCCAGACAGAGGGCGGGAGCTGCCCACGCCCTTTTCATGTTAACAGGCAGGTGATTGGTAGCTAGGACCACCCCGCAACAATCACCGGTTTGCTAACTTGAAAAGTTGGGCAGCTCCCGCCCTCAGACTGGACATGCCGTGTGTTCCGCCTTCTACCTGCTGTAAGGATGAATGCTGTGGCAGTGGCGGGGGATGGATATCACCCAGGAGAGGATACTCAGGCTGCTAAGTGGCAGTGCGACGGTCCAGATAGGACTGTCATTGGGTCCATTTCCAGTCCACCATTTAGTGATGCCTACCCTATACCCTATAAGAAATTGAAACAATTGCAAAACAAAATCTAAACTACAAAAATGCTAACAAATAAAAATGCGCTAAACTACATACTGATTCTAACCCAGTAAAAGAAATTGTTTTAATGAAGGACCTCAAAGATCTTGTGAGCCCTGAATTTAGCAAAGGAAATCAAATGTTATGAAAACAGTTGGGTTTTTTTTGTTAACAAAATAAAATGGGTACGCCATACCTGTTTTGTTATTTAATCTAATCTATGCATACTAATTTTGTAACACAGAATGTTTCTAAGAAATGGAATTTTACCATCGTGGATATACGGTAGTCAGATGTGCAGACATAGCTAGCTTCATAACAGTGGAATCTCCCAAATGAAAATATCTAGCAAAATGTTATTATTACTTCCTTTTTTTTGCGAAGTATAATTATTTCTTAAACATTCCTTTTAATGAGAAAATGTCAGTCTGTGCTTTCCTTTCCTTCCCTGTATGAAATGCCATCATCAAACTATTAGGTTGAACTACAGTATGCATCAGATTGTGGTGAAATAGAACCTTTTGCAGAACCACAGAAGGTTTAGTACATGGGCATATGCATATCTGTCAAGCAAGTTAGGCTAAGTTCGCGCAGATGGAAGTTTCTACTGCCCTCTGAAAAGGGATCCACAGTGGATCGCATTTCAAAGAACGGTAGAGCAGTGGCTTCTGGGTGTTTAGGAGGGGATACTGCTGCCTCCTGCATGCCTGTTTTTATTTCCCCTTTCTTTTTTAGCAACATGGCAAATTTGCATGGAATTAACTTGACTTCAATGGGCGAGTTTGACAGGCTCACCACTTGCAAGCTGAGTTAAATTTTCAGCGGCAATAAAGCAAAGCATTGCTGCTGTGGCATGTGCATGTATGACACTCTCTGACTGCTTTGTTAGGTGTTTAGTGGGTTGTAAAAATGTAGCCAAACCACCTATTTTTTACCTTCTGTGTGAATGAGGCCTTACTGGCAACTTCATGCAGATATAAAAAGTGATTATAGAAGCAGCAGTATATCTGTAATACAGTCAGTGTAACAGCTGCAATTATTATACACTTTATATATGATATATTTTATGTATGTTTAGATTTAGGGCTAAAGTAAAGTTTAAGACAAACTACTAAATACAACAATGAAAACTCAAGCTACATCTTAAGTTCTTCACTTAGCTGTCCATTGGGCATTACACAGCCATTGCTGTCAAGCAGGGGTCTCCAAACTATGGCCCATAGGCCAAATCTGGCCTACTGCAAGATTTTACCCAGCCATCTCATGTAAGACGGGACTCTGATGTGGACCCTGATGTAAGGGGGATTCTTATGTAGGGGGATTATGATGTAAGAGAGGACTCTGATGGGGACCGTGATATAAAGGGGGGGCACTGATAGGAACGCTGATGTAAGGGGGATCCAGATGTAAGAGGGTACTCTAATGGGGGCCTTGATATAAGGGGGATTTTGATGTATGGGGATTATGATGTAAGAGAAGACTCTGATGGAGACCATGATGTAAAGGGGGCACTGATGGGAACTCTGATGTAAGGGGGATCCAGATATAAGAGTGGATTGTAATGGGGGCCCTGATGTAAGGGGGATTCTTATGTAGGGGGATTATGATGTAAGAGAGGACTCTGATGGGGACCGTGATGTAAAGGGGGCACTGATAGGAACGCTGATGTAAGGGGGATCCAGATGTAAGAGGGGACGCTAACGGGGGCCTTGATGTATGGGGATTATGATGTAAGAGGACTCTGATGGGGACCATGATGTAAAGGGGGCACTGATGGGAACTCTGATGTAAGGGGGATTCAGATATAAGAGAGGTCTCTAATGGGGGCCCTGATGTAAGGGGGATTCTGATGCAGGGGGATTATGATGTAAGAGAGGACTCTGATGGGGACCCTAATGTAAAGGGGGCTTTGATGGGGACTCTGATGTAAGGGGGATTCTGATGTAAGAGGGGAATCTAATGGTGACCCTGATGAAAGTGGGGCAGTGATGGGGACTCTGATGTAAGGAGGACTCTAATGTAAGAAGGAACTCTGATGGGGACCCTGACGAGACCATATTGTAGGCTTGCTTGTCATATTTTAAACATAACTCATCTGTATATTTTAGTTTATTATGTGAAGTTCCACTTTAATGAGCTATAACGTATATATGATACTGTCTGAAATAAAAGTACAGACTAAATGTTTACTTCAGCGATTTTCTGTGTATAAAAAATAAATAAATAAAAGGGGGTTGACGTCTGGGGCTTTTCATTTTTCCATATCTCTGAGGGTTCACACATCTTCCTGCCCTCATTATTCCCCTGGACAACTCCGTTTCTCCACTTTGCTGATTGCTTGCATGAAAACATTAGTGGAAAGAATGTTCTTATCTCAAGAGACAGTAGTGAGGATTGATGTGGATTACCAGTAAATGCGATCAGTAGAGGGATGCCATGCTGCCAAGAACTACATTTTTTTGGTCCTAGTATGGTGATTCAGTGCTATAAAATCTGAAATTATTTTCAATCTATTTAAAAATGTTAATTTATTCATATACTATAAGAATATGTGGCTTTAGGAAAACAGGAAAAAAAAAAAAAGGAGGCACCTTAAAGCTGAAATCCACGTATGGCACTGTTTTCCAGGATTCCTCTTTTCTCTCCACGCATAGTCCCAACTTCAGATCCACTGAATAGATGACCAGTGGCAGTTCGCTGAGCACCAGTCCTAGCAGCAGTTCGCCCCACTGCTCACACCTTAGCCAGGCTCCAATCGCTGCAGTGGGTTTCAGGCAGTCAGGACACAGCGAGCACAATATCTCCATTCTGTTGATTGTGTCGAGAGTGAATCCCCCCCAGTGTTCCAGGTGCATACCGATAATCACCACCCAATAGCCCAGTACCAATCCCGGTACTGTAGCATTTGAACATGAACCTGAGCCACTGTTGTATTTCTAATCCACAGAGAGATGCTGGCCGCTGTAGTTGGTACGGGTGAGAGCATGCAGATCAATCGCACAGTGCCCTTTACAACAAGTAGACTGAAATTTAGTGCAGTCCTCAGTTCCACTCACCTGTTGAGCAGCAAGATATAAATTCAAGAACCCGCTATGATTGCCATGGGTAACAGCATACAGGACAGCGATGCAGGCCTCACTGACATTGGCAGATGGACAATTAGCACACAGTCTTTAACTCCAGCCACCTGCTGAACAGCCAAAAGACATTTGTACAGGCCCAGCATGGTTGTTACGGGTGATAGCATAGACAACGGCATTTGAATAGAACAGTCACAGCATTACAGCACAAGACATGCTGGTAGGTTAATTGGCTCCTGTCTAAATTGGCCCTAGTATGTGTATGTATGTATGTGAGTTAGGGACCTTAGATTGTACGCCCCTTGATGGTTAGGGACTGATGTGAATGTACAATATATGTATGTAAAGCGCTGTGTAAAGTGACAGTGCTATAGCTGAAATACCTGAAATAAATAAATAAAAGATTTTCCCGCTTGATTCATGTGATTACTTGGATCACATAATGGTTCTCTGGCTCGATGGTTGCTGATTGCTATGGGTAGAGGCTGTGTAGGTTGCTATAGGGATATCCCAGACAAGCCCCCAAATGCAGTGTTACCCTCGTGAGGGTAGCTGTGTTTCTGGGTACCCCTAAGCTCTGCACAGCCAGGCAACACACATTTTCCACACTTTCATCCACAGTCAGTGAACAGTCCATGAGCCTGGTTTTTGTTATTTTATTAGGGGAATATAACTTGGATAGGGTAATAGGGATTACCCAACTTGACTGAATCAATGCACGGGGACAACTTCCTTCCTATTTACAGAAACAGATCCTGGACTGTTCTTTTCCATGAAAGCCATCAGTCTTTGCGGATAGGTAGTAACAGCCCTATACGGGCGAGGGACTCGCAGCCCCCCTTTGAAAATCAACTTGACTTTCAACTACAATGAGATGTCTCCTCTCCCCTGTAGAACTGCTCCAAGCTCCACAGCCACTACCAGCCGTCCTGGTTCTCTGAAGATCTCCCAGGACAAGGACAAAGGATTAAGCACAGTGCTGAGCATTGAAAGTTTGCTACTTGTGGTAGTCTCTCCCCTTGTGAATCCCTGGGTGTGTTGATGTACTCACTCTGTCCTCCTTGCTCCCACTGCTCCCAGGCCTTGATCCTGTTCATGTTGTACTGTTGAATGGATCCTCCTGAGCCAGCCCGAGCCAAGCCCCTCCCAGACCTAGGGGACCCCTCCCAGGCCAGCAACAATCTCCTCAGCACTCTATCTTCCACCCGACACCCTAGTCGACCTGACTATCCCATATTTATGGGCTGGTCCACCAGTCTACCAGGGCCTCCAAACCTGGGATTGGTTAGACTCCCACAAACATGCAGATTAGGTCTCCACCTCTTCAGCCTATTGGCTCACAGACTCAACCAGTCACTAAGAGTTATACACAATAGATTTGCCTACACTATTCTAGTTTTTTTTTTTTAAGTCCGCAAACGTGCGAAAAACGAAAAACCCGTAAGTGTTCACAAAAAAAGTGCAAGTGCAAAACACCACACGAAAAAGTGCACTTATGGGTGTGCTTTGTCCTTCCCCCGAAGGGGTTGGACCTCTACCCTGATCCCCCGGGGCACGAAGCTCCTGACAGGGACAAGGTTCCCATTTGGTCCACCTAGCCAAAAGGCCTGGCGGACCACCGTTCCTTGTGGCCAGCCGGAGCCAGCCACTCAGTACTTGGCCAGGGGGTTCTCCCGAAGAGAAAACCCCCTAGGGACAGGGGAGGAAGGAACCAAAAGGCCACGCATCCTCCCCCTAGACTTCAAGGCAGGCCTGAGGACCCACACCCTCCATCCTGTGAGGAAATAAAACACACACATAAGAGTGAAAGTGACAAAACGTGGGAGAGTAATTCTAGTAGCACACTAGAGGGTGCTCCACTTGTACATGCCATACCTCTGGGATCCCAATAAAAGCTGGAAATCACTGTAGTTTGCATAGCTACTAAAGAGATCACTGCTAGCTTCCAATTCTTATGCCAAGCGGTGCCCCATTTCCTACTGAACACAGGAGGTCACCCACTTGGCACCATTCAAAAAACACTTAGCATTTTCTCAGTTACTGCAATGCATTCTCTGATTGGATGATGGAAACATCAGGAAGCCAGATATAGATTTATACTTAAAATATATGTAAACCTTCACTTTGTAAAACAACCAGATCAGTTTATAGTAGAAATGAAAGGCAAAATATTTCTGAAGAAATATTAAAAAAATATATAAATACCCTTTTTCCCTTTTCACATACCCTCTGCTCTCAGCTGCATAAAATAGGGGAAGAGAATCAGCAGCACACTGGTCTTCCCAATGAATGGCTGTGCATGGGGGGGGGGGGGGCATGTCAGGACAAGTCTGATCACTGAAGGACAGCAGGCTGCAGGGGCGGACTGACAACTCATGGGGCCCCCGGGCAATAGGGGATCATGGGGCCCCTGTGTCCTTTCCCAAACTCAAAAAAGCCTATGAAAAAGGTACAAGGGGCATCTCATGGGGCCCCCTACTGACCCCGGGCCCTCGGGTAGTGCCCGAGTTTCCAAATGGTCAGTCCGCCCCTGGCAGGCTGAGCGCTCAGCACAGCTAGAGAACTGCCTGACTGTGCTCCCATGCCTAGTGTGGTCAGTTTTTAAATAAGAAAGCAGAGGGACTGGCAGGAGCACCAGGGATTTCACACAAATGAAGCAATACAAACAGAACAGGATACTTTTTTATACAAGTACATGATACAGCAGGCTCATATCAGGTATATGAAGTATCGGGCTTACATTTTCCTTAAAGCAGAAGTAAACTGAGACAATAGAGAAAAAAATCCCCTGCAAGGCAATGGCCTAATGTGCTAGTATGCATTGTTTACTAGCACATTATGAAATACTTACCTTGGAATGAAGCCCTCCAGCGGTGCGCTGTCACCGGTGACAAGGCTTTGCAGACTCCGGCAGCTTGAATGACAGAGCCGCAGTGACGCCGATCCCAAACATGTGCGCGGGAGTTGTGGGCCACGGCACAGCTCTCTGAAGGAACAACACGGGTATGCTGTTACTTCAAACAGCATGCGCCGGTGACGTCACTGGCTACCGAAGAAGCCATCATTCCCTAAATGGTCCATGTTTAGGAGATATTCATTTTACCTACAGGTAAGTTTTTTATTATAGGCTTACCTGTAGGTAAAAAAAAAACACCAATGGGACTTTACTACCATTTTAAGCTGGCCATTCATGCAACAAAATTTGGCCCGTTCAGCACTGGCTGAATTTAGATCCATGTGTGGCCACTGTGGTTAAACAGAAGTCAATCTGCCGATTGACTTCTGTTCATTGAGCTTGTAGGTGTTTTCTTGCTCTATTAGCGCTGCAGGCTATTCTGTGTATTCTGATGGCGGGGAGACACAATGGGGAGGATTCCCCCATCCACATCGAGTGTGTGGATGGCAGAATGGGTCAGATGTCTATGGCCATCTTAGTGAATGATATTATTATTATTATTATACATTATTTATATAGCGCCAACAGTTAGCTCAGCGCTGTACATTACAATGGGAGACAATACATGAGACAGTACAATAACAATACAGTGCGATACACGAGGGGTTAGAGGGCCCTGCTCCTTGGAGCTTACAATCTAGGAATGAAGATTTCCAAAAAATGCCCAACCATGGCCAAGAAGAATTAAAAAACAGTATTTTTGCTTGCACATCATTGAATAATTAAGTCCAGCACAGCTTTATCTCATTCACTGAGCTAAGTGATTTTTCATTTAAAAAAATAAATTTTCACTGAGCTTAGTGAAGGGGCTGAAACTATTAACTTCAAATCCTCCAGTCATGTGTGGGAAACAAGCCCATTTTCTTCAAACATGACTGGACTTTCTTGATGTAGCACCCACCTAGATAGGGAACTAGGATATTAGGTAAATTTAGTTCTTTTTGTCTCCTCTGTAATCATTGGACCATCTGTTGATTTCTTTTGGCTATTCTGTGTTTCACAGGTTGCAGGTTTGATTGCTCTCCTTCGCCTTCTGGATTCTTCTGGAACATATGAGGTTGACCAAGGCAAATGGGCAGCATGACTATTTATTGTGCTGCACCCATCCCTGGAGAGGTGTGCCCAGTAGGTGGATGAAAAGCACATAAATAGTCTGAGGCCTGGAGCAACCCTGTTCTAATCCTGGGTCTAGCCCTGCAGGAGGAGTCCCCAGCCTGAGGGCCTCTGGTCCCTCTTGTCAGACTACTTGAGTTTGCTGCATGTTCATCGAGGTCCCAGCTGTGGTGTAGCTGGGGGGCCTACCTATAAAAAATCCTTTTTTGGATTTAAGCAAGAGAACCCTCATCTAAGGACCTGGCCTGGAGAGCACATTGAAGAGTGCTTGATGGAAATTAGCAGGAGTCTGGCTGTCCTGTGGCATTGTGAGTTAACCTTTCCCTTGCTGATGAGTGTCTGAGGCATCTGAGGGTCCTGTGACATTGTGAGTACTGACCTGAGCTCAGAGTTCTAGTAACTGTGTGCTGTTTCCTTTGGGTAGAAGGGCCAGTGGTAGTCCTGACTGGGATAGCTGTACTTGTTACTGCATAGAGACTGTTCAGGGGGATTTAGCAAAGTGAAGTGGCCTCCTGAGAAAATTCGGTAAATCTGGAGTATCCCATATTACTCTACACCCCATTCAAAAAAAATTCACGTTTTTCTTTGACAGTTTCTGTTATAAAATTTTGCAAACAAATAATCTTTCTTTATAAAATGAGACCAAAATGTATTCTGCTACATTTCTTTGGTAAAAAAATAACCCAAACCAGTGTATATTATTTAGTCAGTGTGAAAGTTAAAGTCTACAAACTATGGGATATACAGTTGAAAATTGATCAGTCCTGATGTACTGAAGGCCTATCTCATTTCTTGAGGCCCTAAAATGCCAGGACAGGACAAATACCTCTCAAATGACCCCTTCTTGAAAAATAGACAGTCCAAGGTATTTAGTAAGAGGAACGTTGAGTTTTTTAAAGTTGTGTTTTTTTTTGTCACAATTTTTTGGAAAATGAAGAAATTAAATACATTTAGTTTTTTTCACAGTTTTATTTTTACATACTGCCACCAGTGCATTACAGCATCATCATATGACTGGGGTCAGTGGTGTATTTAGGGTTTGTGCTGCCCTATGCTGCCCCCATGGACACCGACCAACACAATCCCCCCTTCCCCCTCCTGCAGAGGGAGCCTGACATTAACCAAGAACACTGCTGCCCCCCACCCGGGAGAGCCAAGCAACAACCCCCCCCCCCACTCCCGGCGATAGAGAGACAACCATCTTCATAGCTCCACACATTCCTGGGAACGAGAGCCAGGCTCCAAATACACCATCAAGCAGCCTCTCTCGGATCCCACCTGGTTCCCATGGTGTGCTTGTCCCTTCTTTCATCCCTTCTTCTGGGGGGAGATGCTGCCCCCTAGGCAAGTGCCTTGTTTGCCTTGTGGTAAATACGCCCCTGACTGGGGTTACCATCACCATAGTGAAACTGTACTACTCTGGGGGTTGAGCAGGGATTTTTTATTTTACACTATTATTGCTTATAACGGTGACAATCACTGTTATAAGCAATAGTCTTAACTGTCTTTCATTTATGACAGCTTGCTTACTATTGTGATGCTGTGATTGGCTACAGCTAATTAAATGTGACAGGGTACCGGGTACGTATGTATGGAAACCATTCATGACAGTTTTGGTTACATTGTAATCATGTCATCGCTATGATTGGTCACCGAGCATGTGGTCACGGGATTACACCGCAGCAGGCCACAGGGGCTCAGACAAAGCATTATATCTGTCTACATTCTGTGTGCAGCATGTTTCTTTTAGTGATATAAGGACCTGTGGAACAAACCACTGAACTGAAGTGTCAGATTCTACAGATACTTAAGCTGCTGGTTCCTTAGTTCTGCAGCAGAGTTTGGCGTAGCTGTCAGTTGGAAAGATGAGTATTGAAGCAGTATTAAAGTAGAACTCCCAGCAAAACTTTTTTTTCTATTTTGGATAGCATAAGGGAGTGTAATAACCTAAGTCAGATATTTCTCTCCATCTGTGTCTGATTTCAGAGATTTACCTTTACTTCCTGTCCCATAGCCAAAACAGGAAGTGAGATGAAATCTTGCAAGTTAAGGGATTGCCTTGGGGACCCTCCGGTCACCAGAACTAGTGTCCCCTTTCAAATAGTTTCCCTCTAATATTTTTCTGGGGACAACCCAAAATTTGGGTTTTTTTTTACTTTCACTTTTAATGATAATGGTAAACAGGACAAATAGAGAGGGTGAATCTCCCTAATGGGGAAACAGGCAGCAATGAAAAATGACAGGTGTTCTTACCTATGGGCAGCACAGTGGCTAAATGGTTAGCACTTCCGCTTGGCAATACTAGGGTCGTTGGTTCGAATCCCAACCACGGCACCACCTGCCTAGAGTTTGCATATGCTCCCTGTGCCTGCGTGGGTTTCCTCCCACACTCCAAAGACATGCTGGTGGGTTGTTTGGCTCCTGTCTAAATTGGCCCTAGTATGTGTATGTATGAATGTGAGTTAGGGACCTCAGATTTTACACCCCTTGAGGGTTACGGACTGATGTGAATGTACAATATACATATATTTAAAGCGCTGCGTAAATTGATGGCGCTATATAAGTAACTGAAATAATAATAATCCCTCTCTACTACATCCAACACTTTAAAAAAGTTTTGCCTTTACTTGTACTTAAAAATGTTATATATTGCATGTAGGAAGGTGCAGTCTACTTTCTCCATTGCAGGTGGTGCTATTCCCCAGTGACACTGCAGTTAGAGAGGACGTCAAGAGGAATATAGTTCCTCTATGGTTTCCTGGATCACTGTGGAAGCAATCCGATTGGATATTGCTGCCCCATGTGACTCCAGCAGTCATCTTGGGTCAGGCCGAGCCTATTTAAGGCCCTGGCTCCCAGGTTTGGTGCACATTTTTGCGTGTGGGTAGAGTAGGGATAGAACTAGTGGCAGGGAAAGGTTCCTGATGAGGAGGGAAAGTGTAGGGCTTTCAGCTTCTCTGGATATCTTACCATTAGGCATGAGATGGCCAGGCTGCACTCTGCCCCTTCTAACAGGCGCAGTCAGTTCGGCTGAAACCTGCACTCTACACACTGCTGGATCTGTGATTGTTCCTGGTCGGGTTGTACTTCTGCTGGGTTTGTTGTGGACTGTTTTTATTTATTTATTTCAGGTACTTATATAGCGATGTCAATTTACGCAGCGCTTTACATATATATTGTACATTCACATCAGTCCCTAACTCTCAAGGGGTGTACAATCTAATCAGTCCCTAACCCTCAAGGGGTGTACAATCTAAGGTCCCTAACCTACATTCATACATACACATACTAGGGCCAATTAACTAGGATCCAATTAACCTACCAGCATGTCTTTGGAGTGTGGGAGAAAACCGGAGTCTGCATTACTTCAATATACGTTCTTTCATTGCACTTCATTGGACTCTGTGTGTTATTGCCGCCGCACCAAGCTGCACCCCGCTTACATGCAGGTTACCAGTCATTAGATGTGGTGACTGCATTAGTTTTCTTTTTTATGCCTTTTTTCCCTCCACTCTGGAGAAGCACGAAGACACCTTTGGACAGCAACATTGCCAGTCTGGGGGGGAGGGGAGTGTTAGATGGATTAGCAGATTTAAATACACCAACAATTTTTGTAGGCAAACTTCAGCTAATACTTTATAGTCAGTTACAGCAACAGCTTTGTGTGTGAAGGTTTCACACAAATAAATACAAGCTGATCATTGTAAACACCCTTATTAGTCGTAAATGGTTTTGTCTCTAACCACTCTAACTGCTACATCTGGAAGACAGCTTGTTCTGTTGAAAAATAACAGACTTACTGGCTAGATCACCAGGTGAAAATAAAAGAAGAAAGTCTAAGAAAGAAAATGAATGCAGCCATTACATCTATGAATTGGTGAGCTACAATATCTTAAATGTTTACCACTGCTCAAGGTAGAGAGACTCTCTATCGCCAAGCAAAGCTCCTCCTGTAGGCGCTAGCCCAGCTCGTGTACTGCATAGATGAGAACAATGGAAGTCCGATCGACTGCACTCCAAACAATCCACTTTATTGAACCAGGATAAAACCAATACAGACAGTGGAAATACAGTGGGGGACTGGCAGGTAAACGCACTTCACACTAAAGACAACGCTTATTCATTACCCTCATAAATGTTTGCTTTTGGGTTTAATACTGCTTTACCCCCCGAATCAAGCCCGACTTTGAAATCGTGCGACTTACAGTGAAGTCGCACGATTTCAAAGTCGAGTGAGATGCCGATTTCAGGTGCGATTTGCAAGACATCTGACACAGATGTCTATACAAATTGCACCAAAAGTAGTGCATGTACTTCTTTAGAAATCGGTGAGGCTCCGACCAAGTCAGAACCGCGCCGATATGACTGCTCTAATTACAGATAATAGGCTGCAACTTGGCATGCGATTTACAAGTCGCATGGGATGCAAATCACATGCCAGTTCGCATCCAGTGTGACCATGTTGTAAAGCATCTTCTTTGCAGAAAAGAGGGAATGATTTATTGTACTTGTTTGTTTATTCTTAATAAAAGAAACACATTATTTATTACAGGTACTTATATAACACCATCAATTTACACAGCACTTCACATATATATTGTACATTCTAATCTGTCCCTAACCCTCAAGGTGTGTACAATATAAGGTCCCTAACTCACATTCATTCATACTAGGGCTAATTTAGAGAGGAACCAATTAACCTACCAGCATGTCTTTGAAGTGTGGGAGGAAACTGAAGGACCCAGAGGAAACCCACACAGGCACAGGGAGAACATGCAAACTCCAGGCAGGTGGTGCTGTGGCTGGGATTTGAACCTATGATGGTAGTTACTGCCAGGTGGGAGTGCTAACCATTTAGCCACTGTGCTGCCCGTCACATTTATCATGTGTAATGAAATATCTGTGTCGCATTGTTTGAAATGCTTTTCTGTGATTAAAGGGTTACCATACAAAAATGTTTATTTACTGTGTACAAAAAAGTAGAATTCATTAGGTTTAAAACAAGCTCTTCTCAAATGACTGACCTGAATCAAAGAACACATGTCTCACGTAGACAGTTTTAGCAGATGCTAGGTGTTCCTCTGAGATGGGTGACACCACTAGCTGTCAGTAAAAGCTCTGATTATATGGTTTTCACATCTTACATTCTCTGTGTACTGCTCTTGTTTTGTTTTGTTGAGAAAACCTTGTCAAATTAAGGGAAATACGTGTCCAGAATCCTTTAATCTGAAAGATTGATAATACGTTTTGGTTGATTTCATAGCATGTTTAGTTGGAATCTAATTAAGTTCAAAGTTTTGTTTCGCAGATAACAAATACTGTATTTTTGTCTGAATCTAGAATAGTTTATGGCTTAGGCTATGTTCAAGAAATTTGTATAAGAAATGTTTAAAGTTCTTTAAAGTGGAACTGCACTGCCTCTAAGCATCACAAACTAAAAATGCTATTTAATTAATTTTTAATATTCAAACCAAACTCCCCGATCCATCTGTGTCTCATGCTGTATTTTGCTGAGAATTCACTTAGAAAAGCAGCCCCCTAGCATTTCTGGACGTGACCATCTTGAGTGAGGTAAGATGATTCATGTAGAATTTACTTCCTGGAATCCATCTGCCCTTAGTTCAGGCATGCAGGCAGGATACCGCAAACAAACAAAGGATTTCCCAGCAACACTTACCAGCCAACCTACAAAACAACAAATATGGCCCTGCCTAACAGTTTGCATTAAAAACAGAGGGTTTTGTTTGCACTCCTTTGCAAATACACGCGTAAGCCACAGTCCCGCGTCAAGGGTCCTCTGTATAATGTGGAACTAACTAAACGTTTAGGTTTTTAACTTTTTTGTTAGTTCCACAGTATACAGAGGACCCTTGACGTGGGACTGTGGCTTACGCATGTATTTACAAATGTGTGCAAACATTCCCACATGGAAGAAAAATATATTTGAAATATATTTTAAAAATATTCTTCCCAAATATAGTGACATATATTTAAAATGCTACAATTTTGGCCATATCCAATATATTTCAAAATATATTTCAATAAATCTATGTATATATATACTGCATGTTGAAATGCCTTTTTGTTACAAAATATATGAAAAATATTTTTAAAAATTCATTTCAAATATACTGTATTTGAAAAGTATTTTTAAAAATATTTTTCATATATTTTGTAAATAAACGCATTTCAACATGCAGTGTATATATATGTATGTGTGTGTATATATATATATATATATATATATATATTTTTTTTTTTTTTTTAAATATATTGAATATGGCCAAAATTATAGCATTTTAAATATATGTCAATATATTTGGGAAGAATATTTTTAAAATACACTTCAAATATATTTTTCTTCCATATGGGTTACCCTCTGTTTTTAACGCAAACTGTTCCAAGAGAGGGCCAAATTGGTTGTTTTGCAGGCTGGCTGGTAAGTGCTGCTGGGAAATTCTTTGTTTGTTTGTGACGTGCATTACACTTTCATGTGCACCTTACTGCTAAGGCTGGTTATAGGTTGGGACAGTTGCCATTTTTTATGCAGGCAGGATAGTGAGCTGAGAAAGCCCCTCCTCCCCTTCTGAATATTCCTGGGATGTATGACATAATTTGCCTGGGCAAGAAAACAATGTAAAAAAAAGAGTTTAAAACAAATAAATATGATAATATGATATACTTTCCTATCTATTTACTAATGCTAGCAGCATAAGGATTCAAAATAGTGTTGATTAAGAGAGTGAAGTTCCGCTTTAAAGTTTACTAGAATTCTGGACAATTATGGCATGATAGACTTTACTTATTATTACAAACTTGACAAATTGGTGGTGTTACAAAATTGCATGATTCAAATTGATAAAGGGTGCCCATACACAGTAGAAGATTATTTCCCAGTGCTAATGAATTGTCAGGATATGAGATATTCAAGTAAAAGGATATCCACTTGACCTCTGGAAGATTTGACCCCGTTCATGACCAGGCCATTTATTGCTATACCACACTGCACTGCTAGTATATATACTAGAATTTTTTTTCTATACTAGTAAGGGCAGCGATTGGGCGAGGACTTATAACGGGACTGTGATAGTGAGGTGGGCAGTCTGACACTAACTGACACTTTGTGGTCACTGACTAACTGACATTAATAAAGGGATCAGTGCTAATAATATGTACTGTTACTGTACTAATGACACTGGGTAGGAAAAGGTTAACATATGGGGCAATCAAAGGGCAAACTGTGTACCTAGCAAGTGTTATTGTGCTAACTGTGTGCTGTTTTTGCTAAGGAATGTGACAATTTGTATTCCCTGCTTTGCAGGGAGACAAACTGCCACATCCCTGCTGTCAGTAAAGAGATCAGTGTAGTTTGCCAACATAGATCTCTCTCCTGTCTTCTGCTCCATAAATCATAGGCCAGGACCCGCTGGGAGGAGAGCTAGTGAGAGTACAGCCAGGCGCTACCCAGAAATAAACAACAACATATATTTACAAGATTCTGTCCAGCTTGCCCACACTGTAGCAGTAAAACTACAGTGCGTGGTCCGCAAGCGCATATGTTACCCCAACATTTCATATTCCTGATATGTATGTGTTGTACCATGTACTTGTGTTAACCTCCCTGGCGGTATGATTATTTCAGATTTTTGGTGCTGAAAGCGGTACCATTATTTTGCATGGAAATTTGGCATTTTGTATTGTAGGCCTGTAAGTTTTAGGAATAACTCACTGAAATCTGTCCAAACAAGAGTCTAGTAAACATCCTGGGTATGATAAAACTTGAAACACGAAATCATAAATTATCATTTAAAAAATAATCATAAAAAATAATAATATAATAATAATAAAATTAATTCAATAATATAATCAAACCAAAAACACTGAAATTTGAAATATAGTGCCAAGTTTGCACATCACTGAGCAAAGCCGCAAAATCGTTTTCAGTGTCTGATGACGAATTTCCCCACGAATCATTATCACTCAATTCTGCAAGTGGTTCTAATTTACTATCACTGTTCTCTAGTTGGTCTAAAACCACTTTTGACCTAAAGGGACGCTTTTTGGACACCATGGACATTTATCAGTTTCCAGGCAGAAAGAACAGTAAAAATGCAGGCAGGGCACAGGACAAAGCACTCGGGACAAAATGTATGTGAAATGGTTTGATACAGAAATGTTTTACTATGTGATTTTAGTGAATGTCACTTTTTGTCATTTTCAAATTTCCCGCAGTTCCGTCCCCGTACGTCCCGACGCTCGCAGGGGACGGAACCCAGATGACAGATGCCGGCATCCGACGGATTACATTGCCGGGGACACTGCAGGAGCAACATCGCGGGAGCGCAGGACAAGGTAAGTGATCGAGGGATCGCGGAGCAGGGTCGCATGGTATTCCCGAGTGTAGCTCGGGGTTACCGCTTGTGGTTCTGAAACTTTACCCCGAGCTACACTTGGGAATACCGCCAGGGAGGTTAAAAAGTATCCTGTTCTCTGTTTTTTTTTCTTTTGTGTGAAAAACTGGTGATCCTGTCAGTCCCTCTGTTGTTCGATTCTTAACTGACCACTCTAGGCATGAGAGCACATCCATCTAAGCATTGTCAGTTTCTCTCTTGTAAATGGGAAAACTTGTGCTGACATGCCTTCCTGATCAGCACTTCATTGGGAAGACCAGCGTACTACTGTGTCTCAACATCCACCTGCATGCCCCTTATGCAGCTGAGAACAGAGATTATGTGATCACTTATAAAAAAATTACAAAGAGGTATTTTTAATATTTATTATGCATATACACAATTGTTTTCATTTTAAAATGGATATGTTGTTTTACAAGATGAGGTATACTTTAATCGACTGTAGTTCTAGACCTCAGCACCTCTATTTGTATTTGTTTGTATTTCTGCTTTTTATTAAAGTGAATTTTAGTGGTGCACCTAAATGAAAATTCTGGTGCCGAAACTTCAAAATGCACTTGGCCGAAAACCAAAATCAAAAAGCATGTCACGCTTTAAAATTGCGCACGCTCGTGGAATGGCGAAAAACTGCGAACTGGCGAAAAAATCTCCATGGGTGATCCTTTAAAAATGTCTACAGGTTAGCAGTGTAAAGTTACAGAGGAGGTCTAGAGCTAGATTTATTGCTCTTGCTCTGACGTTCATGGCGATTCATCACGTGTGTGGTTTGAACACCATTTACTTATGTGGGCATGGCCTAAGTATGTGTTCACCACTACGTGCAAGCACGGGGGACGGGGGCACTTTAAACTTTTTTTAAAATTATTTATTTATTTATTTTTTGCACTGTCCCTTTAAAAAAATGTTTAATCACTTTTATTCTTATCACAAGAAATGCATGTATACCTTAGGGACAGAAGCACGCAAATAATTTCCAAATCCTGTGGCCATCTGTGCATCCAGAATTGTTGGTTTGTAGTATAGGTACAACCTAAAATAACAAGACCATTGGTATCCAATACAGCTGTGGTCCAACTAAGGGAAAGTTTCTTATCTCGTGCTTGATGTTCTGCAATGTGGTGCGGGGAATCTCACCACAGCTCTGCTCCAAGGGTACAATTCAGAATTTATGTTTCAAGTCTTTTTTGTACGGACATGGCCCAGCTTTTTTTCCCTAGTTTTACCTGCATTGGCTGAGATATGAGACTACATAGTATTTTTATTTATTATAGGTACTTTTATAATACTGTCAATTTACGCAGCACTTTACATTAAAATATATTGTACATTCACATCAGTTCCTAACCCTCAAGGAGTGTACAAACTAAGGCCCCTAACTCACATTCATACATTCACTTGGGCCAATTTTAGACAGGAGCCAATTAGCCCACCAGCTTGTCTTTGGAGTGTGGAAGGAAACCAGAGTACCCAGAGGAAACCAATACAGGCACAGGGAGAACATGCAAACTCCAGGCAGGTGGTGCCATGGATTTGAACCAACAACCCTAGTACTGCCAGGCAGAAGTCCTAATCACTGTGCTGCCCACATAGTAGTGTAGAGATGAGGTTGTAGAGTATTACTCAAACATAGTTTCTCAAATGGTGTGGAGAGTCTGCTGTAAGTGGAGTGATGTTTTGGTTTTGTGAGATAGTATCGCAGTTGGAGGAAGGGGTACCAGTGTATCCAGTATGTACCAAGCCGGCCATTAATAATTCCTCTGACAAAGAACTTACCTCACTGAAGGAATTTTAGGCAGGAAGCTTTTTTGGGCCACTTTTGACAATGACAGGGTGCGTTTTTACAAGTCGTTGCAAAGTTCTTCAAGGTTGGGCCTATCAAGGGGTTGCGCCTTATACACTGTAAGAGTTCTGTTTTGGTTAGCCAAGGAAGAAAGTGTAGTAGAGTTATGGAAAAAGATTACTCTAAGGCAACCTCTTCAACACAGAGGAAACATTGAAATAATTTTGCAGTCTGACGGAACCCCTGCTAAAATGTACTATATCTACAACTCTTGATACATTAGCGTGATGGTTACTGGAAAGAATGCGCCTTACACTTGTGGTAATTAGGAAGAATTACCCCCTTACAGATGTCTAAAAAGATCAGCGGTGTTAGTGAGAATTTATCTGATAGATTGAAATTGCTCTCAAGGAACCCCTGGCAGCCTCTGGAGAAACCCTAGTGTTCCATGGAACCCTGGTTGACAAAACCTTGCTCCTAAGGCAAACCAGTCTTTCTTGAGGCTATTTATGTTTCAGTCTACAGTTCTTGTAAACATGCAAGTCTTATATTGTGAATATCCGGGAGCCCAATACCTCTTTTGTTTTTTGCTACAGTTGGAGTTTTCAAGCTAACTTTAGAGATATGTGGTAAATGACTCATTATTCATGGTGAAAAAAATCTTGAAGAGATCTGTTGATATGGTCTGAGGCATATAGAAACTTCTTGGGGGCTTATTCATCTCTATGATGGCTGCCCTGTCAAACCAAGAAATATGTGATTGTTCCCATTGCTGAAGATGTTTCTTAATTTGTTGGCGTAGTGTCAGATATTTAAGGGAATGTTAGGCCCAAGGGCATTTCTATCCCCAGGTAATGTATGTGATGGAGTTTTCAAGATAAATGGATAATCATTTTGGCTTTGCATGGCTGCATGGCCAATGTTTCTGAAAGACTTAAACTTCATGACTTAGAAAAGTTAATTTTGAGGTTAGAAAGTGTACTAAAGTCTTTTAAAGGCTTTAATTAGATCAGGCAGTGTGATGGATAGTGGCATCAAGAAAAATAATAGTCTATGGAGGCTGCAATTTTTTATATGGCTTTTTGTTAATGATGAATCCGTGGATGCTTGGGTCTGCTTTTTTTTTTTTTTACTTGGGAATGGTTCTAATTTTAGCATGAAGATGATAGGGGACAGCCCACATGTATTTTTTTTTTAGGCCATAGTTCTGCTTTTAATTGTATGGGTTATGTGTTCAGGTTCAGGTTATGGTTAAAGTGGAACTATTGCCAAAATTAGAAATGTCAAATCTGAGCAGGAAATGAGGAATTGGCATTTTTCTCATAAGGACAGAATCAGGAAAAAGAAAACATTGACTAAAGGTTCTACACTTTTTTTTACTGTTAGAATTTTTTTTACTGCTGGCTGTGTCTGTGTTTGAGGGATTTGCCCTTGCTTCCTGTTCTGGCAACTATAGTGGCACCAACAGATAGCCCATAGGATCCCAGCATAGGGATATTTGCTGTCTTCTGGAACTGCAAGTTCTAAGTGTTGCACCTCCTAAAGGATATGATCTGCGGGGCTCCCAACCATCTTCCAGATTCTGGTGGTGGGGCACCTAGCTGGTTGCCAGACCCTGTTGGCTGGGTATTCGGCAGATTGAATGACCATGGCCTAAGGAAATTGGGAAAGTCTTCATACACTGATGATGGGAGACCTTCTCCTTTTTTGGACTTATCTAGAACAAGAATCACTCACATGGACATTTAGGTTCGAAGCTAAGTGGACCACCTGGAGGCCAGTGTTTGGGGAGGGGACTATCAGGACTTGGATCACCTGCTTGTGGCGCTGTGGTTCCCAATGCCAAAGGGTGCAGTTCTGGTGGCCAAAAGCTGGTGTCTTCCAGCAGATCCTAGTAATTAAGCTTCACTTGATGCTGCTTGCTGGGAATGAATATAATCCCTCCCTTAACTTTTATCTATGCCTCGGTGTGCTGCCTGTGATCCACTTCCCTGGTTGATCCTTAGTGGCATCACTACAGGGGGGCTCTGGCATTCTGCCACCTATGGGGGGCCCTGACAAGGGGCACGGGGCCTCATTGCCATTATAGGCAGTATCGGGGCCCCTCCTGCATGCCCAAGCACCCGTGCACCCGGTGACATCGCTAGTGGGCTGCAGACTGCACCCGGGTGACCCCTGCCAGAAGGGTGACATCCAGGGCCATCTTTAATGTGTGTCAAAATGATGCATGGAGGCCTCAGCATTCAGAGGAGGAAGATGTAACTTCCTCCTCCAGAGTTTCTTCACCTCTAGTGCTGTACTTCCTGACTCCGGTCTTCCTGCTGACTACGGAATGGGCTAGGGGTCTAAGGGGACCTGCCGCCTGGACTGGGATACTGCTGCTGAGCTGACTGGCCAGAAGTCTGAGGGGACCTATATGCTGTTCGAACCAGGACACTGCTGCTAATGTGAGTGAGGGTCCTAGTGGGAAAGTAAGCAGAGGAGTCCGACTCTGGCAGCTACTCACAGAGGAGGGGAGAGGGGACAGGGATCACAAAGGTGTACTCTAGAGGTAGGAAGTACAGGCTCCTCTAGGTCCTAGAGCTGTGGACACTGACAGCAACATCACCACACCATCCACAGTACTTGTACTATGTTTTCAGTCTCTGACCATCCCTTGTAGTATATACACAGTCTCTGACCATCTCCTGTAGTATTTCTGCAGTCTCTGATCCTCTCCTGTAATATGTCTGCAGTCTCTGATTATCTCCTGTAATATGTCTGCAGTCTCTAACCATCTCCTGTAGTATTTCTGCAGTCTCTGATCCTCCCCTGTAATATGTCTGCAGTCTCTGATCCTCTCCTGTAATATGTCTGCAGTCTCTAACCATCTCCTGTAGTATTTCTGCAGTCTCTGATCCTCTCCTGTAGTATGTCAGCAGTCTTTGACCATCTCCTGTAGTATTTCATCAGTCTCTGATAATCTCCTGTAGTATGTTTGCAGTCTCTGATCATCCCCTGCAGTATGTCCGCAGTCTCTGACCATCTCCTGTAGTACTTCTGCAGTCTTTGGCCATCTCTTGTAGTATGTCTGCAAGCTATGAGAGTTTTCCTCTCTTTCTCAGGTCTGAAGCAATAACTGAGGAAGAAAGGAAAACTCTTGAAAGCTTGTCTTTTAAGTGTTAGGTTAGTACAATAAATAGGTATTATTGTGTACTGCATTACTCTCGTATTTTGTAATGTTTTTTATATATACTAGTTTTTTCAGTGGTATGATTTAATGATAAAAATTATTAGTGCCCCCCCCCCCAGTTTTGATTGTGGTATCTTATGTCCCCCCCCCCCCCATACATATTGTTCCTAGAATCGCCACTTCTGATCCTGCATCCTGTACCTTGCATTCAGTATCCTGCATCCTGTTTCCTTATCTCTGGATCCCCTGTTCCTAGTCCCAGTTTCCAGTCCTGGTCCTGTTCTGTGTATGTGAGTGTCTCTCTATTTGTAAATGATGTATTATAGTTACAGTAGGTGGTTGATTTGGTTTTGCTTCACCATCACATTTATTTGTCACTTTTGCTTTGTTTATGATTTGTTGGTGTTGGATGGGTGTTGTGTGCATTAATAAACTTTATTTAAATCATACCTGGTCTGTAGCACACTGATCTGGTTGCTTCTGCTGTCACTGGGTACTTGACTTCGGTATCTCTTACAAAGATCCAGTTGTCTTTCACTAAAATAAAGCACCATAAAAAAGCAGATTCTACAAAGAGAAGGCCCTTGCATGAGACTCCTCTATATAGAAAAAGAGACCATTTCTCACTTCCACAGTCCCCCATTTTTTCTGATTCTGGAAACTACATTATCATTGTTACTGCAAGTTTACCTGACTTGTTCATTTAGATAAAATAAATGAGTGCTATTATACCTGAATGGATGGGTCTTGTCACACAATACACTGAAGGCAGTGTTAGTACACATGCATTATGTCCTCACAGTGGGCTAGTGCTGTGGTTAGCCAGGAACATCCATGCTGATCAAGCAGCTGTCATCAGTGCTGTATTTAGGTTTCGGGCTGCCCTAAGCAACACACAAATTGCCCCCCCCCCCACGGAGAGACCTTAACAACGACCAACACCCCCCTCCCCCATGAAGAGAGCCTGACATTGACCAACAACACCCCAGCCGCCCACCCTCACCCGAGAGAGCCCTTTACTACCACCGCCCCCCCATACACTGGCAACCCCCCTCGCACTCCTGCAAGAGATAAGACACTCACCTTCACAGCTCTGGACATCCCCTGGAGCAAGAGTCAGGCTCTGTATACAGCATCAGGCAGCCCGCAGCCTCTCCCAGATCCCCGTGCTGCGTGTGTCCCTCCTTCCTTTCCTTTTTTCAGGGCACGGTGCTGCCCCCCTGAAAAAATGCTGCTGCCCCACTGAAAAATGCCGCCCTAGACAAATGCCTTGTTTGCCTTGTGGTAAATACACCCCTGGCTGTCATATGATTAAATCCCCTGGCCACAACTGGCCTGCTTATTCTCTAATTCCAAACACACCAAAAACAAGTTAAAGTGAATCTAAACCCATTCCTTTGATGATTTGCGTACAACAGTTTTCTTTGTTTTTAAAAGCTTTTCCTTTATGTTCAAATGACTTTCTTCAAGTCTCTGGGTGACTATGTTCACTCCTCTACTGTTTCTATGTAGGGAGCCAGGGTTGTTGTGCTATGCTGGTTTTAAATATGTCTGCTAGTTCGTTCATCTCCATTATATACAGTTGTGGCCAAAATTATTCAACCCCCACTGAAATTGAGTGTTTTGGCCAGTTTGACATTGCTTTTGATCATTCAGTCATCTTGCTTACATTTACATTAAAGAGGCACTTGTAGGTCAGACAAATATAACATAACAGTTATAATGAAATAACCACAAATGTCTTTTCTGTGCTCACAGCATTATCAGTTTTATTCAACCCCCAAGTGACATTCAATCTTAGTACTTAGTACAGCATCCTTTTACAGTTATAACAGCTTTTAAACGTGAAGCATAGCTTGACACAAGTGTCTTGCAGCGATCTACGGGTATCTTCGCCCATTCTTCATGGGCAAAGGCCTCCAGTTCAGTCACATTCTTAGGCTTGCGCACTGCAACTGCTTTCTTTAAGTCCCACCAGAGGTTCTCAATCGGATTTAAGTCTGGTGACTGCGATGGCCACTCCAAAATGTTCCAGCCTTTCCTCTGCAACCATGCTCTAGTGGACTTGGAGGTATGCTTGGGATCATTGTCCTGTTGAAAGGTCCAACGTCTCCCAAGCCTCAGGTGTGTGACGGACTGCATCACGTTTCCATCCAATATCTCCTGGTACTGAAGAGAATTCATGGTACCTTGCACACGCTGAAGCTTCCCTGTACCTGCAGAAGCAAAACAGCCCCAAAGCATGATTGACCCTCCACCATGCTTCACAGTAGGCAAGGTGTTCTTTTCATCATAGGCCTTGTTCTTCCTCCTCCAAACATAGCGTTGATCCATGGGCCCAAACAGTTCTAATTTTGTTTCATCAGTCCACAGAACACTATCCCACAACTTTTGTGGTTTGTCCACATGGCTTTTGGCATACTGCAGTCGACTCTTCTTATTCTTTGGAGACAGCAAGGGGGTACGCCTGGGAGTTCTGGCACGGAGGCCTTCATTACGCAGTGTGCGTCTTATTGTCTGGGCTGAAACTTCTGTACCCACATCTGACAAATCTTTTCTCAGTTCCTCAGCAGTCACACGGGGACTTCTCTCCACTCTACGCTTCAGGTAGCGCACAGCAGTCGAAGTCAGCATCTTCTTTCTGCCACGACCAGGTAGCGTTTCAACAGTGCCCTTTGCCTTGAATTTGCGAATGATGCTTCCTAAGGTGTCTCTTGGTATGTTTAACATCTTTGCAATCTTCTTATAGCCATTGCCCTTCCTGTGAAGAGAAATCACCTCTTCTCTTGTCTTCCTGGACCATTCTCTTGCCTTCACCATGTTTGTAACCACACCAGTAAATGTCTAGAAGGAGCTGAGTATCACAGTCATTTTAAAGCTGCCTAATTGGTGCTTATTATGCTTGATTGCTGCTCGGTGACATCCACAGGTGTTTTCAATACCTGATGGAAAGCACCTGTATGAACCTCTGTTCTTCAGAGTGGTAGTCTTTAAGGGGTTGAATAATTGTGGCAATGAAGAAACCACATAAGAACCATTTACTACTGTATTACATAAACAATTGATGTCATTTTAGTTGCATTTGGTGTAGTTACATCGTCCTTGTAGGATTTGATTCTGAATACAATTCCAAATGTACACTATAGTCCCTAAACCCCTTTACAGCATTGGGGGTTGAATAATTTTGGACACAACTGTAGGAGTTGATAGAATTAATAAAAATGTTTTGCTTCCAGTTTGGCTAATAGGAAATAACAAGGACATTGCATTTCTGGCAAGATCAACAGGTATTTAAAGTGGAAGTCTAGACAAATCCTAACTATACTTAAACCTGCTCCCATCCCCATTCTAAGACTACCCTGTAAAGGAAAGATGACCATACTTACCTATTCTGAGGGCGCTTTGGTCTGGTCACATGATCAGCTCACAGTGACTGGTTCAGTGTAGAGGAGGGACAGCTAAAAATGGATGCCACATAGTAAGTCACTGCATAGGTTCTGCAACCATTGTTGGCAATCTTTCCTCTTTGCTGAAGCTGGCTGCTGGAGAGATCATGTGACCATACCAGAGCACCCTCTGTATAGGTAAGTATAGACATCTTTCCTTTCACAGTGTAGTTAGAATAGGCTTAGAATAGGAGTGGGATGAGGTTTAATTATAGTTAGGATTTGGCTGAACTTCTACTTTAAAGTGGAACTGCACTGCATCTGAGCACCACAAACCAAAAATACTATTTAATTCATTGTTAATATTCAAAGCAAACCCACCCCATCCGTTCATGCCCACATGCTTTATTTTGCTAAGAAATCATTTTGAAAAACACCCCCTGGCATTTCTGGCATTGGCCAGCTTGAGTAAGGGCAGATGATTCATGTAGCATTTACTTCCTGGAGTCCATCTGCCCTTAACTCAGGCACTGGATGAGCTGAGAACTCTCCCTCCTCTCCTGAAGACTGCTGGGATGTATGACATCATTTGCCTAGGCATGGAAACCAGGAAGTAACTGAAAATAATGATGTACAAAAAAAGTTTAAAACATGTATGATATCCTTTCCTATCCATTTACTAATGCTAGCAGCATAAGGATTAAAAATAGCCAATGTTGATTGAGACATTGAAGTTCCACTTTAAAGTGTTACTAAACCCAGCACCCTGCATTCACTATATCTGGTCTCCCACAGTACACAGAACATGGAAATGCTATTATTTTAGTAAATATAAACTGCTAAATTCCTTTTCACATCAGCAGTGTGTTTCAGTTTTGTGACATATCAGTGTCCAGCCAAGCACTGGTTAAAGCTTGTAGGAGTTTTCCTTCTGCTCTGTCTGTCCTATATAGCTGCATGACCACAGACCCTCTGTCTGGCCACTGCTGATTAGCTCTGAGCTGATCAAATGCAACCTCCCAAAGAAAAAAAAAGCTTTCTAGTAATACTCTCTAAACTGAGCATGTGCAAAGTGACTCCTAGAGCTCCATACTATCAGAAGATGGATTGGGGACAGTAAAAGAAGGGGAGGATCAGAGAAGACATGATCAAACAGCCTTTTTACACAATGCAGATGATTAACCCCTTAGGTTCAACAGCAAGTATAACAAGCATACTTTAGTCTAGGTTCACCCCTAAGTGTTTTGCAGAAATGCACAGCAGTCGATTTAACATGATTTCCTATGGGACACGGTCACACCTCTGCGTTTTCACCCAGTGTTTGTTTTGGAAACGGTCAGGGACTTTTAAATGCAGTTGCATTTTTGGTTCTATAGACTTCAATGGAGATGCTGCAGAAAAGCATGTAGTGCATCTTTGACACGTTTTTGCGTTGCTGGGCAGATTAAAATGCAAAACGTGGCAAACACGTGCAAAAATGCAAAATGCACTGCAGAAGCAGATCAAACGCAAACTGCATAGATGTGAACCTAGCCTTACTGCATATACAGACTGATTTTACTGTTGTGGGTTTAGTAACACTTTAATGCAGCCTCGGTAGCCACCACATCTATGGACTTTTAATCTGCAGTAAATTAAATTTTTTTGTATTCGGCTGTATTTGGCTTTGGATAACCTTTGATATTAAAAATACATTGCAGAAAAGTTGCACATACAGGTATGTTGCACACAGGGGCGGACTGACCAATTGGAAACTCAGGCACTGCCCGAGGGCCCGGGGTCAGTAGGGGGCCCCATGAGATGCACCTGGTACCGTTTTCATAGGCTTTTTTGAGTTTGGGCAAGGATACAGGGGCCCCATGATCCCCTATTGCCCGGGGGCCCCATGAGTTGTCAGTCCGCCCCTAGTTGCACATACATTTAATATTAAAAATACATTGCAGAAAAGAATACTACATAGTGTAGTATTCATTTCTTGTCCTGCTATCTATAAGAGGAACCCCAATGTGCCTTCATAACAATAATTTCTAGCAAAGTACACAGTCTGTAATACTCAAAACATGAGCAGTTTAAAGAAATATGCTTTATTATTTTATAAAAGGTGCAAAACCGTTTTAAGCATAACATTTTCAGAACTTAATATAATAGGATCTTTTTAGACTTTTTCTGTATGTTTTTGCTTATTTCACATCTTAATTGAATTTACAACAATAGTGACATATTTCATTTACAGCGCAACAAAGTACATCCATTTGTGTAATATAACAAAAATCTTGTTAAGGTTATACTGCTGGAAGTCTTAGCAGTTGAAATTAGATGGCTAGACTAATGCACAAAGCACTTACATCATTTTAAATACTGTACTCATGTTATTGTTAAACATTACATTTAAAGGGAAAACACAATATATTCCCATGTAATAAAATAACTAGCAATTTCCATCATGAAAATTCCAAAAAACCAAAGTGCTATAAAAGAAATATAATGGAAATTGCTAAAGTATTATGTTATTTGGTATGCAGATATGATTTTTTTGGTTGAGGAAAGAATACTGTTAATGCCAGATTGCCAAAGGCTGAACTGAAACAACTTTAAAGATTTAGGTACTAATAATATTTCCCAGGAGGTTATATTATATTAGAATTCATAAAATAGTTTATTCATCTCCTGCTTTTTTTCTTTACATTAAGGGTTTGATGATAGATGAGGTAGTGAAGTTACAATTAGGCTGTGTTTGCTTGTGAGTGATCACACCGTGAACCACAACCACTTCATCTTTTTGATGACCACGTGTTGCATTATACAGTAATCCTTCTGGAAATGTAGGGCACACATCGCAACAAGCTGTCTGATTTTGTGCATTTTTTTCAAATGGTGTTCCTGGCAAGATAAATCATTGGTGGATTTCTTTTACATCTTTGTGGCCCTGGTGGGGAGATTTCTGGAGCTAATTTTCCAGCTCCAACTACCTACCATGGCCACTATGAGAGGGTGTCACTGTATGGGTGTATTTTTTTTAAGTCATAACTGGAAATATGAAGTGAACGTAGGCTAGGGTGAAAATCATTTAACTCATAAATTAATCACTTAGGCTGGCAATACATTATACAATTTTCTTGAGAAGTTTGCTTTACATTTACCAAAAACCATATAATATGAGGTCAAACCTAAAAAACACTTTCAATTGTATTCAGTTAGGTAGGCCCTTGCACTACAGAGTTGAAGGTAAATCTAAAGGAAATTTGGCAGAAATTGGACATAAAATTGTAAGAAAATTGTATAGTGTATGGCCAGCCTAAGGGGTCTATTTATAAAAACATTTGCACAGCTATTCATCCAATGAAATGGCATAACCAGCTGTTCTAAGAATGGGGCAAAATTGAATGTTCTTAAGCTATTTTGCTATCTGGCAAATTCCTCTTCAAATATTATTGGCAGTAGTAAAGATAAGTTCATTAATAGCGAACATAGAGTGAATTAGGAAAATACTACTCTATGGCCAATAGATGGAGCTGAGAATCATAGGAAATAAATACACCATAGCAGAAATGATATAATATAAGAATTCTAGAGAACACTGGAGGGAATTCTCAAATAAATGTAACCATTGCTACTATGGGATCCCTGTTTATTTGCTGATTCCCTCCAACTTTCTCAAGAATTTCTACATTGTATCTCTTCTTACCGAGACGTAATAATTTTCTATGACTGCCATCTAGAAGCCAAAGTTTGTAATGAATGAACCCATCTTTTCTTCTATTTGAAGAACAACCGACCAGAAGAGAACATAGCTTATGAACATTTGATTTTTCCCCATTCGTATATTAGTCTGTTAGTTCACATAAAACAATTGTACATGCAGCTTCATTGGATAAATAGCTATTCAATTTTTCTGAAATATTTGTTGGGTGAATTGACCATTGAGCGCTGGTTCACACTGGTGCGATTTCTGATGATCTGATTTAACATTATTTTCAATGGTGCCTGTTCTCCTCAATGCGACTCTGTGTGGTGCAATCTTGGAAAAGGATTCTGTATTTTGGTGCGATTTAAAGTGTGACTTAGAATATGCAAAGTCGCATCAAAGTTGCACTGTAAAAGCCACATTGCAGTACTGTGAACCGCACATTAATGTGCAGTATAGCAGAACATACTTTATGTATAGTGAATATATCAATGTACAGTACGCTCACCATGAACTTCACTTGACTGTGGTCCATCATACAGATGCAGCAGGTGAAGAGTGCAATGCGACATCTGTATGTAAGAACCATAGGAGAGTTCCATGGGTTATTTATCAAATGGATTTTTTGAAAGAAAATATTCAATGTTAATCGTTCAGGCATGTCAATGTCTTCTGTAGTATTATATTATGCAACAATTCGTTCATATACTACCCAGTGACAGCAAAAAAGAGTAGATGTGGACAGTTAGGTTCCAAATACAGATTTGGATGTGTCAACTAAACTACCAAATTGAAAGCACTGTCTTGTTTCTGTCAAACTGACACTGTTAATCAGATCTAATTGAATTGAATTGGAAGCCATTTTTTTATGGGTACCTTTTTTAAAACTTTGTTGTCCTTACTCGGAAACATATCAGTCATTCTGATTAGCCATATACAGCTTTCGGTTAAACTGCATCAGTGTAGCATCTTTGGCATAACTGGCACCCCAACCAGTAACCTTATTACGTTGAGACATCAAAATAGCCATAGTGCAAAGCTAAATGGCTATCATCTAGCACCATCTGAATGCGGAGCTTTGTTGTTCAAAAGAGATGAGACTGTTGGCCTCAAAGTTAAATGTAAAACACACACATGTGTAAACACATATAGCTTCACCCTTGCCCGACCATAAAAATAACTATTATGTATATGATTTGTAATAGGTTTAATTTTTTTTAATTTACTATAAAATCTGTTCGTAATCCAATTAATGTATTGGAAAAGTATGTGTAAATGTGTGTTTTATATAACTCAACCAATTTCATTTCAAAGTTATAGTACTACACACGTGCACGTATACTGTATATAATATATACACAGTATATATATATATATATATATATATATACACATATATATATATATATATATATATATATATATATACATACCACTCGCTGTTTGTTGGTTTTCAAAACAAATAATATAATCCTAATTATTATTTGCTAAATTTCACTTACAACCTGACAAATGAATGCTTTGCATCTATTGGCACAGTCAAGATTAACTAATTTTTTTTTTATACATAGAAAGGTGCAGCCATACTTACAAATTATAAGTGCATACATTTAAAGCAGGAACCATGAATAGGAAAAATAATGATTGACATCTCATGACATCACATTTTACAGTTATTTTTAAAAAGTTTGTTTTATATAGTATTAAAACTTGGGACATCTTTGTAGTTCACAGTCCAGACCTTTATAGTGTCTTTATAAGCTTTGGGATGCACCATAAACAGAAGAATGCTAAAGGCCTGTCATTATGTCATCAAGAGCCCTGTACTTTGCACCAGCTGAGATATGTCCTGTCTAAAAGTTACTAACCTTACCCCTTTATTATAAAAACGAACATGAATGGTGCCTAAAGAGACCCTGTTGCCAGACCATTAATTTCAACTAAAGTCTTCCCATAGGTGATATATGCATTTAAGGTATTTAAAGCATGGCGTTTACCTGGAAACATTTCCCTTGTGTGGGCATCCAAAAACCCTCAGACTACTGCGGGTGTGCCATCTTGTATGTGATGTCAGCAGCCCACAGATGTCAACAGTTATTAGACAATTCTAAAAGGGGAGAGGACTATGATTTTCAAGAAGGGAAGGAGCTGTGCTAGGGAATATGTCAAATAAAATACTTGATCTTTCTGTGCTTTTACTTTAATGTTTAAGCTGGTGAAGGCTTCTCTAATAACTTCCCAAGCAGCAGCAAAAACTGTGATCTCACTAGAAAACATATCTACTCAGTAAATCCACCATTGACCTGTTGTGATCTGATGATTCGCTACCACAGTCCAGCCACCATTTTCTTATCTGACCTCATCAACAGCCAACTTTTGGTTCTGCAGCCAATCCACTGATGATCGACTGTCAGGTCCACCCTCCTGGAGGCTGAAGAGTGGGGATGCATCATAGCAACAAGGGGGGTCTTCGAACAAAAAAGTAAATAAACAAAAAAATGGCATTTTATATTGTGGGGGTGGGGGGGGGGGGTAATTGCACAGAGCCAAAACTCTGGGGAGTTAAAGTGATTGTAAAGGCTCTAGGTTTTTTACCTTCATGCATAGAATAAAACCTTCTAGGTGCAGCAGCCCCCCCAATACTTACCTGAACTCCATTGTAATTCAGTGATGTGTAGAAGACCCTCGCCTCTTCAGGATCTCTCCTTCCTCATTGGCTGAGACAGCAGCAGGAGCCATTAGCTGTCAATCACAGTCAGTGAGCCAATAAGGAGAAAGAGGAGATGGAGCCGAGCCACAGCTCTGTGTGTGAATAGACACACAGAGCAGCAGCCTGGGAGCAAGCCTGCTTGGGTGCCCCCATAGCAAGCTGCCTTTTTGGTGGGCACTTAGCAGGAGGGAGGAAACAGGAGCACCAGTGGGGGACCCAAGAAGAGGAGGACCAAGAGCAAAACCACTGCACAGAGCAGGTAAGTATAACATGCTTGTTATTAAAAAAAAGCCTTTATTATCTGTGTCTGCTTTAAACACTTTAACTTAAATATTTGAAGTGGAACTTTATGAAAAAATAGGTGAACAGGCAGGAATTTTAATGGCAGCGACATCATCTCAGCCCGGCCAATGAAGGTGACTGAAGTGACCCAGAAGCAGACCGGCTGAAGATGTCAGCGCCAGGCGGGGAGCTTCGTGACACCACAGTGCTGGAGTGAAGGCGAGTATAGTTCCTCTTTAACCTAAGTTAAATATTGAAAGAATATTGAAACAAATAATAAAAATGTAACATTTAAAGCTTAGCAGTCCCTAAATGTGGCAGCTAGGTTTCTTTTAATTTTTTAGCCTATGAACATTTTCATCAAGTGCAGCGATACCTGTTCATCTACAGAAACTGTGTATTTGTCACTTCCTTTTAACTGAACTGAAAACACAACAAAATTTAATCTTCTTTCTATAAATCTCTCTACTTCCTCCATGTAAAGAAGATGAAGAGAGGAAGACATGTTTGAAGTGTAGTCTGAGTGACAACCATAGATCTCTTCATAGATACAGCTGAGTGAGGAATTGTATTTGTTGCGGGGTTACCAGGTAAAAATTAAGGAAAAAAGCCTGACAAAAAAGGAAAGAAGCCTGGAAAAGGTTCCAATTTCAATTACAGGGGAGGCAAGGGGTGGATCAAATGTTTTATATTACAGAGAGCAGTTAATTTGGGTAGTAGAAAGCTGTACAGTGTGTAATATTTTAAACTGAAACAGGGTTCTTATTTAATTTTTGAGGAGGCTTGTATGGCTCGAATACTGATAATGAGAAGTTCACTGCAATGTCATTAAAGCTAAACTGTAGCCATTTAGAAAATGCTATGTAGTGGAGCTAGACTAAAGTTTATGCCTGAAAATGTCATTCCCATATTAATTCTTTAACTTTTACTGGTTTCCATGCGTGTTCAGGAATTGGCTCCTTTCAATCTGCCCAGCCCAGTACTTGATCTGTAAATTTAATTTGAGATAGTGGCTTGTTGGTGGATATGCTGCTGGAGCTTCTGAACACAGAGCTCACCTGCTTTCTACATTGGCTGCTAATAAGGGATACTGCAATTCCTATAAAGCCAAATAATTCATATTTAATAAATGTATTTCACAGCACAACCGGGCTTTAGAAATCAACATGCTTCAGTTATTTAAATCTAATTTTACTGGGGTAGTTACAGTTCTAAAGTGCTACTGTCAAAATGCAATGTCCTAGTGGAGAGATTCTTCCATCCACCTCATTTGTGTGGTTGGGAGGAACCTGTTTTTTTTTTCTTTCATTCGGCCCACCAGCTGTTTGGAAGAAAAAAAAAACAACCATCTATACCCAGCCTAACTCCAAACAACATGCTTTCTATTTTAGTTTTGAATAGTGTGGGGAAAAATGACAATTCAATTAAAATTTGTAAAAACACTATAACAAGGTCTAACCCTTCCTAGCTGTTCTGGCAGGAATTGGGAAGAAATCTTTTCAATACAAACAAAAATGACCATGAAATCCTGCTAAAAGGTGAAACTTTTTGTTGCTCCATCCAAGCTAAAGAAAATAAATAAATATAAAAAAAAATTATCAAAACAAATAAAATATAAAATAATAATTCCTATGAGGATTAAAATATCAATACAAAATCTGTAAAATGTACATAATTTAGGGTACTAAATGTAGTTGGTTAACTGAGTTGATGTTTGGAAATTGAAAAATAATGTAACTACAATAAAGGTGCAAAAATGTCAACTATCAATTGCAGCACTGTTTAAGAATGTGAATCTTTTAAATTCTAAGCTGACCTTTTAAAACAAAATAATAATGCAGGTTCAAAAATTAAAAAAAAAAAATCTGCATTTATTAATTTGTTTTAGTCTGCAGCCCTGTAAGGCATTGTACCTGTGATCAGATCACGGGCGCAATGCTAGGATCCTGCAAACTCTCAGTACACTGTCTGCCCATTCCACGTATGGGCAGTTACTGAACTGCAGGAAGACTCAATGAACTACAGGAGCGCTCACCAGTGCCCTCGTACTTCATTGAGAACTACAAGCCATTGGCTGTGGTGGACGATGGTACTTGTAGTTAATTTATTCACAGAATGAATGAATGACACAGTGTTATGGCCAGAGCCCTGCACAGCCACTCTGCTTTTAAATTGTGCCACCGGGTTTGGGGAGAGGATCCCCCACCTCCAGTCACAGGAATTGGGGAGCAGGGGGAGAGGAGGCAAGAGCTGGAACATGTTCCACCCTAAATATGGGTGGAACATGTAACATGTTCCAAAGGTGAACTTACCTTTTAATGATCTATGGGGTAGTTTGGTCCTCACTCAGTATACATTTTCAGATTGCGTGAGGACCACAGTGATTAGAAGGGAGCTTGTAGCCCAAAAACGCACCAGCTTGAAATCCTGATAAAGAGGTACAGGTTTGTGAATTAGTAACATATTTAAAGAACCAAAACCATATCTCAGATGTATTTGTGGTCTGGTTAGGGAAGCAGTGAGTTAAAGGATGGGTATTTTACTCATTAGCAAACAGTTCAGTAATTGGTTGTCTTTTTCTTTTCTGGGACTACAGTATAAAAATGTCTTCATTGAAAATCCTCACTTTAATTATTTTTATCATTTACTTTTTACCTCTCCTTTTGGATTTATTTTGAATGCTATTGTGTCCCTTGTGAAGCCTCCGTCTCTTTCTATGGAATTGTTATTGATGCAAATTTAACATCGTTGTTCTGGCCAAGAAAGATGTTAGCTTCGCAGAAGATAGAGGAAGGAGGACTAGAATCTCCACAGGGAATGACAGTTCTGTAGTACACAAGAGTTATAAAATATAAGGGTGCCCAAACCCACATGCTATCAAAGATTTGACTTTTGGGTACTTAACAGCTGGGCTAATTTTTTTTTATTTAGCTTCAATCTAAAGCAGCCCATAGATTATGTGATTTTCTTTCCTTCCAACATGGGTCATGGTTGATGGGGGAATCACTCCCACAGCGCTATTGTGTTCTGCTGGCGGGGAGCTTTCTGGGCCGACAGAAAACAATGATTACTGCTTGGAGCTATAGCTGCTGGCAGTAGATGCATGTAAATAATCCAACAGGCTGGTTGTACCCAAGTCAGTCCATGGACTGACTTGGGTACAACCAGTCTGGCCATAGATGGATTGAACCTCGGCTGGTTCAGCATGGACCGACCAAGATTCAATCCATCTATGGCCAGCTTTAGGCATGAAGTGTAAAATCGAATCTGTTTCATCTAGTTAATCCATACATGAGTCCAATGCCAACATTAAGTAGATGGTTTTGATCTAAAAAAAAAAAAAAAAAAAAGATACAAGCAAACTAAGTCTGACTGCACCTTTAATGTCATTAAAAAATATTGTCCTGTTTATCTAAATATTTCAAGGTTGGATACAGCTACATAACACATGTGCATTTTCAAAACCAGTTAAGAGAAAAATCTGGTACAAGCACGACCCATGCAGTTTTATTTTTTCCTGGCACTAGTAATGCCATTTTTAGTTAATATAATTATCATGCATTCAAAGTTATTAAAAAGTATCGGGACATTGAAATTGTCAAGAAAATGCCAGTTTAATACACAGTATGTTACCTGGTCAAAAAGATACTGAGAATTCTAAAAAATGAGAGTTCAAGCCCTGTACTTAATATTTCAAGAAAAGGGTATTTCTTCTAAAGCACAATTGAAAAAAGAAAAATACTACAGAGATAGGTTGAATAGAGAGCTGAAAGCTTAAAAGTGACTGTTGTGAATAGCATAACTGTTTCCTAGTGCTAGTCCAAACTCTTCTCCCCCCAAAGCAGGCTGCAGAGGGGACCGTGGTTATTGGTCTGTAAACAGCCACCACTCTACAGTGGTCAGAGGTGAAGCAAATCCCCACCAGCTATGAGTGTGACCTGCTGCCTAACTCACTGATAGCAGCAGTCCTTTTTGCAATCTTCTGAGGTAAAGGAGTTGGAACTGGCGCTGTGGGTGCTTTCTGTTCACTATTCAAACCATTGCATGTTTTTTTTTTTTAACTTCAATTGGGTTTTAACTGAATAATGAAGAGTGGAGAAGTCTTGCTTGTCTTTCTCCTGTTGTGGCACAAGAGGGCTTTCATCTCAGACAAAAGAGACCTTGTTTCTCCCTTTAAAGTCCAAAATTGTGTCATGTAAATAACTATTTAAGAACAAGTAGTTGCAGATGTGTTAAACTTCTGCTTTCATCTCCTTTACATATTTTCCAATGTCTGTACAGCTCTGTACTATGTTATTGCGCCTTAAGCACCATAACATTAAAATGACACTAAAAAATACAACACAGTAATTACAAGTTAATTCAGGAGAAAAGTACTGCTTAGCAACTGCAAATATTGAAATCAGAAGAAACATTTTTTTTTGGTTTAAATTTAATATCTTAAAGAAACAAAAAACACTAAAATGAAGTTAAACATTGTTTTTTGCTATGTTCACTTATATTTTTTTACTTTTAGATTATCTTTACACAACTATTCATATGGTTATCAGTTAGAACCAATATGAATAAAATATTGAACAGCACATTAATATTTTTTGCCAAAATATTTTTTTTTTTTTACCAAAGCAATTATTGTAATAAATATTTTTTTGTATTTTTTATCTACAACGTTATAAATAATAACATTTTAAAAGTGCTGAATATTAAATTCAGAATATTCAGTAACCTCACTGTAAACATAAGCTATTCTTCTACTTTTAATTTATTGTTTATTTAAATGTAATATTACCTAAAATACCAACATAAGTAAAATATTTGCATAGGGAGCATATAATAGCCCTTTTAATCCATTTATCCTGATTTCTATGCAAGATACATATGTAAAATATTTTATGATACATGTTGTCATGTATGTAAAACATGCAAACAGAAAATCCAATGCTTCAAGTAAAAATTACTAAGCCCGTGAAAAATAAAATAAGAAATTAAACTAATAAATAAAAGTAAAATAGAGGTAGTAATAAGTAAATAACTCTTGTCTGTTAACCAAATAAGGCCAGGTATGCCACTTAAAAGACATGCAATTAATACCTAAAGCAAGTATTTTGGTATCACCATGGTGATATTAAATTTTGCAACATATGAAAGAGTTTTACCATACTTTGCTTTACATGGAGCCGAAACTCTGTCAAAAAAGTTATATATATAAATATATATATATATATATACAAATATATATATATATATCTATATATATATCTTTTGACAGCACTAGAAAATATGCTGGTTTTTTGCCTTCCATCTAAACAATAACGGTTTGGTTTTAATGCTGGTTTTTACAGTTCCTCACAAGGAGATATACAACTAACTAGCTATACTGAATTTATGTATCTATTGAAAAAAAACAAAACTATTGTTCATCAAGCTTAAACCATGCATTCAAAGCTTTTTCACTCAGTAATATGAAAGACGGATGTTTCATTAAAAGGTTTCCAAATGCTACATATAAGTAAACTTTTTTTAAATTATATTTTATTTTTAAAATATTAAACTATTTCTGTTATTTACTTTTTTGCTGTAATACATTATGGTAAACAACACTATTAAAACTGGATGACCAGTTTTATTTAAATCAATGTATGTATATGACATCTGAAATGTACATAAAAATGCTACTTTCTCATAACAACAATAAACAATGTCAGCTCAAGAGTTTTGGTCATCCAGACATATATCCTTTTTTTTAAATGGTTTGTGCTTCTTTGACATTGCAAACTCTATAACAAAAATAAAAGCCGCAGTTTGGCAGTGAACATCTGAGAGTTACAGCTTCTATCTCCTTCACTTCCATCAAAGGTTATCTTTTTTATGTATTGGCTTTGCATAATCTTACTTCTAACACCAAAAAGCCATTTAAAGTTTACAGTAGTCTTGTCAATACACATTCTCAACCAAGAAATGCAAACCATAGTTTGCTTCCATCTTTTTTCCAAAGTAACACTGTGTTCCACATAAAGTAGTGCTAAGTACATATTTGACGTATATTGCAACACGTGATTAGTGAGTAAAAGAGAAACTCATTTTTGCACATGCAGTATGAGATAACATAGTTTCTTTGTAGTCCGTCAAATAGATCATTGTTTTGTACACTCAAGTGAACTGTGTATAAGACAAACGTGGCAATTCCAGTGTTGTACATTTCTCAAACTCAAGCATGAAAGACCTTGGGAAATGGAGACAGAAAGCAGTATCTTTTTTAAATGTATTCTTCACAGTAGCCTGAGTAGTGCACGACCAGAGTTCTCCAGGAACTCCGCATCTGATGGTATTAAACTACGTTTTTTTTGTTCTGTTTATAAAAGAAAAACATATTGTTTCTTTAAATGGTTCAGCTAAGAGTCAGTAGTGGAGCTTTCTGTACTCTCAAGAAAAGTCTTATATACTTGTGAGTTCAAAAACCTTGGAAACGAGTCTCTGTGCATCAGTGTGTAAATCTGAAGTTGAGCATCTTCATACATGTGTGGGTTTGGATCCAGTAAATTCCTGTTGATTACTTCCCGAACTCTGGAATCGAGACTGACCTGTAAACACAGACCATTTCAGTAAACCAAATAAAATGCAGGCCAGCATAGGTTGCGTGTATGTGTAACATTTTGATTTTTAAATTTACAGCTGGCCACAAATTGACCTAGGGCATTAATATTCACACTAAAATTTAAAAAAAATTGTGCAGCCTTGATACAGGTTATGGACCTAAGAAAGGACCACACCAAGAATGAATTGTCTAGGTCTAAATTTATTCCAATAAGAATTAGGATAAACAAGGCAGTCAATATGTTTTGTGGGCCTCAAAATAACCCCCTTCAAAAGGGCTATATAAACACACAATAAAATAATAATAATAATTATATATATATATATATATATATAGATAGATAGATAGATAAATTATATAAAATAAATACAAATTTATAAACAACATGTACAGTATATAGACATAAAAATGGCAGTAGAGAGCTCAACAAAAGAAACAATGGTAATGCAAATAAACATTCAAATATTGAGATTAACCAGGGGTTTGGCTCTGTGCAAGTGGGTATCAACTTTATCCCTTTACTTTTTCTATTCCTTCTTTCCTTTTTCTTTCCCTTTTACTTTTTTCTACTATCTTCTTAGATTGGAAACCTTTATCAGATGTTCTCATCTCCCAAAAGGGGGGTCTTTCTTGTTATCTCTTGAGTTGTACTGAGAATTTATGAGGGGAAATCAGGGATGTGGTTGCTATGTGTTGGATGTTTGATACTAAGCTAACAATTCCCCATAGTATTGATGGTTCTTACCGGTATGCTTTTATTTGAAACCTTCTACCTGTTCTTGTGTAAGAGGTATTTTGCGACTGGTAGTCCTTTGTCAGTTACCCCCTTCTTGCTCTTGTATGGAGACTTTCAAGCTTTAATCCCATGTAGCGGGGCCATTGCTGTTTCCCTTTTAAAGAACTATTTCCCTTTTAAGACTGCATGTTGTCGGAAAGGGTTTGATTGGCTCAGTTCTCAGCAGTACTGGAATGTTTGTGGGAGTTGCAGTTTCATCACAGAGGCAGACAATGTTACTTTATACTGCACAGGACTACAGGAAAAGGATGCCTTGCAAGGAGAAGGGAGAGGAGAGCCATGTGTGCCTTTGCTGAGGACATGTGTGCGCTGGTCGGCAGCTCCTACTGTTGAAGTACACTGACACTGTTTCCAGAACAGCAGAGGTTGCTAGGGACAATGGCTATCTACAGCAGCTGCAGTCAGCAGCAACTGTGATCATTGGTACTAATCACCCAGGACGGCAGTTACCAACAGCAACGACATCTCCCACCGCAGAGAGAGGTCAGATTGATGGAAATCGCAGATGAGGCGTGTGACCATTCCAGGTGAGGCATCTCAGAGATTGTGCAGCACCGACAATTGACAACAGGAAAAAACTAGCCAGAGAGACAGAGCCCCATTCATCATCCCTTCAAGGAGTTAACCCTTGGAGACTGTTCTTCTTGGATGTGGTGAGCAACTGCTAACCAGTGACATGTCAGTCCTTAAGAGCGCTCCACCAATTCACTAACACAGGCCTGTGCCATAGACTCACACAGTGTTACAACCCTACAGTATACAAGTGAATTTAGGACTGACCCTAAAGAGATGTCAGTTTAGCTGGGGACATATTGCTGCTGTAGTTGCAGGGGGTTAATTCTGATCTATAGCTATACCGGTATATACATGAATATTGTGTTTATGATGTTATTGTGCCAATTCTAGAAGGTTTGTGTATTCAGTGCATTTAACTACTATTTTCCAAGTTAATTTGCAGTCTATTTGCAGAGTTTTACCTGTCTTATTAAACCTGTTATAAAACTTCCTACAAGGTATACTGGTGTAATGTGGATCCAATATATATATGGTTCATCACTGAAGTAAGGACAAAAGTGCCCATTAATTCCAGCGGCTCCTTCGGGGGTGAGCGCTACACCCGTTATTTCCTAATGTACTTACTTGTTCTTTGTTGGCATACCATTTTTGTCCATATCTCTGTATTTCTTACATTGAAAAAACTAATAAAAATCTATTGAAAGAGAAAATAGTGAAATGATGACTGTAGAATGCTTACAGTAATGCAATATTGCTGCCCAACATATTGCAAACGTGTATATTATATTGGGCATAAGGGTTAACTTGTTAGATATATAATTGATTTATATTACTTTAAATGGGGAATTATATACACTGGTCATAATGAAGACATGAATTACATGGTATCTGTAAACAAAATACAAAAAAGAGTAAATGGATTGGGCTATAAGCTGTGAGTGGGGACTATCCTTGAAAAAGGAGGATAATTGGTATTCTTACTTTGACTAAACAAGTGTAGAGTCTGTCAGCAGCTGACTGGAGCAGAGTGTACCTAAATTTGATAAAAGGCACCATAGTCTGTCCAAAGGGAATGAAAAGGGATGGTGACCAGTCTTGATAGAGTAACTGGGTGCAGGGCGTGCATTTTCATAAACAGGCTTTGGGTATTAAGTGACAAACAAATGTGAGATTTTGGAAGATGGGAGGTGGGGACAATGGGGTTAGTTTACTAAAGGCAAATAGACTGTGCACTTTGCAAAGTGCAGTTGTATTCTACAAGTGCAGTTGCTCCAGAGCTTGGTAAATAAGGTAAAGCTCTATTTTGCAGAGAGAAACCCAATCACATGAAAATAAAATAAAAAAAAACAGCATTTTTGCTTGCGCATGTTTGGATGATGGAAGTCAGCAGAGTTTCTGCTCATTTACTAAGCTCTGGAGCAATTGCACTTGTCTATTTGCCTTTAGTAAATGAACCCCACCGTGTATTTGATTATAAAATGAGTGATAGGTGGTAAAAGTAGTAAAAGAAAACAATGCGATTGGCTTCACACTGAAGACCAGAGGCTGATTAAGGATCATGACTGTGTGAAGAAACATACTGTATATTTCTATATCCAGTTGCCGATTGCACACTGTACATATACTGTGACAGTGCGGGTCAGCTGTGCAGAATCACGTATATACCTGTATAAGTTATTCTGCATTTCTGGGTATGGGGCGCGCATGATCACCGGGTACCAGCCAGTGAAGGACCGCTGGCACCTGGTGATTGACTCTGAGCCCCACAGAACACAGCTCTGTGTGTATAAACAGCACAGAGCCGTGTTCAACGTGTTCAATAGTTTTTATTCCCTGCTAAGCAGGGAATGAAAACAACTAGATCCCCAGTAAAAGCAGCACACAGTATACACACAAACACTTGTTAGGCACATATTTAACCCTTCAATTGCCCTAAATGTTAACCCCCTTTCCTGTCCAGTGTCATTAGTACAATGACAATGCATATTATTATCACTGATCACTATATTAGTGTCACTGGTGACGTCAGTGGCAGTTAGTTCAGAAGAAGTGTCAGATTGCCCGCCGTTCCGCTATAAGTCGCTGATCACTGCCATTACTGGTATAAGAGCAAATAAATAAAAATTTCAGTGTATACTGTATCCCATGGTTTGTAGAGGCTATAATGCTCATGCAAACTGATCGATAGGCACTTATTAGTTTTTTTTTTTTCTACCAAAGACATGCAGCGGAATACACTTTGGCCAAAACTTATTAAGAGATTTTATTTTTTTAAATATTTTATGGGATATGCTTTGTAGCAGAGAGTAAAAATATTTTTTTTTAATTGTCGGTCTTTTTTCATTTATAGCGCAAACAAATAAAAACCCACCGGAGATCAAATACCACCAAAAGAAAGCTCTATTTCTGGGGGAAAAAAAATGAATTACATTTGTGTACAGCATTGCATGGCTGCGCAATTACCAGTTAAAGTAGTGCAATGCAGTATTTAAAAAAAGAGCCTGGTCATGAAGGGGGGTAAATCTTCCAGGGGGGTCAAGTGGTTATACATATTTTTATATACAGTTTTATATTCATATTTTTTTTTTGTGTTTTAAAACTCTGATGAACTAGGTGGTTTTGAGGCTCTCTAAACACATTTCCACCATCCCTTATCTTAATTCCTGTTGGAATAAATTTTTACCTGAACAATTCATTCTTGGTGTGATACATTAATCACATCCTACCCAAAAACCCAGGAATGTTTGATTGCTATTGCCCGAAGCCTGGGACATGTAGTTCCGGGCGCCGGGCAGGTCGTTTTTTCCTCCTTTAGCCCTGCTGTGGGCAAGGAGCAGGGCTCACCTGTCAGGTAAAGCAATCAGCGGCAGCGCTGCCGCCGATTGCTTTCAAACAGTGCCGGCCTCTCCGCGCCCTGGGCGTGAGGTTTCCCCGGCTCCGCTTGGGCACCTGCGGGCCTGGCTTGCCGTCGGCTAGAGAGGAGGGAGAAGAGTGGACAAGTCTGCTCCTCTGCTTGTGCTGACCCAGAAGTGACATTACGATGTCCCTTCTGGGTCCCAGTTGAGAGATTAATGCTATCCCCGGGAATTAATGTAATATGGTGCAGATGTGCACCACATTACATTCAGTGGAGCAGAGGGGAGACATGCAGGGTCTTTTAGAACTTGGATGTCTCAAAGAGAATCTGTCACCAAAAATCATCACATAGGGGGCTTTGTAAAAAATGTAAGTTACACCCAAGCACATACCATTCCCCCCCCCCCAAAAAAAAAATTGAGGCCCCCACCCCAACATATACGCATGTACAAATGTAAAAGCTCACGCTGGTGTGCCTACGCATGAAACCGTCAATTGCGATACACATGTCACATATCGCCGTGCATGACAGAATGAGAACAAAAATTCTAGCACCAGACCTCCTCCGTGCACTATACTGGTGACCTATAAGGAGCTTTCAAAGTGTCGATCTATATAAAATATAGGGTACTGAAGTTCGTCACCATTTCACGAGCGCGCACAAACTTAAGGTTTTACATGTTGGATATCTATTTACTCGCTGCAACCTAATCTTTTACATTTTACAAAAAAAATAGGGTAATTTATTGCTTTTTTGCACCCTAAAACGAACTTACTTGTATTTCTTACTAAAATTTTGCGGTAAAATCATGCGACATAAAAGATTGGAACTACTGTACCACTGTTTTATTTTCTATGGTCTCCGCTTTCAGAAAATATATCATGTTTGGGGGTTTTGTGTAATCTTCAGGCCTAAAATGATTTTTTAAATGTGTGCAAAAAACACAAAAACGGCTCTGGCAGCGAAAGCGATAAAGTATAAGACCTGACCCACCCTTTCCTGATGAGCAGCCAATCGTTGTTCATCACACTCCAAGGTCTCTCCCCTACCTGCTAGTCCCTGGGTGTGGTACTGAAGAGAGGTGGAGGGGGGGAGGAGATAAACAGCGCAATGGTAAAAATATTACACGTTTAAGTCGCCATAAAGCCTCTTTTGTTTTTAAAAGCCCCCCCAACATTCCTAAAATCACCTCCGATTTAAGTTAATTCTCGGAACTCTTGATGAATCTTTTTTTTTTTTTTCATTTTGCTGTGAACTGGCTGCAATTTGATCTTCATTTTGCAATACCGATTTAATACAATTACCTAGAAGAGAGACACACCTTCTCTTTTTTTTCCAGCTCAAAAGGGTTTCTAATGAAATTCAGTTAGATAGCCACAGCCAAAACTGATTAGATAGCCACAGCCATGAACTGAGCTGCAAATGCTAAACTTTCTTATTATAATGCCCATTATGAATTGCAAAAACGACATTATGGAAGCAACTTCTAGTAATCATTTAGTTGTAAAATGAAAATAAAGAAGCTTTAAAAATATATAAATGAAAATTGACAGGGTGCTGTGCTACTAAGTGACTGATATGTGAAAAAATGGATGACATAAACTAGATATAAATATATCCCTCATCCAGGTGTGAACATAACATACAGATATATAAGGTGGTGCAAAAACTGCTAAGTGACGATACCAGCCTCAGGGAATCGGCTATGAAGTGCTAGTGACACAGGTGAATAAAACAATGGCTAATATATACAAAGAGTGACTCAATTCCAAAATGATTGATCAAAAATAATAAGTGACAATACCAGCCACAGAAAACCGGTTGAGAAGTGCTAGTGACAAAAGTGGATAAATCAATGGCTGATATATACAAAAGGTGACTTAGTCCCAAAATGATCAATCAAAAATCATTGATAGGTGACTCAATCCAAAAACATAAAAAAGTGACTCAGTCCCAAAAAATATATATGTATAAATATAAAAATGAAAATGACAATCCCAAAAAAATCTGAAAAAATCAGAACAAAACGCAGTGACTCTTCAGTGCATGTCGTGACAGATCCAATGCTGCAAACATATATGGACAAATCCTCCTCTGACTAGTGTGCGCGCTCACCTTTAAAATTCGACCCACAAGGAGTCACAAAGCAAAGAAAGCCTCAAACGATGATTTCCAAGGAATAGATCCTCGATACAGTCAGAGAGCAAAAGGTCATCTCCAATGGCGCTGACAAACACTCATAAGCATGCTCCAGCTATGGCCATAGACCTCTGTCATCCACAGTGTTTCTTAGAAATCATCGTTTGAGGCTTTCTTTGCTTTGTGACTCCTTTTGGGTCGAATTTTGAAGGTGAGCACGCATGCTAGTCGGTGGAGGATTTGTTCATATATGTTTGCATGCACTGAAGATTCACTGCGTTTTTTTCAGATTTTTTGGGGACTGTCGTTTTCATTTTTATATATATATATATATATATATATATATATATTTATTTATTTTTTTGGGACTGAGTCACTTTTTTATGTTTTTGGATTGAGTCACCTATCAATTATTTTTGATTGATCATTTTGGGACTGAGTCACCTTTTGTATATATCAGCCATTGATTTATCCACTTTTGTCACTAGCACTTCTCAGACGGTTTTCTGTGGCTGGTATTGTCACTTATTATTTTTGATCAATCATTTTGGGATTGAGTCACTCCTTGTATATATTAGCCATTGTTTTATTCATCTCAGTCACTAGCACTGCATAGCCGATTCCCTGAGGTTGGTATCGTCACTTAGCAGTTTTTGCACCACCTTACACATCTGTATGTTCACACCTGGATGAGGGATATATTTATATCTAGCTTATGTCATTCATTTTTTCACATATCAATCACTTAGTAGTGCAGCGCCCTGTCACCTTTCATTTATTTTGTCACTATTTTGGAATACAGTTAGGTGTCTGCGGCCACTTTGTTTGTTTTTTGGGGTCACTTGGGGTAGGAAGGTAGTGCAGGAGGATCATCTCTATACTATAAAAATATATAAATTACCATTTTACAAACATGTAACTATTAGCTTTACATTACAAGGGTAGTTATAATTACTGGAAAGGATTGGTTGTATGAAGAGATTTGAAAATAGTGCTGCACATTTGTGGTGAAAAAAATTGGGATATGAGGCAGTTAATAATAATTTAATAATAACTCTGATCTTTAACCTCTACTGGGGCAATGTTTTTCTTGCTAAATCTGCATTTTTGCTGGAAAACTCAAAATCCCCAAACAATTATATATTTTCTAAAAGCAGAGACAATGGATAATAAAATAGCAGCAGTTGCAATTTTTTTAATGTGGCACGATATTTGCACAGCTATTTATTAAATGCATATTTTTATTAAAAGAAACACTAAAATGAATTTTAATGCAAACAAACACATTATACCCAATTTTTTTGTATAAATGATGGTATGCAAAATTCTCCAAAGGCATAACTTTAGCAGTCTGTAGAGGTTATCAGTTTAGAGATGACCATGAATTATGGCTTTAGAATTATTGTTCTCACTCGGTTGCGGTGATACGCCACAAGGGTGGTGCAATTTCTGTTTCCATTTGCATTGGGGTGTGTAAGGTGGTGTTTTTTAATCTTTATTTTATTATAATTTATCTTTTTAAACACTTTTTTTCTTTATTTAACCTTATTATTATCACAAGGAGGCTAATATGCCCCTTTTGTAATAGGATGGGCAAGTGACAGGTACTTAATATGGAGACATCAGGGGTCTATTAGACCCTCAATGTATCCCCTACCCTCCAATGCAGATTAGCAAGCACAGTTTGTGCTTTATTAGCTGCTTCCCCAGCAACTGTAGAGAAAGAGACGTGAATGTGCGTTGCTGGAGATTAAGCATGAAAAACAAACATGAAAAAAAAGAGGAAGGCGCCTCTAAGTGCATTATTGACAATTTATTAGTAAACAATAGATAAATTGCACTTACTGCCCCCTTCACCTCCTACATCCGACTCTGCTCTCCAAGCCTCATTTTGATGCACAGGCACATCCTGGGCTCTACTTCCTGATCCTATAGACAGAGTTTGCTGCTGGATGGCTGGATGCCCCACCTGGATCTTATTACACCACACGATGACCACACAATCTTTTTAACTATGTATCTTGTAAGTGCAATTTATCTATTGTTTACTAATAAATTGTCAATACTGCACTTAGAGGCGCCTTCCTCTCTTTTTCATTTTACTGCATTAGAGCCTTGCTTCCACTCTAAGAAGAGCTACCTCAGTGTTACTGCTCCCATCCATCCCTGATATCCATCTGGCACCTTTATCCTACAGCTACAGAGGTTGGGCTTTAACAAGCGCGCCTTATATAATATACATTTTATGAAAAATAAACATTTTATTTTGTCCTGCACTGAAATGCTTTAATGTTATTCTTGATTTTCCTGATTCACTTTATTTCTGTAGATACACTGTTGTTCTTAAAAGAAAAGTGTGGGATTTAAAAAAAAAAAATCATACTCTCCTCTGTGACTGCAGCATCGATCTGATGTTGTAGCCGTTCTCCATCCAGCTCTAAGACCGATAACTGAGCGACTCTGGGTCACAGACATGCAGAAATAAGTGCACTCCTGTGACCCAGAAGAGAAGTATGGCCAAAAAAGCTTTGGCCATACTTCTCCTTTTAATGTATTTCACTTTTCATGCTTAGAGGTGCTTATTTCAATTTTTATTAATGACATGGAAACGGAGTATATTCACGTCTGTAATGCCTCTTAACCATTTATATGCCTTGCTTGAGCAACATTCTAATATGTTGATCCTATGTCTCTTCTTTCCACAAGCGTAACATGATCAAGAAAAAATAGGATAGAAAGATGACAGTAATGTAAAGGGGCTTTTAGCAGAAACTCTGTTTGTTTTGGGAGAACTGTCTGAGAATTATGTGGATTGGGTTTCTTTCTCTTTATCACCAATGTTTTCCCCAGATTATGGGCAGTGCCAGGAGAACCTGTAAATTCTCCCCATTAAACACACTAAAGCTGGCTGTACATATATTGATTTCTGTTGTTCAGTCCACAGAAAACTAATGAAATTCTCCATTCACACTAATCAGCACAGATGGATGAATCTCTTCTGCTGACTACTGTATTAGTATGTACTGTACGAAAGCACGGGCTGTCAGAATACCCTAACAGAGACTTCAGCTATTTGGCTGCAGTCATTGTTCGGCCAACATTTTCTGCCTAACTCCTTTGATATTCATATCGAAGTCTGTTGAGCTGGGTGGTGCCCACATGGTCATCCATGGTTTGCATTTCAGCTGATCCAGCAGGAAACGACTGAAATTTGATCCATTTATGGCCAGCTCCAGGTGACACGAGCATGCATATTTATGCAACAATATTGCAATACAGCCGCTAGATAGTCAGACCACTCCTCTACATTTAACAGCTATCTAATGTCTATAACCAGATGTTTATTGCAAAATCATCAAAGGCTGGAGTAGAACTGCAGCCAAATCTTTTTCTTTTTTTCTTGTGTTGACAGAATGAGGAAGGGGAAGAAATGTTGTCAGGTTTTTTTCTGTGTGTGTGTTATCAACTTAAGCACATTAGGGGTAATTTACTAAAACTGGTGCAAAATCTGGTGCAGCTCTGCACAGAAACCAATCAGCTTCCAGGTTTTATTGTCAAAGTTTAATTGAACAAGCTGAAGTTAGAAGCAGATTGGCTACCATGCACAACTGCACCAGATTCTAAGTGCACCAATTTTAGTTAAACTCCCCACAGTGTTTGTCTCTTGTCGTGACTTAGTTGATGATCAGATCACATTTTATGGCAAATTACTCCAGAAAATGAGTTAATTCCAATGGGTTCACATACTTTTTCTTGTCACTGTAATTAAAAATCAATAAAAAATGTTTGGCCTCGTTTCTACTTTAAAGCAGAAAACTAATGAAATTCTCCATTCACACTAAGCAGCACAGATGGACGAATCTCTATTGCGAATGCTGGAATTTCAGATTTAGATAGAAGCATACATATACATGGAGGTGAGTGTAACTTACGCACTGTACTTATTGACTGAACTCCACTTGGCTGATTTGTGTGTATTTGGTCTTTATTTGCATAGGTATAGCAAAAAAAGTACCTCTTTTGGTGAGAGTATAGAAATGTAATCTTCATATATATTCCTAGCCTTTTCTTCAATCAGTTTCTTGTTTTGCTCATTCTTCAAGTCTTCACATGCCAGCCAGAAGAGAAGATTTTCTTCACTGTATTCTGTGCGTAAAAATTCCCGGAATAGATTTCTTCCAGCAGGACTTTTCATCATTTTATCAAAATTGTGAGACCAAGATATAATTTCCTCTGCAGTAGGGCTTTTGCTGAAAATCAAAATAATTACATTAACATAATTCTGTAAGCATTTGTGACTTACAAATCTTTTAATTAACTTATACTTTTACTTTACTAATACTGTAATTTACTGATTGAAAGATCAGTATTCATAATTATTAACAATATTTAATCCCTTGTGTAGCACTACCCCCTTAGGGGCAGCTGGATTTGAATTGGGTCCCCCCTATGCTCTGCACGGTTAAGCAACATGCATTTCCCACTTTGCACACTGGAGTCAATGAACAGTCTTTAAGTTTGGTTATGTGGTTTTTATCAAGGGGTGAATTTGGATGGGGTCTAGGGGTATATGGGATGCAGGAGGAACTGTAGAATTTGAGGACAACTGCTTAGCAACTATGTACAAAGATTAGCAACAGTCTCTTCCTGATGAGCACTAAAGACTCTTAGGTGTACCTCCTCAGATCCCGGATGATTCCTTCTCTTCACCCAGCTGCCTAAGGGGATGAGCAAGGGGGCCTAAGAGCTGTTAATTTAGAACAGTTCCAGATGAGAAGCTAGTTGGGTCTTACACCTGACTGACCTCTCCCCTTATCCAGCCCAGGGGGTGTAAGAGTGTTCACACTGTCCTCTCCTGTTAGCTTGGTGGGTTGGTGGCTTCCTTCAGGCCTTAGGCTGGGCTGGCTCCTTCCCTACTACACAGGCTGTCCTCCTTGGGAAACGTTGAGGCAGTTTCAGGTGACCTGCCTGTAGGTAGGCTCCCCTCCCAGGCTCGTCACTCCACCCGACACTGCACACTTCCCTCCAGGCTCTGCCACATTTGAGGGTTACCCTGGTCACCATTCCCAGCTTTCTGCCAGGGGACTGGCCAAGGTCATTAAAACATGCAGATCTGGGACTCCTCCCCTTCTCCACCCCTCTTCCAAAAAGCTCTCAGGTTTCCGGAAAGGTGGGAGGGCTCCAGAAGCCCTGACCTGTTAGAGCCTCTCAGCCTGTCCTAAGGTGAACTCACTATCTCACTCCCAGGCTGACTCATCCCAGGCTGCTACTCAGCCTCTGACTAACTAGAATCCTATCTAGGGGGCGTTACACTTGTATCTCTTAGCATGACATGATTTGCAATGACTGGTTAAAGAAGATCCTAGCAAGCTTTTGCATTTTGTCTATTCTGCCATGAGCAAAGAGGAAAATTCACCTCCAGGCTCACCTTAGCTGAATACTTGTCTTTTAGGGGCAAAACCTAATCCATACTAGAATCAACGACAACATACTGTATGTAGAATTTTGCCAATCTTAAGAAATCAGTTTAGTGAAAGAGGTTTTAAGTTGATCTTAGAGTAGATGTAAACCATAACATTTATAGTCATGTGAAGAAGTAAGTACACCCCATGGAAGCTGTTCACGTTTGCATTATTTTTCAACAGGCTAGCATAAGATCTTCATTCAAACATTCATTCAACATAAAATTGGCATGGTGTATTTATTCTTAGAATCTAAATGAGAATGAATGCAGATCTCCAAATAGAAAAAATAAGTACACCCTTACATTTAGCGCCACTTTAAATCAATCAGATCAGAATCAGGTGTTCTATATTAGATGCCAATGATTAGAACCTACTTAAGGCTAGGTTCACACCTATACAGTTTGCGTTTGATCCGTTTCCACAGTGCGTTTTGCGGTTTTGCACATGCATCTTTGATGCCTCTTTGATGCGTTTTGCATTCTTTTTTAATTACATTTTTTTCTTCTTGCTAGGCAGATTTAAAATGCAAAAGGCGGCAAAAACATGGCAAAAATGCATCAAAAACGCAGTACATGCTTTTCTGCAGCGTTTCCATTGAAGTCTATAGAGCCAAAAATTGAACTTTTCGCGTTAAAAAAAGTCCTTGACCCTTTCCAAAAAACGCACCGGGTAAAAACGCGGAGATGTGAACGTGTTCCATAGGAAATCATGTTAAATGAACTGTAATGTGTTTCTGCAAACCGCAAAACGCTGCGGAAAACGCTTAGGTGTGAACCTAGGGTAAGGAGCATCCGTTTTAAACCTCAGATATCTAAGGTGCTCTCTTTGCTATTGCTGTGTGCCATCAAAGCAGGTTGTGGATGCCCATGATTCTAGCAGATTTAAAATATTTAGGGAAAAATTATCTGAAATTGCATAGTCAGTCTACTGTAATCATAGTAATTCTATTGTAGCCATACATAGCTTGAATTTTGGTCAGTTTCGGTTTTTGGCTTGACAAATTTAGATTGAAAAATCAAAGGAGCATGATGGAAAATTGTTGGCCAGTCAGTGACTGCATCCTAACAAATGCAATTATTGTTCTGTATTTTGACAGATAAGGATGCTGGCATTTGTCAGAACACAACAGTCAGCATGGGGATGGAGAAATCAAAAAAACTGAAGAGTGTATGGCCAGTTTAAGGAAAATTATGTAGATTTCAAATGACGGAAAATTCAGCTGAGCGGCCAGTTTGATAAGATAAGTCTCAGCTTGGGTTCACACTGCAGCGGTGCGAGAAACCGCGTGACATTCCTGTTCGAATCACGTGATTCTTTGCAGTGTGATTTTTTTTTTTTTAATTTAAATATTTATTAATTTTTTAGATAAACAAGTTATACAAACATACTAATTAAAACCTTAGCATATTATCAAAACTTTTATCGTTTCCAGTCCCTAACCCCTTCTGCTCTGCATTTTCCTGTTTATTTCTGGAAATCGTAATCCCTATAAAAGAAGAACAAAATATGCTTCCATATTATTCTATGTTAATCCCCCATAACCTCTAAGGCTAGCCTTGACTTTTTGAATTCCTCCCATTTGTTCCATCTTGTATGGCGACTCTCCATCTTATCTTCATTCAAATGATAAAGTTCTTCCAATTTACATATTTGATCCACCCTATCCACCCAGTCTTTTATCTTCGGGACCTCCTGTCTCCTCCAATACTTGGGTATCAGTCCCTTCTTTGCAGTGTGATCTGAGCCCATTCATTTTGTATGGCTTAAATCGCACTGCACCCGCACGAAAAAAGGTGCAGGCATCTTTTTTTTTTTGCCGCACTGTAATCAGATTGCATGGGTGTTCACACCCATGTGATCTGATTCAGACAATCGCAGTGTGTTTTGTGACCTGTTTTGGGGTCTTGTAAATTTACCTTTGACACCCGCAGCAGATTGCATGAACTAGGTATGATTTCAGTGCATTGTGGGAAACATACAGGATTTGATGCGTTTCTCACACTGCATACATGTGAATCTAGGTTCCAAATGCCCCGAAATTTCATTGTGAGATCTGCAGGTTACTCTTACAACTGTTGATATTGCATGCATACACCTACAATCAGAAAGATATTGCATCAATTTAACCTGCAGCAACAGAAGCTGTCATCTTAGCCTCTGTTTTATCGGCAGTTGCGATGGTGCTGCACATGTGATCAGATATGACTCCAGCCATTTGATGGTTTGACAGTTTGGTTGAAGGCACAAGCAAATGTGACAGCTAGAAATCCTGGCATTCCAGGAATGTAACTGTTTTTGGAAACCATTAAATGAATGGGTCAGTTCTGCTTTAATATTTATTTTGACACTTTGAATACTCAATCATTGTATAAAAGGAAAAAGTTTGGCATGTGACAAGACTTTACATTAGTAACCTCCACTTTAGTAAATTAACCCCAGCATGTTTTGTTTTCTTTTAATGTGTGTATAAAACAATTACAGATAAAAGTACCATGAAGAATGTGGTTATTTATTTTTTGCGAGATACATGGAACTGTGATCACAATAAAAAGGTCCGTAAGGGTTTCCACCTTTGTAGCCAATTTTGAGAACCCCCACTAAATGTTTATGTGTTCCCATTCACTGAGCATACCTACAAATAATATATATATATATATATATATATAATTGTGTTCAAAATAATAGCAGTGTGTTGAAAAAAGTGAATAAAGTTTAAAATCCTTCTAATAGCTTTTATTTCCATACACACAAATGCATTGGGAACACTACACATTCTATTCCAAATCAAAACATGAAGAAAAATACATCAAATGTGTGTTGTTCCTTTAAGAAAAATGAAGAAAAGTGAATATTAGACTGTCAAAAAAACAGAGTAAGCGAGCGCTTGAATACTAACGCAGCAGCTGTACACCAAAAAAGGCACCATATAACCTTCCGAGACGTAAATATACAAAGGGGGGGAGGTGCAGCGCTATAAATACTTAATAAACAGCAAATCGGATATATAATATACTAGACAGTGACTGAGTGGTAATGAAATAAGGCCACTGAATAGTGGCTACCAAAGTGAAAAGAGTGCAAAATAAGTAAAAGAGTCCAATGGAGGGGTGCTCTTAAGATCCAAGATGATCCTTATACGTCCAATGATTGGAACCGCAGGGTGATAAGTAATGTAAAGATTGCGCACTCACCAGATACGCAATCTTTATGCGCATTTGTATATACAGTCACCGGACCTCTGGAATCATCAGACTGGTCTGGTCAGATCTGGTCAGCAACAATTTCCACTGCCTGGCGCTCGGATAGATGCGGCTGCTCTGTGGATCTGGCTGGTTTTCACCAGAGCTCAAATAAACAGAGAAGGCCACATAGTGTGATATCCTTAAAGTATTTATTTCACATACAGGCATAGGATGACATAGGATGGCAGATACACTCCAATGTGCAGAAGATATACTGACCCAGATGCGGAACAAAGATGGCCGCCGGGGCCCCTCGTGGCACCGGCGGTAAGGCGTCCAACCTACTGTAGCTCTGCCTGACGCGTTTCGAGCTAAAGCTCGTACTCATAGGGGTGCAGCTTAGTACGAGTATATCTTCTGCACATTGGAGTGTATCTGCCATCCTATGCCTGTATGTGAAATAAATACTTTAAGGATATCACACTATGTGGCCTTCTCTGTTTATTTGAGCTCTGGTGAAAACCAGCCAGATCCACAGAGCAGCCGCATCTATCCGAGCGCCAGGCAGTGGAAATTGTTGCTGACCAGATCTGACCAGACCAGTCTGATGATTCCAGAGGTCCGGTGACTGTATATACAAATGCGCATAAAGATTGCGTATCTGGTGAGTGCGCAATCTTTACATTACTTATCACCCTGCGGTTCCAATCATTGGACGTATAAGGATCATCTTGGATCTTAAGAGCACCCCTCCATTGGACTCTTTTACTTATTTTGCACTCTTTTCACTTTGGTAGCCACTATTCAGTGGCCTTATTTCATTACCACTCAGTCACTGTCTAGTATATTATATATCCGATTTGCTGTTTATTAAGTATTTATAGCGCTGCACCTCCCCCCCTTTGAATATTAGACTGTTCAAAAAAATAGCAGTGTTTGTATTCTTCTTTACAAACTCAAACATTCACTATGTAAACTGAAAAATGTTTGAAGATTTTGCTTTCCTTTGAATAACTTAATTAATATTTAGTTGTATAAGCACTGTTTCTGAGAACTGCTGTACATCTGTGTTGCATGGAGTCAACCAACTTCTGGCACCTGTGAACAGGTATTCCAGCCCAGGATGATTGGACTACTTTCCACAGTTCTTCTCTATTTCTTGGTTTTGCCTCAGAAACTGCATTTTTGATGTCACCCCACAAGTTTTCTATTGGATAAAGATCCGGGGATTGGGCTGGCCACTCCATAACGTCAATCTTGTTGGTCTGGAACCAAGGTGTTGCACGTTTACTGGTGTGTTTGGGGTCGTTGTCTTGTTGGAACACCCATTTCAAGGGCATTTCCTCTTCAGCATAAGGCAGCATGACCTCTTCAAGTATTCTGATATATTCAAACTGATCCATGATCCCTGGTATGCGATAAATAGGCCCAACACCGTAGTATGAGAAACATCCCCATATGATGATGCTTGCGCAACCATGCTTCACTGTCTTCACAGTATACTGTGGCTTGAATTCAATGTTTGGGGGTCGTCTGACAAACTGTCTCCGGCCACTAGACCCAAAAAGAACAATCTTACTTTCATCAGTCCACAAAATGTTGCGCCATTTCTCTTTAGGCCAGTCAATGTGCTCTTAGGCAAATTGTAACCTCTTCAGCACGTCTTTTTTTCAACAGTGGGACTTTGCGGGGGCTTCTTGCAGATAGTTTGGCTTCACATAGGCATCTTCTAATTGTAACTGTACTCACAGGTAACTTTAGACCTTCTTTGATCTTCCTGGAGCTGATTGTTGGCTGAGTCCTTGCCATTTTGGCTATTCTTCTATCCATTCGAATGGTAGTTTTTTGCTTTTTTCCACGTTTTTCAGGTTTTGGTTGCCATTTTAAAGCATTTGCGATCATTTTAGCTGAGCAGCCTATCATTTTCTGCATTTCTTTATATGTTTTCCCCTCTCCAATCAACTTTTTAATCAAGGTATGCTGTTCTTCTGAACAATGTCTGGAACGATCCATTTTCCTCAGAATTTCAGAGAGAAATGCACTGTAACCAGCATGTACAACATTTGCTGCCTTCCTTCCTTAAATAAGGGCAATAATTGCCACCTGTTTTTCAAAGAATGAATGACCTCACTAATAGAACTGCACACTGCTATTATTTTGAACATGCCCCTTTCAATTAGTGATTCAATTACACAGAATCAGCAGCATGCATGTCATGACTGTTGGGTCTGTTGGATTTCTATTACTCTACTACACCTGCTAGTAAATTATTTGCCATGTAGAAATATCATTTCTACCAAAAACAGTGATTGATCAGGTCAGTGATGTCTGACTGCTATTATTTTGAACACAACTGTGTGTGTGTGTGTGTGTGTGTGTATATATATATATATATATATATATATATATATATATATAATTTATATATTTTTTTTACCACTCCAACTGTTTCTTTGGAGCAGGTTTACACAAGAGGCACCTTTATATTGTTAAGAATAGCTTGCACTGTGTAATTAGGAACAGTTTAGTTGTACTGTGAATTTAAGTGTTACTAAACCCACAACCAACAGTGAAATCAGTCTCACTCACTGTGGGACCTAAGGGGTAATTCTCTGCATTGTGTAAAAATCCTGTCTTCCCTGATCCTCCCCTTGTTCCAGTGTCCCCCTCTTATCTCCTGATAAGACATATTGTGTGGAATCATTCTGCACAAGCTCAGTTTGGTGTCTATTGCTAGAGCGTTTTTTTTTTCTTGGGAGACTGCATGTGATCAGACAGAGGACAGGTTTTGCAGCCTCCTAGAGCAAAAAGAAAACTCCTCCTACAAGCTTTAACCTGTGCTCTGCTGAACACTGATAGAAGTCACAAGACTGCTATATACTGCTGATGAGTAAAGGTATTTAGCAGTTTATATTTACTAAAATAATTTCATTTCCATGTTCTGTGTACTGTGTAAGACCAGATAAGGATTGTACACCCCTTGAGGGTCAGGGACTGATGTGAATGTAATATATATATGTAAAGCGCTGCGTAAATTGACGGCGCTATATAAGTACCTGAAATAAATAAATAATACAGGGTCCTGGGTTCAGTAACACTTTAACATACAATGTAAGTATTTATTTTCATGTTGAACCTTTATTCAGGATTTTATTTTAGCAACAAGAGTCTATGATGTTTGATCCTTCAGTACTCTAATTTTGTATTTAACTTGTGAATATTTACCACTGTGATTGTGCCATTGGCAATCTGACACTGACACTTTGTGGGAACTGGCTAACTGCCACTGACATCACCAGTGACACTAATACAGTGATCAGTGCTAATAATATACACTGTCACTGTACTAATTACACTGGCTGGGAAGGGGTTAACATCTAGGGGCAATCAAAGGGTTAACTGTGTACCTCACATGTGTAATATGTGTAGTGTGTGCTGTTTTTACAAAGCAATGTGACCATTTTAAAAAAGAGAGCCACATCACTGCACTCTGTAGAGAGCCTTGTGTTTGTTTACCAACACAGGGCTCTCTTCTGCCATTCACTCAGCTAATGAGTGAGTTCCGGGCCATAAATCATTAGTTGGGACCCATTGATCAGCTTGTTCTGTGCAAATGACAGCACAGCTGGGGTGGTGGGTGTGTGAGCCCCCTACCCAGACATGCCAGATCACGTACATGTATGCAATAGTTAAAACAATCAGATAATGTTTAACCACTTCCCCGTCGCCCTATAGCAGAAATACTGCTACAGGGTGGCAGGGGTGCACAAAATCACGTATATATACGCAATTTTGTATTTCCGGGTAGGCTGCGGCTGTCAATCACCGGGTCCCGGGTAGTGATTACCTGCCGGCGTGGCCATTCGAGGCTGCGGCAGTCAATCACCGGGTCCCGGTTGGGGATTACCCGCCGGCATGGCCATTCGAGGCTGCGGCGGTCAATCACCGGGTTCCGGTCGGTGATTATCCGCTGGCGCCGGTGATTACCGAGGATCTCCAATGGGGAGGAGGGCTACTTTGTTTACTAACAGTCCTCCTCCCTGTTGGCTCCGGCACACTGCTCTGGATGGCTGTGATCAGCACAACACAGTGATCCAGAGCAGTGTGATTAAACTGAAGCACCAACACACGGCCCCCCAGTAAAACACTCCCTGCACACAGTTAACCCCTGATCGCCCTCATATTAACCCTTTCCTGCCCAGTGCCATTAGTGCAGCGTCAGTGCATTTTTTTTAGCACTGATCACTGTATTGGTGTCATTGGGGATGTCAGTGACATCAAGTCAGTCCCCCCCCAGTGGCAGAATGTCCACCGCAGTTCCGCTATGAGTTGCCGATTGCCGCCATTACTAGTAAAAAAACAAAAAAATTCCAGTATATATACCACCATTTGAAGACTGAGGACACCGCTGGACTGAGAAACAGGTAGGACCGCTGGAGGTCTGCACAGAAGAGCCGAACAGCCGGCTTCATATTCTAACACGGGGGGAATACCGGGCCGGCCGCTCCGTATTTGCTCTATAAGACGCACAGACATTTTCCCCCATTTTTGGGGGGGAAAAACGTGCGTCTTAAGGAGCAAAAAATACAGTACTTTTTTTGAAAGAACAAGTTGCTGGATCTTCACCTTTATACTCATGTCTTTTGGCACACTGACTTATGAAGGCCGGTGCTCCCTGTGACTGTGCGTGCAGCCTTGTGTTGCCATCTGTTGGTGTGTTACAAAACTAGTCTAGAAACATTTTGACACCAACTTGTAGATGGTATACACTATATATTTTGTGCCTGCTATAGCAGGCACATTATATGCCTATGATTTTAGGGCATTTCTACTGTTTGTCATGTTTTGAAATATAATTGTGTTATAGTAGGAGTTTTGTTTGAGTAATGTCAGTATATAAAATATTGTAAAAGTGTTTGAAGTGTACTAGGCCCCACCAGTTGTTTCAAATATTTTCATTAAAATATATTTAATATGTTCACAATATAATCACAAGGCATGCTTGCCTTCCTGCTACTGTAAATATGTACAGTATTTTGCCATAAAGTTGTTCACTGGTACACATGCTGCTGTTTTTCCCACTCTTATCTTATTTTCGGTGGGCACATAGTTTAAGGTCTTGCTTTGTAAACATATATTTGATTCCCAAGAAACATTGAGTTTTAAATAGCTGTTCTTAAAGTCTGATCTTGGATTGTTGGCTGCCTCTCTATATGAGGTTAAACCATAGTTTGGGAACTGGCCAAAATAAAGATGTGCTTTACCTTCCCAGAGATGGAGGATTTCCCAGACTCAGATGCTGTGGGAATCTTTGTAATCCAAATTCTTCAAATGTGCCACACTAAATTCTATGATTGTTGCAATGTTCATTAAGGTACATCTAAGGCCCCATGTACACGGGACACTTTTGAACGATGGAAACTAACTGCTGGAAAATGCAGGTTAAAAAACATCTGTTTAGCCACGTTTGCATAACACGTTTATGCGCGCTTATGAGGGTTTATGTGCGTTTGCGTTTAAAAGCGTTTTTTAAAGATAAGCACAGGAGATCCTCCCAAATGCCCAGAATGCACTGAAAAGTGGTAAATTATTAACTATTTCAGACTGTTTCAGAGAAATAGAGTAGAAGCAGAGACAGCAGTATGTGTTGAGATTGGCTTAGGTGTGAGTTGCTCAGTAACATTTCTTTTGTTTCCAAGGGTGGAAAGGTGTCTGCTGGAGTGAGTCATTAAGGCCACCTGGCAGGGGGTCTTCATGAGGAATTTGAGGTGGAAATGGTCATTAACATATCTTTTGTTTCCAAGGATGGGAGAGGTCTGAGGTGTGAATTGGTCATTACAATGTGTGACAAGCTTGGTAGGAACATCCTGTCTTCAGTGTTTTGTCCATCTGAGTACCTTGAAAATGCTTTGCATGCATTTTTCATGATGAAAAAAGGCTCTGGACAGCATCGGGAACTGAAAGAGTTACAAAAAAATTTCAACCGCAAACGCTTATAAACGCGTTTAGCTGCGTTTACAAGTGTTTTGCGTTTGAAATGCTGATAAAATTGACTTCTGAACGCAAGTTTTCTGCATTCCAAAAAACTACTGTAAACTCAAATGCCTGTAAACGAACATGTGTACATGGACACAAAGGAAAACATTAGGGTGAGTTCAGGGGCTGCTGAAAAAAATGCTGAACAGCTTCTAAACATGATTTTATCAGCTGCACGAGCCCTACGGCTTCCTACCTTAAAGTATATCAAAACGTAAGAATAAAAATTGTAATACACCACAGCTTACCAGTGATGTGATAGCTGCATTATTATTATTTCTTTATTTTCAACTGATGATCCTGCCAGTAACACACACCATATACTAGGATGACAATGCTAAATCAATCTAATGTATCTGTGGAGGAGCAGCCTTTTGCCCTAGAAGAGGAAGTGTGTTAGGGCTACAGATGACCTCCCCTCGACTCTTCTTCATGACATAGTGGGGGGGCTGTGTAGTTCACGGAGACAACCTGAGCAGGGTTGATAAGACCGCTTGAGAAAACACTGCAGACAGAACAGAACAGCACTGGATTTCTGGCAGGATCAGCTGTTATTTTTTGCACTTATTAAACAGATATAACAAAATGATTTCAATAGTATATTTACCAGACCAAAAGCGAGAAAATAAGAAATTCATTGTTAAGTCCCGTACATTCGATGAAAATATCTGAAGAATGATCGTCCATTTTTTTTTTGCATGCTATTCTCCATATCAAAAATGAAGAGCTTACTAAAGTTACGAAAATTCTTGTACGACAAGATAAAAATTCGGATGTAATGTATTGTATTGTATTTTTGGATGAAAACTGATTAAATGAAAATCATGCGATCTGGTATCGTATGAGATACATTTTCGTGCTTGTCTCTTCTAATAATTTCAGACAAAAGCTGTGTACTAATGATCAGATTATCGTACGATTGCTTTGAAAGCGTTATTTTTTGTACAGTTTTCTGATTGTGTGTACTAGGCTTAAGGGTTTACAATGTCAATCTGCTATAGGCCGGGCGGGAAACTCGCCGTTGTGACTGGGCGTCATATGATGTCCTGTCAAAATGAGCCTCTCACGTGGCCGCGGCGTGATCTGTCACCAGCTGATGACATATTACTACACTGGCCTGTTGCCAATGTCATGTGACTGCTGTGACCAATCACAGCAGATCACATGTCAATTGTATACAATGGATGGCTTCCTGTCATACCATTCATTATATACAATTGTGTTGGTCAAGGCAGTCACATGATACAGACAGGGCCAATCACAGCCCATCTGTATCATTTGATCAGCTTTGCCCAATCACAGCTAATCACAACAAAAGACTGAATTAATTAGTTTCATTCAATAACAAAGATTGCAAATATCAATGATCAATGATTCGTAGTAGCAATCATAATGTGTTAAAAAAAAAAAATCCTGATCACTTGCCCAGAGTAGTTCAATGTTACTATGGTAACATTGTATTGCTTTGGTCACAGTGTGCTGAAAAACAAAACAGTACAAAAAAGAAAAAATGTAATAAAAAATAAAAAAAATAATAGAAACATTTGAAAAAAAGAAGATACAAATTCAATTGGTATTATTATTTTCACCAAAGAAATGTACCAGAATACATTTTGACCTAAAATTATGAAGAAATTTTATTTATTTGCAAAATTTTCTAACAGAAACGAAGAAAAGTGCGTTTTTGTTTCAAAAGTTTCAGGTGTTTTTTGATTTATTTAGCAAAAAAATAAAAAACTCAGTGGTGATTAAATACCACCAAAAGAAAGCTCTATTTGTGTGAAATTTTTTTTTATAAAAATGTCATATGGGTACAATGTTGCATGACCGCGCAATTGTCATTTAAAGTGCGACAGGGCTGAAAGCTGAAAATTGGCCTGGGCAGGAAGGCGGTATAAGTGCCCAGTATTGAAGTGGTTAAATACACTTCAAAGGGAATCTGTTACCAGATCTGTTCATTTAGAATCAGCTTGCAATCACCACTGTTGGAGGTAGCGTTGCCACCTCACCCCTGTAAAACTGAACACATATTAATTACACAGGTTCTGTGGCTGATTAAGGTGGTAATTAAACTCACTTAATGCTTTATCTGCAATAAATTAGCCTCAGAACCTGTGTAATTAATATGTTTGGGTTGAAAAGGAAGAGGTGGCAACTCTAGTTGGAGGGTTCTCTGAATCCACTGCAATGAAGAGTAAACTGGAAATCACTACAGGGAGTGCCTGGCTTACTCCTGGTATCCTAATTAGTTAATTATCCCAGGAATTTACAATGTTTCTTAAAGGAAGTGTGTTATGGCTCTCTATATAATGTATATTTTTATTTATTTATTCTCTTACCCTAGGTTCACACCCAAGCATTTTCCGCAGCATTTTGCAGAAACGCACTACAGTCCATTTAACATGATTTCCTATGGGACAGGTTCACATCTCTGCGTTTTCACCTGGTGCGTTTTTTTGGAAAGAGTCAGGGATTTTTTTCAAACGCAAAAAGTTTAAGTTTTTTGGTTCTATAGACTTCAATGGAAACGCTGCAGAAAAGCATGTAGTGCATTTTTGCCGTGTTTTTGATGCATTTTACAATTTAAATCTGCCTAGCGACAAGAAAAAAAAGCAAAACGCATCAGAAGCGCATGTGAAAAAACGCACCGCATATTGTACTGCAGAAATGGATCAAATGCAAACTGCATAGGTGAGAACCTAGCCTTAAGGACTAGTAAATTACATTTTATACAGTTCAGCTTGTGCACCTGTATGTCCATTATGGACTAGAGCCATTTTAAATTTCAGCTATGGGCTTACTGATCCTGAGATAATTCTGTTATTTCCTAAGATATCAAAGTAATACATATACTGTTTATTTCAGTATAAACAAGGCTTTCACTTGGCATAATGTATATATAGTTTCTCCTTTGTATAATCATGCTAACATTTTGTTTCTATTACAAAGCATAGCAAAGTTGTACAAATTTTAATTGTGTCACAAAAAAATGAAAAGACAAACAAATGAAAATGAAAACAAAAAAGGTTTTTCTGTTAACCACTTGCCCTCCTGAGGATTTACCCCCCTTCCTGACCAGGCCATTGTTTGCATTACGGCACTGCGTTATTTTAACTGACAATTGCACGGTCGTGCAGCACTGCTCCTAAATGAAATTTATGTCCTTTTTTCCATAAAAAATAGAGCTTTCTTTTGGTGGTATTTGATTGCCTGTGCGTTTTTTTATTTTTTGCACTTAAAAAAAAAAAGACCAACAATTTTGAGAAAAAAAACAATATTTTTGACTTTTTGCTATTAAATATGTCCAGTAAATACATTTAAAAAATCAAATTTCATCATAAATTTATGTCAAAATGTATTCTGCTACATGTCTTTGCTAAAAACAAAAAATCCCAATATGTGTAAATTAATTGGCTTACATGACATTTATATAGTTTACAAATGGGGGTATATATACTTTTTTTTATTTTATTTTTTAGTTTTTTATTTTTACTAGTAATGGCAGTGATCAGCACCTTATAGTGGGACTGCGGTGGGAATTCTAACACTGGGGGGGAACTGATTTGGTGCCACTGACATCCCCAGTGACACCAATACAATGATCAGTGCTAATAAAAAGAACTGACACTGTACTTGTGACACTGGCCAGAAAGGGGTTAACATGTGCGTTGATCAAAGGGTTAACTGTGTTCCAATTTACATACTGGGCTGTGTTTGTGCTTCACTGAAAGCACACTGCTTTGCATGCCTTTGCCATGCAAAGCAGTGTGCAGGAGCTGACGGGAGAAAACTGTTTTGTTTACAAACAGTTCTCACCCCCTCCCATGGGAGATGCTCAGCAATCACCGGGCGCCGGCAAGTAACCACCGGCCGGGACCTGGTGACTGACAGCTGTGACCGCCAGTGGCAGCCGGGTAGGAAACGCGCCTCATGTGAGCTCCCTACCCGGAAATGCGAAATCACGTATATATATATGTGATTTTGCGCACCCGTGCCACCCTGTAGCAGTACCTCTGCTATAGAGTGGATGAGAAGTGGTTAATCACAAGTATTTAAAAAAAAAATCAGCAGGGCCTTACTCTTGCAGGGACCAGGTCCTGACTCAGAATCTTTGTGATAGCACTACCAATGTGGTCTGATACCACTTTTTTGTACCTGTTTGTTTTAGCTCTTTATACTAATGTTTACAGGACTGACTAGTCTTCTTTCGCATTGTAATATTTGTTATACTATACTTCAGTGAACGGAACTATGGGGTCGATTCACTAAATGCGATATGAAGGTCACGTGGCTCATTTTTTGGAAATATTGCATGAGATAATAAAAGAGTCAATTCATCAAAGTACATCTGCTAAAACAGTGAGATAAATAACATGAGATAAATCCTTAAAGTCAATTCATTAAAAAACACACACATTCGTTACTTATCACCTAATGTTTGTTGGCAGCATTTTAGAAATGTACAAAACAACAATTAGAGGAACCCTGCACTAGCCAGGACGTGAAAAGCATACAATATATCGGTGTGAAAATGTTCTGCTCTGAGCTCAGGAAGGAAAATAAATTGTAACATTTCATCAGAGAGATCATTTTGTGAATGAAAGCACACTACAATGTTTTCAGTTTCACAATATTGCTGTGTGCCTTCTGGTACAGCGTTAGCCTGAAAAAAAAAATTGCAAAAAAACTACTCAAAACGCAAACGTAAAATTTAAGATCACAAAACATAAATATGTAACGCATTTGGTAAATAACATGTTTTTTAGCGAATTGACTACTTTTGAGATAAATACCGCATGAGTTGCTTTAACTCAAAAATGAATGCAGTATGTATCTCTTAGTGAATTGAGCCCAATGTTTCTAAATATCTTTGTTTATACCTGAAGTGACGTGCTGTACCTATTCCTGTTTGTTTAAAATCAATACAAATATTGAAGAAGAAGAAAACTGCAGTAAAATAATAGCTAAGAATTGAAGGGGAGGAAGGAGTTATTAGGGTTAACTAAAATTTAAAAAAGTGTTACATAGGAAAGTTTTTTTTTTTTTTTACTTGGAAGGTCTGACATCATATGCATCATGGGTTACCACCTTGATCTGCTATGAATGAAAAAGAGAAGTTACACTGAAACAATAATAACCTAATAATAACAACATTACAGATGCTGTCAATTGAAACAGGAACATAAAGATCTACTCCTGTAAATAAAACAAGTCCTGGCTGTTTAAAACAACAGTCAGAAATTGCTGATGAATGCAAATAAAGAGCTGCAAGTGGAGGAGGAGGGGCAGGGCATACTACACAAGGCCAAAGTATTTAGATAAAGCATTTGGAGTGTGTAGCACGCCCACTGTCCATAAACGGTTAAAATACATATATTTTTTTTATTTAATCAGTTAATTATAAAACACTGAAGATAAATATTATGTATATTTCATATGCAGTCATCAAGTAAAACGGTATGCTCCTTTTCACATGTTTGCAAGGTAAGTCTTACCTGAGTATTAAAATAGAATTTTTGTTGTACTCACTATGCTTAAGGGATTGTAGCCGTGTTAGTGCACTTGTGACAGACAATTGAGTACCGTCCATGATCCTTTTTTTATTTGCACTAACATACAATTTTTCAGGACATGCTTTCTATGTGTACTCCTCTCTTCAAGGTCCATGCAGTACTAACCTGATAGTACTGCTTGGACCTTGAAGAAGGGGATGGACCCCGAAAGCTGTATGTTAGGGCAAATAAAAAGAGGATCACAGACAGTACTCAATTGTTTCTGTACTGACTATAAAGTATTTTTCTTGGAGTCCATTAGGGGACAGAGGATGTCTTAAACATTCAGGTTATACTGCTGACTACAGAAGGATTGGATACTATCAAACTAAAAAACTGTAGGACAGCTCAGGATAACCCCACCTTTTACTAGCATGCCTCAGGTTTGTGGCAATGTCTACTGAATGCATGATCATAAACACAGATGGGTGTTTATGTGAAATGTAGGAGTAACAGCAGAAGACTGCAACTCCTCAGGATTAAGCTCAACAGTCAATGACTTGAGTCACTTATGCAGGCCATAGATGGGGAGAAAAACGGCCGATTTTTCGTCCGAAAATAAAACCGGCCGATTATCTTATCGTTAGTGGACGATTTTGTCGGCCGTTTTTCGTGTATTTTGGACTTTCAGATTATCGGTGATGTTGGAAAATTTTCGAAAAACGCCCGACTTTATCCTCATTGATGGTCAAAAACGAACGATCGTTTTCCGAAAAAGGATCACAAAGGCCACAAAATGACATCATTTCCCGTTATAGGTTACTCATTAATCGGCCGATTTTCGTAATAATTGGTGGTCAGGTAAGTTTTTTAGACCGACCGATAGTTCGTTAATCGGCCGAAAATCTGCCGTTTTTCTCCCCATCTATGGCCTGCATTAGACTGCATCTCTGTGGCTGATTGACAAAAACATCATCAGAAGTGGGGGGATGCTTCCTGAAAATTGTATCGAGAGAATGCGAATGCACACAGCTGACGCTCCACCAAGCGATCAATCCCACAATGTTAACTCCTTCCTCTGCAAAAAACAGCTAGAACCCAGCCACTAATAAAATTGAGGTAGGTTCTGCTGATAGGCATTTCTGGCGCTGCAACAAAGAGCTGGGAATGTTGTACCACATTTACTGCTCATGCCAGGTACTTATGCTTTATTGGCACAGCATTCACAACCTCATCCACTCCCTCTTTGGGTCCTGGCTCTCCTTTAATCCTAAAATGTTTCTCCTGGGTCTTCTTCTGAAACATTCCATAAAACTTCTGTAATAGCAACTTTGGGAATTCCAGGAAAACTCAGGACACGAACATGAGGAAAGCAAGCTTTATTATTTACCAGCTGGGACTTAGCCAGACTCGTGTCTGCAAGCTAAGTGCCTTGAAATGCATCTTACATGGTGTATATACTAACAATTACGTCACAATGCATTTATTTCCTCTTTACTCTTTGTACCTTTTAACATACATTCTGAGCAGTTCAGGATATAGCCTTTGCGGTTTCACATTTATATAAAATATCTCCAACTGAAAGTTAGGGTGTCAGCTGCTAGACTGTTCCACAGGAAATGAGGGGGAGGAAGTGAGCTGATGATCTGGTTCTGCAAACAGATGTTTTTAGAAATGTTAAAGCTTAAAGGGGACCTCTGCAATATTTGGGTGCTGCCACACTTCCAAAAAGGTACTGGCCTATGTGTTCACAGTGTCAAGGTGTTTAGTTTCTCTTAAGTGGAAAAAAGGGAGCCTCCCTCTTTGATTGAGCTACATGAAAGGATTCGGGACATAAAGAGAATGGATTACCTAACAGCATCCCTAAACAACTCCTTGGACAAACAGAACCAAATCTGGGAATTATGGGACCTCTTGAAGAGACTCCACTCTGATTTTCCCCCTCATATTTAGAGTGGAACCTACAAGGGGGCACGCAGTACAGTTCAGTCTCAGTCTGGAACCATGTGCCGGAAGGTCATGTCCAGGCTGTCTCTGCAATATCTAGTTCAGTGGGGTTGAGATGCCGGAATCCCAAATCTAGGCTGAGGGCAACAGTGCTGCATAGCTGTTGATCAGAGAGAGAACCTCCAGCAGCAAGATAGAATCTTTTTTGTTAAATCAAGACTTTTTTCTAAGGACAAAAAGCTAGCAAAATAATAGATTCATCTTTACAGTTGAAGAACTGATGCAAACACACTCACCCTCACCCTCTTAGGACACCAGCAGAAAACTGTGGTATGTGGGGCTAGGGGTTTGTTGGAGGAGATATCTTTAGCTGGACTACAGTCTTTTTGTTTTTTTTTTGTAGGTGGCAGTATAATCAAAAGATGTAAGACTTCTAGTGTTCCTGAATGGATGATAAAGAATGAAGATTTTACCTGCATGTGCAGAAGAAGGGGTATGGCCAGAAGACATTGCAGTGGCAGCTATATGGCACCCTGAGGGCTCCAAAGTTAAAATCTGGTAGTTGTGAGGACAGATGAGTACAAGACCTGGTGGGAGGGGGGGCAGTTTTATTATATCTAAAATGACAAAATATATTTATATATGCACAGTATATATGTATATGTACTAAAATTACAGTAACCTGCTTAAAGTGTTACTAAACCCACAATAGTAAAATCAGTCTGTATATGCAGTAAAGCATGTTTGTTATACTCACTGTGGAACCTAAGGGGTTAATCCACATTGTGTAGAAAGGCTGTTTCATCCTGTCTTCTCTGATCCTCCCCTTCTTCTACTGTCCCCAATCAATCTGCTGATAGTACAGGCCTCCAGGCCTCATTACGCATGCTCAGTTTAGTGTGGATTGCTAGAGAGTTGTTTTTTTGGCAGGGTGCATGTGATCAGCACAGGGCCAATCGGCACTGTCCAGACAAAAGGTCAGGGTTTATGCAGCCTCATAGGACAGTCGGGGAGAATGAAAACTCCTCCTACAAGATTAACCAGTGCTCAGCTGGACACTGATAGAAGTCACAATACTGCTATATACTGCTGATGAGAAAAGGTATTTAGCAGTTTATAGTTAATGCAATAATTGCATTTCCATGTTCTGTGTACTGTGTAAGACCAGATTTAGTGAATGTAGGGGCCTAGGTTTAGTAACACTTTAAGAGCAATTTCCATTGACAACATACAGTACCTACATTTCAGATTGTTTTAAATTTATAGAAATATTCTTAAATGTATTTTATTTATGTTTAGCTACATTTTCAACCTGTGATTTTCATTCTGTGTGAATTTGTGCAATACTGCAGCAGGGAAGGAATTGAGGTTCTTACACATTTATCTATAGATCTTTTTCTTGCTGTACTTATCTTAGATTTTCTTTGCTGTGGGGCAGTTCTTCAAATTTTCATCTATATTGAAAGATTCTAAATCACAATAATTCAATGGGTTCCTCTTAGCCTTTGTATGTATATTTCCCATTGAATAGACAATAAATAAATGTATTATAATGTTGTTTTGTGATAGCCTCAATGTTAATCCTAAAAATGGAGGAAAATGCATTTTATTTATTGCAATTACAGCAGGCACAGGGTCCAAAAACAGAAAAGTGTACATGCAACTTTAAAAGAGGTTTAAAAAAATGTATCACATTCCTGCTCGCCAGTAGGTTACTGAGTACTTTACCACTTTCTATGCCAACTTCTGCTCATTTGACAGAGGTGATGATGCTGATATATTGTCTAGTGAAGAGGCTGGAAGGTGACATAGTAAGCTAAATTGTAAGCTAAATCCAGGAAGATGAATTACTTAAAAGCAGACATTGCATGAAAATGTCAAGTCTGCTTATCCGGTAGTCTCCTACACCTCAAACGAAAAACTTAAAGTGGAGTTCTGGCCCTCGGCCCTCCCACCCAAAAAATTAAAAGTCAGCAGCTACAAATACTGTAGCTGTTTACCTTTAATATTAGGACACTTACCTGTTCAGGGATCCAGCGTTGTCCTCACCCCGAGCCAATTCTTCAAACGACTGTTGAGTGCTGTTGCCGCTATCTTGACTAAGGGAAACAGGCAGTGATTCATAGCCAGTCACCTAGTGTGCATGGGTGCGCTTTGTGCATTAAACCACAGTCCTCTGGGACCTGTGAAGTGTCCCAGAGGGCTGCGGGGGGTGAACTTCCAGCTCAGTTCACTGTAGCAAAATGAGCTGGAGGTGGGAACAGGTACCTATCAAAACCAGGTACCTGCTTCCCCCCAATAAGTGCCAAATGTTGCAGCAGAGGGGGGGAGGCAGAGAAGCGGAGCTTCCACTTTTAGGCGGAACTCCGCTTCAATAAGAGAAAATGCATGTCTTCTTTCTTGATGTGCAGTATGACTGCACAAAACTTACTAATCCCGGGGCAGGTAAAGTAGTAAACAAATATGTCTTTTAGTGGTGTATATAGTTTTTTGTGTGGATTTCCACTTTAACTCATAAGTCATAAATACCCTTAGGCCTGGAGACCCTGCTAAGAAATGGACTGGAATGAAGCTGCTATTGCTATTTTTGTAACTCATCATCTTTAATCAAGTTAGATAAAAATTTTATTTTTTATTGTTTTTGTTTGTGTTTTTATTCACCATTATCCTATGGTGAGGCTTGCATTAAACCTGTGTGGGATATTTGTTGTATTATTATATCAGGTACAGTCGGGCTATTTTTAAAGACCATCTCTGGGCAAATATTATGCATGTGACATGTGAGTGCTTTGAAGTGCTGGAATGCTAATCATTGCATAATTTGTCACAGTCATTATAAGTGTGAAGTGTGCTTGAAATTTTCTCACACTTAGAGAAAACTATGATTTCCCATCTGTCAGAGAAACCATAACTTGAATAATCAAATTTAAAAAAGAATGGCTATTTTTGAGTCAATATTTTATAGATTGATTCAAATTACAATATTTATTAAAGGTCAGCAACTTTATCCCTATTCCCATGCGAATTGAAAAGGCTTCCTAGTTGGAAATCTGCTTTTTTCTTGGTTTCCTCTGTACAGTGACATAGAGGTGTCCTTATATTACAGTCCACTTAAACAGTATATGCCATGGTAAAATTCTCCTGCTGTTGTATATACTGCTCTGTAAGCTGAAACCCAGACATTCTACATGTATTGCATTGGCGTAACACAGAAGTAAATTTCATCACCGGGTGGCTCCGTAGGTGGTAACCACACCTCCTAATTCTGGTTAAAAGTAGATGTGAAAAAGGGGCTTCTCCACGCTGTTTCATGGAAGGGTTGTAACAAAAAGGAGGATTTCTGTTGAAAAAAATTCTTGTCATTACTTGATATACCTAATGAATTCAAGAACATCTGACCTGCATATATATTACGGGTCAGTACATAAAAAATGAGGCCATTTTGTTTTACCCCTTCCCCCTCCTATTACCCTTTTCTTCCCTATATTCCTCATGGTTCTTGGTTGTCCCAGAACAGATAGAAATTGGTTCCAGAACTGTACGACTTTCAATATGTATATATATATATATATATATTATATTGATGTTATCAGTTAATGTTAATGTATTTGCTGAAAAACTTCAATAAAAAAATATTTGAATATAAAGGAAAAAAAAATGAGGCCACTGAATAAGCGCACAACCACTTTTTTCCAGAAGAAGCTCAGCAATGGCAGCACAGGTTTTTTTTTGGTTTATAGCAGGCTTACTTCCAACTGTAACCCCTCTTTATAATAGTATCCCAGGACTGGTATAATGTTTTGTGGGTGATTAGACAAAGATGCTTTCTGCTGATAGGCAGAACCTCTTTTGTACATGCCATACCATTTGCTGTCTCCAAAAATGTGGTCAGTTTTTGGGGTAAATATGTACTGCTTAGGACAAGTGTCTCCAAACTGCAGACCATGGGCCAGATGTGGCACTTTGTTTATCTTTTTCCGGCCCTTGGGGCAATATTCCTTCCATTGATAGGAGCCACTATTCTTTCCACTAACACCAAAGACAGGGCACTATTCCTCTCACTGACACCAGAGATGGGGCTACTAATTCTCCCACTGAAGAGATGGGGAGAGAGAGAGGCGCCTCTAAGTGTAGACATTTTAAAAGAAAATTTATTGTAAACAAACAATTGGCAACTCACATAAAACCAAGAATCAAAGGCACATCAGTATCTGTCAAGGATGTTAATGTCTGCGGTGTTAGGTCATCCAAAATGCCATGTTTCTGTACAGTCCTGCTTAGTTCAGTTCCAAGAAGCCGGCTGCAAAATACAGTAGATCCAAAAGCAAGGACTGGAATGCTCGTGGAGCACAATGTGAGGCGTGATGACTTCACCGGATGGCGACGCAATTCCTGAGCATGTGCACTGCGGGTGTACTGGCAGGCGCTCTTCTTTCTCAAGCTTATGGAAGGGAATTCAATGGAGCCTTCATATATGCTTGTAGAGACCAATGCTCATGAACTTTTAAAGGGGCAACAATACTATTGCACTGGACATATTTACATACTATGAAATCAACAATGTAATGGCAGTATTGGTAATGTATTAAACGACAATAAATATCAATGTCACTTAAAACTACTCTCTTTACATAAAAACTATATCTATACAACTAATATTTAATATAAGTTCTAGTAAAATATATATATAGATTATATTTACATTTTGTAGCACCTGTTCGTTCTGAACCAAAGGAGGATCTAGAGGATGCATGATATTATTGGATCATGTTTGAAAGACATGCATAACAATGTAGGGGCAAATTTTAGATGATATATATGGAAAAAAATGTATATATACAGTATAGGGAAAAAACACAGAGAAAGATGCTAAGGCTCACATTTATTTAAACGACTGAGTTTGGAGAAAGAAAGGATTTAATCATTCAGATCGGTGTTAAAATGTATATTAAAAAAAACACTATTCATCGCACTGTCAGCAATGATAGGGTACTATTCGTGCCAATGAAACCAGATATGGGGCTACTAATACTCCCACTGAGACTAATGATGGAGTTATGAAACCAGATATGGGGCACTATTACTCCCACTGACACCAATTATGGGGCACTATTCCTCCTACTGACACCAATTATGGGGCACTGTTCCTCCCACTAACACCAGTTATGTAATTTTTTACTCCCACTGAACACCAAGCCTATGGCATTGTTTACTCCCACCGATGCCAGGGCATTTTCTACACCCACTGGCTACAGTCCAGCCCTTCAAAAGTTTGAAAGGCAGTAAACTGGCCCTTTGTTTTGAAAGTTTGGAATCACCTGGCTTAGGAGAATATAAGTAATTTGCAATTCAGAAGCATGTGAATCTTGTTAATCATCAAAATTGTAAAGTTGATGTAACCCCAATCACTAAAGGGCGTATCTTATTTTGTACATGCCATAACATGTGTTATATCCAAAAAGTGTGGCCGTTTGGGAGGTAAATATGTACTAATTAGAAGAATGAAAGTCATTTGCGAATTGGAAGCATGCAGTCCTTGTTAATCATGTAAAGTTGATGTAAACCCAACCGCTAAAAACTCATAGAATCCTAAATTTGTTAATGTCATTTCAAAAGTAACTTCTGAAATCTGTAGCTTTCATTAAAAATACCTGCTAATCCTGACATGAGAGTTCTTGTTAAGGCACTTTTTTTTATGGGATAAAAATATGTTTCATAATTGCTTTCCTGTGTTTTTACTAGGGAATCTGAAACAGTTTTATAAACCTAGCTTAAAGTTCCAATAATTATTATTATTCAGTTTGGCGATTTGTAGGTCTAAGGAACAAGTTATTGTCAAACAAAAGTCGAGTGAAGCCAGGGACTGCCACAGGGAGTATGTTAAAAAAAAAAAAAAAAAAAAGGAAGAATTGTCAGTGTGCCCTAACAGTTCCAGCACACATTGACAACATAGCTGCTGTCAGTCCATCCTTTTATAGAATGGGTGCTGAACTATTCATTCCTTCAAATGACTCAGGTGACCAGGGCAAAGGCACTGCATTTTAAGTTGTTCCTTCTTTCTGGTGGGAAAATCTTCAAACGTTTCTGCCAAAAGTTCTCAATTTCCAAACTTTGCAAATGCCAGGGATTCATCATGAACCCATGATAAGAACAAATCTAATTTTCTTCCACAATTGAAATGTGCTTCGGGTAGGGACTATAAGCAGCTGTGTTGTCACTAATTGCAAAGGCATATTCTGCTGCTACTACTAACAGGAATCACGCCTTAAGCACTGACATGCAGCTGCTGTTTGCAATTCGTGCATGTCGACAGAAGTGTCTGCAATAGAGTTGCAAGAGATAATCAATGCTAATATGCAAAAAATGGATGAAAAGAGGTGGAAACAGTATTTTCTACAAGAAAAAAAAAGACAATTGTTTATGTTTGTCAGTCATGGTTTACATGGACTTTAATTTGAAACACACACACATATATATATATACACAGTATGCCCTCAAAAAATTCCATAACCACTAACTAGCATGATTATACAGTGCACTACACTCCAATGCTACAGAAAGCTTCTCAGGAACTCTTGACATATCCTTTTTAGATAAAGCTTAGGCAGCAGGCTTAACAGCTTGCCAAAACATCAAATCAAAATAATTTACTAACCAGACTGTGGCCTTGGTTAGACACAACAGTCAAAACTAGCAATGGGCTGGAGATGTGGTCATGTTTTGAACAGCTTTAATTAATGGCTCTTTAGGTTTAAAAAGCGTATTGGACAGATAAAGCATTGTGGTACATTTGGTGGGGATGTTGTAACATGGAATAGAAACTTACCATTCTTCTACAACTTGGATGCTCTCCATTTTCGTTGTGTGTGCCATTCTTCCTGAATTCTCCCCTCTATCTTCATTCCTAACAGTGAGGCTGCAATGTAGTACAACACTTTATTTTGTCTAGGGAAAGTTAAGCAATTTAAACAGTGTTATTAAATACATAATTACCCAAAATATAAAGGATTTTGCTAGGTCAGCTTGTCAAAAATATAGTTGAACAAAAAGTGTGCTAAATGGCATGAAGTGCCTTGGGACCAATTAAAAACAAAATTCTGAGATGATATGTCAGAGCTTTCTAAGACAAGCAAGAAGTGGGAGTTATCAGGCACCTATCTAAAATAAATTGGTCTTTAATTAAGTAAAGGGTTGAAAATGGCTTAATATGTCTTCACAACTCTGTATCTGGAATACAAGACAGATAACTGCAGCAGTTTTACAAAAAAGCTTAAAATCTGAGAAAATTTTAAACTAAAGCGTATTTCCACTTTTGCTGTCAAATGTGAGAAAACCCCACTATATGTTTGTTATGTGTGACCATTCACACAATATTTCTTATCTTTTAGATGTTTCCATGGATATGGCCATATCTTCTGAATTTTTTTTTTCTTCCATCATGGGTGGAAGGAAAAAAAATGGCTTGATTCCTCCATCAGTGTTGATGGGGGAATCCCTCCTGCAGTGCTATTTGTGTTCTGTCGGCGGGGAGACATCCTTGCCACAAGAATGCAATGATTAGCATTGCTGGTTGAAGCTGACTACACTAATCATTCAGGAAAAACCTGACAGGATGGTTGTACACAAATCAATTTATAGATCAACCTGGTTACAACCAGGGTGCCCATACATGGATCAAAATTTGACCGGTCCCTGCTTAACCGACTAAATTTCCATCCATGTATTGCCAACTTAAGAATTTCTAGACAGTCTCAGTGTCTCTGTTAATGAAGGACAGTCTCAACTATCCCTCTATAATATACGTATAATATAGGAGGGTGGTTTCTACATTTTTAACCCTTTGTTAGGACAGACAGTGGTAAAAACTAGTTTACAGATAATAACAGCTGCAAACACAGTACAGACAGAGTTAACTATGTCAGACATTAGAAATGGCAGAAAAAATCCTCCTGCGCTAAAATGGGGCCCTAACACTCAAGCTGCTGACACTAACCTCTTACCTAAGTGATTAAAGTATGAATATATATATATAAACAGTGCAGCGCTAAAATGAATGTGAATAAATATAAATAAATAATACCCCCAGTGCACAAAGGGGTTAAACTATTATCCAGTGCAACACGTGGATTCCCAACGGGAATAATGAATGTGTAAAAGTGACCAGTGTCCTCACAGACACTCAAGAAAATACCTCAAACAACACTCTGCCGTGATACATACAAAAATTACACAATATTAAATACAGCAAATAAAATGTCCATAATAGTGCTCAAAACACAATATTCATGCAAGTGCTGCTATGTGTTCACTCCGTGCAAATCCTTAGTGGCCGAAGTGCCCCCTCACCTCCTTAAATCGACCCTACAGGGTCAGCTCGCTCTGAGAATTAAGACCACTCTGGATGGCAACAGGATCCTGTTCAAATCCACTCCCAAGTACTCCGATTCTTTAATGCACCGCCCTGTCAACAGCATCCTCTCCGGATCATATACAAACAAAGAACCTCCATAGTGTAAAACCGTTTTTCATTTGGATGTAAACAGTAAAGGAAATTGCCCACTCACATGCTCCTTCTCCTTTAACACAGCTCTACTACCTCATGCTAAAGATGTATTGCACAGGTACAGGGATTTCCAATATGGCCCCCACGCCAGAAGTGACGTCACCGCGCACCCAGAAATACCTCCTCGCGTACTGACGCGTTGCGTCACGCTGGACACGTGACTTCCTCAGGGTCCCACTTGGGAGTGGATTCGAACAGGATCCTGTTGCCATCCAGAGTGGTCTTAATTCTTAGAGCGAGCTGAGCCTGTAGGGTCGATTTAAGGAGGTGAGGGGGCACTTCGGCCACTAAGGATTTGCACGTAGTAAACACATAGCAGCACTTGCATGAATATTGTGTTTTGAGCACTATTATGGACATTTTATTTGCTGTATTTATTATTGTGTAATTTTTGTATGTATCATGGCAGAGTGTTATTTGAGGTATTTTCTAGAGTGTCGGTGAGGACACTGGTCACTTTTACACATTCATTATTCCCGCTGGGAATCCACGTGTTGCACTGGATAATAGTTTAACCCCTTTGTGCACTGGGGGTATTATTTATTTATATTTATTCACATTCATTTTAGCGCTGCATTGTTTATATATATGTCAGACATTAGTTCACATCAGTCCCCCTCCTAAACATTACAAAGCAGGGAGAGCATGTAAGGATTTTTAAGCAAGTAAAAACCACTTAAAAACAAAATAAAAAATTGCTGGTTACCTTTTTTAAGTTCTGCTATGTTAATCGGAACTTATAACAAAGTAGGTGTTAACCCAATTTGGCTGCAAAAAGTGGAAATATACTTTAAAGCTGAACTCCAGGCAAACAGCTAAACAGACAGTTGAAATACAATATTAAAGCTGTTGTACCTGCCAATGGATTACATGTTTCTGTCCATCATCCTTTCAGGAGGTTTGCACACCCCTGCTAAACAGCAGAGTAGGGTTGGTGACCTGACTTTTCTCTACTGCTGTTAAACAGCACAGCTAAAGCCAGCCATAGATGGTTCGAGACACGGCCGGTTCAGCAGGGACTAGCTAAGATTCGAACCATCTACGGGCAGGCTGAATGTGCCCAATTTGACTGTTGTACGACTTAGGTGCAGCCAGTCAGTTGGATTTTTCATGCGATTATTGCTGGCAGCTACTGTATAGCCAATAGCAATAATCACTATGTTCTCCTAGCAGGGATGGCTACCTGCCCCCTTGCCAGGAGAACACAATAGCTCTGTGGAAGGGATTCCTTGTCAAGACTGACTGTGTAGATGGGGGAATTGACTTGAGCAATTTTACTTTCTGCAACCTGTGACTGCAGGAAAGAAAGTTGCATTGTCCATGGCCTGCCTAAGTGTACTTTATTACCCTGACCTGTGACTGAACAATGAAGGGAAAGCAGCAAATTAATTACTCATCACTCCCCTCCCTATTCTCTTGGCAGCATGTTTATTGTCATGTGCATGCAGCACACCTGATTGACACCTTGTGCTGCCCCTGCCTCTTTGGAACACTCATGCTGCATTATAAGCTAAGTGAAGTTAAAAATATCTTCAAGACCTAAGCTGCCGTACAGAAAAATCAATCCAAGGTTCAAACTAAACTCTAAAAAATAACTTGTCAGAGCATTCGACAATGCCATCACTGAGTCAACTAATTTTTGCTTGTAGGCCCTAAAAATAACTATCCAGACCTGCAAATGAAATTCTAACTATGAATGGCCATCTTTAGAAAAATCATGTTAATTTACAGTGTATCTAAGGGCATTTGTTTTTCAAATTTTGGATAGAGTGGAGTCTCCTTGGAGATTCACCCTCTCTATTTGTCCCGATGACCGTTATCATCAACATGAAAAGTGAAAGGAAGTTCCAAATTTTAAGTTGTCCGAAGAACAGGTATAAAATGGAAATCTTTCAATGGGGACATTAGTTCTGGTGACCCTGGTGAAAACAAGGAATTTCCTCATTTTGGAGGGATTTCCTCTCCTATTTGGTTGTGGCGATTAAACAATAAGTGAAGGGAAATGTCCCCAATGGGACACAGATGGCGAAAAGAAAATCTGACAGGGGTTATAACATTCCCTTATTCTATCCAAAATGAAAGTTTTGCTTTTAGTTCAACTTTAAATTTTTCATGCTATCACATGGTTGGATATTCAAACTCAGCAAAGCTTCACTTTATTCCCACAACCACATGAAGCACATTGGCACTTTTTGTGCAACTTGCTGTGCCCTGGACTGCATCTACCACCTTTTGGAAACCAAGTGAAAAAACAATGCTATCAAGTGGCTTCCTATGTGCCGACCATATCTCTGCACTGGTGTGAACTAACAGATTCCTTCACCCACACAAATGAGGTGGATAGTGGAATACACTGATCAGCAGCTGCAGCTGATTGGCTGCTGATGCTGTTCAAGAATAACATTTCCAAAATGTCAATTCAACAGAAGTTGATACAAAAATCTATTTGTGTCAAGTGGGGATGGCCACAAACTCGTCAAAATTTACCAGTCCCTGCTGACCCAGACAAATTTTGATCAGTGTACAGTATGGTCACATTAACACTATAAAGTTAGAGTTGATGTAAAGACATCAAGTCATCCTGAACGGTCTGCTTTCTAAAACATACAGTATATCAGTAACAGTGTCTCAGCAGGGGATTTTTCTTCTTCAATGAGAAGTACCTGAAGATTAGGTCTATAGCATGTGCAGGGGCGGACTGACAACTCATGGGGCCCCCAGGCAATAGGGGATCATGGGGCCCCTGTGTCCTTGCCCAAACTCAAAAAAGCCCATGAAAAAGGTACCAGGGGTATCTCATGGGGCCCCCTACTGACCCCGGGCCCTCAGGCAGTGCCCGAGTTTCCAAATGGTCAGTCCACCCCTGAGCATGTGTAAAGTAAGAGAGTGCTAAGCAGCTTCAATAGTAGATGCTAATCAGTAAAAATGTTAAGTCGTATCAAAAATCATTTTAATTAGTTAAATGCATGTGCTGTAAAATGTATTTGCTTCTAATGCTGAAGTGTTACTTTAAAGTATATGTCAACCCAATTAGTAAAATTTCATATACGCGTGAACATATTCATGTGATTGCAAAAGCCATTTCAATATATATTTTTTTATTACTTGGAAATGATCCTGCAATGAAGGTCCGAGTTTAGACATTAAAACTTAAAGATAACAACGTTCTGTCCCAGTTTCCCAGTTGTACTCCTGTATTGTCAACCTGTCACATGCGCTTCCAATGGAGGCTACAAGTGGCTGTTTTAAAACACATTAGCTATCGTCCACCAGTTGTCACCATTGGAAAGCTCTCTCTTAGAAATACCATGCCATCACTGGAATGCATGTATGTAGACAGTAAGTGACTGCACATAGGCTAAAAAGGATAAAAGACATAAAAACAAACATTTTATTTAGAAAGTGGCAATTGTTTAAAATTCACAAAATGTTAGCAAACTAAATAGCTTTAAGTAAGGTTTACATCTATTTTAAGGAAAACTTTTATGGTAACTGTTGCAGTGTAGTAAAGTTTGTGCACAAACAGGATGTTATATTACATGAAAAATGGTTGTCCTTAAAATACAGACAATTTTGTTAAACTCTATTAACAAGCACAGGCAGCACTTATACCAGAACAGAACAATTAAAACACAGTGATAAATAGGAGATGTTGCATTTATATCTGTGTAAACAGAATTATAACACCATTCCTCCCCATAAACAGCCTTGCCCCATGATAAATTGTACCCCTCCACGACTGTGCCTGGTTTTTGTTAACATGAACAAATTTTATATTATGTAGAGTATGCTCTGTTAGCCAACAGGGGCTACAGTTTGGCAATGATGAGCCAAGACTTTATTCTCCAACCACTCCTCCTCCTCCAGTAGATCAGTCTCCTTCCATTTCTTCTACTAAGTCTTCAAACTATGACAGTCTTCTGTTGTATTACATATTATAATTATTATATACTGCCCTTTAGAGATATTAGGGGCTGCATATGGAGACAACTATACCTTGTTCATTGCCAACCACTGGCCTAGAGCAAGCAACGTTCAGGTCCACTTTAAGCTGGACCCTCTTAAAATAATTTCTATAATGTTTTTATTCTTTCTGGCATGAAAACAAATAAGAGTGGTCAGCTCTTCTACCTCTGACAGGACAATTTATTTTTAATTTCCTTATAGACAGTGTGTTTTAAATGGTAATTTAGTTATAGGTAGAACCTAGTCCACTCCTAGCTTCTTAGATGTCTTTGACACTCCAAAAGCAACATAATGTATATTTTGCCAAATTTTGCCAAATGCAGAAATCCTATTAAAAAAGTCACAGACAGATATAAGAAAGGTGGTTTAATCCTCCGGCATGCAATAGCAACTGAAAAAAATGTTTTTGGTAAACTTCAAAAAAGTCAGCAAAAAGTCAACATTTTACTATATTTTTAGCTCTCTGTTCCTAAATGTAGAAACATATATGCTTCTGTAGGACCTAAAAGATGACTATAACAATGGGATCTCCTCCCTGACCTTAAGCCCAATTGAAGACTTACACAAATTTTTCTCTTTATACTCCAGTACTGCGGTATGTTTAGTATGTTCAGTATGACATAGATGTATAACACCCCACACCCTACATCACATGTGTTAGACCCATTTTGCAAGTACTCTAACAGAAAATGGAGTAAAACTATGAAAATGAAGGTTGTTAGTATAATGTCGGATTCTCTATTCCTATCTATACTTAAATTGGGCTTTAAGTGTGCTTTAAGATTGTAAATCTTCTCCTTTTTTATTAAAATAACAAACATGGTATGCTTACCTGCTCTGCCCGGTGGTTTTGAACAGAGCAGCCCCGATCCTCCTCTTCTGGGGTCCCCCACTCCTGACTCTTCCCCTCCGCTGAGTGCTCACCATAGGAAGCTGCTTCCTATGGTGGACACTTGTGCGGGCTTGCTCCCTAGCTGGGCTATTTGTGTTTATTCAGACACACAGCCCTGCTCTCTGCTCACAGGTTTTGACTGGCAGCAGCAGGACCCAATGGCTCAAGTCATTGACAAAGAAGAATTATTGCAGGGGACAGCGACTGAGAGGAGGTGTATATGGCAGCCAGATATACATTTTTAAGCTGCTGGGGAATTTTTAAAAAGTAAAATAAAATTAGCCCAGAATTACTGAAAAACCCCTAATTCCAGTACATCCCAAAGTCTCTAGAGAGTCAGCTATGCAAATAGAGATTTGCAGGGTTGTAAAAATGACTCAGACACCGGGCATTGCATTATGGCATAGGATACTATTGTGCCTAAGTTCCTTTACCTAGAGAAATGGTGAATAAGGGGGCCGGAAACAGCATTGAGGTGCCAGATTATGCAGTCAGCAACCAGCTGCTGCTGTCATTTTGCCATTTCATTATATTTTTGGGTTTGCTTCATGGCAATAACAAGCAGTTATCCACCAAGGTATGACTAAACACAGAGGATGTCAAAAATGTAACACTTCTAGTCAACAACGTATTGTTATTGTCAAATTAGTTAATACTAAGTCATAAATAGAAAAAAGAATCAACTATGTGGCAGCCCTTTATTAAAATTAAGTGAAGCAATCATGGCTGCCAGAAGCAAGAATCCCTTGCCTGATTGTAGAATAAAAAGATAAATGCAACAATTGTAGTAGTATGTAAAGGAATCGTGCGACGGTCCCTTGGAAGGATAGTGCATCATAAGGATGCCTGAGGCAAGTTATTAGTGTCTGTACTTACTCAGCAGGCCTTCTGAATGCAATCATGTACTGTGTAATCAATTCTACCAAGACTGATGCGTTCAAAGGCAAGGCTTGATGCATTATATGTTCCTGAGCTGTCCTAACATTACCAGAATTGAGTATTTGGATTTACCGACTGGTCTTGTAAAGTTTAATTGATCATGCATTTTCTAACATGTTCTATTGGTTTGGTATGAATTTTGTTATTAATAAATAAATTAAGTTGAATTATTTGACATTATATATTTTTTATTTGACAAAAAAGGCCTGTTCACACCAGTGCATTTAAGTATGGTTTGGTGCAGTGATTAAAATTCTTCTTGCATCGTTGATTCGCTTTCATCAAAACATGCCTTACATAAAGTTCAATAGTAATGCATGCAAAATGCTTTTGAAAGGTGTGAACTGGCCCTAAGATGACTCTTGCAGCTCTTCCTCTTTTTTGCTCCTCAAACACCCCATGTGCGGTTTTGAGGTGGTTGATAGGTGTTTGCCAAGCGTTAAAACCGCACCACAAATGCCTATAATGAAGTTAAATGGTATTAATGCTCTGCAACCGTCTCGCAACCACTTCACAACTGCATCGCAACCGTTTGCGGAGCGGCACCTTAGACTTGAATGGGAGGCTTCAGCTCCTCCTGACGCGACACGAGGTGTCAGTTTTGCCGTGACGCTAACGCTTCAGTGTGAACAACACTGTGTGCTGCCATGTGCAGAATTTACATAGGCGTTTGAGAAGCGTTAAAAATGCTTCCCAAATGCCTGTCTGATGCCTGCTGACAAAGCTAGTGTGAACCGTACAGTGGGGTCCAAGTGCCCATTTTTGCTTACGGGTAGAAGAAATAGGTGTAATATATACCTTATTCCTTGCATCAGTAATCAGTCCTCTGCATCCTCTTCTCTATGGGGCACCTGACTGCAATCACACTCCTATTTCCTCTACACACAATGCAGCATTAAAACCCGTGCATTGTATATTATGATGCATAAGAACAGTGCATAGATCAGAGCACCAGACAGAGAAGAAGAGAGCGGCAGAGCTGGGCTGAGTCAAGGGTAGGTAAGAAGCTCAATCTTTTCATCTCCCCTTAGATGTAATGAGCATTTAGCCCTTGCAGTGCGGGGGGCCACTGCAAGGTTTTTTTCTTCTAGCCCAGATGTTGGGTTTTAAAGTGTTTGTCAGGAAAATAAAAAACATATTGGGGTTTATTTATGTGGCACCCTCCTAGTTTAGCTAGGGGGAGCTGGATCCTAATGGTTAGACAGGAGCTGCTAGCAGCTCAGGTGTAGGTCAAATTGTGGTCAGGGCTGAGAAACTCTGCAGTCCAGCCCCTCTGGAATTTCCCCCTGCTCTGAGGTTTTCGGAGGAGGGCCTTGGAGGCAGTGGGTGGATCTGAGGAGTGGCTGGCTGCACTCTTGAGGGACCTCATGTGAGGCTAGAGGAGGAAGGCTGTCAGGAAGCCTAGTGGAATGGGACCTGCCTTAGAGTCTGGAGCTGAAAAGGCGGAAAACTTGGAGCTCACTGGCCCCCTGAGCGAGGACCATCTGTATGGCAGGGATTGAGCAGCCCAGATGATAGGTCTGGTAGCAGCGGCCAACCTGCAAATGGTACAGGAGAGGATCTGAGTGAGTACACCTGCACCCTCTGGGTGGATAGGGGAAGGAGCACTCTGGTGGGAAACCAGATTAGCCCCCTACTAGTGACTGTTCACCATTTAAAGGGATAGGAACCAGATCCCCTGCTTCAGAAAATGTCTCCAGATTGCTGGGTGAAGAGCGTGTAAGCTGATTGGTCTATGCAGAAGTTCAATAGATTATGAGTGAACCAGCTTTAGTAAATAAACCCCATTCTGTACATCTCTCCAATACAAGCCTATTTCCCAAATGTTTTATCCCTCTAAAAGGTACTGCAAGCATACAAAAATACTGAACTCCCAACTTCTTATAACAGTACGGTGCTTTTGCTACACTGAAATCCCAGCCTGTGATGACAGTCCAGCTTGATGGCCTACAAAATGTCACCTATCCCTGCCCCTCCCTGTCCCACTGCCCACACAGAACTCTTGAGAGATGAAGGAAACAAACTCTTAAATAGCTGCCCCTATAACAATTCTGAAAGAGGCATGGTGGTGATGGTGTCACAGGGAATAATAAACCCTGTTTCTTGATAAGGGAACAATGTAAAAGAAAATCATGCTGGACTTGATCTAGAGAGGGACAGGAAGGTTTATGGGTAAATACAGTATGTGCAATGCCGGAACATACATTTTAAAGTTTCTCTTAAAAAAAAAAAAAAAATATATATACAAATAATGACTTTTGGAAGCAACTTCCATGGCTGAATCACCCCCTCCAGTCCCCCTTGCCTAACAGGTTAGTTACTAAGTTGGTTACTAAGCTTGTTGCTTAAGGACCAGTAGTTTGATGTTGGAGATGACTGGTTAGAAAACACCAATCTCATATCTAATGAGGTCAGATAGGATTCCTAAAGGAAATCTGTCAGAACCTGAAACATATACAAATAGTGTTGCGCTAACTCATATATACATAACAATCCATAAAAAGTTCAAATGTGATAGTTCAATCAAAATATGAAATATAAATTAGAAAAAATATATAAAGTGCTTAAATGTTGAAAAATCAATAAAGTGCTTGAATGGTGAAAGAAAAGTTAATAAAATGTGCTCCGGACAAATTAAGTCTTTTCAAAAGACACAGTGCTCCACCTTGACTTAGTGTTCCTCCACCTAAAAATATATAACGCCCCACGCGTTACGCCACCAACCACGTGGATTCATCAGGGAAAAAAGTGTGGGGCGGAGCCTAGTGACGTCATTGCGGGCTTTTTAAGGAGCGGGAGTTTTACATTTTAAATTGATGTTACTGCTTCTATCATGTGAGTGACACTCCGGAACAATTTTATGTGAAATTAAACAGTATTACACTATGGGAGATGTCCTCTGTTCTTTCTGTATGTGGAGGTAAGCTAAGAAGAGTCCCGTACATACTGTCAGTGAAGGGGTGCCTGTCATCAGCTCTCTGTTGCCATCTAGATCATCTTTTTGAGATTACCATGTTTGGTTGACCTGTATTAATTTATGGGTCCACGGTATGAGGTGAGCGGCCATCTATATATTTTTAGATGGAGAAACACTAAGTCAAGGTGGAGCACTGTGTCTTTTGAAAAGACTTCATTTGTCCGTAGCACATCTTATTGATTTTTCACCATTCAAGCACTTTGATTTTTTTCTAATTTATATTTCATATTTTGATTGAACTATCACATTTGAACTTTTTATGGACTATTATGTATATGTGAGTTAGTGCAACACTATTTATATATGTTTTATGTTTTAAGTGTGGGATCACCTTTTAAGTGTTATTGTAGCTGCTCTATTTTATCATCTCATTCACAAGTTTGATGTTTTATTTTTTTTGTCAGGAACCTGGGTATTTAAAATTGATCCTATGAGGAAAAAATTAATAATCAGAGGTTAGTGAAATCAGAAAGTGATTAGTAGACTTAGAAAGACAAATCTTAACTCAATTAGCAATCTTTTGCAAATCTCGACTCAACTGTAAAAGTTGAGCTTGGATCTACCTCTTCTTAGGTCTCTGATGCTTAAGTATCATGAGCAGCTTCAAAACCGATGGACAGACATGAGGGGTGGAGGCAGGAGATTAGGCCTGCCTCTTTCGTCATCAGGTTCCATACCTACCTTTTTACTGTCAAATGCCAGAGCATTTGTTGGCTGCCCAAGCTTTGACTTTTGACAGAGAAATAGCAGAAAGCAGGGCTTAACAATAGGAGGGAGAAGGTCTTAACCTCAACATGGAGGAAAGTTGAAGCCCTTTATATGACCTGCAGCTGAAGCCTACTTAAAACACAAAAACAATTTGATTGCAAGGTTTTGTGCTCTAGCATGCCCTGGATTTTTTGAGGTCCGAGAACCCCTGGTAACTGCACTACATTTTTGGACATTTGATGTTTTACTTTCTAGCTGGTCCCTCTGTTCAATAGAGCAAATGATACACTGAAGGGCTAGCGCCAAGTGCACTGTAGAAAACCACATATATATGTAAAAACCCTTAGCTGCTTTTTTTAATTACATGAGGCACATTAAGAAGTCTGGGAACCTTTGTCATATTCACAATAAAACATTAAATCAAAGTAAAAAAATCGGTATTGTATTAGGGAAACATGAATATCTGCACCAAAACAACAGTTCAGACTATGACTGCAGTGCTACAGTAAATTATATACTTAATCATCAGTTAATTTATTCCTTTCATCTTTATTATGTGACACAGGTTTTTGCTGCTAGCCCTTTGGTAGCTATCATCTCAACAAGGGCTGTGAATACAATCTATGAACTTTACTGTTTTGGCCCCAGAGGGATTAAAAAGAAAAAAGAAGCCCATTTATGTGTACATTTTTATGTATTCATATATCAGGAGTGAAAGCTAATTATCTCATAATCTAATATCAGTACATCTTCTGGGGAAAACACACTCTTTGTGGAAGAAAGCTAGTTATTGAATAAAACTAGAACATGTACATAACCACACAGTAAATTTCTGGTTGAATAGACAGCATATAACTATGAAAAGCATAGAATTGAATATAGAACTAAATTGCTGCTGGAATGGAAGAAAAACAATGCCCCCAGCCACCTCCATTCCTAGCATCCCAATTGGCAAAATTGCTGGCTTTACAGCTGCTGCTGTTCCAAACTAAAGTTTGACTAAAGATAGCCATACATGGCTCAGTATTCTCTCATTCAGCCCCTGGGCTAACAATGTGGATGGAGGAATTTCTACAGCAGGCTACTGTATTCAGGGAGCAGTGACACCCACAGCTGCCTAATTACAACAGCACTGACAACCAGTGGCTGTATCTGATAAGATGCATTCACTGTGTGTTTCAGGTTTAACCATGTTTTTTAAATCAACCTTTGTTGAACTGGGTGGTGCTTGCAGGGCCATTTGTGGCTCAAATTTTGGCCAATTCAGCAGTTGGAAACAATTTGAGCCGCCCATGGCCAGCTTTACAATAGGGCTCTACATAAACCTGATGATAAAGGCACTGAAATATTTTTCTTTAACTAGAATTGGGTTCTTCTGGTGTGGGTTTTTCTGGTGGCAAGCAGCCCGTTTAATTCTGGCCACTTCTTGCTTACGACCATGGCGAAGGGATTGACCTGTGTGAATCCAAGGCAGGCAAAAAGTACAACTGCCTCATACATGTTTGCATTATAAGGTTTACATAGCCAGCAGTAAGGAAGATGGAGAGAACCCTAATAAAAATCAGTCTTTATGTCCACTTTAAAGGACAGGGGATTATTTATGACTAAACAAAAATCCTGGAATAAGAGTTTGCTAACTAAAATAAACTTCTGGAACTGTTGAAAAATAGAGAACAAAAACTCTCTAGTGTGAAGGTTTAACGCAACAAAGTTTTCTAGGCAGAGAATAAATTCCAGCATCTATGATCCAGTAATATTTAATATTACAACATGCGTGTTTGCTTCACCATTTGTACTTTGATTGTACATGTATTAGCCTGGGTTCACACTGATGTGTTCCGGAATTTGCGCCTTTTTCTGTGCGAATTCCGCACCACTTCAGAATTGCACCCCATTCATACGAACCACTGCGGGTGAGTATGTTAAGTTAACAACACCCTGAAATCGGGTTCAAAACGCGGTGCGACGTGCAGAATCAGATCGCATAGGTGTGAATAGCCATGTGATCTGATTCTATTGCGGACCAAAAAAAGGGTCCTGCACCTTTTTGGTGTGGGTGCGGTGCGATTAGAGCCATACAAAATGTATGGCTCCAATTGTACTGCGCACAAATCGCATGTGATTTGCACAGGAATGCAGTGTGGTTCCTGTGCGAATCACATGCGTTGTACCGCACCGCATATATGTGAACCCAGGCTTAGTGTTCTTGTAACAATTAATTTGAGCAGTTGATTACTGGGAAGTAAGATGACACCACAATATGCTCTCCTATTTATAGTGGATGCCGCACAGTTTCCCTCAATATATCACACAGCTTGTGTATAGCTCAGTCAGAATTCTTATGTGTGTGGTGAGGAGCCCTCAGACATGCTTGTCCTGTGTACACACCGGCCTCTGTACAGACAATCCCCTCACATAGCACCTTCAGACAGGAGGCCACATGTAGCACTATGGACAAGGCTCTGCCCCCCTGCACTCAGCTCCTTCCCCTGGAGCCCACAGTGTGCTCGGTGTCCGGAGCTGTCCCCTGCCGTGCCCCCCTCTCTGGAGCCCTACACCAAGTAAGTGTCCCTGGACAGGGGAGTTCATCTCACTGTGTTCCTGTAACTCATCTTCATCCTACAACTTCCATCCCATTCCAAAGTCTTCCCTCTGCACACACAACAAACAGCACAGCCTGGGGATCTACCGCCAATACTTGGGGGGGGGGGGGATAGAGTCTGGATGGTCGATGTGACTGATTCATTTGGTGGTTCAGATCATAATAAGTTGTGTATGGTGTGGTCAGTCTTCACACCAGGAATGTGGCAGGCTGCATTTTTTCGCAATGTGCTGTGCACAAGTGTTTAAAAACACAAAGCTCACAGTCTTTGGAAAAAAAATTGTAAATAAAAGGTGAAAAAAGAAAAACGCATCTGAACACATGCAGAAATGCAATGCAATAAATTTCCATTGCATTCTGGTGTGAACAGATCCTCAGAAGTCAGCTGACTTGGGGCTCATTCACAGATTGGAATCTACCAGAAAAAGTTCCAAAAAAGCCCCAGATTTGTACCGTCCAATGCTGAAAGACCCAAAACTCCTAGATTGTTTATTAGGATATGTGATTTATCTGACATCCAAGTCTGCTTCTCTCTCTCTCACTGGGGGGGGGGGGGGGTGACTGGGGTGCGCACGATTTTTGTGTTGCCTGGGGCAGCACAAAACTTAAATGTACCACCCACTGGATACTGTACCTCGCGACACCACAGATAAATTGGCAACTTCAGTCACAGAGGAACAAGCTAAGCGACACCAACAATTTGCCCTCTTTGAAGCTCAGTGAGCTCTTACATAACTCCGTATTACTAGTAGCGCACGCAGTGAATAACAAAAATGAGGCTTCCCACCTGTTAGCTAGAGAGCAAAAGAATGTTTCCATATTTTTGTCCAACCCCTGTATGTTTGTCTCAGTGATGTTTGAATCTACTTACTGTTGACTGACTCACTATTCCAAGCATCAACCACGCTTTTGGTAAAATAATACTTTCTAACAGTTTTGAACTTTCCTCCTGCTGGTTTGAGGTCATGTCCCTGTGTTCTTGATCTTGGCTTCATACTGAAAATACTACTCTTACTGAACTTTTTATATCTCCCCTTTCCCCTTTTTTCTGTACATATTGATGTTCTTTTTCTCAGAACTTTCACCATTTTTGTTGCCTGTCTCTAGACTCATTGGGGTTGATTTACTAAAACTGGAGAGTGTAAAATCTGGTGCAGCTGTGCATGGTAGCCAATCAGCTTCTAACTTCAATTTGTTCAATTAAGTGTTGACAATAAAACCTGGAAACTGAATGGTTTCTATGCAGAGCTACACCAGATTTTGCACTCTTCAGTTCCAGTAAGTCAACCCCATTCTGTCTTATCAGTATCTTTTTGTAAGTGGGGTCTCCAAAATTGGACATGATATTCTAAATGAAGTCTAACTAAATATCTATATAGAATAATCAGGACTCCTGACTTCCTCCTGCTGATGATCCCTAAAGCGATGAATCCTAAAATTGTATTTGTTTTTCCCAATTTCTGCAACCAATTCTACAAATATGTACACATGAGTACTTACTATTATTTTTTTAAACTCCCCCCACACTACAGGTATTATAATCAACATGTCCTGTGTCTTGTAACCAGGAGAGATGACCAGAGAGCGTATATATTAAAAAAAAGGTTGATTCCCCATGCTTGCATTGCAATATCATTCGTACAACCTTTACTTACTGGTATATTTGCTATATACACTACCAGTAAAAAGCTTTAGAAGACTTCTAATGTTCATATTTTATTGAAATGTAAACATTTTTCATCCAGTGAATAACCTGAAATGGTACAAAGGTAAGCAGTAAACTGCCACAAAAAGGATTTTTTAAGTCACAGTTAAATCCTTTTCTATGCATTCATTGAAGGGAAACAGCAGAAATCTTTAGATCTTGACTTTTGGATAATACTGCCACCTGCAGGTGTAGGATGCCAGTCATACTCAGCGGGCTTAGCCGTGGCGAAATTAGGCCGCAAAACTGATCCAGTGACAGTGTTCCTGGACCTAGTGATGGATTCTACCATTCTTTTTTGTAGGATTTTCTTAAAGAAAGGATATTCCTCTTCCAGGATTACCATAGCCTTGTTCAGCCTGGTGGATCCACAACAGGAGAGACGTCCATTTTTTAAGGAACTCCTCCTCAAATTGGTAATGAACCAAGAAGCATTTCAGCAGGACAAAGGTCTGAACCAGGTGCTTCCATTCCTTATAAATGAAGTTAATTGAAAAAAATAAAAGGAATGAGAGTTTCGAGCACCAAATTAAACAATGCTGAGAGTAAAGATGACCATACACTAACAGAGTTAAATTCAAAATTTTCGTTTTAAGAACAGTTGTTCAGTTTTCTAATCATCAGTGGGGTCAAAACGACATTCATTTGGACTGCAGCAATGAGGAAATTTGAAGGAGCAGGATGGAAAACGTTTATTGAACAAACATAATACAGTGTATATGGTTTCCGTTTCAGAAAGTCCATTCACTCCAAAAGCAAAAGTTAAAAGCAAAGAAAATTTTGATGGACGACAATTTGTCAAGTCATTCAATGTACTTAGACATTTGTACAAAAATGAATTTGAAAATGCTGTTTGAAAATCCACTAGTGTATGGCTAGCTTTGAGGTTAACCATGCGCCAGGGCAGATGTAGATACCTCATCCTCCCTGCCTGCAAGGGGGGGTCAGGCTCTGTAAGGAGTTCATCTATCTCTTCAGAAACCTCAGAGGAAGTGGGGTTCCAGGAAGCCCGAAGGTGAAAGGGATGCTTGTGTAGCCATAGGGGGCTCACACTTGCGGTTGACAGGGTTCAAGTAGGAGCTACCTGGAGTGGTCCTCCCTTAGTGGGTCCACAATGGTGATGAGCCCAGCCCCCCCCCCCCAAAAAAAAAACAGCACACTTGCAGCACCCTATGAGTAGTCATGTGCACAGCAGTATGAGCAAGAGTAGAAGAAATGTGCTGAGAGAGATCCAGCTAGTCCCGGAACCCAGAGAGTGTCCCAGCAGCCGCATGAAAGCAGCGGGTATGACATCCTCATCAGCCCTATTCACAAAATGGCCACTGGAGCTTCCACCAGGATTATAAACAGAAACTTTGGTAGCTCCATAAATACAGAAGAGGCAGAGATGTCTCCAACGACACCAGAGCAATTTTCCTCTGGGCAGACACAGCATAGAGAAGGAGGAATAAGAGGTACCCCCAATCAAGAAGGGGCAGAGAAGGATATGCATACATACTGTAGTAAATGTTATGAAGGGTATCAACTCCCAAGACAGGTTGTCTCCTGTTGGAGTGGGGGTGCTGTCTGATGGGTGAGACACTGACAAACCAACCATTGGCCAATTGGTCATATGTGTACCCATTAGAAAACTCTCAGGTTGCTCAGATCAAGGAAAGGGCTGTTACAGCTAAACCTGCACCCAAGGCAAAGAAAAGAATGCACCTGCTGGCCAAATTGGGGAGACACCAAGGATCTAGATGATCCAACCTGTCACCCAGTTAGCAGTTGACTGAAGAGGGATTGAAGACTGATAGAAAAAGAAGTTTCCATTAAAAAAAGAAAGGAACTAAGATTCCCAGCACAGAGCTTAGGTCCTTGCTCTTTCCTGCTAGACAAAAAAACAAAGCTTCCTCTTGCATATGGAGGGGGCGGTTACTAGTAGAGGCCGCCCCTAAGCTGTACCTTTATTTATTTGTGCCTAGCATCCTACTCTTGTAGGTGGCAGTCTAACAGAATGGTCAAGATCTAAAGGCCTCTGCTGTGTCCTTCAATGAGACCTTAAGGAACAGATAATAAATTAACAACTTGAGCAATGAAAGTCAATTTAAGCTTTGAGTTTAGGTTCAATTTTGTGCAGTGCGTGACACTGCATGCAGTTAGCACAGGAAATGCACCACATTCCTGTGCAAATCACATACAATGTCTTTGCGGTGTAAATTGAGCCTTACATTTTGTATGGCTCAAATTGCATTGCATCCGCACCAAAATGGTGCAGGAGTCTCCCCCACACCTGATTTGCATCGAATGGTTGTTCACACCCATGTGATGCGAATATCTACCAATTGCACTGCATTGTGCAATCGGTTTTGCGGTGTCGTTAATTTAACATTAACACCTGCACCTACACCATGGATGCTGTGTGATTGGAACGCGGTAAATGCACAGGATTCACTGTGTTTCCCGCACTGCATTAGTATGAACCAGGTCTGAAAGCCTATGCAACATTTGTTGATTACGTACATACCCTCTGTCTGTAGTAAAGCAGTGTTGCAACAAAAAGTGTTACTACAACTCTTGAAGCATTATTCGAGAATATTGCACTGCAGGAAGTAACTTATTGTTCTCATAATGGTGAAGAAAATGCAATTAACAAAGGAAGACAGACCAACATAACCATTAAATTGGACTGAAATTGCAAACAAAGCCAAAGTGTCAGTGAGTACAGTTTCCTACAAAAGGAATTTAGAAACTGGAAGCTGACAGCAACGGGTCTGTCTGACCCTAAGCTACAACAGAATTAGAAACCAAATTTCTGAAAGTCAACGCAAAATTTTAGGTTACATTTTAATCAAAATGATTTTATGATTTCATTTTTGTTTCTGATTAATTTGTTCTGATTTACTTCAGAATAAACTGAAACATTAACACCCCGGTAACATCAAAAACTACTTTGAAATCGTGCGACTTACAGTGAAATCGCACGATTTCAAAGTCGGATGACATGCCGATTTCAGGTGCGACTTGCAAGACATCTGATACAGATGTCTATGCAAATTGCACCACACGTAGTACATGTACTACTTTAGAAATTGGTGTGCCTCCAAGTCGGAACCGCACCGATATGACCGCTCTAAGTGCGGACAACAGGCTGCGATTTGGCATGTGGTTTGCAAGTCGCATGGCATGCAAATCGTATGCCAATTTGCATCCAGTGTGACCGGGGTCTTAACTGCATAAACATCAGTAAAAAGGGTACTCTAATACTTTTGATTGGTTGTGCACTGTATATCTACTGGTATGATACCAAAATAATTAATATTCACAGCAATTTTGTTCTGCATGTTTATTTATGAAAAAATGTCATGCATATATTTGTGCACATTTTTCCCACTAATTGTAACATTTTAGCATGAATCTATCTTTTTAGGTAAAGAAAAAGAAATTTGCCAAAATGAGCAATTCAGTTGTTACTCAAGGGAGGGCGTTCTTGCTCTATTACTCCAATGTCATTTGAGAGGTAATTAAGAACAGATGATCAATCCCCTCAAATGTTTATTAAGCTAGCAAATGCAGATAATCTCTTGGACTGAGTGATTTTTGTAATTACAAGGCTGCTTACCCATTTTCTCAGCTCCTAGCGATTCCTTTGTTAAACCTTTTTATACCATTCTCTTCTATCCTTGTTTACACTGAGAAGTGCTATATTTTACACTGCATAAAGCGCTCTTGTACTGAGAGAAACGTATAACCTACCATCCTGACCTCCTAAAAATTTTAGCTAAATCAATAATCTGATCAATACTTTGGGTTGATTTTCTAAAACTGGAGAGTGCAAAATCTGGTGCAGCTCTTCAAGGAAACCAATCAGCTTCCAGGGTTTTTTTTTTGTAAAAGTTTAATTGAACAAGCTAAACTTAAATGCTGATTGGCTACCATGCACAGTGACACTAACTTTTGCACTGTCCAGTTTTAGTAAATCAACCCCTTTGAGTCAATTACAGGTGACGTCATAAAAAGTCAAAACCATTTTGCGGAGTTGTTCTTGATCAGTGACACAGAAATGCCGAAGCCATTGGGTCACCATGGAAGTCTGACAAATATATCTTTGGCTATCCCCGCTTCAGTCTATCTTGAACTCAGCGGCCAGACTCATCCACCTTACCAACCGCTCCACTTCTGCCACCCCCCTCTGTCATCCCGTCCACTGGCTTCCGATTGCCCAAAGCATTACATTCAAAATACTAACATTGACATACAAAGCCATTCATAACGCTGCCCCAAACTACCTCACCGACCTGATACCTAAATACCACCCAACCTGTACTCTTCGCTCCTCACAAGACCTCCTACTTTCTAGCTCCCTGGTCTCCTCCTCCCACGCCTGACTGCAGGACTTCTCCCATCCTCTGGAACTCTCTACCCCAATCCATCAGACTCATCTACCCTCCTCACCTTCAGGCGCACCCTGAAAACCCATCTCTTCAGGGAAGCCTACCCCACCCTCACCTAACAGCCGATCTCCTCCACTCCTCCTACCACTCCATCCCCCACAGCCACTTCCTCCTGTACCACTATCCCCTCCCTCCTAGATTGTAAGCTCGAAAGAGCAGGGCCCTCGAACCCCTGGTGTATTGTTTTGTTACTGTATTGTCTCATGTACTGTCCCCCACTATAATGTACAGCGCTGAGCAAACCTTTTGGTGCTATATAAATACTGTATAATAATAATAATAATAATAATAATAATAATCTTTTTCAGAAAGAGGCAGTCAGCAATGGCAGCCTAAAGACATTCACTCAATACAGTTTCCTTTAAGGCAGACACTGTTCAAATTTTACACCAACAACCAAAAAAGAACAATCATGGGCTAAAATAAACTAATAAAGAATAAAAAGACCACTACAACCTTTCACCTATTTGGTTATCAAATGTGACAAAATATAAAAAGCATATTAAAAACGTGCTAACAGTGATAATGAGCCACATAAATAATAATTAAAAAAAAAAAATTATGCATGCACAAACTCAAACTGTGATCTGAAAACTAATCTTCTACAGAAATCCAAAAAGTCACTAAAAATCATCCAGTGTCCAAAAATTATTTTTTTTATGTAGTGAACTGTCCAAAGATATGCGTAGTCATACACAGTTCTTCTTTGTTCCCATATTTAAATTCTGAATCAGCCATCTTGGAAGTGGTTTATCCATCTGGGAGATAGTGAGCTTTATACTTTTGCTGCTGGTTGTTTTTAGCTGTGCTACTCTGCAATTTTAAATGTAAGCAGTTTTATTAAAGTGCCTTTAAGTTCTTTGGAGGTCTGGCACTATTGCTATATTTTTCTCTTTGTGGTACCATCATTATTGTGCGGAGCATATGAAGACAGGATCCGAGATAGCTGGTGGTCTATTCTAAGCCCTGTTTTCCTGTCCTCTGCTAAGGTGCACTGGATGACAGGGTTTGGATCACAGAAGACACCTTTTTCACTATTATTTGAGTGTAGGGGTGCCCATCATCCATTTTGTTTGCAATTGAAGGGAGGATTTGCAGCATGTTTTGTACTTGGAATCTTTTGTCAATTTGTACATCGATTGACAGGAGATCTTGTGTTTGGGTTTTTGTTTTGTTTGTGCATTAACTTTCACTTTTTCTTGCTGTGATAGCTTTTCACGTTTGCAGTCACTTAGTGCTGGTATCACATAGTGTTTTCATTTATTTATATTTTTCCCACACGGGTACACTGAAGTGTTTTGTAGGCATAATAAGTTATAAGGATAATGCACTATGTTTATTTCTTTATTTTGAGGTAATATGGGAACAAGGAAGAACTGTGTATAATTTGCATATCTTTGGACAGTTCACTACATAAAAAAAAAAAGTTTTGGACACTGAATGATTTTTAGTGACTTTTTGGATTTATGTAGAAGATTCATTTTCAGATCACAATTTGGGTTTTTGCACACATAATTTTATATATTTTTTTAAATTATTATTTATGTGGCTCATTATCACTGTTTGTACTTGCCTTTCTGGGGTGGAAGGCGTTACACTGAGTCATTATGATATAGATAACTGAGTGAGGAGTGGTTTTTACACTATATTAAAGGTGCTGTTCCTTTAAATAATACTCAGTTAATTCATATGGATAATCAATTCATGAAATATTTAACAATACAATGTTATTATAAATATATCAAAAATACATATGTGAATTAATATATTTGTGAAAAATAGTATCTTATAAATTAAATAAATTACATAAGTATAGCAAGTCCAAAACAAGTGCAAAGAAATAATCCACCGCATACTTAAGCTCTTGTGCAAAATTCATCAGAGTATAATATCACCAAGAATTGTGCCTTAATGCTATTTCACCACAAAGAGTTAGGCTCCTTACCAGACTATTAGATCCCCATAAAAATCACAAAACGCCTTGCTGCTCTGCAGCCACATATATGCCGATGCAGAAATGACACAGTCCTTCTCTCCCGAGTAAGCCTACGCCAAAGAGGGGATTTAAAATATAGGAGATTCCAACATAGTATAGTATTTAGGCAGCAAGTTTGACCCCTTTGACCCGACAGTATGTAAATACAGTTGCAAGAAAAAGTATGTGAACCCCTTGGGATTACGTGGAGTTTTGCATGAATTGGGCATAAAATGTGCTCTGAACGTCATCTAAGTCACAACAATAGAAGAACACAGTCTGCTGAACATAATACTATACAAACATTAGATGTTGCCATGGTTTAATTGCACATAACATGTAAACATTCACAGTGAAGGGAGGAAAAAGTATGTGAACCTTTGGACTTAATAACTGGTTGACCCTCCTTTGGCAGCAATAACCTCAACCAAACCTTTCCTGTAGTTGCAGATCAGACCTGCACAACGATCTGGAGTAATTTTGGACCACTCCTCTTCACAAAACTGTTTCAGTGTAGCAATATTCTTGGGATGTCTGGTGTGAATAGCTCTCTTAAGGTCATGCCACAGCATTTCAATCAGGTTGAGGTCAGGACTCTGACTGGGCCACTCCAGAAGGTGTATTCTGTGCTGTTGCAGCCATTGTTTTGTTGAATTACTTGAATGCTTTGGGTCATTGTCCTGTTGCATTACCCATCCTCTGCAGAGCTTCAGTTGGCGGACAGATGGTCGTACGTTTTCCTGCAAAATGTCTTGATAAACTCTGGAATTCATTTTCCCATCAATGACAACAATCCGTCCAGGCCCTGAGGCAGCAAAGCAGCCCCAAACCATGATGCTCCCTCCGCCATGTTTTACAGTGGGGATGAGGTTTTGAGGTTTGTGTGCTGTGCCTTTTTTTCTCCACACATAGTGTTGTGTGTTCTTCCCAAACAACTCAATCTTGGTTTCATCTGTCCACAGTATATTTTGCCAGTAGTGCTGTGGAACATCCAGGTGCTCTTTTGCAAACTTCAAACGTGCTGCAATATGCTTTTTGGACAGCAATGGCTCCCTCTGTGGTGTCCTCCCATGTACTCCATTCTTGTTTAATGTTTTCCTTATTGTAGATGTGTCAACAAAAATGTTAGCATGTGCCAGAGATTTCTGTAGGTCTTTAGCTGACACTCTGGGATTCTTCTTTACCTCATGCAGCATTCTGCGCTGTGCTCTTGCAGTCATTTTTACAGGACGACCACGCCTAGGGAGAGTAGCAACAGTGCTAAACTTTCTCCATTTGTAGACAGTCTGTCTTACCATGGACACATGAACATCAAGGCTTTTGGAGATACTTTTGTAACCCTTTCCAGCTTCATGCAAGTCAACAATTCTTGATCGTAGGTCTTCTGAGAGCTCTTTTCTGCGAGCCATGGTTCTGCGAGGCGAGCTGTCAGCAACATATCCAATATCATCACACTGATTGGAGTCAAGGTTGGCTCACTCCTGGCTCCAATTAGCTCTGGGATAAGTCATTAAGCTAGGACCTCACATACTTTTTCCTCCCTGCACTGTGAATGTTTATATGTTATGTTAAACCATGGCAACATCTAATGTTTGTGTAGTATTATGTTCAGCAGACTGTGTTCTTCTATTGTTGTGACTTAGATGACGTTCAGAGCACATTTTATGCCCAATTCATGCAAAACTCCACGTAATCCCAAGGGGTTCACATACTTTTTCTTGCAACTGTATGTGGCCTCTCGGTGGGTGGGCCATCCCCAAATGTAAACACATATGTGCCGAGAGCATGCACCCTGAACACTCCTGGCTGTCAGGGGAGGACTCTGAGAAGACCTGGCAAATATGCCAATCCCCAATATAGTGTAGTATTTAAGCAGCAAGTTATAAAATATAAAAGATATAAAAAGTTAATAAAATCTTAAAATTGCACTTGCAAGAAGTATGGGTACAAACAGCACGTAACACAGCAGACAAGCACCATTGGAGTCTCCCCCTCCCCCGATGTGCGGAAATACATCACGTGTGTGGCCCAACCCAACGTGTTTCTCTGTAACAAGTGAACAGAGCCCATTAGCCCCACATCCGAAACTCCCTTAGCTTACTCGGGAGAGAAGTACTGTGTTGGTTTTGGACCGGAGTATATGTGATCTCTATGTGGATCTAATGGTCTAGTAAGGAGCCTATTAACTCTTTGGGGTGAAGTGGCCTTAAGGCACAATCCTTGGTGGTGTTATTCACTGATGAAGAGCTGAAGAGTGTGGTCAATTATTTATTTGCACTTGTTTTGGACTTTTACATATGTAATTTATTTAATTTATAAGATACTTATATACTGATTTTTCACAAATATACTCTGTATTTTTGATATATATATTGTGGGAACTCGCTTCAACGTGGTAGAGCTTTCAAACACAAACAGCTACTCGCTTTCTTTTTCAGGGCCTTTTTAGCCCACTTTTATTTAAATGAAAGTTCAAACATAATGCTTCCCACGCGGGGGTATCCACCAAAAAAACAAAGATTCAGCCTCCTGGCACAGCTAGTCTGGCTTCCACCTCCCCTAGGTGAAGCCCACCTGACTTCCAGGCAGTGACCTCCTGTCTTCCAAGTGGAGCCCTCCTGACTCCTAGCTGCCGGGGTGGAGCCCAGAACTCTGATCCTGACTCTCTGAAAAGGCCTGCACACACCTGTGCAATCAGTCTCCTGGCCATTCCCAAAACCTGGTCCCAGGATTGGAGATTTCATCCCTCCCAGATCTCTTTGAAATCTCCAGGCTCCAGATCCCAAAACAGACCTTACAAACAAAGGAGGAAAGTGAAAAGCCACTTTCCTCCGTATCAAACACTTACCCTGGAGCCCCTCAACCTGCCTAGTTGAGAATCCTGGGTGACAGATCGTCACACTGTCACATATCCCCCCCTTTGTTTTGATCCCGTAGGGGGCAGAACACACAACGTATCTCTTCTGGCACCTCTGTGCCAGCTCTCACTTACAGGGGTCCAATCTGGTCTGACCATACCTTTCTTAAAGGGGAACTCTACCCAATGATTCCTTTGGTGTCTCTCCCCAAGCCCCATTGTCACTCTGCTATGGGCTCTACTCAGACCTTGCCTACTCTTTTTCCGGGTGCACTTCCATAAACACTTTCTCTCTTGAAATCCTAACAGGGTCCCCCTGGCCTTTCTATTGACCTTTCTGCCCCTTTGCTTCAGGTTCCAAGGTTTCCTAATACCTCTCTCAGCATTACTGTCCCAAGGCTGTAGGGGAACTATTTCTACTGTATTAGTACCAGGACCATACCCCTGATTTCTTGTACCTTTAGCTATCAAACCTGCATGACTCGTCACCACAACATTCAGTTTGCCATGAACAGATATATTCCAGTCAATATTACACCTCTCAATATCCTTTCCAGCATTAGTTAGGACAGGGTCTGCAGAGGGCACACACACCATAGAGCAGCCATCACCCACGTGAACCTCACAAAATGCCACTTCACCTGGTGTCATGCACTCCACAAGCAGCTGTCCAACCATTTTAACTTTTCCTACACCACTTGGATCTGTATCCAAACCCTGTACAGATGAGCTTTCTTCTGATCCATTTTGCCAGTTTTCACATACCATTTCTCCCTGTATTTCAGGTGTCTTATCAGACCTGCTACATAAAACTCTTTTTGGCCCAATGACCCGGATTTCTTTATGCACATCCATTTGAGCCCTGGTCAGGATCTCTGCTGTTCTCAGGTCCATGCTCGGCCCTTCCAACTCATGTGGTTTGTCCACTGGTGCAGTAAACACGCCCTTAACTGACAACTGGCCAGCACCATCCTGGACCATAGCAGCAGAAATGCTTCCCACCTGGCTGTTAGGAGGTGAAACCTTTTTTGACTCATTTTCCATTTCTCCAAAACATTTCTAGGTAATCCAGCAGCATACACTGATACAACTTTTAACACCATCAACAAATTCAGAAATAAACTACTTTCTTGTTCCCGTTTGATATGTACAGCCAGCCATTTGGTGCTCCACCTAGTGGTACTCCGCAGTACCAGACCATCTGACTGTGGAGGAGACACCCCAGTATACATTGGTTGTACATTCCAAAGTTCAAGCATCTCCTTTAATACTTTGGTTACAACCCAACCACTTGACTCCAAATCTAAGACCTTCCTGACCATATTTAGGGCACTGGGAACGCTGAGAGACTCACCTGCTGAGACTTGAGAAGCTGAAACGTTTAAAGGGACCTCCTCCAAGCTGGAGATAACCATAGCCTGGTGCTCCACCAGAGCGCTGCCATGTGCTGGGCTCACTCTCAAAGTCTCAGACTCAGCATCCACAAGCTGCCCCTGATCATTCCCAGTGACAACATCATTTTGACACTCCATGCCAACATCACTTTTGTGGGTCACAGACAAAGTCTCTGCTGTATACACGCCCTTATCCATAGGCTGTTCTATAGATCCTCCTGCTGGCACAGCAGAAACAGTGTCCACCTTATTTTTTTTTCATAAAAACCTCATCTATCAATGAGATTAGCCTTTTACCCCAACTATCCCAATCCATTGTATATGTGCTCAATTCGCCAGTGCTCCTCAGCACCGATCCATCCGCCCAAGGAGACACAGAAGAATAGACGGGCTTAGTTGCACATCCATTGCACAAATCACTCTGGATCACATCAGACTTGGGTAACACCTGTTTCCCCACTGCAGGTTGCAATACCTCACATCCACCACTTTGCTCTGGTGGTGCTTCCTGAATTACCCACACACTTGCATTTTTCCCAGGCTGCATTAACCCGCTGTTCACCTGAACACTTCCAGTATTATTAGACTGCACCAACACACTCCTATGACAAGGTGCAGTTCCACTCTGCTCCACCAGAGTGACATCGCAGTTGTCCCGGGCAACCTCCGGCTCCAATACACGGAGAGCCCTGGAGATGTCTAAGGACACCTGTGCTGTCTTACCGCCAGTTGCTATGGGAAACAACCCATCTTTAATTACAGCTTTTGCACTGCAAGAGCTCAGGGTTTTCCCAACAGCAGTACATTTCACAACAACATCATCAGCATTTTTAGCTCTTGTGGGCTGCACTAGCCTACGACCAACCTGTGACTGGCACATATTCGTGACATCACTTTCTTTTTGAGAACCAGGCACAGGTTTTACTTTAACCCCTAACTCCCCACTGTACAAGGCACTGCACAGGGAAAAGTCACTCTCAAAAGCACATTCAGTGGCCCAGCTAACTGGGGTCACTCCTACATCAGAATGGACAGTCTCATAACCAGTCCTTCTCAACATGACAGTCCCAGCCATGGTTTTATCACACACAGTCTTACCCACCACAGTAGTAGGTGTCACCATCTTCATTTGAGTGCGTCGTCTCATAAACGCATCCTCAACTGCACTTTCCTTGGCAACTTTTCCCTTGCCCCAAGGTGAAGTAACAGACGCCCTCATAGGCTCCATGGACTCTCTGGCACCCCCTGCAGGCCCAACAGGAACTTCCTCCCTGTTGCCAGAGGTGGCTACCAACATTTTAAAAGAAGAATCTGGGCTTGCAGTTGAAGATATTTGCCCAATATCAGCGGTATTCCAGAGTCTGGGACAGTAAAAGATCCCATGCCCCCAATGACCACATTCCACACAGGGTATATTTCTACACTTCTCTTTTTTGGGATACTGAGCCACATCTCCAATGCAGCTCCTCCTTCCAGGCACTACTTTTTCTCCAGTCGCCATGGGAGATTGCACTCTCCAAGCAGAACTTTGCTGGCTCTTTCCAACACGCTGTATTGGCTCCTCTTGATGCCACTTGCCATGATCCTTGTACAACATAGCCCCCCGTACACAGACAGCCCGACTGGCCTCCTCTGTGTTGCTATGGGCCTTCACTCTTGGTCCTGGCCTCTGCTCAGCCCCTCTCCTTGCACATAGCATAGGCTTCTCTCTGCTGGACCAACTCTCAAGCCGTGACACATTCACATTTTTCACAACAGCTACTGGTTTAATTGCAGCAGCATTGCCAGGGGCAACAACACCCCTCTCCCAGGTACGGACATCCTGCAGATCTCTCCTTGCACTGAAGGTTGGCTTGCTTTCCTCTGTAGGTTGGTTCAATGCTGCCAGGTGCCGCTTGCACCAGTCCACAGCAGACTCACCCACATCTAAATTTCCCGGCTTGGCTGGGTCATGCGGTACATAACTCCCTAGCTACAGGGCTCTCTCTCTCATTTCAGCAAACATTGCCTCCTTTTTCTGCTTTGACCGCCCCATCTTTGCAGTCATGCACACAGCAGTGTGTTACACAGTTCAGCAACACCATGGAACACTGTCTCTTTAAGGCAAAGTCCTTTTCTTTAGCAGGTTCTCCTCACCTGCACACACAGATAGTGCAGACTTATGCACCAAACAGTTCATATAACTGATGAACTTACTTCAATCGCTGAGATCTCCAATTCTGCCCACTGCATCCTCCACCATATGTGGGAACTCGCTTCAACGTGGTACAGCTTTCAAACGCAAACAGCTACTCGCTTTCTTTTTCAGGGCCTTTTTAGCCCACTTTTATTTAAATGAAAGTTCAAACATAATGCTTCCCACGCGGGGGTATCCACCAAAAAAACAAAGATTCAGCCTCCTGGCTTACACACAGTTCAATGTCTGTCTCCTGCAGACTCTTCCCAAATTATAGCCCCTAGCACACAGCTAGTCTGGCTTCCACCTCCCCTAGGTGAAGCCCACCTGACTTCCAGGCAGTGTCCTCCTGTCTTCCAAGTGGAGCCCTCCTGACTCCTAGCTGCCGGGGTGGAGCCCAGAACTCTTATCCTGACTCTCTGAAAAGGTCTGCACACACCTGTGCAATCAGTCTCCTGGCCATTCCCAAAACCTGGTCCCAGGATTGGAGATTTCATCCCTCCCAGATCTCTTTGAAATCTCCAGGCTCCAGATCCCAAAACAGACCTTACAAACAAAGGAGGAAAGTGAAAAGCCACTTTCCTCCGTATCAAACACTTACCCTGGAGCCCCTCAACCTGCCTAGTTGAGAATCCTGGGTGATAGATCGTCACACTGTCACAATATATATGTATGTGTGTGTGTATATATATATATATATATATATATATATATATATATATTTACAGAGTTGTGTTCAAAATAATAGCAGTGTGTTGAAAAAAGTGAATAAAGCTCAAAATCCTTCTAATAGCTTTTATTTCCATACACAAAAATGCATTGGGAACACTACACATTCTATTCCAAATCAAAACATGGAGAGAAATATATCAAATTTATGTTGTTCCTCTAAAAAAATTGAAGAAAAGTGAATATTAGACTGTTCAAAAAAATAGCAGTGTTTGTATTCTTCTTTACAAACTCAAACATTCACTATATAAACTGAAAAATGTTTGAAGATTTTGCTTTCCTTTGAATCACTTAATTAATATTTAGTTGTATAAGCACTGTTTCTGAGAACTGCTGTACATCTGTGTTGCATGGAGTCAACTAACTTCTGGCACCTGTGAACAGGTATTCCAGCCCAGGATGATTGGACTACATCAGTTCTTCTTCTATTTCTTGGTTTTGCCTCAGAAACTGCATTTTTGATGTCACCCCACAAGTTTTCTATTGGATGAAGATCCGGGGATTGGGCTGGCCACTCCATAACGTCAGTCTTGTTGGTCTGGAGTAGAGATGAGCGAAGAAATGAAAAATTCGATTCGACTGATTCGGCGAATTCGTGGACAATATTCGATTCGAGTTGAATAAATTCGCTGTGAATTTAACTTAAAAAAGGGTGTTTCTAGGCTTCAGAGAGACTTAATATTAGTGCAGAACACTGTACCTTTAATTTAAATGCCCTTGGAGTCTGCTGGGGAAGAGAAATAATACTGTCTGTCAGTATGACATGCAGATGAGTGCCGTCGATCTTAGAATCACCGCACACTTCACTCATTTGGGCAGTCACGGGGCCAAAACCAGTGTTTGGAGCCACAGTGTGGCGGTGGAGGCAGCAGCAATGGGAGGCCATACAGCAACCTATGACAAAATGGAAACCAGCAGGAGCGTGAGGAGACCTGAAAGTGGCACATGGCAGAGTGGGAGCAATGGGAGGCGGTACAGGGACCCAGGTCACACTGTGGGCCCAGCAGCAGCGTGACCAGGCGGTACGGGGGCCCATGGCCGATATGGGGCTTGGTGGCACCTATGGAAGGCCTGTAATCTGCCAGCAACCTATGACAAAATGGACAACCGCAGGAGTGTGAGGAGATTTCAAAGTGGCACATGGCAGAGTGGAAGCAATGGGAGGCCGTACAGGGACCCAGGTCACACTGTGGGCTCAGCAGCAGCGTGACCAGGAGGTACGGGGGCCCATGGTCGATATGGGGCCTGGCGGCACCTATGGAAGGCCGCTAATCTGCCAGCAACCTATGACAAAATGGACAACCGCAGGAGTGTGAGGAGATTTCAAAGAGGTACATGGCAGAGTGGAAGCAATGGGAGGCCGTACAGGGACCCAGGTCACACTGTGGGACCAGCATCAGCGTGAACAGGCGGTACGGGGGCCCATGGCCGATTTGACCTCATTCATCCCATAGTCCTGCCGACTCACGAATAGCGTGGCCTCCTCAAAGGGCCTGAGCAAGCGCAGGTGTCACACATGAGCTGACAATGGCTGACATCTAAGTTACACAGGGAGTACCTTTATCCGCTTTTAACATCAGGAAATCTGTGATGGCCTTTAGCTGTTCGTAAAGGCGGTCTAACATATGTAGGGTTGAATTACACCTTGTTGCAACGTCACAGCATGAGGAGTCGGTACGGGGGCCCATGGCAGATTACATGTCTGGCAGCAGCAATGGGAGGCCCGTAATCTGCCAGCACCCTATGTCAAAAAATTTAACACACCAGCAGTGTGAAGAGACCTGAAAGTGGCACATGGCAGCAGAGTGTGGCGATGGAGACAGCAGCAATGGGAGGCCGTACAGGGACCCATGAGAGACTCTGGACTTGGCAGCAGCATGAGGAGGCGGTATATAGGGGCCCATGGCAGATTAGGGGCCTGGCAGCAGCTATGTGAGGCCCGTAATCTGCCTGCACCCTATGTCAAAAAATTAAACACACCAGCAGTGTGAAGAGACCTGAAAGTGGCACATGGCAGCAGAGTGTGGCGATGGAGACAGCAGCAATGGGAGGCCGTACAGGGACCCATGAGAGACTCTAGACTTGGCAGCAGCATGAGGAGGCGGTATATAGGGGCCCATGGCAGATTAGGGGCCTGGCAGCAGCTATGTGAGGCCCGTAATCTGCCTGCACCCTATGTCAAAAAATTAAACACACCAGCAGTGTGAAGAGACCTGAAAGTGGCACATGGCAGCAGAGTGTGGCGATGGAGACAGCAGCAATGGGAGGCCGTACAGGGACCCATGAGAGACTCTAGACTTGGCAGCAGCATGAGGAGGCGGTATATAGGGGCCCATGGCAGATTAGGGGCCTGGCAGCAGCTATGTGAGGCCCGTAATCTGCCTGCACCCTATGTCAAAAAATTTAACACACCAGCAGTGTGAAGAGACCTGAAAGTGGCACATGGCAGCAGAGTGTGGCGATGGAGACAGCAGCAATGGGAGGCCGTACAGGGACCCATGAGAGACTCTGGACTTGGCAGCAGCATGAGGAGGCGGTATATAGGGGCCCATGGCAGATTAGGGGCCTGGCAGCAGCTATGTGAGGCCCGTAATCTGCCTGCACCCTATGTCAAAAAATTAAACACACCAGCAGTGTGAAGAGACCTGAAAGTGGCACATGGCAGCAGAGTGTGGCGATGGAGACAGCAGCAATGGGAGGCCGTACAGGGACCCATGAGAGACTCTGGACTTGGCAGCAGCATGAGGAGGCGGTATATAGGGGCCCATGGCAGATTAGGGGCCTGGCAGCAGCTATGTGAGGCCCGTAATCTGCCTGCACCCTATGTCAAAAAATTTAACACACCAGCAGTGTGAAGAGACCTGAAAGTGGCACATGGCAGCAGAGTGTGGCGATGGAGACAGCAGCAATGGGAGGCCGTACAGGGACCCATGAGAGACTCTGGACTTGGCAGCAGCATGAGGAGGCGGTATATAGGGGCCCATGGCAGATTAGGGGCCTGGCAGCAGCTATGTGAGGCCCGTTATCTTGCAGCACCCTATGTCAAAAAATTAAACACACCAGCAGTGTGAAGAGACCTGAAAGTGGCACATGGCAGCAGAGTGTGGCGATGGAGACAGCAGCAATGGGAGGCCGTACAGGGACCCATGAGAGACTCTAGACTTGGCAGCAGCATGAGGAGGCGGTTTATAGGGGCCCATGGCAGATTAGGGGCCTGGCAGCAGCTATGTGAGGCCCGTAATCTGCCTGCACCCTATGTCAAAAAATTTAACACACCAGCAGTGTGAAGAGACCTGAAAGTGGCACATGGCAGCAGAGTGTGGCGATGGAGACAGCAGCAATGGGAGGCCGTACAGGGACCCATGAGAGACTCTGGACTTGGCAGCAGCATGAGGAGGCGGTATATAGGGGCCCATGGCAGATTAGGGGCCTGGCAGCAGCTATGTGAGGCCCGTAATCTGCCTGCACCCTATGTCAAAAAATTAAACACACCAGCAGTGTGAAGAGACCTGAAAGTGGCACATGGCAGCAGAGTGTGGCGATGGAGACAGCAACAATGGGAGGCCGTACAGGGACCCATGAGAGACTCTGGACTTGGCAGCAGCATGAGGAGGCGGTATATAGGGGCCCATGGCAGATTAGGGGCCTGGCAGCAGCTATGTGAGGCCCGTAATCTGCCTGCACCCTATGTCAAAAAATTAAACACACCAGCAGTGTGAAGAGACCTGAAAGTGGCACATGGCAGAGTGTGGCGATGGAGACAGCAGCAATGGGAGGCCGTACAGGGACCCATGACAGACTCTAGACTTGGCAGCAGCATGAGGAGGCGGTATATAGGGGCCCATGGCAGATTAGGGGCCTGGCAGCAGCTATGTGAGGCCCGTAATCTGCCTGCACCCTATGTCAAAAAATTTAACACACCAGCAGTGTGAAGAGACCTGAAAGTGGCACATGGCAGCAGAGTGTGGCGATGGAGACAGCAGCAATGGGAGGCCGTACAGGGACCCATGAGAGACTCTAGACTTGGCAGCAGCATGAGGAGGCGGTATATAGGGGCCCATGGCAGATTAGGGGCCTGGCAGCAGCTATGTGAGGCCCGTAATCTGCCTGCACCCTATGTCAAAAAATTAAACACACCAGCAGTGTGAAGAGACCTGAAAGTGGCACATGGCAGCAGAGTGTGGCGATGGAGACAGCAGCAATGGGAGGCCGTACAGGGACCCATGAGAGACTCTGGACTTGGCAGCAGCATGAGGAGGCGGTATATAGGGGCCCATGGCAGATTAGGGGCCTGGCAGCAGCTATGTGAGGCCCGTAATCTGCCTGCACCCTATGTCAAAAAATTAAACACACCAGCAGTGTGAAGAGACCTGAAAGTGGCACATGGCAGCAGAGTGTGGCGATGGAGACAGCAGCAATGGGAGGCCGTACAGGGACCCATGAGAGACTCTAGACTTGGCAGCAGCATGAGGAGGCGGTATATAGGGGCCCATGGCAGATTAGGGGCCTGGCAGCAGCTATGTGAGGCCCGTAATCTGCCTGCACCCTATGTCAAAAAATTTAACACACCAGCAGTGTGAAGAGACCTGAAAGTGGCACATGGCAGCAGAGTGTGGCGATGGAGACAGCAGCAATGGGAGGCCGTACAGGGACCCATGAGAGACTCTGGACTTGGCAGCAGCATGAGGAGGCGGTATATAGGGGCCCATGGCAGATTAGGGGCCTGGCAGCAGCTATGTGAGGCCCGTAATCTGCCTGCACCCTATGTCAAAAAATTAAACACACCAGCAGTGTGAAGAGACCTGAAAGTGGCACATGGCAGCAGAGTGTGGCGATGGAGACAGCAGCAATGGGAGGCCGTACAGGGACCCATGAGAGACTCTGGACTTGGCAGCAGCATGAGGAGGCGGTATATAGGGGCCCATGGCAGATTAGGGGCCTGGCAGCAGCTATGTGAGGCCCGTAATCTGCCTGCACCCTATGTCAAAAAATTAAACACACCAGCAGTGTGAAGAGACCTGAAAGTGGCACATGGCAGCAGAGTGTGGCGATGGAGACAGCAGCAATGGGAGGCCGTACAGGGACCCATGAGAGACTCTGGACCTAGCAGCAGCATGAGGAGGCGGTATATAGGGGCCTATGGCAGATTAGGGGCCTGGCAGCAGCTATAGGAGGCCCGTAATCTGCCAGCACCCTATGTCAAAAAATTAAACACACCAGCAGTGTGAGGAGACCTGAAAGTGGCACATGTTTGAGGCATGATTCATGGCGGATTTAGTCAGTTGTGTCAGGAACTGGTGGTTTGAAATCCAGACTAATCCACGCCTGATTCATTTTCACAAACGTGAGTCTCTCCACACTTTGGGTGGACAGTCGTGTCCTCCGCGGAGTTACAATACCTCCTGCCGCACTAAACACGCGCTCCGATGCCACGCTACTGGCCGGGCATGACAGCCTTTCAAGGGCAAATTCAGCTAGTTGGGGCCAAAGGTCAAGTTTCGTTGCCCAGTAGTCAAGGGGATTGTCTACCTCGGTTGGCAGGGTGCTGTCCAAGTAGGCCCAAGCCTGTTGTTTGAGCTCCTGCTCCAGGTCCACCTGATGCTGCTGCTGCTGCTGCGGCTGGTTAGTAGTTTCCTCACTGCGCTGGTGAAGAAAGCTACTCATCATCGACTGCAGACTGAGGCAGCCACTGCTGGTGGAGCTGCCACTGCTCCTACCACCCCACCCCTCCCCTGCTGCCATGCCAGCGGAACGCGAGCGCACAGGGCCCACAGTGTCTGAGGATGGACGTTGGCGCACAAAGGCAGAGACCAACTGACTACATAGGTGGTTTTTATAGTACGTAATTTTGGCCTCCCTCTCAGCAGGTGTGAAAAAGGCCACCATTTTGGACCGGTAGCGAGGGTCCAACAAGGTGGACAGCCAAAAGTCATCCCTCTGTCTGATGGTTATTATTCGGCTGTCGCTACGCAAGCAACCGAGCATGCTATGGGCCATTTGTGCCAAGGAATGCGAGGGACTCCCTGCCTCCATCTCCACAGCATACTGCCACGGTGCGTCTGGGTCCTCTGTCTCCTCCTCCTCCTCCTCTACCAGATGCTCCTGCTCCTCCACTCCTGTCCGCTGAGTGGAAAAACCACCCATTTCACTCAATAATTCCTGAGCACAAATGTCCTCCTCTACCTCCTCCTCTTCTTCCTGTCCTGCCCCCACAGGGGTCATGTGGCGTTGAGATCTGTGCGCCACGTCTACCGCACCCTGACCAGCCATTGTTAACAGCATTTGTTCCAGGACGTGCAACAGAGGAATGACGTCGTTCATCCCATAGTCCTGCCGACTCACGAATAGCGTGGCCTCCTCAAAGGGCCTGAGCAAGCGGCAGGTGTCACGCATGAGCTGCCAATGGCTGACATCTAAGTTACACAGGGGAGTACCTTTATCCGCTTGTAACATCAGGAAATCGGTGATGGCCTTTCGCTGCTCGTAAAGGCGGTCTAACATGTGTAGGGTTGAATTCCACCTTGTTGCAACGTTGCAGATCAGGCGATGCTGTGGAATTCCGTTCTGCCGCTGCAGCTCAATGAGGGTGTTCTTTGCGGTGTAGGAATGGCTGAAATGCATGCACAGTTTACGTGACATTTTAAGGATGTCTTGCAGTGGGATGGTGGATTTTAGGAACCGCTTGACAACCAGATTGAACACGTGAGCCATGCATGGCGCATGGCACAACCTTCCTTGACGCAGAGCAGACACCATGTTCTTTCCGTTGTCAGTCAACATGGTTCCGATTTTTAGTTTGCGCGGAGACAGCCATCTGTCGATTTCTCTGTTCATTACACTCAGCAGTTCCTCCCCTGTGTGACTACGTTCGCCAAGGCATACCAGGTGCAGCACAGCGTGACACCGTTGCGCCCTGCACATGTGATATGCCGGTCGGGTAATGGGACTTGGCACGGGGGTGGCGGCTGAGGACACGGCGGAAAAAGAGGTGGTAGAGGCGGACATGCTTGCTGGACCAAGGACGTGCAAACGTGGAGGCAAAAGCGTCGTGACCTGTCCAAGTTGCTGGTGCGGCTGTGCCGGCACCACGTTCACCCAGTGGGCCGTAAATGACATGTACTGTCCCTGACCGTAGTTACAGCTCCACACGTCGGCGCTGCCGTGCACTTTGGCAGAGACCGACATGCTCAAAGACTGGCCCACCATCTCTTCTACATGTGAATGCAGGGCTGGCACTGCCTTTTGGGCAAAGAAATGACGGCTTGGCACTCTCCACCGCGGCGCGGCACAAGCCATCATTTCTCGGAAAGGTGCTGAGTCCACCAGTTGGAAAGGGAGGGACTGCAGCACCAGCAACTTGGACAGGAGGACGTTCAGCTTTTGCACCGTCGGGTGCGTGCTCGCAAACTGTTGTCTCTTGGATACGGATTCCAAGAAAGACTGTTGACGGAATCCGAGAAGAGGAGTAGCAGGAGAAGGAGCATCTGAACGAGCGGAAGATGCCAACGAGCGACAACTCCCCTCAGCAGAGGTGTTGGAGCCTTGACTGGCTGATAGAGGGCGATTGACGACGTCGGGTGACGGAGCAAGTAACGGAGCGGGTGATGGAGCGGGGGCTGGGGCAGGCAGAACCGCCGTATGTTTATCACGGTTTTCCCAGGCCACCGAATGGTGACGCTGCATATGCTGACGCAACGCTGTAGTCCCAACATGGGCCCCCTGGCCACGCTTGCATTTCTGGCCACATAGTCGACATACGGCTACGTTTACTTCCTCGGGCGGCTTGAGGAAAAATTGCCACACCACCGAGTAGGAAACTTTGCCCCCGCTACTCTTCACTGGCTGACTGCTACTTCCTCCGTGCGCACCGGCACCACTACTGGCCGTGGTGGTAGGCTGCAGTGGAGCTGGTGCTCTACTCCGTGGACGTTTGGCTCCACTGACACTGATGCGACCCTGCTGCTGTCTCCTGGGCAACCCACCGACTGTTTTGCTCGCTGCCAAGCTGCCACCCTCTTCTCCTGATGATGCGGAAGAAATTGCCTAATGACGACGAGGCTGCCAAGTGCGATCAACCTCCTCATCATCAAGTAGGGTCTCCGCCTCACTACTAGCCCCCTCGGCTGCGTCTGGGTCAGGAGACAGACCTGTCTCTAGACCGGCTACCGAGCCACTCTCCTCGCCAGTACTTGTTCGCTTGGCTGCTGAAAAGGCCGATGTCTCCCCCCGTTCCTGACCGCCCTCTGTTAGCTCTTCCTCACTGTACAGTGGGGCTGAGCCCACAGCATGCGATACTTCGCTTGGTGAGGGAACAGCAAAGGACAGGGGCAGGTAGAGGACACGTGATTTCAGTGGGCTTGCTCCCGGGCCATGCCAACTAACGGTTGTGTCTGACGTACCCACCGACCGTTGGCTGTAGGTGTCAGAGGTGACCTGGGAAGAGGAAGACGACCGAGCCAACCAATCAATGACGGCAGGGTTGTCGGTGGAGACACGACCGCTGGATGACACCGGGAGCACTGGCCTCTGGCTGCGAATACTGCTGCCTCGACCCCTTCCTCTGCTGCCACGTCTGCTCGCTCCTAAAACATTGCCTCCTCTGCCACTCCTCTGCATGTTGTCTGACATACTATTTAATTCAACGATTAGGTGTCCCTGAGTAACAATTCTCTGGCACTCAGTAACAATTCTGTCTGTCCCTGAGTATGAATTCTGTGGCCCTGAGTAACAATTCTGTGTCTGTGCGAGTAACAATTCTGTGTCTGTGCGAGTAACAATTCTGTGTCTGTGCAAGTAACAATTTTGTGTCTGTGCGAGTAACAATTCTCTGGCACTCAGTAACAATTCTGTCTGTCCCTGAGTAACAATTCTCTGGCACTCAGTAACAATTCTGTCTGTCCCTGAGTAACAATTCTCTGGCACTCAGTAACAATTCTGTCTGTCCCTGAGTATGAATTCTGTGGCCCTGAGTAACAATTCTGTGTCTGTGCGAGTAACAATTCTGTGTCTGTGCAAGTAACAATTTTGTGTCTGTGCGAGTAACAATTCTCTGGCACTCAGTAACAATTCTGTCTGTCCCTGAGTAACAATTCTCTGGCACTCAGTAACAATTCTGTCTGTCCCTGAGTATGAATTCTGTGGCCCTGAGTAACAATTCTGTGTCTGTGCGAGTAACAATTCTGTGTCTGTGCAAGTAACAATTTTGTGTCTGTGCGAGTAACAATTCTCTGGCACTCAGTAACAATTCTGTCTGTCCCTGAGTAACAATTCTCTGGCACTCAGTAACAATTCTGTCTGTCCCTGAGTAACAATTCTCTGGCACTCAGTAACAATTCTGTCTGTCCCTGAGTAACAATTCTCTGGCACTCAGTAACAATTCTGTGTCTGTGCGAGTAACAATTCTGTGTCTGTGCAAGTAACAATTTTGTGTCTGTGCGAGTAACAATTCTCTGGCACTCAGTAACAATTCTGTCTGTCCCTGAGTAACAATTCTCTGGCACTCAGTAACAATTCTGTCTGTCCCTGAGTAACAATTCTCTGGCACTCAGTAACAATTCTGTCTGTCCCTGAGTATGAATTCTGTGGCCCTGAGTAACAATTCTGTGTCTGTGCGAGTAACAATTCTGTGTCTGTGCAAGTAACAATTTTGTGTCTGTGCGAGTAACAATTCTCTGGCACTCAGTAACAATTCTGTCTGTCCCTGAGTAACAATTCTCTGGCACTCAGTAACAATTCTGTCTGTCCCCGAGTAACAATTCTCTGGCACTCAGTAACAATTCTGTCTGTCCCTGAGTAACAATTCTCTGGCACTCAGTAACAATTCTGTCTGTCCCTGAGTAACAATTCTCTGGCACTCAGTAACAATTCTGTCTGTCCCTGAGTATGAATTCTGTGGCCCTGAGTAACAATTCTGTGTCTGTGCGAGTAACAATTCTGTGTCTGTGCAAGTAACAATTTTGTGTCTGTGCGAGTAACAATTCTCTGGCACTCAGTAACAATTCTGTCTGTCCCTGAGTAACAATTCTCTGGCACTCAGTAACAATTCTGTCTGTCCCTGAGTAACAATTCTCTGGCACTCAGTAACAATTCTGTCTGTCCCTGAGTATGAATTCTGTGGCCCTGAGTAACAATTCTGTGTCTGTGCGAGTAACAATTCTGTGTCTGTGCAAGTAACAATTTTGTGTCTGTGCGAGTAACAATTCTCTGGCACTCAGTAACAATTCTGTCTGTCCCTGAGTAACAATTCTCTGGCACTCAGTAACAATTCTGTCTGTCCCTAAGTAACAATTCTCTGGCACTCAGTAACAATTCTGTCTGTCCCTGAGTATGAATTCTGTGGCCCTGAGTAACAATTCTGTGTCTGTGCGAGTAACAATTCTGTGTCTGTGCAAGTAACAATTTTGTGTCTGTGCGAGTAACAATTCTCTGGCACTCAGTAACAATTCTGTCTGTCCCTGAGTAACAATTCTCTGGCACTCAGTAACAATTCTGTCTGTCCCTGAGTAACAATTCTCTGGCACTCAGTAACAATTCTGTCTGTCCCTGAGTATGAATTCTGTGGCCCTGAGTAACAATTCTGTGTCTGTGCGAGTAACAATTCTGTGTCTGTGCAAGTAACAATTTTGTGTCTGTGCGAGTAACAATTCTCTGGCACTCAGTAACAATTCTGTCTGTCCCTGAGTAACAATTCTCTGGCACTCAGTAACAATTCTGTCTGTCCCTGAGTAACAATTCTCTGGCACTCAGTAACAATTCTGTCTGTCCCTGAGTAACAATTCTCTGGCACTCAGTAACAATTCTGTGTCTGTGCGAGTAACAATTCTGTGTCTGTGCAAGTAACAATTTTGTGTCTGTGCGAGTAACAATTCTCTGGCACTCAGTAACAATTCTGTCTGTCCCTGAGTAACAATTCTCTGGCACTCAGTAACAATTCTGTCTGTCCCTGAGTAACAATTCTCTGGCACTCAGTAACAATTCTGTCTGTCCCTGAGTATGAATTCTGTGGCCCTGAGTAACAATTCTGTGTCTGTGCGAGTAACAATTCTGTGTCTGTGCAAGTAACAATTTTGTGTCTGTGCGAGTAACAATTCTCTGGCACTCAGTAACAATTCTGTCTGTCCCTGAGTAACAATTCTCTGGCACTCAGTAACAATTCTGTCTGTCCCTGAGTAACAATTCTCTGGCACTCAGTAACAATTCTGTCTGTCCCTGAGTATGAATTCTGTGGCCCTGAGTAACAATTCTGTGTCTGTGCGAGTAACAATTCTGTGTCTGTGCAAGTAACAATTTTGTGTCTGTGCGAGTAACAATTCTCTGGCACTCAGTAACAATTCTGTCTGTCCCTGAGTAACAATTCTCTGGCACTCAGTAACAATTCTGTCTGTCCCTGAGTAACAATTCTCTGGCACTCAGTAACAATTCTGTCTGTCCCTGAGTAACAATTCTCTGGCACTCAGTAACAATTCTGTCTGTCCCTGAGTATGAATTCTGTGGCCCTGAGTAACAATTCTGTCTGTGCGAGTAACAATTCTGTGTCTGTGCAAGTAACAATTTTGTGTCTGTGCGAGTAACAATTCTCTGGCACTCAGTAACAATTCTGTCTGTCCCTGAGTAACAATTCTCTGGCACTCAGTAACAATTCTGTCTGTCCCTGAGTAACAATTCTCTGGCACTCAGCAACAATTCTGTCTGTCCCTGAGTAACAATTCTCTGGCACTCAGTAACAATTCTGTCTGTCCCTGAGTAACAATTCTCTGGCACTCAGTAACAATTCTGTCTGTCCCTGAGTATGAATTCTGTGGCCCTGAGTAACAATTCTGTGTCTGTGCGAGTAACAATTCTGTGTCTGTGCAAGTAACAATTTTGTGTCTGTGCGAGTAACAATTCTCTGGCACTCAGTAACAATTCTGTCTGTCCCTGAGTAACAATTCTCTGGCACTCAGTAACAATTCTGTCTGTCCCTGAGTAACAATTCTCTGGCACTCAGTAACAATTCTGTCTGTCCCTGAGTAACAATTCTCTGGCACTCAGTAACAATTCTGTCTGTCCCTGAGTATGAATTCTGTGGCCCTGAGTAACAATTCTGTCTGTGCGAGTAACAATTCTGTGTCTGTGCAAGTAACAATTTTGTGTCTGTGCGAGTAACAATTCTCTGGCACTCAGTAACAATTCTGTCTGTCCCTGAGTAACAATTCTCTGGCACTCAGTAACAATTCTGTCTGTCCCTGAGTAACAATTCTCTGGCACTCAGTAACAATTCTGTCTGTCCCTGAGTAACAATTCTCTGGCACTCAGTAACAATTCTGTCTGTCCCTGAGTAACAATTCTGTCTGTCCCTGAGAATGAATTCTGTGGCCCTGAGTAAGAATTCTCTGGCACTCAGTAACAATTCTGTCTGTCCCTGAGTAACAATTCTCTGGCACTCAGTAACAATTCTGTCTGTCCCTGAGTAAAAATTCTGTGGCCCTAATAACGTTTCTGTGGCCCTAAGTAACAATTCTCTGGCACTGAGTGAAAATTCTGTCTGTCCCTGAGTATGAATTCTGTGGCCCTAACTAGCGTTTCTTTGTCCCTAAATAACGATTCTGTGGCCCTCATTAACAAGTCTGTGTCCCTGAGTAATGGTTCTCTGTCCCTAAGTAACTTCTCTCTGTCCCCAATTCTCGTTTCTGTGGCCCTAACTCTGTCCCTGTCCCTAGTACAGAGCGGTCTGCCTCTGTTCAATGACTGCAGGCAAATGAAGATTTCCAAAATGGCCGCTATATATACCTCGACCATTACACAGTGCTGGCTGGCTGGCTGCTGATTGGCTGATGCGATCACATGTCGTTGAGGAATGCATTATGGGGCAGCGCGCCTTGTCTGCGCGCCTTCCCCGACATCCCCGCTCCGTCGCCGCACATGTCAGCCGCCATTTTCGGAAAAATTTCGATTCGCGCGTCCGAATTAGGCTGTTTTTCGGATTCGGCACGAATCGAAATTTTTCCGATATTCGACTCGAATTCCACTTCGGATACTTCGATTCGCTCATCTCTAGTCTGGAGCCAAGATGTTGCATGTTTACTGGTGTGTTTGGGGTCATTGTCTTGTTGGAACACCCATTTCAAGGGCATTTCCTCTTCAGCATAAGGCAGCATGACCTCTTCAAGTATTCTGATGTATTCAAACTGATCCATGATCCCTGGTATGCGATAAATAGGCCCAACACCGTAGCATGAGAAACATCCCCATATCATGATGCTTGCGCAACCATGCTTCACTGTCTTCACAGTGTACTGTGGCTTGAATTCAGTGTTTGGGGGTCGTCTGACAAACTGTCTCCGGCCACTAGACCCAAAAAGAACAATCTTACTTTCATCAGTCCACAAAATGTTGCGCCATTTCTCTTTAGGCCAGTCAATGTGCTCTTTGGCAAATTGTAACCTCTTCAGCACATGTCTTTTTTTCAACAGTGGGACTTTGCGGGGGCTTCTTGCAGATAGCTTGGCTTCACATAGGCGTCTTCTAATTGTAACAGTACTCACAGGTAATTTTAGACCTTCTTTGATCTTACTGGAGCTGATTGTTGGCTGAGTCCTTGCCATTTTGGCTATTCTTCTATCCATTTGAATGGTAGTTTTTCGCTTTCTTCCACGTCTTTCAGGTTTTGGTTGCCATTTTAAAGCATTTGCGATCATTTTAGCTGAGCAGCCTATCATTTTCTGCACTTCTTTATATGTTTTCCCCTCTCCAAGCAACTTTTTAATCAAAGTACGCTGTTCTTCTGAACAATGTCTGGAACAACCCATATTCCTCAGAATTTCAGAGAGAAATGCACTGTAACCAGCATGTACAACATTTGCTGCCTTCCTTCCTTCCTTAAATAAGGGCAATAATTGCCACCTGTTTTTCAAAGAATGAATGACCTCAATAATAGAACTCCACACTGCTATTATTTTGAACATGCCCCTTTCAATTAGTGATTCAATTACACAGAATCGGCAGCATGCATGTCATGACTGTTGGATTTCTATTACTCTACTACACCTGCTAGATTTGCCATGTAGAAATATTATTTCTACCAAAAACAGTGATTGATCAGGTTAGTGATGTCTGATTTCTATTATTTTGAACACAACTGTATATATATATATATATATATATATAATGCACTGTATATATTTTATGAATTGATTATCCATATGAACTTGTGAGTATTTTTTAAAGGGACAGCACAGTTTAATATGCTTTTTATACTGTTCAAATTATGTTTACTTGTGCTCAGGTAAAATGGGGTATAATAGTTCTACCAATGATTCTCTCCCTAGATGATGGGCCTGTAATTTATCCTATACGTTTATCATATACGCTATAAGGAAATGTGCTAATTATTTAATTTTTTTGGAGACATAATCTAAGTACATAGCTTAAAGTCTAAGTCTAATTTGTCTGCAATAGTTGCCCAGAATTTGTAAAATAAAAAATTATGCAGTCACTGCAATACTCACCTCCTTTTCCAGCATTGTCCTGTACAGACTCACTCAGTGATCCAGAGCTAATCCTCTTCCAGGTGCAGGGTGTCATTGACTCTTCCTCTGGGAGTACATCACCACTGTATCTTGTAAACACAGCACAATAATGCACAGGATGGCACTGACACCATGGACACTCTCTGCATTAAAGCATCCAGTAACACTCCTACTTTCCTATTTCAGATCTGCAGCTTCTTGTGTCATCTTCAAGGACTTAGCAGCTAGTCTGACAAATTCTTCAGAAGTGAAAAACTTAGTGGCCTTTCTTCCTATAAGAAAGCTGCATTTATTCCTGGATCATGTTAACAGTTAACCGATATTTTTCTTATGGTCTGAAATTGCACTTAGAGATTATTAAATGAGAAATTTGTATAAATTTAGTGTGCACACTTTGAAGCACCATTGCTGTATCTCATCTGCTATGAACTTTCATCCAGCACGGTATAGCTGTACCTATAGCATTACTTAAAGGCAGGATACAACATATGTACTTTATTTACCTGTATGGATAAGGTACCAAATATACTGCAAGACATACCATGAGCAGCTGCAACAACAGCACCAGCAAAAGCAGCATGTGTTCGGCCTTTGGTTTCCACCAGGCGCTTGTGATACAGGTGATGGTTCTTCATTTTGTGACTGTTGCCTTTTTCGCATTTCAGCGAGTCCAAAGTAGCTAAAAAATATCAGAAGACAAAATGTGAGATCCTGTGCAGTTATGCACCATTATTAATCATTCTAGTTGATACTATCATCGTTGGCTACAAGTTTAAAATAAACCTATGCTTTGTCTGTTCCTCCATTACTTACTTATTTACAACTCTTTATTAGATCATGTGACATGTCAGACTCACAAAGAAATTTAGTAATGAATGCCTTCTCCTACAACAAGCTGTTACTACCTGCTGGTTCTGTTCAGATGGAGGCATAAAAGGATGAGACGGAGGAGGTGTATTTTTTTTTTTTGGCTATTGGAATTGCCAGATGGGAGGCTAGTATTGTAATCCACAGGGTTGCTGTGGAGGGTGAAGGGGAGAGCTTTGGGTAATAGGTGCAAAAAAGTGCTCTTGTCCTGTATATTAAATGTAGGAACTCTGTCCTAAGCAGTAGTGTCTTTATCTTAAATTTAGTGCTGCTAGGCTGTAGAAAGCCTGAGCTCTAATTGATAGTTTTGCTTTCTTTAGGTTTTCCCTATGTTCATTGCTATTGTTTTCTTCTGCCTTCTCTTGGGGAGTGTTCTGGGTATAGTGTACGAGGATCCCATAACCTGCGATATTTATGTCTCTCTGGCCAACCACCAAGAGGTTTATTGCCAGTGGTACATGTTGGTGAAGGAAATAAATGTTTGAGGTGACCTTCTTCACCTTAAATGCTCTTGCCTTCTAGGCTTTGCTTGGGGAGGAAGTGTGTGTTGCAGTTCTTTGACCTCCCATGCCATGTGTTTAAAGAAGGAAGGCCTGAGTTTCGGGTTTGAAAGCTTGCACTTCCCTGTCAGAAGAACTACCTGGAGGAGTGAAGCTAGAATAGGAGTAACAGGGAGGAAGTTCATCTGCTGAAAGAGCACCTGGAGAAACTAGGTATGAGCTTGGACATGGCAGAAAGTCTGATGGCTCATTCAAGGATCTGTGTGCTGCAACTACTTTACAGTCAGAAGAGTGTCTGTCTGGTTTAGAGATCCTTTTCCGGACTCAGTGTAAGCTGGAGCTTTTGAATGCTTCTTTTGATATCCTGTTCTATAATCCTCCCCTCTGTTAACCCTATCAAAATTGACTGGCATGCAATTCCTTAGATCCCACAAAAAGTCAAGGATCTAACCCTGATGTGAAATGTCAGCCAACCAAGCCATTCGGGTCTTTAACTGCCTCCAGGGGATAAGGGATGCTATAAACTTTCTTTTTTTTCAATAGAAAAGCATGTTCTCTAAAATGACTGACAACAATTCAATCTCATAGCAAACAATGCTCAATTGTTAGTTCTTACATGAAATGAAAGTGATGAGTGCATACACCTTTGTTCATGGGCTAAACACCTGCGCAAGTATTATTAGTACACTATACTCAAAGATGGCTGAAGCAAATTAAAATTATTAACCAGATGGCATTACACACCAGGCAAGCAATGGCTATTATCTGAAATACCCCGTTTGCTGGAGGAAGTGTGGTATGATGGCTACCCATGCCCATATTTGATGGGATTGCTCACCTATACAACTATATTGGTCCTCTGTTTTATATGTTTAATAAAGGCCATTCAAGGCTCTCCGGTACCAAGTGATCCCTGGGCCGCTCGTTCTTTTTCATTGCCCAGATTAACCCATAGGTCACTATAAAATATCAATCACGCCTTATTTATTAACTGTGGCCAAACCACTCATAACCACCTACTGGAAACGCAGGACAATTCCTTCTATAAAACAATGATTTCAGAGTGTAGATCAGATATGTTTAATGGAAGAACTTACCTATGATCAACGTTAATCTACTCCCACCCTTAATAAAATATGGGCGTGTTCATTGGCTTTCAAAACCCCCCTTCCCTGCTTAGAAATTATGACCGGTAAAACTTCCGAAGTTTGACAAACCAAAAAACTTTGTAAGATTAACAGAGTACAGGGATGCCTTTGTTTGTGATTCTAACAGAGACCAAATACCCAATACCCCTCCCTCTTCCCCCTCCCCTTACTCCTGTTCTCTCAACCTACTTTCTCTTACTTTGTCTGACTTTTTCGTCTTTTCTCCCTCCACCTACCTGCAGAAATTCACAATGTTCATAGTAACGTCTCAGGCATTTTGGTTTCTTTACATTGTTCCCTACTTCTTAGATTGTAAGCTCCAAGGAGCAGAGCCCTCTTAACCCTCTTGCATTGAATTGTATTGTTGCTGTATTGTCTCCCGTTATATTATAAAGCGCTGAGCAAACTGTTGGCACTTTATAAATCCTGTATAATAATAATAACTTGGAAATTACTGTTTTTGTATTATCAGTTATCTACAGGTTTGGAGTCAGTAATATAGAATGTTTATAATCGTATGTTCCTTTTGAAGGGCTGCATGTACAACCTGTAAAATGTAAATTCCTGTTCTTTTCTTAATAAAGATTTATTTCAGCAGAATGGATCACAGGAGTGCATTCCCATATGGTCGGGATCCACCCAGAAGCCTGAACTGGAACCTGGCTCAGCCTCTCAGTGAGCCACTGAGAGCCTACGCCAGCCGCTACACCCCCACACAAACACAGCCTGGCACTCCAGTGATCACTGGAGGGGCAGAGAGCAGAGAACAGTCACGGCTCTCTGCTCAGAGCGGAGAGGAGAACTGAGTGATCAGTGGTGTTTGATAGCTCAGTTCTCATTGCAGAGCAGGCAGGGGACAGTTGCAGCATTGGATTGATGCTGCATCCACCTAGATGAGTATGGTTTTTTTTGCATAGCCTATACTTCTCTTTTAAATAAAATAAATAGTATTAGTAGTAGTAGGATAGGAAATCACTGATTATCTGATCCATGATACTGCATGCAATTCATTCACTGAACATAGTCTAACAAATGTGCAAACCCTTGATTTCTGCTCATATTTGGCCTTATAGAGGAAGAAAGCATTTTTGAAAATGTATTTTATGGGAATAAACAGAACAACTAGAGGTTATTGTCTAACACATGGTGTGATATTACGTGTTCTATTGAGGCACTGCAATTAGCAAAGTCTTTATTCACATGCTGAATGTATTGACATATTAAACTGCGTGCACAAAATTAGGAAATGTCCTATTATAACAACTTGATTGTATGTTTTAGTTTCATAAAGGAATCATTAGCAAAGTGAACAATCAAACATTAGAGCAAAACAACGTTGATTTATAGCATTCAAAATGCATTTAATTATATAATTTTTCTTTTCTGTGCTAGGTTGTGAATGCCCTAAAGTGAAAAATAGTATAATAATGTATTTGTTATCATCACTACGAAAACAAGTAGATTAAATAGCATTGTGCTGTGCTACTCAACACAGCCCCAGCATAATGTTAAGACAAATTGTCTTGATTCCAATTGACCAACATGCACTGTGTTGGTGTGCGCTGGATGCAATAGGAACATTTACATTTAAACGCAGCAGAATCTGTTACAATGTGCTGTAAAGCATGTTAAGGGAAAATGTATTTTTGATCCAGCTGTGAAAAAAAAAATCGCACATCAACGCACTAAATTCAAAAATACATGTTAACCCATATCAAAGAGAGTAGTGTGAATCCAGCTTTAAATCACATTTGTACAGTGAGGTACATTCTGACAATACCGAAAATGTTGAGCAGCATGTCCAAAAGTTTTGGATAGCCTGGAACTCGTAAAGTGAGCAATGTTTACAAATACCGCACACCAGAGACATAAGTATAAATCTCCTTGCTTTACAGGGCTGTGCTGGGTTTATTTTGTCCCATTAGCAACAGGGCTACATTGAGTGCCTGTTCACACCAGAATATAGTGCAGGAAAGGTGCGCGGATCCCACACTATGATCAACACATACTGCCTTTGCAATCTGCTGTAGGTGCCAATACATTGTTAACAGCACCCCAAATGCAGTATCATACTATTTGGTGCAGTACGGTTTCAAAAGTAGTGCATGCTCTATATTTTGTATGATCTAGTGTGATTTTGGCCCCTTTCTAATAAATGGGCTGAAAATATCACTGCAGGGGGAAGCAAAGGATTCACACATGAATGTATACCGCGTTTCTATGCAAATCTAGTGTGAACCAGCCCTAACAAAGGTATGATGAGAGCTGACTTATTACCTTTTACCTCCTTCAACTCACTGTTTAATACTAAGACTGCCCACTAGAAGTCTAATTAACCTGCTACATTTTTAAACTTCTTGAAGACCCCTGTGGCCAAAGTGGTCACCCTCCTTGAGGTTTCACTATGGCCATATTCTCTATTACTACAATTCTCTATAGCAGCCTTTTTCAACCTTTTCAACAAAGGGGAACCCTTGAAACCACTTTCTAGCGTCAGGAAACCCCTGCTAAAAATTACTATATTTTCAACTCATCATACATTAGTGTGATGATCAGTGGGAAGAATGCTCCTTATACTTGTGGTCATTGGGAACAATTAGCCCTACAAATAGCTAAATAGATCAATGACCTCAATGGCAACTTATCTGAGAGGCTAAAATTGCTAATTGCTTAAGAAACCCCTAGCACCCTCTGCAGGAACCATGGAACCCTAGCTGAGAAACCCTGCTCTATAGTGTGCCCCCGTAACTGTGGTATCTGTTTGCAGAGAAGCAGAGCTTTTTTTTTTTTTACAAAGCAACCTCCATCCACTGAATATTTGAGATATACAGTATCTTCCATTGTAGAATCTATATTAAGCACTTCAAGTCCGGACACTTTCATTCCCCTTCCAGTCCAGGCCAATTTTCAGCTTTCAGCACTGTCACACTTTGAATGACAATTACTCAGTCATGCAACACTGTACCCATATGACATTTGTATCCTTCTTTTGAGACAGATAGAGCTTTCTTTTGGTGGTATTTGATCACCACTGGGTTTTTTTTTTATCTTTTTCTATATAAATAAAAAATACTGAAAATGTTGAAAAAAAAAATATTTTTTTTGCTTAGTTTTTGTTATAACATTTTGCAACTAGATCATTTTTCTTCATAACTTTAGGCCAAAATGTATTCTGCTACAATTTTGGGGTATAAATAACCCAAAACAGTTTATATTATTTAGTCTGTGTGAAAGTCTACAAACTATGGGATATATATCTGAAAATTGATCAGTTGAGACCATAAAATATCGGACACTGGTATGATGTATCGCAGTGATCAGGATGCTGGTATGAGGTATGGCAGTGATCAGGACATTGGCATGAGGTATGGTGGTGATCAGGACACTGATATGGTGGTGATCAGGATGCTGGTATGAGGTATAGCGTTGATCAGGACTATGGGATATATTATCTGAAAACTGATCAGCTGAGATCCTAAAATACCGGATGCTGGTATGGCATATGGCAGCGAGAAGGACACTGGTATAGGGTATGGCAGTGATCAGGACATTAGCATGAGGTATGGCAGAAGCCAGGAAGCTGTTATGGGGTATGGGGGTGATCAGGATGCTGGTATGGGGTATGGTGGTGATCAGGTTGATGGTATGGCGGTGATCAGGATGCTGGTATGGGGTATGGCGGTGATCAGGGCACTGGTATGGCATATGGGGTGATCAGGATGCTGGTATATGGGGCATGGCGGTGATCAGCATGCTGGTATGGGGTATGGCGGTGATCAGGATGCTGGTATGGGGTATGAAGGGGATTAGGGCACTGATATGGTGTATAGAGGTGATCAGGGTGCTGGTACGGCATATGGCCATGATCAGGGTGTTTGGGATAGGGTGGTGATCAGGACACTGGTATGGCGGTGATCAGGACACTGGTATGGTGTATGGGGATGTTTTGTGTGCACTGGGACAGGTGACAGGGCCTTCCTGCATTATTTGTTATTGATATTCTGCGGCAGTGATAAGGGACACAGGGGCACTAAACTAGGGCACGTCAGTGACTGGTACTGCAATGTGTGACTGCAAAAGCAGCCTGGCAGGCTGCTGTACACTCACACACTGCAGGAGTGCGTCTCTGCTCTCACTCTGAGAGCGGAGAGAAGTGATCTTTACTTTCAGTTTCATTGTTTACTATGTGAGTGCTGTGATTGGCCACAGTGGGCACATGGTAAAACAACACATGATCGCCCGAACACAGCAGTATTGTGATCCATTGTGTCCAGGCGACACACTGATCACTGTGCTCCGGGGTGCGCGCTCTGCAAGCTGTGCACGAACCATCAATGCAGGCTGAAGTACAGGAGCATTAGCTGGCATCGGTGCTGCTTCCCGTCTGCCGTCTATGTAGAATGGGTGGTGTCAGGGCTCCCGGTAAGACCAGAGATACGTGAACTGACACAGGGAAATGCAGGCTCAAATATGGTGTAACAATATAATTTATTAAGGGTTATACACAAATATAACGCACAATATAACAAAACCAAACCTCCAACTGATAACGGAATGTACACAGATAAGAGCAGTCAGGGCAGGTGAGGTGGAGTGGTCAGGCGATGGTGTCAGGGCTCCCGGGTAAGACCAGAGATGCGTGAACTGACACAGGGAAATGAAGGCTCAAGTATGGTGTAACAATATAATTTATTAAGGGTTATACACAAATATAACGCACAATATAACAAAACCAAACCTCCAACTGATAACGGAATGTACACAGATAAGAGCAGTCAGGGCTGGTGAGGTGGAGTGGTCAGGCGGGCCAGGTCAGGAATCATCGGGCAGACAAGACACAAAGTAGTAGGCAGAGCGTAGTCAGAAGGGCCGGGTCAGGAACAATCAGGCAGACAAGGTACCAAAGGAGCAGGCTGGAGAGTGGTCAGGAATAGCCGAGGTCAGGACAGGCGGAGTTCATTCAGGGTCAGGATCAAGCAGAATCAGGAATCAGGCAGGAAGCAGACAGGATGCAGGTACAGGGGCTCATGGGAAACATACACCAAGGCACTGACTGCAGGTCTGGCCATTCCTTAAATACACTTCCTGCAATCAGCCTCAGGTGATGGCTGACTGCAGGAGTGAGCTTCTGGTTGCTGAGAGCACCCGCTGGCCAGCCCTGGTACTGCAGCCCACAAGGCAGGTGAGTCCCACCACCATTGGCAAGTCCATTCCTGACAGGTGGACAGGAAGAGGCTAAGGTTCCCTCTAAGTTATCTCTTACACATTCTCCCCTATGGTCACTGCACGTAGATTCTTGCTTTGAACATATTGGAGTTGATTTATTAAAGCAAATAACCAAATAAGTTGTTCACTTTTCAAGGGACTTTTCCCCAGATCCTAGTGACTGTGGTGAAATCTCACTTTGCAAAGAATGCTCAATCACATGCAAGAAAAATAAATTTAAAAAAAAGCCATTTTGCTTGCATATGATTGGATGAAGGAAGTCAGCAGATCTTCACCTCACTAAGCACTGGGAAAAATTCCTTGCAAACTTCCCTTGCAAAATGAACAGCCTAGTTACATGGGCCTGTTGCTCCAACCAAACACATCCGGATTTATATAACAGTATATTCAATAAAAACATATAGTATAGAAATATGTATATGTATAATAAATATAGTGAGAATTCAAGAGAGAATTAATATATTTTCATGCAGTCTTTATTTTGTACTTTAGTAAATGTCTTTATGCTAAACAAAAATGATTTATGAAAAATAAAAATAATTTTATGTCTATCTCTCTATTAGTGTGGCATTAAAAATAGTGTGCTGACATTAGAGCCCAACCCTTACTTTATTCTGATTATTCATAGATTATTGAGGGATGTAGGTACCCAAAGTGAAAGAGGGACATAATATAATTATAGATACTCTTTCAAGACATTCTGCTGGCTGCAATTAACATTTGCTCATTTGTTTTTTTGCCGACTTAGGAAACGTGTCTCATGGTACTACTGTTTAATGTAGTCCTAATGATTTAGATGGATTGAGAGAGAAAAGGGAGAGTTGTTATTGATCAGTAACTGAGCTTAACTCTTAAATGGTCATTAATGTTTGATTATGGCATTTGTCTCCAAATTAATTGGGCTTGTCATGGAAGAATCTTTAGTCATCACATAAATATTTAATAACTATTTAGGTCTTGTCTTGAAAAGCAAAATCTAATACAGATACACACAATTACACATACACACACACTGTGACAAAAACACTGACTTGCTACTTCTGTTGTGATTATTTTGCTTGTGATATTTCCTATCTTCTTTTCAGTATGAATCACTGCATATATGCAGTTGTGGAGGACATACTGCAAATGAGGTTGGTGAACATATAGTCAATTTAAATGCTTGAAAATTAAATTATAATAAATCAAACCATGTGACTTGGCAAGTAAAGTCACCATCCAGACTATTACATCATGGATGTGAAGAAAAGATAAGTATACTTCCTACCAGGGGCGGACTGACAACTCATGGGGCCCCTGGGCAATAGGGGATCATGGGGCCCCTGTGTCCTTGCCCAAACTCAAAAAAGCCAATGAAAAAGGTACCAGGGGCATCTCATGGGGCCCCCTACTGACCCCTGGCCCTCAGGCAGTGCCCGAGTTTCCAAATGGTCAGTCCGCCCCTGCTTCCTACTCCATCCTGTATGCCAGTGTTATTTAGACTGCTTTCCAATTTATGCTCAGTGCAGTGAGAACATCTCCACCTTTTGAATTCTCATTTACAATGTCTGACAGTATAGAGGAGACTTAAATATACCTAATTGTTCTGAAAAATAACATTTTCATTATGTGACGGAATATTATTTAATGCAGTGGCTACAATTCCATACATGCAGATGAAGTGTCAAATGCAATTTTACAAGACCACACATACAAGTTTTTAAAGCATATCTAAACCAAAAAACAGAGTATGGTTAGGAGATAGGGAAAGAGCACTGTCACCCTATAAATGGAAGTGCCTGAACAAAGATATCCATGGCAGGATTACCAAGTATTATTTTAATTAAAGTTGAAGAGTTAAAATGAATAAACGTTCAAGATTTGCATTTTAATGTTTAAAAAATAATTTAGTGATTGAGTTTACATATAGTTTAACTACTTTTCTATCTGCCCATTGCCTATAGATGGCGGACAGAAAGCAGAGCCGCTGCGGGCTAAGGCACCTGTATTTCACCCCACATCGGAGGTTGCTGCGTGGCTCACAAAGCAAGCACCCGGGAGCCTGAAGATTGGTGTGTCACCCAGACACAGCGGATCACATTGCCGCTCTGTCCGGGTGGTCACATGGTATTGTACCAAGTGATTGCTGTGTCCAATAACTGCAATCACATAGTAAACAATACCAAGTGAAAATAGGTATTGATTCTCTCTGCTCTGAGCAGAGAGAAGTGATGCTGCAGCCTGTGAGTGTACAAGCAGCATGTCAAGCTGCTTGTACACTCACAGACTTCAGTGCCAGTCAGCCCTAGCATCTCTGCTCACTGCCCCAGTGTTGTCCTAATAAAACATGCAGTCAGCACCTGTCCCATCCCAGTGCTCACAAAAACACCACCCTACACCATACCAATGTCCTGATTGCTGCCATAACAGTGTCCTAATCATCGCCATGATCACCGCCATATGCCATACTGGCAAACTGATCACCACCATACGCAATACCAGTGCCCTGATCATAAACATATGCCATACCAGTGCCCTGATCTTCACCATACACCTTACCAGTGCACTGATTACCACCATACACCATATCAGTGTCCTGATCAACGCTATACCCCATACCAGCATCCTGATCATCACCATATTAGTGTCCTGATCACCAATATACCTCATGCCAACGTTCTCCCATAGTTTGTAGACTATAACATTCACACAGGCTAAATAATACACTGTTTTGGGTTATTTTTACCCCAAAAAGTAGCAGAATACATTTTGGCTTAAATTTATGAAGAAAATTAAAAAATGTTTGGTATTTTTTCATTTATATAGCAAAAAACCCCAATGGTGATTAAATACCAGCAAAAGAAAGCTCTATTTATGTAAAACAAATTTAAAAACTTTCACTTGGCTGCAGTGTTGAATGAACTGTGCGATCATCATTCCTAGATTGTAAGCTCCAAGGAGCAGGGCCCTCCTATCCCTCTTGTATTGATCTGTATTGTCTCCCGTTATATTGTAAAGCGCTGAGCAAACTGTTATATCAATCCTGTATAATAATAATAATCATTCAAAGTGCAACAGTCTTGAAAGCTAAAAATTGGCCTGAACTGGAAGGGGGTGAAAGTGTCTGAACTGGAAGTGGTTAAAGGTTGCTTTTAGGCAGGCATGCTCGACTGGCCCGTGGAGCTGTCTGATTTGGCCCGTGACCTCAAACCTATGGTAACCCACACAGCCACCTTCTGGTGCATGCCGCTCTACTGATTGATTGCCAGTCCTCCATAATCCCAGTGGCTGTCATACACAAGTCACTACTGTGGTCAGCTCCCCGCTCTTCTCTTCCTTCCTATTACCTATTAAAAAATTCTATTTCCTATTAAAAAAATTTCCAAGGCAGCTTTCCTGACAAACTGACTGTTTGTGGCAATTGTGGGGTCAGGTCGCTTTTTATTACATCTGCCATTCTACTTCTGAGGAAGGCATTATATCCCATACTTTTGGAAATATAGTGTATATGAGGGATTACTCTTTCAAACTGCCACAAATGGAGCATTAAAACCTCCACAGAGGTTCTAACCCTTCCACACGCTGTCCAAACTAAAAAAAAAAATGAAGTTGTGCTTTGCATTGAATTTCACTATAAATACTTCTGTGGCAGAAGTCCTATTGAAAGCAAGACAATATAACATAACATGTTCTTATGAAAATATAAGGAGTTCTTATTGAAATCCAGATGGCCTTATAAATGAGTAGTAAAGAATTTTTATTGGGTGGCTTCTTTTTGTTTTCAATAGGCCTAAAACCCTACATGTCATAAAAACATATAGTTCTTCTATAGATGTCCTTTGAATCAATGGTGTGAAATATCCTGTGCTGAAATAAGGATATGTCTGCTAGTAGGTGACATATTAAATGCAGAGACATTATTCCGTATGACAGTGTGTGAGAGATTATATACAAAGATATAGTAGTCACCATTACAATCTGTGACAGACTGTATACATTCACAGTTAGTGTGACAGCCCATGACATGGTAAATACAGTGACAATAGTCAGTATAACAGTATGTTGGAGATTTTGTACAGTGATATTGGTCAGTGTGACAGCTGGTGACAAATTACATATATGTAAATTATATAATTATATATGCTGATATTAATCGGTAAAACAGATTAGGTGTTAGTCAGTAAAATTAGTTGGTGCAACATCCCTTGGAAGATTTTATACAGTGACTTTAGTCAATGTGACAATCAGTGACTAATTATATACAGTACACTTATATAGTAGCATACTCTATACCAGACTTTCTTTGTGATCCGAGGGAATGTCCTAATGGTCGGATTAGGGAGGAGTTTATTTTTTCACCGCTTGAGCAGATTGGACCTTGCTTTAAATGTTTTCTTTTCGTCTTCTTCTGGATCAACTGTGGGTATAGAATTCTATTTATGGAGTTTTTCTATTTATTCTTTTCCATTGGTTGAACTAGATGGACTTTCTCAACCTGACTATGTAACCTTTTTAAGGCAGTGGAACCGTTAAAATAACTGTTGGGGTGGACTCAGTTTAGATCAGCAGGGGATCCTCTGCCCATTAGAGCAGAACGAGCAGATGACAGGTCCATGTCCACTCAGTTTATGCAGAGTGGACATGGATCGAGCACGATCTATATCTATAGGCGGCTGGGTGTGAACAGACTCTTTCGTCCATTTACACCCGACTGCCCTTTAATCCACAAAGATGGAGGGGGCGGATTTCCTTCTTTTTTTTTTAGCGAACCGGATTAGTTTGGAGTTAGGTGGGTGTAAATGGACACAAACACACCCACTGGTCCATAGAGGTGAAGGGTCCGATCAGGTCCACCTGAAAAACTGAAAGGCAGACCTGATCAGACCCTTTGTGTGAAAGGGGCCCTGGGTCTCTAGAAAGCCCTGCTAATAATTACTATAACTTCTGCTAAGTGCCCAAGTGCGTGAACAGTAAGTTTAGGTATAGAGATAAATAAAAGAATAAGGAATGTGGAATGATACACAGAGCTGCTTTATATCACAAAATTGTTTCAGAAATAGAATAATAGTAAAATGAATCAAAGTAAAGAAATGCAGACAATTGTAGGGTTCTCTCACATTGGTGGTCAGTGTAGGAGCACCCACTTACTTTGCTGGCCAGTGGAAGGAGGACCTCATTACACTATTGGTCAGTGGGAAAAAATACCCCTTACTTTGGGAGCATGGAACATGGGTATCAGTGGTTACTTATCTGGGAGTCAGAAATTGCTCATCACTCTAGAAACTCCTAGCAATCTCTAGATGAACTCTGCTTTAGAAAGGTTTCTTTATATAGCTGATGAGAGATTTATTGGCATGAGTCAGTATGATCAATTATATATGGTAAAATGACTGGGTATGACAGATTATATGTATTGACAGTAGTCAAAGATATTAGTTGGTGTGACAGCTGATGGAAGACTCTATAAGTGACATCAATCACTGTGACAGACGCTGACAGGTTTAAAGTAACACTAGTTGATGAAATATATACAGGAATACAATCTCAGTGTAAGGGAGGCCCAATACAGGGATGTAAACCAATAACAACAAAATGTCACCAAGAAACAATGTGAGAATGAAAACAAGAACATACAGAAATAATAGCACTGTGCATATTGACAGGGCTGCTGAAAGTTCAAAGTGAACTTACACTGGCTGGGGAGAGGGGGGCTGGACCCAGAACTGGTGTGCGCTATTTAGGGGTCGTGCAATGCTTTGTTTTTTATGTCTATCCAACACTTAACTGAACTCTATGCATTGCAGTGTGTTGTGACACTGTGAAAGTCATTGTAAGGGACTATAGAGTGCAACGGTGGACCAGAGCAGACATCTGATACTCCTGGTAGTGTTAATTGCAAAAGACGTTCAGGCAGCTGTATCTCTGGAACACAAAGGGAAATGTTGACAGTTGGAAAATGGATAGTAAGAAAGGGATTGTTTTTTTGTAATGAAATGACAGGATCTCAATAAATTTGGTAAACTACCAGTATCTATTTCACAAATGCATCCTCTATGCAGCCTTAAACACTTTTCCATCACCCTATAGCAGATATACTGCTACAGAGCAGCAAGGGTGTGCAAAATCACGTATATATACGTAATTTTGCATTTCCGCTATTCCCGGTCTTGGGTGTCAACTTGCCGGCACCCAGTGATTCCTGAGCATTACCGATGGGGGAGAGAACTGTACGTAAACAATACAGTTCTCTCCCCTGTCAGCTCCTGCACACTGCTTTGTATGGCTGTGCATAGCACAGCCATACAAAGCAGTGTGCTTACAGTGAAGCACACACACAGCTTACAGTAAAACAGCACACAGTTAGCCCTTTGATCTCCCCACATGTTAACCCCTTTCTGCCCAGTGCCATTAGTACAGTGTCAGTGCTTTTTATTAGCATTGATTACTGTATTAGTGTCACTGGGGATGTCAGTGACACCAAGTCAGTTCCCCCAGTGTCAGAATGCCCACCACAGTCCCGCTATAAGTCACTGATCGCCGCCATTACTAGTAACAGAAAAAAGAAAAAAAATTCCAGTATATATACCGCCATTTGTAAACGCTATAACTTTCACATAAACCATATAATTTACACGTATTGGGTTTTTTTTTTTTTAGCAAAGACATGTAGCAGAATACATATTGGCCTAAATTTATGATGAAATTTGATTTTTAAAATTTTTTACTGGACATGTTTAATAGCAAAAAGTAAAAAAATATTGTTTTTTTTCCTAAAATTGTCGGTCTTTTTTTTGTAGCGCAAAAAAAATAAAAAAGCACAAGCGATCAAATACCACCAAAGGAAAGCTCTATTTGTGGGGAAAAATGGACATAAATTTCATTTGGGTGCAGCACTGCATGGCCCTGCAATTGTCAGTTAAAGCAATGCAGCGCCATGACGCAAAAAATGGCCTGGTCAGGAAGGGGGGTAAGACCTCTGGAGGGCAAATTGTTAAAGAATGTATTATTTTTTTTTGTTTTTGTTGTTAGATGGGCTTTGAAGCTTCAATCACATAACTTATCTGTAATATAGTGAATCCCACATCCTGATGATTGCTCATTAGTGCACAAGTCTTCTCTCCAGTGATGCCAAGTTCTTTTAAGAGTTGAACTTTGGGCACTGGATGGATTAATTGCCTTGCGTCTAACATTGCTCTACACTGAAGAAGATCCGACGGCCACCCCGCCCCCTTTTTTTCTGTCCCCCATGCATAAAAGTCCTTGCATTGGTTTCAAAGAATGCAACACGTTCTGTGGATGGGGGAGAGGATCCTGTCATTCATCCACTCCTCCCCTATTAACAGGAACATGTTGCATTTTGCGAAAACAATACAAGGGCTTTTGTTAACGGAAGGGAAGGGCAGAAAGGGGTGTTGGACCCAAGGCAATTAACCTAAGCAGTGGTAAATGTTCACTGCGATGAAGAGGACCCGTCATCACTGGAGAGAAGAGTTTTACACTAAGCCCTGGTTCACACTATTCACAAAATCGCAGTCCGCGATTGCTCAAGCATGGCAGCCCACTCATCTGAATGGGCTGTTGTGCCTGTGTTTCCACATCAAAAAGGTGGTTTTGAAAAAAAAAGGTTTTTGAAAATTCGGCTGCAGGATAACCACATAGTGTTTTTGACCATGCAGTTTCCAAGCAGTACCCGCACCCGCAATCACACTGCGGGATGAGATGAATGGGGGTGCCATTCAGAATGAATGACAGCCCCAGCATCTCCTAAGATCAGTGTGATTCAGCTGCGGGGTGCAGGAACAGATGCAATTCCCGCATCCACAAGCAGAGCGTACAGTGTGAACCGAGCCTTAGGCTGGCCATACACTATACAATTTTCTGTCCAATTTCTGCCCAATTTCCTTTAGATTGACCTTCAACTATGTAGTGCAAGGGCCTGCCTAATTGGGTACAATTGAAAGTGTCTTTTAGGTTTGACTTCAAATTATATGGTGTTTGGTAAATCTAAAACAAAACTCTCCAGAAAATTGTATAATGTATGGCCAGCCTTAGGCTCAATCATCCAGACATGGTATACTTCATTATGTGACTGAAGCTAAAAAAAAAAAAAAAAGGCAAAACTTTTTTTTTTTTAGTTTTGGATGGAGTGGAGAGGGACTAGAAAACCTGTCTGGTTTTTGCTGCCGTCTGTGTCCCCATTAGGGAGATTCATCCTCTCTATTTGTGCTAATAAAAAGAAATGCCACATTTTGGTAGTCAACAGAACAGTAATAGAGGGAAACTTGTCCAATGGGGACACTAATTCTGGCGACCCCGATGACAATCAAGGAATCCCTCACTTTTGAAAGGTTTTCCACTTGCTTACTGTTTTGGCTTAGGGAAAGGAAGTGAAGGAAATCTCCCCTATTGGACACAGATGGCAAAAACCTGGCAGTTTAAACCCTCCCTTACTCTATCCAAAATGAAAAAAAAAAAGTTTTGCCTTTAGTTCTACTTTAAAGCTGAACTCCAGGCAGATTAAAAAAAAAATAGTATGAATGCAGTTACGGTATATGTTAAGTAAAAAATAATGACATATATTTTTAAATGCAACCTGTGTGATTACTGAATCTGTCTTGTAACGGCCTCTTTATTATTCCTAGAACAACAGCACTAATGCCCCGAAGACACAATAAGAAAATCGTACAAAAAATTTAGCGGAACCACTGATCGAACGATTTTCTCTTCGTTGATGAGCAGGATGTTTTAACCGATAACAATATTGTGAACGAAAAAATCCGGTTGAACAACAGTGAAAAATGTTGTTGTTTTGCATATGAACGACCGATTTTCTATGCGGTGGTATGACGGTCATACGAAAAAAATCTATCAAGCGCTATCATGCATGAGTGGAAACAGAAGATGACTCGGATGTTTATGTCCAAGGAATCTTTGTAAACATGGACGAAAAATCCAAATGTTAAAAGGAGATTGGCCTAATGAGATGATTGAACCAGAATTATGTATATTATATTTTTATGTATCACTATTTATGTATATAGATAATGTAATAAACGATATTATACTCCTTGCTGGTAATTGTTGTGTATATCGCTCGTTCTGGCTGGAAGGGCGTTGCTACAAGGCCACATGCACACTGCATCACTTCCACTTGTACGGAAGACGTCAACACTGCGTATTGCCCGATGAACGATTTTTTAGATTGGTTAATGTGGGCCATGATTTCGACCAACAAACGAACGCCTTTCGGTCGTCGGATGACCGATCGGTCGATTTTCTAATCGTGTATTCCCACCTTTAGACAGGGAGAGAGAGAGGGAGGGTCAGCACTAGATACCATTCAGGTGTGCTGCATGCAAATATGCTGACAAAGGGAAAAGAAAGTTTGAGTACAGGGATAAACTGTTGCTGCAGATTCAGTCCTGTCATAGGCTGGGGGCAGGGGGGCTGTCCAAACTGTATCACCCTACTGCAGCAGAGAAGGTAAGCTCTGCCAGGTTTAAGTACATCTCAAGATCAGATGGACAGGAACACAAACCAACTGGCTATATAGCTATATGCAGTTTCAGTAGAATAATGATGTCACGTACTGTGTTACTCCACTCACTTGAATACTGTTATTAGAATTTGGCGTACCATATAATGAGTTTCCTGTCTGTCTTCAAAACCTCTAAAAATAAAGAATTCTGTGTTCTGTATTAAAGCACAATCCCCTGAGGTATCATGTGTAAGAGTCTATTTATACAACTTTGTACAGTAAATATAGATAAAAGGCTATTTATCACTTTCAGTGAGACAAGACTAAAAGGATGGGTCTGGAGTGGAAAAAAGAAGATGTAATAAAATATAATAACCATCATCAGATGAAACATAAGAAAAACAAAGCACATACAAAAAGACCGGGAACTTTTAAGTGGACACAGAGTGAAAATTACTCCTTTGGTATCAGCCACAATGTTTATTTCCTTCATTGCTGATATTAATCAAACACGAACACTTAACAGAAGAAAATAGTGATTACATGGAAAAAAAAGATTTCTCAAGTGTGACCAGATGAATAATTATTTTGAAAATCCTTACATAACAACGTTATAACACAACCATCCAAAACGAGTTTACAATCTAAAATGACTTCATTATTAAATTGTGTTCTGGTACTGAAAATTTGTATAATGTTGCATTTTATGAAACCTTTTACTTTCCAATCATTACATCTATAAAAATGTGTTAGCAACACATAAATGGCATCTAGATAAATCCCTAAACCAGTGGACCTGTATCACTAACACAAAAGAACAATATGAATAAATCAATATGATAATCATTTGTATTGTGGGCACTTGTGAGTCCTGATCTAGTTGATTGTGTACTGATGTTCAAGGCACACTCTGTGGTTCTAGTTTATTGTGTGCCTTGAACATCTACACAATGCTACTTTGGTGCTGGATAAAGAGAGTTAAAGAACTCTGGGATAGGCAAAAACATCACCCATTAGTACACCCCCCTATACAAAACACTAAACAGTTAATACAATTTTGAAAATCCTTACCATTTAGGAGAAAAGTCTAATTGAATTTTCATGCCCTCATCTCTCTAATTCAAAAGATAACCGCATCTGCTCTGCCAAGGAGGAGATGTAACAGCAGGGATTACATCATATCCTCTCCTCTCTCTGCAGTAAAAGGAAACTACAGTTCCCATCAACCACAGTGAATGTGGGTGGGTACACTAGGCTTGTACATGTTGAATATGTCTGAGAGTCCCAGTCTCTACAGAAGGGATGTACCAAGACCAGTTGCTGGGGAATAGAAGTCATACCAGTCACGGGTCTTACAAACAGGAAACAAAAGAGAATTAACGGTTTAATATGAAATTGAATAGGCTATTTCGGAGCAACTACTGAGTGAACCAGAAGATGTTCAATGAAGGTAGGAAATCATGTAAAAAAATTTTTGCCTGAAGTTCTGCTTTAAGTGATGCATGAATCAATATTACACCTGACAATAAGACTTGAACTATTAACTCACTTAACACAGCATACCTATAAGGAAAGGTGTAAAGGAGGCTGTAATGACAGGACTGCACACTTATTACAGTTTTATTCCATTTAAAAATGTTCAGCAGTTGAAAAACACTAGGGGGAATCACATTTTTATTTTAGATACACCAAGGCTTAGCCAGTGCAGATTTTGGAAATTGATTGTGCGCTCCACAGCAAATCACAATTACTTACTTACTAAACTCAATGTAAGTATGCAGTAGCACTGGATAGCACTTGGGATATGATTTGATTGTGTGTGCATGATCATTGCACCAGCACACACAGGTCATTTAGAAAATGATTCCCACAGTGTCCCCATTGCTTTACAGTTATAGAGGTAATCAAAGTAAAGACCCTGTAAAGATATACAGTTGTGTTCAAAATAATAGCAGTCAGACATCACTAACCTGATCAATCACTGTTTTTGGTAGAAATGATATTTCTACATGGCAAATAATTTACTAGCAGGTGTAGTAGAGTAATAGAAATCCAACAGACCCAACAGTCATGACATGCATGCTGCTGATTCTGTGTAATTGAATCACTAATTGAAAGGGGCATGTTCAAAATAATAGCAGTGTGGAGTTCTATTAGTGAGGTCATTCATTCTTTGAAAAACAGGTGGCAATTATTGCCCTTATTTAAGGAAGGAAGGCAGCAAATGGTGTACACGTTGGTTACAGTGCATTTCTCTCTGAAATTCTGAGGAAATGGGTCGTTCCAGACATTGTTCAGAAGAACAGCATACCTTGATTAAAAAATTGATTGGAGAGGGGAAAACATATAAAGAAGTGCAGAAAATGATAGGCTGCTCAGCTAAAATTATTGCAAATGCTTTAAAATGGCAACCAAAACCTGAAAGACATGGAAGAAAGCGAAAAACTACCATTCAAATGGATAGAAGAATAGCCAAAATGGCAAGGACTCGGCCAACAATCAGCTCCAGGAAGATCAAAGAAGGTCTAAAGTTACCTGTGAGTACTGTTACAATTAGAAGACGCCTATGTGAAGCCAAGATATCTGCAAGAAGCCCCCGCAAAGTCCCACTGTTGAAAAAAAGACGTGCTAAAGAGATTACAATTTGCCAAAGAGCACACTGACTGGCCTAAAGAGAAATGGCGCAACATTTTGTGGACTGATGAAAGTAAGATTGTTCTTTTTGGCTCTAGTGGCCGGAGACAGTTTGTCAGACGACCCCCAAACACTGAATTCAAGCCACAGTACACTGTGAAGACAGTGAAGCATGGTTGTGCAAGCATCATGATATGGGGATGTTTCTCATACTACGGTGTTGGGCCTATTTATCGCATACCAGGGATCATGGATCAGTTTGAATACATCAGAATACTTGAAGAGGTCATGCTGCCTTATGCTGAAGAGGAAATGCCCTTGAAATGGGTGTTCCAACAAGACAACGATCCCAAACACACCAGTAAATGTGCAACATCTTGGTTCCAGACCAACAAGATTGACGTTATGGAGTGGCCAGCCCAATCCCCGGATCTTAATCCAATAGAAAACTTGTGGGGTGACATCAAAAATGCAGTTTCTGAGGCAAAATCAAGAAATAGAGAACTGTGGAATGTATTCCAATCATCCTGGGCTGGAATACTTGTTTACAGGTGCCAGAAGTTGGTTGACTCCATGCAACACAGATGTACAGCAGTTCTCAGAAACAGTGCTTATACAACTAAATATTCAAAGGAAAGCAAAATCTTCAAACATTTTTCAGTTTATATAGTGAATGTTTGATTTGAAGAATACAAACACTGCTATTTTTTGAACAGTCTAATATTCACTTTTCTTCAATTTTTTTAGAGAACAACACAAATTTGATATATTTTACTTCATGTTTTGATTTGGAATAGAATGTGTAGTGGTCCCAATGCATTTGTGTGTATGGAAATAAAAGCTATTAGAAGGATTTTGAGCTCTATTCACTTTTTTCAACACACTACTATTATTTTGAACACAACTGTAGCTCATTTAGTTATATTATTATTATTTTTACTTGCATGTTAGATTGTATATTGCTGAAATGTACAGTTTAACATACGGTACTTCTGGATACTAAGCAATAAGTTACTGTATTTTTGGTAAATGTATATAGATTTAATTTTAAAAACATTTATATTTATATTTTGTATTCCACTTTACGGAATAATATTTTTTACGCCATTCATATATATATCTAGTATTATTATTATTATACAATATATATTGTTATGTATGCCATATATATTTATTATTACTATATTATTATATTAATTTCTTACATTATTCCTTATTTCCATTTTACGGAACAATATGTTTTACACCATCCTTTATTAAAGTGAAACAACACTAGATGGCAATGTGCTCAAACGTTCCTTAAAGGCTGAGCAGGTTTGTTGTACCTTTGCTGTATTGAAGCTTTCCATTTAAAAGAGAATTGCAGGAACATTTCCTCCATTTTAAATAGCTATATCAGTTGAAAAACAAAACTTCAAGTACGCTACAAAAGAATGTATCGGTTTACAGATTACTGCCACCAAACATGCACCTGGTTTGGAACACTTTAGTATTACATAACCAAAAGGTAAAATGTACTGCTGGTCACATTTCATTGGATAGCCTACATAAGGTTTGAAGTAAACCCCAGGAATGGAGCCCACAGGCAAGAAGATTGTAATTTTTTTTTAGGGGGGGGGGTAGATCACACATAGTTCGATATTAGATTTCAGAGGATCAGGATTGTAATTACAGATTATAGGGCCTCAAAGCATGACTTTTATAAGGTTCCCTGGCATCCTCCCTACTGCCATTGACCTTAGCATAAAGTATGTCTAAAGCAGGAGAGCTGTCAGCATGGTCTCTATGTACAAGGGCTGTAGACAGAAGTTTTCAGGAAGACGGAGAGAAGCAATGAAGGGAAATTAAGGTCCCTTTTCCCCACCAGTCCCCATAGCAAATAATTTGGTTATTGTTACATCACTGCAGATATAAAGGAAACTGTCACAAAGCTTAACATCTGTCTCAGAAGCATCTGAAGCAGCTTTTCTTTAAAGGCTGGTACACATAGGCTGAATATCGGCCTGTTCAGCAAAAAAACAGGCTAATGGGTGGCTTTTATCAAATGGGCATGCTGGAAAACCAGCATGTGATCAGTGCTTGCAGCCAATGACTGTGAGTGCTCATCAGTATGTTCTGGTAGCAGGCAGTCCCCATGTCAGAACACAATAGCTCAGCAGGGAGATCACTGTACTAACATTAGATGTGTTAGTAGGCCGATCTCTAAGGTTTTTTTCTTTTTTCAATTCAGCCCTCTGGGTTTAATGAAAAAAAATTTCCCATGTGTACCAGGCTTAAGTTCTTACCCACATTTTAGTTCTGGATCAAAAAGAGAACAATAACAGTGTATCCCGACAATCTCATGACTTTTTTCAGGCTTTTTATACTATCCAGAAGACTAAAGTCAGCCTGTTCAGGCATAATGGAATAAAGAGTATTATATTTGAAAGTATGCTAACAGATTTGAGAACAGCTGGTTCTATGAATTCTGACATTGCAGCTTGTTGGATTTGTAAATCTGGGGAACTTCAGGAAGAGGAAAATGATCTAGGCTTTCCTATTAATTGGACCCCTCCTTTAAAGCCTTTATTTCATAATCTGCTAAAAAAAAAAACAGTACTGGTGAAATAAGTAACTGCAGCAAATCAAGAAACATTAACCAACAATGTAAACAGGTAAAATTAATAAAAGCTAATAGCACTCACAATGCTTCCCCTCTCTTTCCTTTCAGACAAAAAGAGCTTTCTTTTAGTTGTATTTGATCAGCGCTGGGTTTTTCATTGTTTGTGATATAAAAAAAAACAATATTTTTTACTTTCTGCTATTAAACATATCCAATTAAAAATGTTAAAAAAAGCCTAATTTCTTCATAAATTTTGGCCAAAATCTATTCTCCTACATGTCTTTGGTATAAAAAATCCCAATAAGTGTGTATTGATTAGCTTGCTTGAATTTCTAGGGTCTACAAACTCTGGTATATATATTGGAATTTTTTTTTATACTATTAATGGTGATCAGCGACTTTTAATGGGACTGTGATAATGTAGCAGGCAATCTGGACCTAACTGATGCTGGGGGGAACTGAATAACTGCCGCTGACTTCACCAATGACACTAATACAGTGATCAGTGATAATACTATACATTGTCACTGTACTAATGACACTGACTCAGAAGGGGTTAACATCTAGGGTGATCAAGGGGTTAAATGTGTGCCTAACAATGCGTATAATGCATGCTGCTTTTACTAACAGACCTCTTTGTTTCTTATTTCTGCTTTGCAGAGATAAGAAACAGAGAGATTGTTCCTTCTGTACAGAGCCCTGTGTTGATTGCCTAAGCCTGGAAGCAGGCAGTGAAGTACCAGTACGTTGATTTGCCTGCACGGGTCACCCGTCCACAATACACTGGACGGTCCTTAAGTGGTTAAAACAGCTGGAAATTGGGTAAAGAATAGGATAGTAAAAGCTTCTACAAGTACCCTTTCCATCTGCTTTCAGTATTGCTAAAACATCAGTCTTTTTAGTGGCCCAATTACGCTGCTGCATTTCCATGCATGGTTTCTTATGAATAAAACCGCATGTATTGTGGCTCACTATAATAAAGATAGCGTCTGTTCCCATCTCAGCACTGCAGTTCACCACAATTTAAAACATATGGCATGTCTCTCTTTCTACTTTTTGAGCCTTGGTCAATAGCTCTATCCACTCCAACTCTATCCACTTCTTAGGAATAACTCACTGAAATCTGTCCGAACAAGAGTCTAGTAAACATCCCGGGTATGATAAAATTTGAAATACAAAATCATAAATTATAATATAATAAATAATCATAAAAAAATAATAATATAGTAATAATAAATTTAATTCAATAATGTAATCAAACCAAAAACACTGAAATTTGAAATACAGCGCCAAGTTCCCACATCACTGAGCAAAGTTGCAAAATCGTTTTCAGTGTCTGATGACGAATTTCCCCGCGAATCATTCACTCAATTCTGCAAGTGGTTCTAATTTACTATCGCTGTTCTCTAGCTGATCTAAAACCGCTTTTGACCTAAAGGGACGCTTTTTGGATGCCATGGACGTTTCTCAGTTACCAGGCAGAAAGAACGGTAAAAATGCAGGCAGGGCACAGGACAAAGCACTAGGGACAAAATGTATGTGAAATGCTTTGATACAGTAATGTTATACTATGAGAGTTTAGTGTATTGAGTGAATGTCACAGTTTTAAATTTTTGAAGCTTTTTATAGTTTGTTCATTCACAAGGCTGCATAAACAGAGCCGAATGCACAGTGGATATCCAGGGGCCTTCATACTCTTGCATTAAACCAGTGGATAAGATGAACATGTGCCTGGCACATTTCTAGAGAGGATATTAGGCAGTTTGTGTCTGATGGGTCAGGCCATGCCATTGTAAGCAATGGAAATTGGGTGGCCTCTCTGTGCCCACTGCAATCATTATGAATGTCAGTCAGAGGAATAGGAAGGTGGGGGGGGGGTCTCCTTTAATCAGACTCTGGTAACCCTTCTTTACTTGAGTAAGTACCATCAGTAAGTGATGGTCTATATTTTTTGAGGGCCCATTCAAGCTTCTCTAGTGTGGAGTGCTAAATCCTACTCTGTGTGGGTTGGCATCCTGGTCACCACCGTGGAGTGCTCCTTTTTGAAAAAAGGATCATGCAGGTTTTTCCATCCATTGTCAACCCATTCCTAATGAATGGGCTGCTGTAACATAACGCACATTGCATTAACATATTGCAAAGGAACTCTTAAGTGTGAATAGGCCCTAAAGGTCTGTTTACACTTGTCTGTTTTCCTGCAGTAAAAAAACACAAGTTCCCTTGATTGGCTGAGGTGGAGAGGCAGGAGGATGATGTTATGAGCTCCACCTCGCCCAATCAGAGAAAGCCTCGTATTTATTGAAAAAGTACAAGTCTATTCCTAAATGGCAGAGATGCGATACAATTGACTCTCTCTATATCTGGCAGTAGAGGGGAAGTTTCTGGTTCTGCTTCTGAAACACAGTGCAGCTTACTGTATGTAGTACAAACTACTACAGTATATTATATCCTTAGCAGCAGCCAGTTTGTTCTGGCATGCAAAGTATTTGTTCAGTCCAAGCTGACCCAAATTATTTTACGTGCCAGGACACCTGGAATTTTCTTTTAAAGTGTAGCTATGGGCAAACTCAAAAATTACACAAGATGTAGCCTGTCAGTAGCATTAACACAGTTTTTTATGTTTTTATTACCAGTTTAGCTTGCCAGTAGATCTGTTATTTTTTCACTTCCTTGAAGTCAAGCTGTTCAGAACAGGTTTCAGTTAGAGGATGGTACAAACCATTTAACACTGACAGTGATTCTCCATAACGGAGCATATCCAGGGGTTAGACAAGAAAATGTAAACACTACATGATGATCCTCTCCACTGCACCCTCTCTATTTGTCCTGTTTACCATTATCATTGAAAGCAACAGTAAAGAAAATCCCAAATTTTGGGTTGTTCCCAGAAAAGAGGGGAAATCTTCCAATGGGGACACTAGTTCTGCTGACTTGGAGGCCACTAAGGAATTCCCTTAATTTGCAGGGATTTCCTCTCACTTCCTGTTTGGATCTAGAACAGGCAGTGAAGGGAAATCTCCGAAATGGGACACAGACGGAGAAAAAAAATCTGACGGGTTACAACCCTCTGTTGCTCTATCCAAAATGAAGTTTTGCCTATGGTTCTACTTTAGGGTAGGTATGCCTGGAGTCAAACTCACTCTTTTTAAAGGTGCAGGGACACACTAGAAGCCAAGAAAAGCACAATGGCAGTTGAAAGCGTCCATTATGCTCACACACCCAATCCAATAAGCTATACAAAAATTACAACCACCCCAATTAATAACTAACTTTTAAGTAAAGTGCACATGGAAGGGCTTTCCACAGCACAAACAAACTAGCTAGCTTGCCAAAAAAAAAACAAAATTTGAGTTAAAAAATAACAATTTGAGATGAAAATAAAGGCTTTAGTTGCACATCCTTTGCAAATATATGTGAAAGCCACACCACCTCGTTAAGTCCCCTCTGTAAAGTGTGATCCTAGGTAGGGCAGCGCCGGGTGATGTCATCACTGTGTTCCAGAAAGTGATCAGAGTTTATAGGGAAAAAGGCTGTATACGCTGATTTTAACATTACCAAGCCAGTTTTATATGAAACAAAAAGTAACTATCTGTGTGCACTGAGGATTTATTGCACAAGTAAATGTGAATGTAAACTTTTAAATGTTTTTTCTAAATAAATTACATTTATTTTATGGAAAACACTATGAGAGTGTTAATACCTGGGGGGAGGCGCAGAGGAGAGAAGCGTGGATCATACTAATTAACCTCCATAAGGGGAAAGGCTTGTTGTGACTTTTGCAGGCCATAAATGGGTCAAATTCCAAACAAATTTTGTTAAGAAAATTGGAAATTTTTGTAAGCCGATGGTGCCACCATTGATTTTGAAATTCAACCAACCAAGCCTTCACTTTCACCTCATGTTGCTAAAGAAAATAATTATCGTGGCTGGGAATATTCTTTTCTTTGCTGGTTACAGCTCATGTTCATTTCTTTTTCTATTATATTTTTCTCTCATCAACGATTAGAAATTCATTTGTTTTTAAAAAAGTTTCCAACATGCCTGATCACTCAAATTCGATAGCAGTGTGAAAATCAGCCAATTCCCACTAATGGTGCGAAATTAGAGCGAAAATGCTTACGATACCTTACGTTACGTTTTAGAAAGAAAATTCTTTTGGAATTCGACCCATGTATAGTCTGCATTTATAACATACACATCTTAAAAACTAGACAAGGGCACAGGTGTGGTGGAAAAGGTGATCACAAGGTGAAAGAGGAATGAAGGTGGTTTACGAGTAATATCATGGAGAAATGTTTACTTTCCAGTAAGTCCCCTTTCACACGGGGTGGAATCCGATTTGCTCAGCAGGGGATGTGTCTGCTGGTCCCCTGCAGAACAGAGCGGCTGGATGACAGGTCCGTGTCCACTCAGTTTATGCAGAGTGGACATGGACAGAGCCCATTCTGCTCTAAGGGCGATTAGGTGCATATGGACCAGCTGTCTATTTACACCTTACTGTCTCCCGATCTGATCTGCCTAAATGAAGGGAGAAGAATCCTTTTCCGTTTATTTTTAGCGGACAAGATCAGATCCATAGTAATGAATAAACTGACTGATCAGGTTCACATGAAGAAAAACTAACAGACAGTCCTGATAGGAATGGTCATGTGAAAGGGGCCTAAGTGGCATTTGTTTGCATTTATGCTTTCTCAATTTTCTTTAATTAAGCAGAAGTATGTTATGGTGGACAGACATCTACAGTTCCAAGAAAAAGTATGTGAACCCCTTGGGATTACGTGGAGTTTTGCATGAATTGGGCATAAAATGTGCTCTGAACGTTATCTAAGTCACAACAATAGAAGAACACAGTCTGCTGAACATAATAATACACAAACATTAGATGGTGCCATGGTTTAATTGCACATAACATGTAAACATTTTTTTGCAGGGAGGAAAAAGTATGTGAGGCCCTAGCTTAATGACTTCTCCTAGAGCTAATTGGAGCCAGGAGTGAGCCAACCTTGACTCCAATCAGTGTGGTGATTTTGGATGTGTTGCTGACAGCTGTCCTGCCCTTAAAAAACACACACCTGTTTTGGGTTTACTGGTTTCAAGAAGCACTGTCTGATGTGAACCATGCCTCGCAGAAAAGAGCTCTCAGAAGACCTACAATCAAGAATTGTTGACTTGCATGAAGCTGGAAAGGGTTACAAAAGTATCTCCAAAAGCCTTGATGTTCATGTGTCCACGGTAAGACAGACTGTCTACAAATGGAGAAAGTTTAGCACTGTTGCTACTCTCCCTAGGCGTGGTCGTCCTGTAAAAATTAGAGCACAGCGCAGAATGCTGCATGAGGTAAAGAAGAATCCCAGAGTGTCAGCTAAAGACCTACTGAAATCTCTGGCACATGCTAACATTTTTGTTGACACATTTGCAACTACAGAAAACGTTTGGTTGAGGTTATTGCTGCCAAAGGAGGGTCAACCAGTTATTAAGTCCAAAGGTTCACATACTTTTTCCTCCCTGCACTGTGAATGTTTACATGTTATGTGCAATTAAACCATGGCAACATCTAATGTTTGTGTAGTATTATGTTCAGCAGACTGTGTTCTTCTATCGTTGTGACTTAGATGACGTTCAGAGCACATTTTATGCCCAATTCATGCAAAACTCCATGTAATCCCAAGGGGTTCACATACTTTTTCTTGCAACTGTATGCATATTATTTTTTGCACAGGAGGATGATATATGTTTAGTACCGTATTTTCCAGCGTATAAGACGACTTTTCAACCCCTGAAAATCTTCTGAAAAGTCGGGGGTCGTCTTATACGCCGGTGCGAGCCGGTGTCAGGGTGGCACTTTTTCGAGGGGCGGCACGGCGCCACCCCCCCTCCTCCTCCAACGGACACCAAGTACAGGGGTGGGCAGGGGGGCTGCTGTACCTTACCTGGCTCCAGTCCCACGATGATCCGGTCCAGGAAGCGCGGCTGCTCCTTCTTTCAGTTCGGCCGCTTGATGGTCACGCAGCCGCTCGGCTCCGCCTCCTCACCGGTGATTGGGTGTCAGCACTGGAAAGGCACACAGGTGACCAATCACCGGCGAGGAGGCGGAGCCGAGCGGCCCCGCAAAAATCGAGCGGCCGAACTGGAAGAAGGAGCAGCCGCTCCTCTCCCCCACTGACACTAACGATGGGGCACTATTCCTCCTCCACACTGACACCAACGATGAGGCACTGTTCCTCCCCCACTGACACCAACGATGAGGCACTGTTCTCCTCATTGACACCAATGATGGGGCACTATTCTCCCCACTTATACCAATGATGGGGCACTATTCCTCCCCCACTGATACCAACGATGGGGCACTACTTCTCCTCCCCACTGACACCAACGATGGGGCACTACTTCTCTTCCCCACTGACACCAACGATGGGGCACTACTTCTCCTCCCCACTGACACCAACGATGAGGCACTGTTCCTCCCCCACTAACACCAACGATGAGGCACTGTTCTCCTCACTGACACCAATGATGGGGCACTATTCTCCCCACTGACACCAATGATGGGGCACTATTCCTCCCCCACTGACACCAATGATGGGGCACTATTCCTCCCACTGATACCAACGATGGGGCACTATTCTCCCCACTGATACCAACGATGGGGCACTACTTCTCCTCCCCACTGACACCAACAATGGGGCACTATTCCTCCTCCCCACTGACACCAATGATGGGGCACTATTCTCCCCACTGATACCAATGATGGGGCACAATTCCTCCCACTGACACCAATGATGGGGTGCAATTCCTCCCACTGACACCAATGATGGGGCGCAATTCCTGCCACTGATATCAATGATGGGCCGCTATTCCTCCCACTGACACCAATGATGGGACACTATTCCTCCCACTGACACTAATGATGGGACACTATTCCTCCCACTGACACCAATAATGGGGCACGATTCTTCTCACTGACACCAATGATGGGGCACTATTCCTCCCACTGACTAATGATGGGGCACTATTCCTCCCACTGACTAATGATGGGGCACTATTCCTCACACACTGACACTAATGATGGGGCACCATCATTGGTGTCAGTGGGAGGAATAGTGTCCCATCATTGGTATCAGTGGGAGGAATAGTGTCCCATCATTGGTATCAGTGGGAGGAATAGTGCCCCATCATTGGTGTCAGTGGATGAAATAGTGCCCCATCATTGGTGTCAGTGGGAGGAATAATGCCCCATCATTGGTGTCAGTGGGAGGAATAGTGCCCCATCATTGGTGTCAGTGGGAGGAATAGCACCCCATCATTGGAATACCATACTGAAATAGCATACCATATTGAAATCAAATCTGATGTTTTTTCATTTTTATTTGGTGTGTGTTGGAAGAGGGGTAGTCTTATACGGCGAGTATAGCTCAAACCCTATATTTTAACAGGAAAAGTAGGGGGTCGTCTTATACGCCCAGTCGTCTTATACGCCGGAAAATACGGTAAGTTTTTTTCAAAAATGTAGCGTTGCACTTATTTATATTTAAAATATACGTCAATATACTTATACTATACACACTATACATACTGTATATAGAAAAGGTTTTCCAAAGCACTAAAGCTTTAGTTAAAGCTCCCAAAGTCAGATCGCCTATATATGCTTTTTTAAGCCTAACTCTAAGCAGATATAAAAATAAATACATGCAACTTTGTAATCATTAATACATCATCATTACATTACATCATTAGATGTATTTTTAAAATGCAAGCTGTGTAAGTACCTACTTTTGACCTGATATTAGTCTCTTGCAGTTCCTGTACAGCAGGGCTGGAGAGTGAGAGAGAGTAATCAGGTCACATGCTGACAAGGACCATGCTAAAAAAAGGAAAAAACGACTAAGAGCTCATTATTGTGCTGCTTCTCCTTTCAGTGTCCAGTTATGGGCTGGGAAGGGTCAAGGACAACCTGAACTCAGAGGAAGTGGGTTGAATAATGCTGACCATCAGACTGATATCTAGTGGGAAAATGCAGGGGAAATCTATGGAACAACGGTGAATATTGCAGCAAGAGTTGGTTTTGTTAATTCATCTTTAGGCCTCAAACACACTGGGCTTAAAAATGTTGCTTATACAGGTTTTTGGAACTTTTTTTTGCCTGTATAAGCAACTCTACTGTATGTTAGCCTATTTGTCCGTGCACATTTGGATGTTTACAGGGTTATTTGCAGAGGGGCATTTTCAAGCTGAAAAAAGAAAACATCACAAATGCGTTTCTGAGAGGAGCTTTTGGGTGGGAAAAACGCTTGACGATCCTAAATGTGGCGTTTTGAAGCATTCTGCATTTTCAAGTCTACCTTGATTATAGTGAAAAATACAGGGAGACAATACAGCAACAATACAGTTCAATACAGGAGGGTAAAGAGGGCCCTGCTCCTTGGAGCTTACAATCTAAGATGAAGGGGCTGGTGGTACAAAATGTAATAACTTTGGGGGATGGACTGGTAGAATGAATAGAAGATTCCATTATTAGCTGAAGGCAGGATAGGCTTCCCTGAAGAGAAAGGTTTTCAGAGATCGCCTAAAAGTGGGCAGAGTAGGCAATAGTCTGATAGATTGAGGTAGAGAGTTCCAGAGGATGGGGGAGGCTCTGGAGAAGTCCTGGAGATGAGCATGGGAGGAGGAGATAAGGGAGCTAGAGAGCAGGAGGTCATGGGAGGAGCGGAGGACAGTTTGGGTGATATTTGGAGACAAGATTGGTGATGTAAATTGGGGGCAGAGTTATAAATGGTTTTATAGGTGATTGTTAATGTTTTGAATTTTAATCGTTGGGCAATGGGAAGCCAATGGAGGGATTGGCAGAGAGGGATGGCAGATATGGAACGGTTAGTAAGGTGGATGAGTCTAGCAGCAGCAGTCATGATAGATTGAAGAGGGGATAGCCTGCGATTAGGTAGGCCAATGAGGAGGGAGTTGCAATAGTCAAGGCGAGAGATAACCAGGGAGTGAATACATTGCTTATTAGTTTCAGAGGTTAACAACGGGCGTATCTTGGAGATGTTGCGCAGGTCAAGTCTACAAGATTTGGACAGTGATTGGATTTTGGGCTGAAAGGACAGATAGGAGTCCAGGATTACACCTAGTACCCTGGCATGAGGGGAGGGACTGATGGTTGTGTTAGTGGCCTTGATGGAGAAGTCAGGTGTGGGGGCACGGGCTGGCGGGAATAGTATGAGCTCAGTTTTAGAGAGATAGAGTTTGAAAAAGTGGAGTGACATCCATGCCGAAATTTCACTTAGTAGGTTAGTAATGCGAGAGGAGACTGAAGGGGTGAGGTGAGGAGTAGAAAGATAGATTTGTGTATCATCAGCACACAGATGGTACTCAAAGCCATGAGAGTTTATCAAGTGACCAAGGGAGGAAGTGTAGATGAAGAAGAGAAGGGGTCCAAGGACAGAACCTTGAGGGACCCTTACAGAGAGAGGAAGTAAAGAGGAGCCAGAGTTATAGGTAACGCTGTAGAAGAGCTGCGATACATAGGAGGAGAACCAGGAGAGAGCAGAGTCTCGAAGACCAAGAGAGTGGAGTTTTTTGAGAAGGAGGGGATGGTCAACATTATCAAAAGCCGCAGAGAGGTCGAGTAGTAAGAGTACGGAGTAGCGGCCATTGGTTTTAGCAGTTAGTAAATCATTAGTGAGTTTTAGTAGGGCAGCTTCAGTGGAGTGTAGTGAGTGAAAGCCAGACTGTAAAGGGTCAGGAAGGTTGTTGTCAGTGAGGTAGGAGCTCAGGCGATTGTAGACTAAGCGTTCTAAGAGTTTAGAGGTAAACGGGAGCAGGGAGATGGTTTTTAAGTTGTTCAGGTTGGTGGGGTCCAGTGATGTGTGCATGCTTTAGAGGGGTGGGGAAGGCACCATTAGAGAGATAGGAGAAGTGAGTGAGGGAGCATAGGATAGAAGAGGGTGACCGTAGCAGTTGTGAGGGGACATGATCCAGGTGGCAGGTGGTGACCTATTCAGTAGTAGCAAGGTCAAAAGAGGAAAGTGTTGAGGGACGTTTAGTATAAGGTATGCTAAGTGGGATAGATGTCTATGGAGTGGTGATAATATATTGATTCAGCTAAAGACAAACTTGACAATCTGTGCATGTGTGCACTCAATTTCAAGGTAAAAGAAAGCATTTGTATTTCGTATGATACCGCAGACAGGAAGAGAAAACAAAACAAAGGGATTATTATAAGATACGTAATGCATGGAGGAAAATAAACTTGTCCCCTTTTATCAGATAAATTGTGTCTTGATCTTCACCTTATTATCAGCATTATAGCTAAACATTACTGATTTAGGTTAAATTTATTAATTTTGGAATGCTTTATAAAAAAAAACTACTATCCCATATGGTTGCTTAAAGGACAACTACCTCAAGAACAAAAATACAAGGCAACTTACAGCCCTTAGATATGGTGGCTTAGTTTTCTTCTTTTTTTTTTTTTTAGCAAATACCTGTTGATCTGGCCAGAAATGCAGTTTCTTTGTCACTTCCTGTGAGCTGCATCACAGAATATCTTCCTTCCTAGCTATCTTCTGTAAATGTCCAATTGCCCTGCCCCCCATGGAATGGAGATGAAGACAAACGAGTGACACAGACACCTGGGGACAGGAAGTGTGTTATTTGTATGATTTCCAGATGAAAATAAAGCAAAAGAGGCTTGAAAAAAGAAAATTAATACAGCCACCACAGCTGTAGTTCACAAATCACTTTAATTAATAGTATTTTACATTCAAGATCTTTTTTAATCTAAATTAATTAAATTAATGTTACCAATAAAAGAAATGTTAAGGGATAGCCAAAGCCAATATTTTAAATTGATTTTGTATAGTGTAGGAAAGGGTAAAACCAGTGTACTTTTTTTTACCAACTGTACCCCATTGGGTTCTCTTCATGTCATGTAGACGCAAAAGAAAAGAAAAGAGATCTTCTAAAATGAGGGAAATCCCCTTCTAGACAGATCACTCTAGAACAAGTGTTCCCATTGGACGATTTCTCCTCTGTTCCTGTTCTGGTGACAACTCAAAGTTTTGGATTGTCCATCACTTTCAATCTTAGTGGCAGTGGTCACTGGGACAAATAGGGAGAGAATTCCAGCATCCTATGCAATTTCCACTAAGCCCTCTTCTAGCCCTTCATCAATCCACCCAAAACTTAGAAAACAACAGCAAGGGACTCACAACCACTGATTAGATTTCAACCTGCATTGGAAGTTTTCATGTGATTGGTAGTGCAATAAGCAGAGAGGTTGTTTAACAGCACAGGCCTCAAGAAGTAAACTTCTACCAACCTTCTCCTGACGCTCTATAGAGGAGGATTATCTGTGGGGCTTACTGGATACCATTAGTAGCTCACTGAATACCTTCACTTCTTGATCACAGTTGTCTGAAAGAAGACCTGTCTTACTGCTTATATCATGCAATCAGACTTTCCCTTTCAATTACACACATCTTTCTAGAGGTATCAAAAGAAGCATTTTATTTATTGGCTAATAAAAACAACAAGAGCAGATATTATAAGAATGGTTCCAAGCAAATGGACACAACCTGAAAAGAAGAATTTTGTCTTGTTGGAAATTACCGGTAGGTTAAATTAATAATTGTTTGTTAAATGGTCAATCCAAAAACAAAAGCAGAAAAAGGCAGAAACATATATCAACCAAAGCAGGAAAACCAATTACTAGTGCTCACAACTGGATACACAATTATAGGATAGCTACAGTACATCGTTATAAGTTAGTGGCAAAAATAGAGATGGGAAGGTCTGGAAAAAAGTGGAAAAATTAGGAAAAAATGTTTTTTTTCTTCTCAAAGTGGTTTTTTGTTTTTTTCAGGAAAATTTAAAAAAAAAAAGAAGTGTGGAATGTGTTTTTATTTAAATGATAAGTAATATATCTATGACATAGTATTCAGACTATATAACATGAAGACATTAATGAAAGATTTCTGAGAATTTATATAAAGTCTTACTCTATTGTAAGTTCTCTCAGCTGAAGACAAGCAAATCCTGGAATACAATTCAAGTAACACTGTACTTCTCATTGCAGGTCTCAAACAAGAGAAATATACATATCTTCAACTAGGGGACACTACAGGGGAAAGGCTCTAGTTTAGTTTGCTTGTGGGCTTGATCTTGTACCTCCAATAGCTGGATTATTGTTGGGATACAGTAGATAATGGTTTCTGTCCTCCTCTCGGGATGTAATTGCCAGGTAAGGGGGTAAATTTGTCTGACAAATTAGTTTTTTTTTTAACCTTTAAATGATTCCTAATAATATCCTCCACCATCACAGCACACTGTTTGCCTACAATCTGGTCAGTAAATATTTTTTTTTCTTTTCCTCCTCTCAATAAAATGGTGAGACCAACATCTAGAGTTTGTAAACATTTCCACAGAGCAATTTCTGCTGAGAGCAGAAGAAATATTATTTTCCAAATGCTACAAAGATGACAAAACACGTCCTTGCATGCCAGAGATGCCCTAAAGATATTCAAAGTGCAAGTAGCTTTTCTCTCCAGAGTTCTTATTCCAGAAACACTCTTTCTGCTGCTTCTGGATCATCAGAGTGTTTCTTCACCAGCAGCATCAAGTAAGGAAGTGTTGCAAACCACTGCCTCTACAAAATGCACAATCCCTTCATTCATAGAGAAAATTACACATGAAAATCAGGAGAACATTCATCAAGCTCTTGTAAGGGCAATATACAGTCAGGTCCATAAATATTGGGACATCGAAACAATTCTAACATTTTTGGCTCTATACACCACCACAATGGATTTGGAATGAAACGAACAAGATGTGCTTTAACTGCAGACTGTCAGCTTTAATTTGAGGGTATTTACATCCAAATCAGGTGAACGGTGTAGGAATTACAACAGTTTGCATATGTGCCTCCCACTTGTTAAGGGACCAAAAGTAATGGGACAATTGGCTTCTCAGCTGTTCCATGGCCAATTACAATGAGCAGATAAAAGGTCCAGAGTTCATTTCAAGTGTGGTATTTGCATTTGGAATCTATTGCTGTCAACTCTCAAGATGAGATCCAAAGAGCTGTCACTATCAGTGAAGCAAGCCATCATTAGGCTGAAAAAACAAAACAAACCCATCAGAGAGATAGCAAAAACATAAGGTGTGGCCAAAACAACTGTTTGGAACATTCTTAAAAAGACGGAACGCACCGGTGAGCTCAGCAACACAAAAAGTCTCCACACTGAATTTTTTTTAATTTTTCAGAAAATTTTCATTTTTCCAGAAAAAAACAGGGAAACCACATTATTTTTCCATGGCTTCAAAATTTCCAGAAATTTGACATATCTAGGCAAGAACCCACATTCAGTAGTAAATATTAGCTAACTACCAGTGTCATTTGTGTCTTTTTGTACTCGCTATTTTTTTAAATTGATAAACCTAACTATATTAGCAAAACTATGTCAGTTTCTGATTGAAAATTGTCAGTCATTGTATCAAAGATCCATTACTGCCTTCTTTTATATAAATTCATATGACAATAATAAATAAAGTCTTTGGAATTCAAGGAATAAAAACAGTTTTTATTCTCATGTTTTATTTAGTTGATGTTTTAATCAATGGAAAATCATGACTAAAACACATCATTCAGCTCCAAGCTACTTCCCAGCTACATTAGTGAATGATAGCTGTGAACACGGAAGTGCCAAAATAAATGTCACTATTGGATTCATTAGTCACAGGGGGGATTGGGGAACAGATGTTCCTCTATCACCTCCTGCTTTCAAAGTTACCATTGTTTACTGCAAGAAACAGGAATGTCTAGGAACCACCACAGACACTGCCGGTGGAGAAGGAATGCACATTCAGAGCTCCGCAAAAGTGATTAGGCAACTTTAGAGACACCTCTAAAAATCAATAGCAAGTTCAAGGCTTCTAGCTTTAACCCTTTGAATATCAGGACATTTATAAATGTACTTTGGTAGACCAGGCATTAAAAAAGTTCTAAGGTCACATTCATTTTATAGCGTCAACATTGTAATGGCAATACAAACAATATTTTTATTGATAATCCAATATAAGCTTTGTTAAAAAATCTCCTTTCATGCTGTGAATGCTGCCTGTCTGCTGTTAACTTTCCATTTCTAAGGACTACATATCTCATGGTACCCTTGCAGTTTGCAGGGTGATTCTGCAAGCAGCTCTGCCTCCTGAAACTCCTCCTTTCAGCATCTCTGTAGATCAGAAGGCAGGCTCTTTTATCACAGGGCAAAGGGAATATGTGTCACAGAATTCAAGGAAGTAAATGTGTGGAGATCATCACAATGTACGTTTACAGACTTCAAGATCAATCAGATTATTACCAGTAGGCTAGAAATAATTGGGACAAAATGTGGAAATAAATATACAGTATAATTTTACATTTTGGTCATAGATACACTGTTCTGTCCTCACTGCAGGTTTGCCTGTGTGTATCTCGACATGCAGCTAAACCCTCCTATTCTACACTAAGCCAGAGTGAATGTAATCTTGAAGCTTTATTAACAAAACAGGGTGGGGTGAAATTATTAAGAAAAAACAGATAAGAAGTACTTGTAATCAATGTAAGAACATACATAATACACAATGAATAGTTAGACTATAGATGACAGAAAGTCCAAGCCTACCAGCGATGTTGGCTTTAGGGGATGCAACAAGATTAAAGTTTTAGTGCAAAATGTGCTTTGATAGCTGGTTCCTTTTCTCCCAGTCTTTAAGATGGAGTCTGAGCTCCCAAAATGCATCTCTTTCCATTCTATCAGAATCATGGAAATTTTTATTAGCAGTCTCTACTGTCTCCATCTAGTGGTCAAATTTGATATTGCAGGCAGGACATATACTCCCCTGCTGAAGGCAGAACATGCACTTTAAAAATCGGTATACTATTTTCACATGAAAGTGTACCCAGGTAACCAGAAAGACTGCCTTATTATGCAAGATATTACTAGAAAACCTCTCATGCCACTGCAGAAACTGCCATGTTAGAGAGACTGTCCTGTTAAAGACAAAATTGGTGGAATTACAATGGTGCAGGAAAATGGCACAAGTGGTGTGATTCTCATAAACAATGCAGATAGATGTATTTCAGGTTTAACTACACCGATTAAAATAGAAACTGTTCAGGTTTCATGCCTAATTAACAAAATGATCGAGATAGAAAAACTGCTGCAGATCTTCACTTGGTTGGACATGGAGTATAGGATGTGAACTGTCTGTAGACTCTGCCTATGAAGTGAACACACTACAGAGGCATACTGCAGGGTTAACAGCCCCTTTCCTTCATTCCACAGCTAAGCAGAGAGCTGGGTGAGAGGTGGCCAAAGGGATCCGGAGTGTCAGTTCTAGCTGAACTGCTCCCTGTCACAGGCAACATTTAGAACAGCCTTTTGCAACCAGGGTTCCAAGGTACCCTGGGGTGCCTTAAGGTTTCTTCATTGGTGCCTTAGCAAAATGTCTAAAAATTGCCCAAAAATTGTATACAAGCCAGTGGGTGGAACAAGCCTTTTAGTTACACAAAGTTACAGGTTTTCATTGTGTACCATGACAACCTTCTAGGTGCCAGCGACCTGACAATCAATGACATCATCAGTTGATAAGGAGGATGTTGGTTGCCTGCACAGCATCCTTGTTTGACCCTCCCCTATCCCTCTTCATCACTGCTGCATCAGGGGTCACATTAGCTCAGTGATGGAGAAAAACTGAGGGAGAAGAGAAACACTGGAATACTAGACGGTAGCAGTGTTGAAAAGTGTATTTGCTTTGGAAGAAAAAAATCACCTCTAACGTTGGGTGTCTACATATGTGGATGTTGCTGAGTTATATAAAACTATTAGAATAGTTTTTTTTTTTATTTTAGAATGGGGTGCCTCAAGACTGTCCATAATTTTAAAGGGAGCCTTGGGACTGTCCATAATTTTAAAGGGTTCCTTGACTGAAAAAAGGTTGAGAAACACTGGTTTGGAACATGGAGCAGACCTCTCTTAATTAACAAATGGGCTTGTAAATTAGGAGCAAGTTCTCCTCTGTCTTCTCAGGTTAGAAGAGAATCTTTGTTAATTCCTCCAATTATCTAGGAAAACAATAAACAGTGGTGCAGGCATAAAGCAGGTACAGAAGGGGGAGATCAGCAAATATCAGTTCACAGATCTAGCCCCTCCCCGTAACTGGACACGGAAAACATTTAATCACTTCGGCTTTGGAGTTGTCATTCTTCAGCTGCTGTGGCCAGCTAAGCAGCATATAAAGCAAAATTTGTAATTGATCAGCTTCAGCGGGGTCCATGGTGACTTGGGAAAATTAGGGGTCTAATAGCCACCTGATGTCTCATTAAATAGGACCTGTCATTTCTATGTTTCTATTAGTCCCCATGCGATAGCACTAAAATTAAAGTAAAAAAAATAAATAAAGTAAAATAAATAAGTAAAACAAACACAAAAAAAACCAAATTGTTTTGAGCACCCTGCCCCATGTACATGCACAAATGAACATAAAAGCATACATGGGTAAATTTACATATGAAAACGACAATTTTGACACATATGGTATCTCCTCAGATGTCAGAGTGAGCGCAATAATACTAAGGTCATCATTCACTGTTAACTATAAGCTGATAACCTTTTAAAGAGTCACCTATGGACCATTTTAGGCACCAATGTTTGTTGCTATTTCATGGGTGTGTGCAGTTTAAAAGCTTGACATGTTTGGTATCTACTCCACGCAACTTCATCTTTTATATTTTACCAACATTAGTGATATATTATGTTTATCTGCCTTACAATTACCTATAGTATATTTTTTACTAAAAATATGGATTTGATAAACGTGCACAATTATCATGAGACAACCAATTCAACTAAGCTTTATGTCTAAAATGTGCATTTTATCTTGTATAAAAAAAATTTACAAAATTGCTCTGGTAGACAATTGGCAAAATGGAACTGTGGGGTTTATTTAATAAAGCTGAAGAGTGCAAAATCAGGCTCACTTCTGCAAAGAAAGTAATCAGCTTCTAACCTTAGCTTGTTCAATTAAGCTTTGGTAATAAAACCTGGAAGCTGATTGAAGTTATATATTTAATAAAAACCATTAAATGCATTTATAATTGCAACTAGTACAAATACCTGAATGTGACTTGATATTAGCCTAACACACGGCCATGTGCAAAAGCCTTTATTGTATGTTGTGAGAATATAAATGATTTACCAATACATTTGCTTTGTAATAAATTGTTTGGCTTTGATACTTATAAATTATATGCGCATTCGCTGTATATAGTGGTAGTCTTCCAACAACACTGTAAATTTGAACTTCAGTAGTTTAGCCGTTTTCTAAAATGTGCTGGCTTGCTATGGGTTAAGTCCAACGAGGTGCATGTCGCATTGTGGATTATCCCTTTTATTTACAACTGAGATTTACTGAGCACCAGGAGTATAGCTGTCACTCCTTTCTCATATAGCAGCAGCTATGCCAGCCCCTCACCACTGCAGTCTGTTCATAGAAGGCTTTGTACTTTCTGAATGGGTTCACATATGTTGTAATACAAAGCACTCTATGATTGGGAAGGAGGAGCAGGCAGAGTGACTGGATAAGATAATACAACTGTGGAATCTTTGAATAGCGAGTCTAGCATTGGAGCATTAGCAATAGTTATGCTCCCTGTGCTCAGTGAAAATGTAAATTAAACAGACAAGTCCACAAAGTAGCATGCACCTTGTTGGACGTAACCCATAGTAATCTGGTACATTTTAAAAAGTGGCTGAATTTCTGGAGTTCAAGTTTGAGTAGTACAATCAGCAAATTTACAAGTCTGCTTGAATAAATTCCTCGCATGTGCAAAATACAGAAACCTTTTGACTTTAAAAATAACCTTGCAGTTTTAAGCCCCTGCACATGATAAGAATATTGGACAAATGATCGTTCGCTTTGTTTTTGTTTTTTTTGCATGCTAGTCTCCATATTAAAAATGAAGAGGTTACTAAAGTTACAAAAATTCTTTTACAGCAGAATAAAAATTCGGAAGTGACGAATGTATTATACTGGAATTGTATTTTCAGACGAAAACTGTACTGATGAAATGAAAACCGTACGATCTGGTAATGTACAAAAAAAATGATCGTGCTTGTCTCTTTGAATAATTTCACATGAAATCTGTGTACTAAGGATCAGATTATCGTATGTTCGCTTAGAAAGCGGTATTTTTCGCATGATTTTTATGATCATGTGTACTAGGCTTTAGGCAAGTAACTTTTTTCTAGACTGAGAAGTTCAAGAGGATTAGGTATTGGTATATATATATATTTTCCAACTTAAATGAGCCGTCACTTATGGGTCAAACCAACAAAAGCAACTTAGAGAAGTACCTTAAGCTAAGTGTACATAACCAAAAGCAAACTTAGAAAGTGCACAGCTTGCTACCAGTCCAGCAGAGGGGTCTTTTAAACTTGCCATGATTGTAAATACAGTAAGTGTTCTTTCACATGACTGTGTCCGACCAGTTTAGCAGGGGATCTGTGAACAGTCCTCTTGCTGAATCGGAGCAGAATGGACAGGTGTCACTTTTGTGCATTCTGCAACTGGACCTTTGCGGACCTATGCTGGATACATGCGCAGCTGGATGTTTAATCAGGCTACCTCCAATCTGTCATTTGGACGTAACATGTTAAAGGAAGCCTGGAAAATCGTGCAATCCTTTTCCATTTTTTGTCTTGACCTGGACCAACTCAGAGGTTAGCAGATGTAAACAGACGCATGTCCTTTTGTCCATAGACATACATGGAGCTTGACAGGCGGGCCTGATAGGAAAGCCTGTATGAAAGGACCTCTGGTGCCAGTTCACACATGTGCAGACTGGATGTGGATTGAACCGCATCCAATCTGCATGACGTGAAAAAACATTGCTTCCTATGGTGCTTGTTCACATATGTCCGGTGCACTGGCGGTGCGGATTCAGTGCAGTTTGAAAAAGAATCATGTACGATTTCTGAGAAGTCCAGTTCAGGTGTGGATTACAGGCTATTAACTACTATGGGAACCGTTACTAAACTGCATACTGTATGTGTGAATAGGATAAGACCCTGAGCTAATCCTGTCCTGAACCTGATGTAAACTTGACATGAACCACAGAACAACTGCTGTATCAATTAGCTACTAAACCTAAGCTTCAATCCGCACCGCACATGTGTGAATCGGCTCTCAGTCACATTAACCATTAGGTGGACATGAGATTACGGTTCTCTTTCCTAAAGTTCCAAAAACAGTGCCATAATGGTGACAACCAACCCGCAGTCAGAATAGTGAAGCAGAAATAGGGACAGACGGGCTGGTTATCAGAGCACGCGCAGAAAACAAGCTGGAAGTCATAGCAGGCGGCAGACTTAAAGCAGGCCATACATGGGTCGAATTCCGAATGATTTTTCGATCGAAAATGGAAAACAGAATTTGTTCTGTAATCTGATGGTGCCACCAATGATTTTGAAAATCGGTCATTTTTCACGAATTTTTCAGCATGCCCGATAAATGGAATGGGGAGGAACCACGAAAATCGGCCGGTGCCATTGCCCCACTAACAAAGCAAAAATCGCCCGATTAATCTTAGGTCCGATTTTCGAACAAAAAATTGTTCAAAAATCGACCCATGTATGGCCGGCCTAAAGGAGAATCCAGGAGAAATCTATAAACTAGTATTTGTTATACTGTATACATTATTTTTATGCTATGTAATGAATATAGTCGCAATTTATCTTATAGGGTGGACCATCATGCACAAATGCTCTTGCACAGATCCTGAAGAAGTGAACAAGTCGTTAAACAAGTTCATCTAAGATGCCATTGGTGGACAGTAATGTGCAAAGAATATAATTTATGCTAGGTTTTAGTGTTTAATAATGGGTGGTCACACTTCATCTATGTGTAATGTGTTTTTTTTTTTACATTTTTGTAATAACCTATGATGGATTCTATCTAATTTAATTGTCTCTATGTGAAACAGTCCTACTCACCCCATCTAGGTTTATGATTGGTTGAGGGGTGTTTGGTTTTTGAGATATATTAAGGGGATGGTACCCATAGAGTTAATGTTTATCATAAATTCACCTTTTCCTTTAAAAAATAAAAAATAAAGCCTGGTGATCCTGCCATGAAGGTCCTTGTTCAGGCATTTCCTGTTATGTGTTAACAACAAACTCAGTTGTTTAACCACTACAAGACCGGACTGTTTCACCCCCTTCCAGTCCAGGTCATCTTTCAGTTTTCATTGTTGTCACACTTTGAATGGCAATTACTCAGTCATGCACTGTACCCAAATGATTTTTATATCATAGTTTTGAGATAGATAAAACTTTATTTTGATGGTATTTAGTCACCACTGGCTTTTTAATTTTTTAATCTTTTCTTAGTTTGAAATATTTTCTTGTAAGGCAACAATCCAGCATTACAGCATAACAACATTAGAGGTTACAGATCAATAGGTCAAAGTTTAGGGGTCAACAGGTGAAAACCGTACAGTAGAAAGGATACATCGTACATCTTACATCTCGGAGGTGTACAAGAATGTCCGGTGTGCAACCTTAATCAATGTGGTGACAAGCATTATCTTTACACAAGAGGATGTACCAATAAATGCATTCTAATAAATGAAGATTGATTAATATGAAGTTGGCGCCAGTAGGCTCAAATGGGAAGTGAGGGTTGTGTAATTCAGTAAAGCGATTCATTAATTGAGGGGGTCGTAGTACTAGCGGGATATTCCACATGATGGTGATAGGGATCAGGTGGTGATCACCTTGATTGACATGATCAAGGATATGCTGTTAATGATCAGTCTAGTAATAAATATGGTGCCTAAGGAAGGGGAAGATTATCGGGAGAGAGGAAAGAAGGTATAAGAGAGCGGGAGAGGACGAGGACGAAGGGTGGAAAGGGAGAAAGGGGTTTGGTGTGAGAGTATATATAAAAAGCATGAATGGGTGGGGAGTAACGGGGGGGGGGGGGAAGATGGTATGAGTAGCCAATAGGAAGCCATAGAGAGCAGTAGAATAACCCCAGGGAAAGCGCGGCCCTATTGTGCATAAACTGGTGCAGATTCTAACATGGGAGGAGTAAGGAATCATCAAAGTCAGGTGGCAAGAAGTATACTACCCAGGGTTTCCAAAACTCTTTTTTTAGTTTCTGTTATAAAACTTTGGAAATAAATAATCTTTCTTCATTAATTTAGGCCAAAATGTGTTCTGCTACATTTCTTTGGTGAAAAAAAAAACAAATCAGTGTATAATATTTAGTTTATGTGAAAATTATAAGGGTGGATTTACTAAAATCAAATAGACTGTGCATTTTGCAAGTGCAGTTGCACTAATATTCCCCAGAGCTTAATGAATGTGGTGAGGTTCTGCTGATTTCCATCATCCAATCATGTGCAAGCCAACATTTATTATTTTTTTTCTTTCTTCTTACCTGAGTTGGTACTCTTTACAAAGTGAAGCTTCACCACATTCACTAAGCTCTATTGGACAGGAGCTTTGTGTTTGCATATGACATAAATATATATTGTTACATACAGTGATACACATACTTGTCTTGTTTAAAATGACAGGTACAACATTCTGCTACAAAGAATTGCAACTTTTTTTAAAAATGCAATAACGTTTTTTGTTTTCAGGTTTGCACATTGTTAGTTTTTTTTTTTAGTGTCACATTAAAAACCCCAAAACAAATCAAAACAAAAAGTTTAAATATTAGTGGTTAATAAAATAGTAATATGCTGAAAAAAGCAGTGAAATAATAGTTAAAAGGAGAAGGGGAAGAAGGAGTTAATTAGGGATGATTATTGTACAAAAAAAGAGTTAATATAGGGTTAGCTACAGACAAATGTATTTATTTATTTAAACATTTTTTATTTAAACATTTTTTTACTTGCCGAGTGGGTTTAACGGGTTAGTTCACATTTACCAAAAACCCTGCCTATGCAGGTAAAGGGTGTCTATAGATAAAAACAAACTGTACAGCTTTAATCAGGGTTAAAGCAGTATTAGACGCAAAACTAAAAATGTTATATATTTCAGTTTACCAATCATTAGATATCATGTTTGCAATAATTTTATTTTTTAGGCTTTTTCCCCTCTGTTTTCACTTTGTGATCTGGCCAATAACACAACTCCTGTATTAGAGCGCCTCAACTCTGGATGAATGAGCACAGGGGGCACATTTGGACAGCAGCACTCTCAGTCTAGGGGGAAAGGAGTGTTAGATGTACTAGCAGATTTAACTACACTAAAAAATTGTAGCTGAACTCCAGCTATAACTGTATGAGCAGTTACAGCAAACAGCTTTTTTTCTCTTTTGTAATAAAGATTTTACATTATTATTATTATTATTATTATAATACAGTATTTATAAAGCGCCAATAGTTTGCTCAGCGCTGTACATTACAAAGGAGGACAGAACATGTGACAGAACAATACCAATACAATACAATACATGAGGGGTTCGAGGGCCCTGCTCTTTCGAGCTTACAATCTAGAAACATAAATGGAAGCTGATCATTGACACCCTGCCAGTGTCAAATGGTGTGTCTCATCCCTGTAACTTAATACATCTGCAACAGAGCTTGTGCAACAGACTTTCTGGCTGAATCACCAGGTGAAAATAGAGGAAAGAAAGTCTAAAAAAGAAAATGAATGCAGCCACCACATTCTTAAGAATTGGTAAGCTGCAATATAATAAATGTTTGCTTTTGTAACACTTTAAATACTGCCCTTGCTATAGGTGGAGGTCAGTTATGTACTTCCCTAAGCCTGGCTGAAAAGCTCCCAGAGGTGGCATCAACTTGTCCTGCCTTATCACCAGCAATGCATTGCTAAGACACAGCCAATTAAAACCTCTTTGAATGCGCTCTCTCTCTCTCTCCTGTCACAGTAGCTCTGAGCTCAGTGATACTGCATCGAAGGAGACAGTGGGCCACACATGTGCGGGGGTTTCAGAGCTCACTCCTGTGATAGTAGGGATGAGCCGTGACAGCTAGGAGTGTGTTATCAACATCTTAGCAACAAGGCAGAATGGGATTATGCCATCTGTGGACGTTTTTCAGCCAGGCTTCGGGAGGTATGTAAATGCCCAACACATATAGAAAGGGCATTATTTAACTTTAGTCAAACCTGCACAGTTTATTTTTATCTACATGTACCCCTTACCTGTATAGGCAGTTCTTTGGCAAAGGTGAACTAACCCGTTAACTAACATTGTATGCAGATCAAACCTCCCTTTGATCTGCAGATAAACTAAACAGAATTGATACAAAAGTAACAATCTTACTTTGTATCCCTCTATCTCGCCCCTGAACAGATTGATAAACACTGTGTCAGATGGTCCACAACAGCAGCTTTAAGGCTAGGTTCTCATGGTGCCGCTGAGGATCCGCACAAAAATCCGTGCAGCCGCACTACCTACACAGAAGAATGCGGATCCGCGGGTGTGTGCCATTAATTCTAATAGCACGCCGCCTGTACTGGAAATCGCAACCATACTGGGAACCGAGGTTCCCGTGCGGACTGCGTTTTCAGAAGAAGTGCAGGGACTTCTTCCCTGCGTGTCCCAGGGCACGGGAGTCCATTCAAATGAATGGGCTCTCATGCCCGCGCAAAACGCTGCCCGCAGAAACGCGGATATGTGAACCAGGGGTAAGAGCTGCTGTATTTACACAGCAACACCCAGCTTTCATTTTAATAGAATTGTCATCAAGTGGGCTTGTAATTTTCTGGCAATACAGAACAGGAAATTAATTTGTTGTGGATAAACCGGACCTTAGAGTTAAAAGGCAGTTCAACAGGCTGAGCTACTATAACTCTAGTATGGCAAGCAACTTCAGATTTGTATTTCAATGATCTAGATAGGAAATGCCTCAAACAAAACGCTTATTGACTGATCTCAGAACATGAGAACAACATTCTCAAAGAGGTGCTGAGAATTTTTAGATTTGCATATGTAGTCACATGAAGGAAGACTTCAAACAAGCTCAACAGCTCTCATGAGGCAACTCCTACATAGCAAGGCTTCCCACAATGGACACTCAACAGTAACTCAAACCACAGAAACACAGAAAGGAGCATTAGACCAAAACTAGATGAAAAAGTCCAAGATCATTTTAATTGTTGGAAAAAAAAAGTCAGGGGCAACACCCCTCACCACTTCCCCTTCATAAGGTCCCAACACAAGATAAAACTTGGATGGACGCACAGAAAACAGTGACTTCACAGATCTATATTAGAACCAGTACTGAATTTTCCACATGGAGAAACAACTTAGTTGTTTATGAGCAGCAATGGATACATTACCAAGTTGTAGTTCTTTAAAGATCATGTCAACCAAATTCAGACTAACTTTCCAGAAGGACTCCAATTTGCTCCTTCAGGATCTGAACCCAAGGATGGGAGGGGTGCCTTTGATTGGCGCTAGACTGTCACTGGCCACCAAGAGAAGATGGACAACAGGGAAACGTATAGGGAAGCTGGACAGATTGGAAGACTGAGAAGCTGAGTGGGGCAGTTGGAGACAACACAAATAAGATCAGACATTTTAGAGGTACTAAACAGACCAGAGTTGAGGAGAAGGATATCTAAGGGAAGAGGAGATTGTGAGCTTATAAAAGCTTCTGGAGGTTTCATGCAGGTTCCTCAGTATGACCTACTGTGCAAGACATAATTCTGCTTTAACTAACAACAAGAAGCCAAATAAAATCACCATCCTGGGTCGATGGTGTATACCCAAGGAGAAGGGTTACTGCCTATGCAGCATGCCTAATTTAGCCTTTAACTGGCACTAATCAAATGTCAGATAGCCACCAAGAGCACATGAAGGGTAGGGAAAAAGAAAGACGGAGAGAGTGAAGCACTGAGAAGCTCAGTGGTGCAGACTGAGACACATTGTGAAATAAGAGAAGTGGGGAGACAGACAGATGGGAATAAGACAACACTAGGAAGAATTGTTAGAGATACCAAGCAGTTCAGAGTTGTGAAAAAGGATGGCTAAAGAAAAAGGAGATTGAGAGCTTATAAAAGCTTCAGGAGGTTTCATGCAGGTCCCCCAGCCTGACCTATTATGCAAGAAACCTAAAATCACTGCAGAACTTCACTGCACCTGAGCACTACAAACCACTAGTTATCCATTTTTTTAATATTCAAAACAAACACCCTCATACATTCATGTCTCCATGCTTTATTTTGCTGAGAAATCACTTTGTAAAACACCCCCTAGCATTTCTGGCCCTGGTCATCTTGGGCAGGTGATATATGTAGTATTTACTTCCTGAAATCAACCTGCCCTTAGCTCAGGCATGCAGACAGGAGGGTGTGCTTAGCTGAGAAAACCCCTCCTCCCCTCCTGAAGACTCCTGGGATGTATGACATCATTTGCCTAGGCATGGAAGTAACTAAAGAAATGTAAAAGAAAGTTTAAAACATGTAAATATAATATATATTCCTATCTATTTACTAATGCTAACAGTGAAGTTCCACTTTAAGTCTGCTTTAAATTACAAGAGGCCAAGTTGAAATCACCAACCTGGTTTTATGAACTGAACCTTGTGTGTCAGGGTCCAAATTAATGCTTTACTCAAAGATAAAGATCTTTATTGACAGCCATGTAAATGATATTTTAAAATCATTGGACTCAACTGAAATACCTGTCACTTTTTGGAAAATACGTATTCTTATCCATGTGTGTTTGCTTTTTTAATTTTGCTTATAATGTCTTACTACACTTCAGATATTTTACAAAGTTTATTAGGCAATAATGATCATACTTTTTCCAGCAGATTTAACAACCTTAAGCATTAGCTTGAGTTAATTTTGTTAGATTTGCACCATGCAAGTATTACTGTACTAATATTACAAATATGAAATATCTGCTTTGCAAAAGACAGATTGGGATTCTGGCAGTTATTAAACACTTATGTTTGTGTTAGTTATCTATTGTGAATTGGAAATGTGACTGCAAAGCAATATTGAGTAATTTTTGAATACATAGAAAATATGTCATTTATACAGTAAGAAAAGCACCAACCTAAAATGTCTACTTTTGTTTATTCCGAATTAATATATTTTAAACTCTTACCAATTTATTTTGTTTTTACTTAGGCTGGAGTAATGAATCTCTTCTTTAAAGTAAATCCATGGTTTGGTCATGCATGGCAAAACATGGCTCTGCTTTAATCCCCTTTCCAGCAGCACACTCACTTTTCCTTCAGCCATTCCACCTTGGATGAGCTCCTTATAGTCATTTGGATTATTTTTTTTTTTTTTCTGGGACCCATATTCTTAGTATATGCACCCGGACCTATTCAGCTGTCTTTTATTTTATAAGGGCCTTCATTGTGCTACATGTATGAAGTTATACTCAACTTTGGTGTACTTTTAGCTATTAGAAATGTATCTTCATCATATCTGTGGAAGGGCAATCTCTAATTTTATGTCATCTAGTATGTTTACCCTACAACCTCCTCCTCTTTGGGACATTTGCGGCTGGTAGCTGTAGCACTTTGCTTTGTAAATATATGGTTCATTATTTATTACTCTCCCCATATCACTTATGGAAGCAGAACTGCGTCAAGAAAGAAAAGAATATATATGATCCAACTGAGTGATAAGATCATTTTTTGTATCTTTGTTTGATAACCTGTATTTGTTAATAACAGCTAACAATGCTAACAATTGTGACAACCCGAGTCCCTGCCACTGTGAAAAGACACAGGGTTGGAACGTATCCTGAGTGCAAGACTCCGGACTATTGATTATAAGAGGAGAAAACTGATGTTTGTAATTGCACCATCGCTGCACCGATCAACCCCAACTGTCAGATTCCCCCTGCTCTCTGGGCCCTAATGTGTGCTCAAGCAGCGATGTGGTGGATGAAATCCTTTATTGGAATCCTTTACATCAGGGCTTAAAATTTTAGGTCCTGAGCTACTAGCCGGGCCTTAGAGTTACTCGCCACCAACAAACACACACAAACAGAGACACATGTACACACACACAGACATGTACATACATACACACAAACATGTACACGCACGCACAGAGAAACATGTACACACACACACTTACAGACACATGTATACACACACAGGCATGTACAGACACACATACACACAGATACATGTACATACACAGAAATACACACGCACAGACACATGTACATACACACACATGCACATACATACACATGTACACACAGACAGATGTACATACATACACACATGTACATGCACACAGACACATGTACACACACACAAACATGTACATACACGCAGACACATGTACAGATACACACAGACACATGTACAATTGTACATGCATACACAGACACACACACATGTACACGTACACACACACACCCCATAAAAAGTTGCAGTACTTCGTTGTTCATGCACCGATCCGGGTACTGCACTCTAGGGGGAGGCAGAGAGCACAGCACACACTCCTTGCTTTGCTTTCACTGCGCTCAGCTATTGAGCAGTCTGACAGCTCCCAGTGCCAATGACAGATCCGGCCTGAGCTCCGAGTCTGCTCAGCAAGACGGCCCAGGGGAACACACTCGCCCCCACCATAATTTTCACTCGCCATTGGCGAGCAGGCGAGTGGAAATCTCAAGCCCTGCTTTACATGCAATATGATAAAAACATGACAGCTCCAACACAGGGCAGAGGAGCAGCAGCCAGAAGTAACTCTCTTCCCAAATTACATCCTGCATGACCTGTAACAAATGATGTGAGAAACAATCGTTCCACCAATGTAGCTAGACATTTCCACTCTCTACATGATGGTGATTGTTCCATAATTGGTATTCAATTGATAGAAAGGGTTAAGGCTCCTGCTAGAGGGGGTGACACCGTTCGTGTTCTGTGCAAATGGGCGTTTTTTTTGATTTTTCATTTGCAGACACGCCTCCCTCAAGGGCTGAATGCCGAGTGGGATGTTACTCATTTTTATGAGTAGGGTCGATTTTACTTTTATTTTTCTTTATTATATATTTAGGGCTGTTTTTTTCTTTCCTTCTTCGTGTCTGCACCGAACACAATAAAGCCCCATGTACACGGGACACTTCTGAACAATGGAAACTGACTGCTGGAAAACATAGGTTAAAAAACATCTGTTTAGTCATGTTTGCATAACATGTTTATGCACTTTTGCGTTTAGAAGCGTTTTTTAAAGATACGCACAGGAGAGCCTCCCAAATGCCCAGAATGCACTGAAAAGTGGTAAATTATTAACTATATCAAACTGTTTCAGAGAAATACAGAGAGTAGAAGCAGAGACAGCAGTATGTGTTGAGATTGGCTTAGGTGTGAGTTGCTCATTAACATTTCTTTTGTTTCCAAGGGTGGAAAAGGTGTCTGGCTGAGTGAGTCATTAAGGCCACCTGGCAGGGGGTCTTCATGAGCAATTTCAGGTGTGAATGGTTGTTAACATATCTTTTGTTTCCAAGGGTGGGAGAGGTCTGAGGTGTGAATTGGTCATTACAATGTGTGACAAGCTTGGTAGGAACATCCTCTGTTCAGTATTTTGTCTATTTGAGTACCATGAAAACACTTTGCATGCATTTTTCATGATAAAAAAAGGCTCTGGACAGCATCTGGAACTGGAAGAGTTAAAAAAAAATTTCAAACGCAAACGCTTTTAAACGTTTACACGCATTTTGCATTTGAAACACTGACAAAATCGACTGCTGAAAGCAAGTTTTCTGTGTTCAAAAAATGACTGTAAACTCAAATGCCTGTAAACCACTGTAAAAGAAGATGTGTACATGGACACACAGGAAAACATTAGGGAGAGTTCAGGGGCTGCTGAAAAAAACGCTTAACAGCTCCTAAACGTGAGTTTATCAGCTGCAGTGTACATGAGCCCTAAGGGTTTTATGTATCCCTGCCTATTGTGCCAGTTCCAAATTTCATATACCTGTGATTTGTTCCAGGTATGACATACATCAGAGGTTCATTTTTGTCAGTATATGTGTCAAGTTGTGTCATGTGATTTGTATACTATGTTATTCCTGATTCATTTCCAGTCCGGACACTTTTACCCCCTTCCTGTCCCGGCCAATTTTCAGCTTTCAGTGCTATCATACTTTGAATGACAATTGTGCGGTCATGCAACACTGTACCCATATGAATTTTTTAGCATTTTTTTTGAGACAGATAAAGCTTTATTTTGGTGGTATTTATTCACCACTGAGATTTTTATTTTTTTTGCTATGTAAATTAAAAAGTCCAAAAATTTTGAAAAAAAGTGTTTTTCTTATAAAAGTTTGCAAATAAATAGTATTTCATCATAAATCTTAGCCAAAATTGATTCCGTTATATTTTTAGTAAAATAAAAATAACCCAAATTAGTTTATAACCAAAATTATAATTTTTAAACATTTTTTTAATATTATTTTTATTTATTATTTATTTTTTTTATATACTGTCACCCTAGCAGTACAGTGTCACCATGGTGACACTGTACTATTTGTGGGGGGTGATGAAGTTGTTTTTTTTTTTTCTTTACACTGATTGCTTTTACACCCAGAAAGGATGTAAAAGCAATAATTTCTCCTCTCTAGCTGTATTCTTGCAGCCATTGAGAACTACTGAGTGAGCTGTGATTGGTCACAGCTTGTCACATGGTACAAGGCTGTTGTGAATAGCCTTGTACCATGTGACCTCTGTGATCATTCACAGATTTCACATGTAGTAAGCAATGATGTCACAAGTGACATCTTGCTTACTACTTTGCATGTGATCACTGATTGGCAAATCAGCGATCACGTGATCGGGACCTTGTACAGAGGTCCCGTCCGACGATCGGTGTTCCACTGTGTCCGGAGGACATAGCGGGCACCGGATCGTGGTGCTGCGTGCTCCCAGGGAGCGCGCACAAGCAGAGGGGGGAGGCCGTTTATAAACGGCCTGCAAACCCTGCACTACCATCGTTTATATACAACGACCGGAGGTGGTTAAAGCTTCCTCTGACAAGTGAAAATCAGTAATGACTAAGCACGTGTTTGTGTGAAACGCGCCTACTGCTCCTCTGCCCTGTCTTGGAGCTGTCATGTTTTTATCATATTGCATGTAAAGGATTCCAATAAAGGATTTCATTCACCACATTGCTGTTTGTGCTGCCAACCATTTTGTTATTCCATTGCATCTATGATCAAGGATTGGGCCAGCACCTGCATGTCTGTGGAGGGGTTATACAGATGCGGCACTCACCTGGAGCAGATCTTCTGCTCTTCTAATGTGTGCTCCCCTAGTCCCCCCCAGGTTGTGTTTGTCTGCTAATAATGATTTTATTGTATGTTTTTGTGAAAAAGAAATGATGACACTAAAAATAGTCAGAAAACACAAATAAATACTGTATTTTTCGCTCCATAAGACGCACTTTTTTCCCCCCCAAATAGGGGGGAAAATGTCAGTGCGTCTTATGGAGCGAATATAAAGCGGCCGGTCCGGTATTTTTGCGGCCACCATGTCAGAATACCGGGCCGGCCGCTTAGCTGTTGTCTCCTGCAGGGCCTTACCTGTTCCTCGCTCCAGCGCTGCACAGTCTTTCCGTGCTGGCTTCTGTGACAGCCGGGTGCCCACTGCGCATGTGCTGCGCTTTGTGAATGATCCGGTGTCTTCTGGGACACATGAAAGGGAAGAAGAGGGAAGGCAACTCCGCGGAAGAGGGAGCGGGTACCTGTCAAATTCAGGTACCCGCTCCCCCTCCCTCCCCAAAGGTCAGCAGTCTCTGGTCATTCCCTTCACTGTCTGCAGTCTCTGGTCATTCCCTGCACTGTCTGCAGTCTCTGGTCATTCCCTGCACTGTCCGCAGTCTCTGGTCATTCCCTGTACTGTGTCCGCAGTCTCTGGTGATCTCCTGCACTGTGTCCGCAGTCTCTTGGTCATCCCCTGTACTATGTCCGCAGTCTCTGGTCATCCCCTGTACTGTGTCCGCAGTCTCTGGTCATCTCCTGCACTATGTCCGCAGTCTCTGGTCATCTCCTGTACTATGTCCGCAGTCTCTGGTCATCTCCTGCACTGTGTCCACAGTCTCTGGTCATCCCCTGCACTATGTCCGCAGTCTCTGGTCATCCCCTGTACTATGTCCGCAGTCTCTTGGTCATCCCCTGTACTTTGTCCGCAGTCTCTGGTCATCTCCTGCACTATGTCTGCAGTCTCTGGTCATCTCCTGTACTATGTCCGCAGTCTCTGGTCATCCCCTGTACTATGTCCGTAGTCTCTTGGTCATCCCCTGTACTTTGTCCGCAGTCTCTGGTCATCTCCTGTACTATGTCCGCAGTCTCTGGTCATCTCCTGTACTGTGTCTGCAGTCCATTGGTTCAGAATATTTTTTTTTCTTGTTTTTCACCTCTAAAACCTAGGTGCGTCTTATAGTCAGGTGCGTCTTATGGAGCGAAAAATACGGTAAGCAGCTAAATGAAATTAGTTTTTAAAAGGTATGTAAAATCGCAAGTAAACATACTGTAAGTGCTTCCATATAGATTTTTACCAGTAATTTTTATTCGCACAAGTGTGAACCAGCCTTAAAAGACCCCCTTCCAAAAAAAACACAAACACACACACACACGGTAATTTTTCCACATTTCTGCCTGTAGTCCCTAGACATGGGTTACAACAGCATTCTTCTGGCAAGAACCTGGAGCAGCCCAAGTTTTATAAAAAATACAATCCTGCACTGTGGTGGGCCATCTTCTTGCAAGATCTGGGCCACCATTCTTTGGAAGGATGGTGGCATCATCACCCACTGCAGTACTGAAACCACAGGAAAGGTTTACCGTATTTTTCCATGTGCTGAAATATTTCCTAAACTGAAAGTGGTAATAAACCCAAAAATTTAATTTACAACTTACCAATCAGTAGACGTGCTGGCTGCATTAGTTTTCTTTTTGTAGTCTTTTTCTCCCTCTATTTTCACCTGGTGATCTGGCCAGTAACACACCTCCTGTATTAGAGTGCCCCCACTCTGGATGAAGGAGCACAGGGGGCACATTTGGACAGCAACATTGCCAGTCTGGGGGAAAGGGAGTGTTATATGTCCTAGCAGATTTAGATACACTAACAAGTTGAAACCAAACTGTAGCTCACACTTTATATGTAGTTACAGCAAGCAGTTTTTTTTTCTTTTGGGATAAAGGTTTTACATAAATAAATGCTGATCATTGTAAGCACCCCTGCCAGTGTTTAATGGTTTGCCTCATCCCTCTAATTGATACATCTTCAGCAGAGCTTGCTCTTTTGAAAAACAACAGACTTACTGATTGGATCATCAGATGAAAATAGAAGTAAGAAAGTCTAAAAAAGAAAATTGATGCAGAAATCAAGCTGCAAATGTCCTATGTTACTGGTTGTTCTTTTCTTTATCAGTTGCACATAATTTTCTAATGCATTTTTATTTAAAACTTGATCTGTTAAAAAAAAAAAATTTGTAAGCTGCAATATAATATATGTTTTCTTTTGGGTTTAATACCACTTTAAAGTGTAGAGCCAAAACTTTTTTTATAACTTTGGAATGAGCAGGAAGTGTTAAATCCCTGTCAGATTTCTTTTTGCTGTTTGTTTCCCATCACTCTATCTTCACTTTCTGTCCTGCAGGCCCAGCAGGAAGTGAGCAGAAATCTTTTCAAAATGAAGGGAATTCTCCTCATAGACAGTTGTAGATATGTGCTTTGTTTTGCAACGAATCGATTTTTGTCTGAAAATGTGATTTTCTGAGATTTGGATGGATCCGAATCTCTGAATGAACATAGTAAAGAATGTAAACGAATCCAAAAAAGTTATAATGAAATTAATGAATGCATTTGTTTAATTTGTTTCATTCAGATACATGATTCGATAAGTATTTCGGGCCCATGGGGAAATTTGTTTGATAATTCGGATTCAAGCAAATTTGTGATTTCAATTGAATTGGTCACAGTTAGTCAGTTCAGTTCCAGTCTAACGCATTTCTTAGGTTTGAAAATTTTTGGGCTGCCAAACTTTGCATTATTTATTCTAGTTATGCACCAAAATGAAAATTCTGGTGCCGAAAACGAAAATGCAAAATGCACTTGGCCGAAAACCAAAACCAAAATGTGCAGTTTTTAAAAATTAATATATATTTTTTGGAAAAAAATACACTTTGATTAAAATAAACAACAAAAAACAATATATACCCCAATTGTTTGTAAAATATGAAAGAGGATGTTACAGCGAGTAAATAGATACCAAACATGTCACGCTTTAAAATTGCGCACGCTCATAGAATGGCGTGAAACTGCAGTACTTAAAAATCTCCATGGGTGATGCTTTAAAAATTTCTACAGGTTAGCAGTGCAAAGTTACAGAGGAGGTCTAGTGTGAGAATTATTGCTCTTGCTCTGACATTCGTGGTGATACCTCACGTGTGTGGTTTCAACACCATTTACATATGTGGGCATGGCCTATGTATGCGTTCACCACTATGTGCGATCACGGGGGGATGGGGCACTTTAAACTTTTTTTTTAATGGGGTTTTTTTGCACTGTCCCTTTAAAAAAATTTTAATCACTTTTATTCTTATCACAAGAAATACATGCATACCTTGTGATAGAAATAATTAGTGACAGGTCCTCTTTATGGAGAGATATGGGGTCAATAAGACCCCACATCTCTCCTCTGTAATGTAAAGCATTTGATCAAAAGAAAGCATTGATCTAGTGCTTTAAAAAAAAAAATGGCCGGAACCTGAAGTGACATCGCTCCGATCCTCCAAGGGCATAGAGATGAGTGGAGGCCATATTTCCTTCACTCATCTCTATGCTCAGTGCCGGGATTGTTCGATGGTTTCTCAGGTAAGGCTGAGAACTACCGAGCGGCGGCCGGTGGTGGCAGCGGCCACGAGCGAGGGGCGGCGGCATGGAGGGGCGGGGTTTTTTTCGGCACCTGTATCAGTGTTTTTTTTTTTCATTTCAGCTGACGTCCAAAAGGTGTGATTTCGGCTGAAATGTTTAGGCAACCGAAATTTCGATGCATCCCTCATTTATTCCAATGCAATCGATATTATAGAACTCTTTCAAATAGTTTTGATATACAAATAATGAATCCAGCCGAAATATCAAATTTGAAAACTATTATAAAGCAATCTTCTGAAAAAACTGTAACATTTTTTAAATCCACCTGGACCAATGAATATTTTAAACAAATGCCAAATATATTGAAACGAATCCTGAATATGAAGTGGTGCAACATTACAAATATGACGAAGCAAAATTCTTCAATGAACGAATGCATCTGAAACGAAGCAAAATTTGCAGAGTACACGTGCCTAGACCTTGGAACAGCGTACTGTAGATGCCAAAAGTGCCACGACCATACCCCTCATGAATACGTGCTCTTGCACGAAACGCGTCGAGGAGAAGCCGTGCGCGGTGACGTCACGCCGCCGCGACCACGTGGAGGTCCGGTGGCCATCTTAGAATCTCATATGGTCAGTTTTTATGCTTTCTTGTAACCACTTTTTACCTTATCAAATAAATATACTTTGGATATACTGCACTATGGGCTTCCCTCTTTTTGGCTCCTTGTGAGTGGATACCAATACAGAGCCCATTCTGGAGGATGGCCTGAGATGCTGCAGACTACCCAGGGGAAGGGGATACACTTCTGTCTTTGACCAGACAGGCTGACTCTATCCTTAAAGGGACCTCCGGCAGACATCCTGAGAGGGAGATTATATATATATATATGCGCATTACGGTTGCGGATCTGGTGAGTGCGTATTTCTAACATATTTCACGGCACATCACCTGGATTATATAGACCACCTACCTGAGATCTTTTCAGATGAATCTTCACACTTAACCTCCCTGGCGGTATGATTATTTCAGATTTTTGGTGCTGAAAGCGGTACCATTATTTTGCATGGAAATTTGGCGTTTTATATTGTAGGCCTGTAATTCTTAGGAATAACTCACTGAAATCTGTACAAACAAGAGTCTAGTAAACATCCCCGGTAGGATAAAACTTGAAACACGAAATCATAAATTATAATTTACTAAATAATCATAAAAAATAATAATATAATAATAATAAATGTAATTCAATAATATAATCAAACCAAAAACACTGAAATTTGAAATATAGCGCCAAGTTCGCACATCACTGAGCAAAGCCGCAAAATCGTTTTCAGTGTCTGATGACGAATTTCCCCACGAATCATTATCACTCAATTCTGCAAGTGGTTCTAATTTACTATCGCTGTTCTCTAGCTGGTCTAAAACCGCTTTTGACCTAAAGGGACGCTTTTTGGACGCCATGGATGTTTCTCAGTATCCAGGTAGAAAGAACAGTAAAAATGCAGGCAGGGCACAGGACAAAGCACTCGGGACAAAATGTACGTGAAATGGTTTGATATAGTAATGTTTTACTATGTGATTTTAGTGATTTTTGTGAATGTCACTTTTTGTAATTTTTAAATCTCCCGCCGTTCCATCCCCGTACGTCCCGACGCTCGCAGGGGACGGAACCCAGATCACAGATGCCGGCATCCGCCGGATTACATTGCCGGGGACACTGCAGGAGAGACATCGCGGGAGCGCAGGACAAGGTAAGTGATCGAGGGATCCCGGAGCAAGTGTAGCTCGGGGTTACCGCTTGTGGTACTGAAACTTTACCCCGAGCTACACTCGGGAATACCACCAGGGAGGCTAAGCACCTTTTTGGACTGTTTTTAGGACTATTAATGTGAATAGATAAATGGCACTATTAAGTGCTCACTAAACATCACCCATTACACCTCTCAGCATTGTATATTTGCACTTTTGTCACTTTAATCCTCATATATGTGATTTGTGCAATTCATATGGTATTATATATATAGATTGGACTTCATCTATTTGCTGTTCTAACACCGCACCTTGCTGTTTTTTATTATTTTGGAGTTTTTTTGGTTTGCCTTTTTGGTGCTTTGGCTGCTTGTGATTGTTTATAGCGCTCACTTATTTTATTATATACATATACTGTAGATGCCAACTGTCCCGAATTTGCCGGGATAGTCCCGAATCTCACACCCTGGATGATGCCTGAACAAAGACAGCTTCAGCCTTCTGAAGAGAAGGGGGATGAAAGTATTTCCAGGAACAGTACTGGGACCTCTCTGAAAGAACGTATCTGTACTCAGATCTCCTTTAACAAATTCAGCCCGTTTATCAAGACAGAAGCTAAATCTGTTGTGCGATTTGTGAAGTAGTGGTCTAGTATGTTGACATCAGTATTATGAAGAAGGTGTTTATCATCTTTCTATGCCACACAATATTTTCCCTGAAATAAACTACTTTTCAGTGATGCTGAAAGGATGTTGTTAAACTTATAAAAGGTAAAAAGAAATATAAAGCCTAGTTAAAAAAAAAGGGCGGGGGAGGGGGTTCCTTGTTTTTTTAGCAACTATTCCATATAAAATATAGCAGATTACACACAGAAAATCATATTTGTATTTCAGTATGAGTGGGAGTTGGCATTATATTTGTTCTACCACAGGAGAAGGAAAAAACATCCACTGGCAGCAACAATACATTTAACAGCCAAAATATCATGACAAACATTATTGTGTTATTAAAGCTGAATTCCAGGCAAAAATTATTAAAGGCATATTTCATATTAAATACATCCATATTGAAAAAAATTTGCATTTAACCCCGGTATGACCGCCCAACACATATGTGAGGCAGCAAAATGGTAATACCCACTGCATACATGCTGCTTATGTGCTGAGAGCGTGCTCCCTGCAAACTCATGGCACAAAGACTGAGCTGTCCAAGACAGCTCCCAGTCCAGGATAAACAATGGTAGCTGGCAAGACCAGGTTCCTAACATGTGACCACTTTGACAGTAGTCACATGATTGTTGATCCTTTCTGACAACTGTGCATTCCAGACTGTTTAAAGGAATGCCAGGTAAGAAGGGGTTAATGAATGTTTGCATTTGAACCTTTATACAAGCTTTAGTTAGTGCATTGCTCTTCAGTTAGCATTTGACAGGTGGTAAGGAGGCCTTGTATTACCTCCTCACAGCATGTTTTAACCCCTTGATGAAAGTTCAAAACTAATCTCAGAAAGTACTATTTTGCTGAAAAAGTAGTTGATGCTTGGAATAAACTTCCAGCAGAGGTAGTTAGCCAGCCAGCAGTAAATGGCTTCAAACATGCTTGGGACAAGCATAGATCTATACTCAGAGAAAAAAGTTAACAAAAACAAACCCCCCCCCAAAGAAAAAAAACAAAAACAAAAAAACAACCCCCCCCACCCAAAAAAAAAGAATACACAAAAAAAAACAGGCAGACTTGATGGACCACTTTTTTCTGCTGTCACTTTTCTAGGTTTCTATGTTTGATCCCTGCACTTGCATGCCACAACCGTTTGATAGTCACTACGCACGGCAAAAGCCACAGGATGTATAGTTCTTGCTGTGGCGGTTCCCCCCCCACTCACTCACCCAGTCACTAGTGTGAACATGGCCTAAAGTTATTGTTCAAAACAGTCCTCCTCCCTGTCGGCTCGGGCACACTGCTCTGGATGGCTGTGCACATCTCAATAAAAGAGGTGCAGTGCTAAAACAAGGTAAAATGCATTAATAGAAGAATATAATTATAAAGTGCAAAGTGATCATCGTCATCATATCCAAATAAATAGATAAATATATGTAAAGTGCAAAGTATACCTCACCACATGGTGATGGTAATGATGATAAGTTGTCCCAAAAAATTATATAAAACGTGAAGATCTTGTAAGATCACAATCAGCGTGTGTGGGTATCTGATCCAGGGGTGAGAGATGAAGTGACTGAATAAGCAAAGTGCGCACTCACCAGAAGCACGCTTTAAACACGCATTTGAGATTAATCCTGTCTCATCAGGTATAATCAGGTCATCTGCTCCCAGGTCAGGCCAGGTTCCTATACAACACTGGGTCCTTAGAAAGGTGTCACAGCGTCTGGTCACATCTGTATTAGACTCAGTGGGTCCCTTGGTGTGTATCTCCGCATTGGGTCACCTTTATGGTAGGCTCTGCGAATGACGGCAAGCCATGGCGGCTCTGCGAATGAAGGTAAGTCTGCAGCCTATGACTAAGTACATAGCACGAAACGCATTGGGGGCTACAGCATCCAGACGTCACGCCACCGCTGGTGGCCATCCTGAACTACTTATGGTCAGAGTCCTTTATTAATCTTTTATATACACCTGTTTTGTGGAATAAAGTCATCGCTTTATGCAGTATCACGCTATGTGGTGTCCTTTATTGGGCTCTCCCTGTGAGTGCCGTCAAACCTCCAAAACAGCATCTATCCATTAACAGATAGCTCTAAATGTCTACGTCTGCTTTTTCCTTGAGGATCTAGAGAATGCTCTATTTTGCAAATTGCAACTTTACCTAGAAAGTCAATGCTTGGTCATGACCTACTATACGTGGTAGAAGGAATGGCCAAGTGGTAACTTCCTGGGTTCACTGAAAATTCTATATTAGACCCATGTTTAGGGTTCCAAGAGTACCCCTACGTTAAAGTGCACCCATACTGAAATCCTACAAAAAATATTTCAAGTTTAATCTGGATGGTAACCAAATAGCTGACATAACAAATTTAATAAAGAAGCTGCTGTGCTCTCTTCTCTGCCTGTCATGTGACCAAAAGCCTTGGCATTCGTTTATGTAATCTCTGGTAAATGGCTGAATCAGTGTTCAGACTAGTTAAACCCATCCTTTAGCAAAGACAATGTAACTAAACCCCGGTTCACATATTTTCGTTTGTGCGGGCCACATTTGCGTGGATACGAGCGCCCATTCATTTGAATGGACTCCCGTGCCCCGTGACAGTCCCTGAACTTCTGAAAATGCAGCCCGCACAGGAACCTCGGTTCCCAGTACGGTTGCGTTTTCCAGTGTGCGCGGCATGCCATTAGAACTAATGGCACCCGCGGGTCCGCAGTCCTCTGTGCGGGTGATGCGGCTGCACAAATTTTCGTGCGGATCTGCAGCGGCATTACCCGCTCAGATGTGAACCAAGCCTAAATGCCTAAGCATGTAATGAAGTGAGCAGCACTAAAGGGAGTCTATAGCAGCATTTTCTTCAAGAGTTTTAATTTTTTCAGCCTTTTTTCATTTACTCATCACAACAAACTGTTAAAACTCCTCTTTGTTTCGTAAGTACATCTAAAGGTAAAGGCTTTCTTTTTCTTTTCGACAGAGTAGGGGAGGGTTAAAACCACCATCAGGTTTTTTTGCCATCTGTTTCTCATTAGGGAGATTTACCTTCAATGCCTGTCTCTTAGACTCAACAGGAAGTGAGAGGATGTCTTTCCAATGTAAGGGAATTCCACTCTTAGTTGTCATGGGAACAAGAAATATCATTGTAAGATTTCTGTTTTGGTGTCAACTCAAAATGTTTGATTTTCCTTTATTTTTACTGCCGATGATACTGGCAATCAGGACAATTAGAAAGATTGAATTTAACTTTTAATGCTCACGAAGAAACACATTTCAACTATGCTAGACAGGCCTTTGATAGAAATATGTTTTCTAATAAACTACTTTAGGAGAAATACTATGGAAGAATAGAGAATGCCCAAAGGTTGTATTAACTTAGCGTAATGACGTGTTACAATTTGCAATTCACATTTTATTGCATTTTTTGTTGCAACAGTTCACTTGAATGGGCTTGTCTGTCGCATGAAAAAGGCACGTGGCGACACACGGTTTGCACAAAAGTTGAGAGGTATGCAAACATGTCATATTTACCTGCTCTGTGCAATGGTTTTGCGCAGAGCAACCCTGATTTTCTTCTTCTGGGGTCCCCTGCCAGTGCTCCTGGCTCCTCTTGCCTTTGGAGTACTCCCTCTCAGCAAGCCACTTGCTAGGGGGAAAACTCTTGCATGCTCGATCCCGAGCCACACTGTATGCATCTATTGACACACACAATGCAGCTTGGCTCCGCCCCCTGCTCCCTGGATTTGATTGACAGCAGCAGGAGCCAATGGCTCCCACTGCTCTCACTGAGTCCAGTGAGGAAGAAGACAAAGAGCAGCACCACTTCTCTTCAGCACAGCACTGGGATCGGGCTCAGGTATTGTATAAGGCCTGGTTCACACCAATGCAGTTTGCGTTTTGTCCATTATGCAGTGCATTTTGTGTTTTTCATGTGCGTTTCTGATGCGTTTTTGTTTTATTGGGGGGCCAATTTATTGCTGGGCAGATTAAAAACATGTCAAAAATACACTGCATACATTTTCTGAAGTGTTTCCATTGAAGTCTATTGAACCAAGAAAACAACGTTTTGCATTTAAAAAAGTCCTTGACCCTTTTCAAAAACTCAGCAGCTCAAAAAAGCATAGATGTGAACATGTCCCATAGGAAACCATGTTAAATAGACTGAAGTGCGTTTCTGCAAAAAACACTAAAAACCAGTGGTGTGAACCAGGCCTAAGGAGGCTGGGGAGGGGAACTGCACAGGTTTTTTTACCTTAAAGGGTAAGTTCACCTTTGGGAACATTTTGCATGTTCCACCCGTTTTTAAGGTGGAACATGTAACATGTTAAAATAGCCGCAACCGCTGGCCGCCAACCCCCCTCCCTCTGACAGATAGCACGAGAAGAAGTTTCCCCATAATATCTGTCAAATTTGAAAACAGTGTGGCCATGCAGGACTTCCGTGAATGAATGTACCGCAAGTCCCCACAGCCTTAGCAGCTCTCGGCTTGTAGTTTCAATAAACTACCATGGTGCTGCACAGCGTACGTCATTGAAGCTTCCTGTCAGAATATCTGCTTTCTCGTACATCCTGTATGGCAAGCAGATATTCTGACAGGTCTGCAGGAGACCTGCATGGCATCAGCGATCTACTGATCTCTGGTACAATGCTTTCCAGGCTCCTGTAGGCAAAAATAATAAATGCACATTTTTAACCAGCCAAAAAATGTGCATTTATTATTTTTTGTTAAAAGGTGAACTTATCCTTTAAAGGATAAGTTAACCTTTTAGGCAAAAACGATGTGCATTTATTATTTTTTGTTTGTGGAGCCTCTACAGCATTGCACCAGCGATGAGCAAATCGCTGGTGCCATGCAGGTTTCCCCCCCCCCCCCGGCCTGTCAGTATATTTGCACGCTCGTACATCCCGTACGAACAAGCAGATAATTACTGACAGGAATGCTCAATGAACTACCATGGTGCTGTGGAGTGCAGTGGTAGTTCATTGAAAACTACAAGCAGACAGCCGCAAAGGCTGTCGGAACTTGTAGTTTTCCCATTCATAAAATACTGTGAATGAGTGACATTTTTATTTGAATTGCGACAGCTAGTGAAGAGGAGAAGATCCCCCGCTAGCTGTCATAGCAGGGATCGGTGAGGAGCGGGGGGCCGGTCTGATCGTAACATGTTACGTTACACCCTGAATATGGATGTTACATGTTACGAAAGGTAAACTTATCCTTTAATGCAGAGAATGTATTAAGGTAAACAAAAAATTACATCACATCTTGAGTATGCTGTCCATTTCTGGTCACTAATTCCCAGAAAGGATGAGCTTAAACTGTACAGAGTCCAGAGAAGGGCAACAAAGATAACCCCCCCCGGAGGAAATCCATTAGGAGAAATGACTACAAACAGTAAATTTATCCTCCTAGGAGAAGAGGGGCTTAAAAAGGAATATGATGACAATATACAAATCTTTCAATGGTGACTCCAGCATTGGGAGGAAAGTAACCTAAAGTATCTAAAGAAGACACATGGCTGCACAATGAAGTTGAACAAGAAGGGTTCAATAGGGGTTCTTTACTGTCAGAGTGGTACGGATGTAGAACTCCCTTCCACAGTTGGAGGCATCAGAAAAGATTGTAGATTAATTTAAAAAAACTATTAGATATGTTTCTTAGCGAACACAATGTACAGGGATATGGAACATGGTAGTGACATAAACACACACTCTCAGGTTGAACAGGATGGACTGGTGTCTTTATTCAACCTTACCAACTTTGTAACTTTCTATGACATCTCTTTTTTTCTTTTTCTATCAGCTTTTCTGCTCTTCTATAACAACCACGCAAGGGCCATCCTCCTTATTTCTACCTTCAGTTTTGTTTAGGTATGGCCTTAGGTGGGTCACAGGAGTGCACTTAGTTCTGCACTCCTAAAGCCCTGTGTCAGCTGATGTCACAGAGCCTGTCCAGGCTCTGCAGGGATTCAGAATATAATGTTGGCATCCTCCAAGAAACCTGATCGGCAGCTGGCTTGGCCTATAAGCGCGTCACCGAGAACCTAAGCAAGCCAACCACACCCCCTCCAAAGCTTGGCACTTCAGTGAGCGCTGAAGGAGCAGAACAGAGAGCCAATGACTAATAGTCACCGCTCTCTGCTCACTGAAGAATGGGAACTGATAGATCAGCGGTTGCAGTGGGGGAAAGATGCAGTGTATAAATACTTCCCCATCCTAGTCACTTCCACATCTATAATTAAGCCCATTGGGGTGAAACGCAGTGGAGGGGCGTGGTCACAGGAGGGGAATGTCATCTAGCCAGCCAAGTGTAATAAAGCATGTAGAGAGCGAGGTCATCAGTGTGCGGCTTCCCTTTCTTCACTTGCTATGGATCTGATTTGTGTTGCTCAATTTGAAATCACTGCTATCAGTGTGTAACAGAAATGTGTTGTTCATTGCGCAGCAAATGTTTTCCAGAAATAAACTGTATTTTTCTTTAAAAACATTAATTTCACGTTCAGTGTGTAAAGTCATAGGATGTGATCCAGAGTACCATGTTACTTTATGATCCTGACAATTCTTTAGAGTTTTTCCTGCCGATTGCCAAATAAGTAGGAATTTACTGTATTTATATATTGGGACCAGCAATTAACAAAATGTAGTTAACATAGAGTAACCAGTTAGCAAGTAACCAGTGTGATTGTTCTAACTGTTCTTAAAAAGACACTAAACTCTGGTCTAAGAAAAAAAAAAGCTATATAAGTATATATTATTAAAAAAGTACCTTCTTATTGCTTTCAGCCCCCTCCAAATTCCTTTTTTCTGTATATTTATTTAGACTTCCTTTTAGAAGGTGGCCATGTTTGTTCTCCATGGTCCCACTGTATGTAGGAACATAGCCACCCTTTCTTGCTCAATCCCAAACTGAACTAGGGACTATGGGATTTGTAGTGTGCATAAAGCTAATGTGTATTGCTTATTCCAAACAGAAGTGAGGAGGGAAAGGAGAGGTTCAGGAGCTCACAAAGGACACTACAAAGAGGCAAAAAAACACAATAAAAAAATTTCATGAAAATTAGATGACAAGGCCATTAATTAGTAATTAATGTATGGATTATATTTGAAGAATAAGGACAATGTTTAGTGTCACTCTAATTTGAGCTGATTGAATTAATATTGACTAACATTGCATATGTAGCACTTTGCACTGTTTTTTTTTTTAACAGGACTATGGGGAGTTTTACTCACCCCCGGTTCACATGTATGTGGCCGTGCAGGCCGCGTTTGCACGGGCACGAGAGCCCATTCATTTGAATGGACTCCCGTGCCCGTGACACGCAAGGAAGAAGTCCCTGCGCTTCTTTGGAAAACGCAGCCCACACAGGAACCTCGGTTCCCAGTACGGTTGCGTTTTCCAGTGCGGGCGGCGTGCCATTAGAACTAATAGCATCACCCGCGGGTCCGCATTTCTCTGTGCGGGTGGTACGGCTGCACGGATTTTCGTGCGGATCCGCAGTGGCAGATGTGAACCTAGGGTAAAACCACTCATCAAGACATTCTTATATTTGCATGCGTTCTTCCAAGAACAGCCCTCTGCATGCATCAAGGCTGAGGGCTCTCTAGAAAAGTACTGAGGCCAAGTCCTGTGATATGTACAGGAAACTATGTACAGCAACTTGTCATCCAATTTTATCAGCCATATTTGCCTGTTTTTCATAGAAAACCACTGAGGCCCTCTGATAATATCACTATGTCTAAAATAAGGTTTAATTTACAAAAATTAATTAGCATGTTGCTCGGGGGGGTAAAAGAAGAACCATGACATTCAAAATATACATAGACTAAACCTCAGCTTTAAAAACAATTAATGTAGGATTGTCAATTTTAATGAAAAAGAATTACATTATTCTTATAATGTATAATCTTAATAATGAATGTGACATACATTATAGTGCCAAAAGTATTGGAACGCCTGCCTTTACACGCACATGAACTTTAATGGCATCCCAGTCTTAGTCCGTAGGGTTCAATATTGAGTTGGCCCACCCTTTGCAGTTATAACAGTTTCAGCTCTTCTGGGAAGGCTGTCCACAAGGTTTAGGAATATGTCTATGGGAATGTTTGACCATTCTTCCAGAAGTGTATTTGTGAGGTCAGGCACTGATGTCAGATGAGAAGGCCTGGTTCGCAGTCTTTGATCTAATTCATACCAAAGGTGTTCTATCAGGTTGAGGTCAGGGCTCAGGCTTTGTGCACTGGTGCGCAGTCATGTTGGAACAGGAAGGGGCCATCACCAAGCTGTTCCCACAAAGTTGGGAGCATGAAATTGTCCAAAATGTCTTGGTATGCTGACGCCTTAAGAGTTCCGTTCACTGGGGCCAAGCCCAACCCCTGAAAAACAGCCCCACACCATAATCCCCCTCCACCAAACTTTACACTTGGCACAATGCAGTCAGGCAAGTACCATTCTCCTGGCAACTGCCAAACCTAGACATGTCCATCGGATTGCCAGACAGAGAAGCGTGATTTGTCACTCCAGAGAACACCTCTCCACTGCTGTCCAGTGACGGCGTGCTTTACACCACTGCATCCACGCTTTCCATTGCACTAGGTGATGTAAAGCTTGGATGCAGCTACTCGGCCATTTAAACCCATTCCATGATGCTCTCCACAGACTGTTGTTGTGCTAATCTGAAGGCCACATGAAGTTTGGAGGTCTTTAGCTATTGACTCTGCAGACAGCTGGCGACTTCTACGCACTGTGCGCTTCAGCATGGACTGAACCCGCTCTGCCATTTTATGTGGCCTACCACTTCGTGGCTGAATTGCTGTTCTCAGTTGCTTCCACTATGCTTCCACTATGTTATAATACCACTAACAGTTGACCGTGGAATATTTAGTAGCAAGGAAATTTCATGGATTAATTTATTGCACACCTATCACGGTATCACGCTTGAATTCACTGAGCTCCTGAGAGCGTCCCATTCTTTCACAAATGTTTGTAGAAGTAGTCTGCATGCCTAGGTGCTAGATTTTATACACCTGTGGCCATGGAGGTGATTGGAACACCTGAAACCAATGATTTGGAGGGGGGTCCCAATACAGTGTATTTCAAGCTAATTTGACATACAAACTTATAGTTCAATTTCCGCTCCAGTCAAACATCTTAACTAATTAGCTCCATCATATACAGTATAATATTAAAGCTAAATGCCACTGTCACAGAGGGAATTCTGCCTTCGGTCTATTGAGATCCCACCCCAGAACACCCGTTGGTCGCTGTTATATATCCCGCTCCCCAGCACACACACCTCAATTCCCATATTGCCCTCCATCCTACCCTTCACCCTCCTTTCTTGCACATTCATACCCATATCCATACCCCTCCAATGCACATGCTGCCCACAATTTTCCCTCTGCCTGTTTTTCATAAAGGGTGTCATAGACACTGTAGCATTCAGTTGAGATGCAGCACCAAAAGTGTTGGTGCTTACGCCCAAATCATGTACCTGTATTAGACAGGTACATGAATATGTCCATGTCTGCACTGGGGAAGAAGAGCCCACACTGGACACTCCTTCCCCAATACACTCATTCTACCCCTGCCCGGCCACATTGACAGGCATAACACGGCTGAGCAGCTTTATACTAGAGGTGAGTGGAGCCTGACGGAGAACCGAGACACTAGTTCCCTATCAGGTCCCCTTCACCTTTGATTGACAGCGCACAGGAGTGGGTGGACCTATAGCCGCTCTTCAGTCCAATGGGAGCTTTTGAATCTGCCCACTGTCTTGCGCTATCAATCAAAAGTAAAGAAGACCTGATGAGGAACTAGTCTCTTAGTTCCCCAACAGGCTCCGGCCACCCAGAGACGAGTCGTTTCCCAAACTTGGTTATTGCCAATATGGCATCAACAGTATCCTCAGCCCTTTTGTTTACATTTAGCTTTCAGGCAGGGAATCTCCCAGCCAACAGCTACTGTTGCCAACCTCCCGCAGCATTTTTTTACTGACAAAACATGAAAAATTTATTGATGGAGCACATTTTTTATGGACAACCTGAAAAATGCCAAAGCTCCTATAATAACTAAAATAATACTTTTTTAAATAGTACAAACACAATATGGAAATAGCCATAACAAGTAATTTTCCTGGTTTACAGGTCAACACAACATGACCAATTATCAGCCCCTAATATTTACAGACAGTTGTAAAAATCACTCATTTTACAAACTTTCCATAAATTTACTGACGGCTAGCAACCTTGCTGACAGCTGAATGGGGTTGGGGATACAGCATTGTGCGGGAAGCTGTCACATACATGACAGTTTCCGGGAACAGGCACAGCCTGCTCTGAGTACTGGTATATATCTATATGCCAGCTCAGAGTTGGACTTAATTACCGCCAGTTTCCTAATCTGAAAACTGGTGGTAATTCTTTAAGAATCTGTCACTGCCACAGCGACATATTAAAGCAATGGTAGTAAGAATTAACAGAATTTTCTGCATATATCAGTAATATTATTTAGGTGCAAATGCTTATCTGAATTAGGTGCAGGTAGTTCTTAAAATGGAACCAATTTCTGCATTGGATTGCATGCTCTTCTGTATGATATATGTTTTGCCACATGACCTATGTTCAACCCGTTTGAAATTTTATTCTGTCTTGTATCAATCTGTGTGTTTTGTTTTCAATAAACACCTCTTTTTTGGAAGAAAATGGAACCAAAGCCATGGTGCTGCATCTGTGATGAGTTATGGAACCAGCCATTTGATGGTTTGATACTTTGGTCAAAAGTACAAGCAAATGTAACAGTTATCATTCCCGGCATGCTGGGAATGTAACTGATTTTTTGAAAACGTTAAAGTGGTTCTATATGGTGAAGGTTTTTTTTTCTGCATGAAGGTAAAAAACCTTCAGTATGCATTTCCCCCCCAATACCTATCCAAGCCCGATCGTGATCCAGTGATGTGCACGAAAGTGGCTGCTCTCCCTAGTCTCTGCCTCCCCATTGGAGAGACAGCAGCGGGAGCCATTGGATTAAGAACACACAGACCGGGGCTCGGGAGTAAGCACACCAGAGTGCCCCCATAGCAGGCAGCTTGCTATGGGGGCACTCAGAGAAAAGGAGTAGCCAGAAGCGCTGGCAGGGGAGCCAAAAAGAGGAGGATCGGGGCTGCTCTGTGCAAAACCATTGCATACAGCAAATAAGTATAGCATCTTTGTTATTAAAGAACTTTTCATATCACTTTAAATTAATGTGTTTAATTTTGCTTTAAGAGATATACCACCAGAAAAGTGTTGTTAGGGCTGTTTTGAATAACCCTGACTGTCTGCCAACATAGCCGCTCCACTCCTCTTCTGTATATTCAAACTTTGTATCAGCTGTGTCTAAACAGGAGCACAGCCAATCATCTTTTAAATTTTAATTCTCTAAGCTTGTGGAAAAAATGAATTATAGAAACTGACTGGTTGCTATGGGCAATGACACCAGTTGAAATAGAACTTGTCTCAGACACTTTTTAAAATAATTCCCCCATAGTGTTCACTGTTAAACATACCACTCCTGAACAAACTGCTGCATTCAAAACTTCTGCACGCCTAATCTGTACATCCTGCTCACTATCACATTAACTGCACTCTTCTTCTGCACATACTGTCATATCCACCACATCCCTCTCCTGCATATACTGCCTGGCATCATAGCCTCCACACTCCTCTATAAACATACTGCTCTCCATCACACCCTTCATTACTCCTCTCCTGCACATCTACCCCATGTCATATCATCTGCACTGTTATCTTGCATCTACTACCTGCTGTCATATCTACCACACTCCTCTCCTGCACATACTGCCCACTGTCATATACGCCACACTCTTATAATACACATAGTGCCCACTGTCATACACTCAACAATCCTCTCCTGCGCATAATGCCCACACACATACCCTTTACACGCCTTGCCTGCACATACTTCCATCTTTCTTACCCTTCACAATACTCCTGCATATGCTGCCTACTGTCATATACCCCGCACACCTTTCCTGCGCAAAATACCCCCTGTCATTCTCTATGCATATCTCTCCTGTACATACCACCTGCTATCATACCCTCCCCCTCACCTCTCCTGCACACACTGTCCGCTATGATACCCTTCACACTCCTGTCCTGCACTGAGTGCCTCATGTCATTTCCTCTGCATATATTGTACATAGTAATACCCTTCACACCCCTCTCCATCATCTATTTTGGGCTGTCATACCATCCATATTCCTCTCCTGCACATACTGCACGCGGTGATACCCTTTGCACTCTCTTTTTGCACATACTGTCCACCACCATATCCACCACACTACTCTCTGCACATACTGCCAGCCATCATCCATTTTACACTCCTCTCCCATACAAATTGCCCACCCATTATATCCTCCATACTCCTACCTGCACGTACTGCTGGCCATCATCCATTTCACACACTGTAAATACTGCCTGCCCATCATATCCTTGGCACTCCTCCCCTGCATATACTAGCCACTATCATACCCTCCACACTCCTCTCCTGTACATACGGCTTAGTATCATACCTTCCACACTCCTCTCCTGCACATACTTCCTACTGTCACACCTTCCACACTCCTCTCCTGCACATACTTCCTACTGTCATACCTTCTACACTCCTCTCCTGCACATACTTCCTACTGTCATACCTTCTACACTCCTCTCCTGCACATACTATCTGCTGTCATACCTTCCACACTCCTCTCCTCCACATACTGTCCACTGTCATACCCTCTACACTCCTCTGCTGCACTTACTACCCGCTGTCATACCCTCCTCACTCCTCTCCTGCACATACTGTCTGTTGTTATACCGTCTGCACTCCTCTCCTGCACATATTGCCCACTATCATACCCTCTGCATTCGTCTCCTGCACATACTACCCACTGCCACACCCTCTTTACTCGTCCCCTGTACATACTACCCACTGCTCTTTCCTTCTGCACTCCTCTCCTGCACATACTCCCCACTTTCATACCCTCTGCATCCTTCTTCTACACATACTGTCTAGTGTCATACCCGCTTCACTCCTCTCCTGCACATATTACCCACTGTCATACTTACTGCAGTACTCTCCTGCACTTACTGCCCACCGTCATACCTTCTGCACTCCTCTCTTGCACATACTCCCCACTTTCATACACTCTTCTTTCCACTCCTACACATACTGCCTACTGTCAAACCCTTTGCACTCCTCTCCTGCACATACTGCCCACTGTCATACTCTGTACACTCCTCTGCTGCACCACTTACTACCCGCTGTCATACCCTCCTCACTCCTCTCCTGCACATACTGTCTGTTGTTATACTGTCTGCACTCCTCTTCGGCACATATTGCCCACTGTAATACCCTATGCACTCCTCTCCTGCACATACTGCCCACTGTCATACCCTCTGCACTCCTCTTCTGTGCATATTTATAGGTACTGATATAGTGCCTTCAATTTACGCAGCGCTTTACATATAATATATATGCATTTACATCAGTCCCTAACCCTCAAGGGGCGTACAATCTAAGGTCCCTAACTTACATACCCATACTAGGGCCAATTTAGACAGGATCCAATTAACCTACCAGCATGTCTTTGGAATATGGGAGGAAACCGGAGTACCCGTAGGAAACCCACGCAGGCACAGGGAGAACATGCAAACTCCGGGCAGGTGGTGACATGGCTGGGAGTTGAACCAATGACCCTAGTACTGCCAGACGGAAGTGCTAACCATTCAGCCACTGTGCTACCCACTGACATACCCTCTGCATTCCTCTCCTGCACATACTACCTGCTGTCATACCCTCTGAACTTCTCTCTTGAACATACTACTCTCGGTCATACCCTCCAAACTCCTCCCCTGCACATACTGCCCACTGTTATACCCTTTGCACTCTTCTTCTGCACATACTGCCCACTGTCATACCCTATGTACTCCTTTCCTATACACAGTACCCGCTGTCATACCCTCCACACTCCTCTCCTGTATATGCTACCTTCTGTCATATCCTCTGCACTCCTCTCTTGTAGATACTACTCTCCGTCATATCCTACACACTCCTCCCCTGCACATACTGCCCACTGTAATTCCCTTTGCACTCCTCTTCTGCACATACTGCCCACTGTCATACACTCTGCACTCTTTTCCTGCGCATGCTGCCCACTGTCATACCCTATGCGCTCCTCTCCTGCACATACTGCCCACTGTCATACCCTCTGCATTCGTCTCCTGCACATACTGTCCGCTGTCATAACCTATGCACTCCTCTCTGCACATACTGCCCACTGTCACACCCTCTTTATTCCTCCCCTGCACATTCTACCCACTGCCCTTTCCTTCTGCACTCCTCTCCTGCACATACTGCAAACTGTCATACCTTATGCACGCCTCTCCTGCACATACTCCCAACTTTCATACCCTATGCATCCCTCTCCTACACATACTGTCTAGTGTCACACCCTTTGCACTTCTCTCCAACACATACTGCCCACCGTCATACCCTCTGCACTCTTCTCCTGCACATACCGCCCACTTTCATACCCTCCACACTTCTCTCTTGCACATATCAACAGTACAAAAAATGGCCACTGCCCCAATCTATAACTGGCCTTCACAGCACTCCTCTCCTGCACATACTGCCCACTGTCATACCCTCTGCACTTTTCTCCTGTGCATATTTATAGGTACTTATATAGCGCCTTCAATTTACGCAGCACTTTACATATAATATATATGCATTCACAACAGTCCCTAACCCTCAAGGGGCATACAATCTGATGTCTCTAACTTACATACCCATACTAGGGTCAATTTAGACAGGATCCAATTAACCTACCAGCATGTCTCTGGAGTATGGGAGGCACACGCAGGCACAGGGAGAACATGCAAACTCCAGGCAGGTGGTGACGTGGCTGGGATTTGAACCAACGACCCTAGTACTGCCAGGTGGAAGTGCTAACCATTTAGCCACTGTGCTGCCCACTGACATACCCTCTGCACTCCTCTCCTGCACATGCTACCTGCTGTCATACCCTCTGCACTCCTCTCTTGAACATACTACTCTCGGTCATACCCTTCACACTCCTCCCCTGCACATACTGCCCACTGTTATATCCTTTGCACTCCTCTTCTGCACATACTGCCCACTGTCATACCCTATGCACTCCTTTCCTACACACACTACCCGCTATCATACCCTCCGCACTCCTCTCCTGCACATGCTACCTGCTGTCATATCCTCTGCACTCCTCTCTTGTAGATACTACTCTCCGTCATATCCTCCACGCTCCTCTCCTGTACATACTGTCTACTGTCATACCCTCTGCACTCCTTTTCTGTACATTCTGCCCACTGTCATACCCAAGGCAGTCCTTTCCTGCACATACTACCCACTGTCATACCCTCTGCACTCCTCTCTGGCACATAGTGCCCACGGTCATACCCTCCACACCCCTTTCCTGCACATACTACCCACTGTCATACCCTCCGCACTCCTCTCTGGCACATACTGCCAGCCATCATCCATTTCACACTCCTCTCCTGTATATACTACTCACGGTCGTACTCTCCACACTCCTCTCCTGTGCATACTGTCATACCGTCTGCACTCCTCTCTGGCACATACTGCCAGCCATCATCCATTTCACACTCCTCTCCTGCACAAACTACCTGCTGCCATACCCTCCGCACTCCTTTCCCGCACATCCTGCCCACTTCTCCAGCATTGTTTGCGATATCCCTAACCTTGCATGCTTTCACTGCTAAATATATGAAATGCTCTTTATTCCCCGGCCATCAAGCATCAGACATCTTCCTGTACCAATCCCCTTTGCTGTAGATAAACAGGAGCCCCCGAAGCCATCCTGTAAGAGGATTCTGCAGACGACACATCAGTCCCCATTCCTAAACACCTATCAATATTTCCACGTCGTCTTTGCCATGTACGCCGATCACACAGGGATTTTCCAGGACAGACGGGCACATCCATTAGGCGCTCCTCTAGTTTAATTGCAATGCATTACAGAAGACATAAATACTACGCATCTCTCCTCCCCCCCCCCCCCCTTGTGATACACTAGGAAATCGACAATGACCTTAATTCACCGTGAGCGTGTATACAGATTATTGATTATCACATGTTGTAATATCAGTCGCTGGCAGGAAGTGGACAGTAACGATGGGCCGTACCGCACCCACAAATACAAATCTATAGGTACTGTAGGTAGAAGTTGTTTTTTTTTTTTTCTGGACGCACGCCTCCCTTTTCTGCTTTCTTTCTCCTCCTCCGCCGCCTCCAGTTCTCACGTTTTCCCAATGTTTCCTGATGATGATGGGGATTGTGAGCCCCCCTCTGCCTCCCTCCCCTATCTGTTGCAGCTGCTAAGATCTACTCCTCATCCGTCCCCAGCCGCCGCTGGTGTGATGATGCTGGAGGAGCAAATCCGGCTACTGCAGCACCAGACAAATGCACAATCCCCCACATGCCACCCCAGCCACTGCCATGCCATCTACACATGGGGGGGGGGGACTGGAGTGACAGCACATGCCCCATCACAATGACAAATCACAACATGCATGACAAGGGGGCTGCCACTGCTGCAACATTCAATGCACTTTGCAGGGACTTCCCAGCCATGGAAGTGATGGGAAAGGTAAAGGTGGACAGGGATGACAGGGGAGGAGGAGAAGGAGGGGGAGGGGAGCTGTGCTCTTACCCACTGGCTTTGGATGGGGGGCTGCTGCAGCTGGCTGCCTGCTCAGGGCTTGTCCAGGGAGAAGCTGGCTGCTCTCTAGCCGAGCTGTATTCTTGCCATCCGCCCAGCTTAAGCACCCAGCCGGCAGGAATAGAGAAAGAGAGAGAAGCATAGAAGATAGAGGGAGTAATAGAGTGTGAGAGAGAAGGCAAGGAGGAGGGAGGAGGTGGAGGGGGGAGAGCACGGATGCTGCGCGCATGCGCGGCCGAGCAGCAGGGGAGCAGCAGAACATCCTTTAGCTAGAAGGTTACAACCATTTCTACACATCCTTCCCCATTCACCGCCACTGCGGCCGCCGCAGGTCCTTCCCCCGGCCTGGACATAGGTAGCCGAACGTGGGAGGGCTGTGTAGTCACAGTCTGTCAGGAAGAATCCTCCATCTTCGTCTCGTTGTGTGCAAAGGATGGATATTGCTTCAACCAGAGTCCAGTCACTCACAGACATGACTAATGACTGGAAGGATGGAGGTAGCGTGTATCAGTGAGGTGCCTGCCATGCTGCCATCCCCAACATCAAATCTCTACATTAACCACTTCCCTGCCGGACACTTCTACCCCTTCTGCCCAGGCCAATATTCAGCTTTCAGCGCTGTCGCACTTTGACAATTGCGCAGTCATGCAACGCAGTACCCATATGATATTTTTGACATTTTTTTTCACACAAACAGCTTTCTTTTGGTGGTCTGCGATCGCCGCTGGGTGTTTTAGTTTTTGCACTATAAACAAAAAAGCAAAAAATTTGAAAAAATAAAATATTTCTTTGTAGCTATTATAAAATTTTGCAAACAGGTAATTTTTCACCTTCACTGATGTGCATTGATGAGGCAGCACTGATGGGTACTGATAGGCGGCACTGATGGGCACTGATAGGCGGCGCTGATAGGCACTGATAGGTGGCACTGATGGACACTGGTAGGCGACACTGATGGGTACTGATAGGCGGCACTGATGGGCACTGATAGGCGGCACTGATGGGCACTGCTGAGGTGGAACTTATATGCAACAATGATGGGCACTGATGAGGTGGCACGGATAGCCAGCACTGATGATGTGGCATGGATAGGCGGCTCTGATGAGGTGGCACGGATAGCCAGCACTGATGAGGTGGCACGGATAGCCAGCACTGATGAGGTGGCACGGATAGCCAGCACTGATGAGGCAGCACTGATATGCAAAAATTATGGGCACTGATAGGCAGCACTGATGGGTACTGATAGGTAGCACTGATGGGCACTGATAGGTGGCACGGATAGGCACTGATATGCAACACTGATAGGTGGCACTGATGAGGTGGCATGGATAGGCAATACTGATGGGCAATGATCGGCGGCACTGATGAGGTGGCATGGATAGGCAGTACTGATGGGCACTGATAGGCAGCACTGATGAGGTGGCACAGATAGCACTGATAGGCAGCAGTGATATGCAACAATGATGGGCACTGATAAGCACTGATGAGGTGGCACGGATAGGCACTGATATGCAACAATGATGGGCACTGATAGGCGGCATGGATAGGCAGTACTGATGGTCACTGACAGGCAGCACGGATAGGCAGCACTGATGGGGGGCACTGCTGGGCACAGGTGGGTGGCAGTACTAGGTACTGCTGGGAACAGGTGGGTGGCACTGATGGGCACATGTGGGCAGTACTGGTGGGTGGCACTGCCGGGCACTGATCATCAGTGCCCTGATGATTGGTGGCCGATCCGTCCTCTGACAATTGCCAGTTATCGGCAGCACTTTCCTCACACTGTGCGTGCCCCTGGGGGCGTGCGAGAGGGCGCGTTCTGGGAGGACGTCATATGAACCGGACAACTGCACTGTAGCCGTCATTCAGCTATAGCTCGGTTGGCAAGTGGTTATGTTCAAAAAAAAAAACCTATGAATCTACACAGCGCTTACAGTTGACTTTCACACAAGAAATCTGCTTCCTCTCATCTGATTCCACCTTATTTAGGGTCTATTGTCTCCAAAATGCGTCGGGAAGCCTTGCCCAGTGCCTAGAGAAGGCGATTTGCCTCGTGAAATACACCGTGTTCCAAATTATTATGCAAATGATGTTTTTCTCATTTACCTAAATAATTGATGTAAATAACAGCATAATTCTCATGTTATCAAATATTAAGAGTACAATTCACATTTTATTGAACAAACCTCCTAATGATAACAGGATTTTTTTTTAAACATAAAACACTTACAATGCACTGTTCCAAATTATTATGCACATAAAGTTTCAAAACACTTTATAGGTTGTAAAGAACTGAAAATTGTCATTTGTTGTGTTTGCAGCATATTTACTGAAATCAAAAGCTATTTCAATCAAACTTTTAACAACATTTTTACTTTTTACACATTTTAACAGGTCATGTTACATTTTAACATAGGACCCCTTATTTGATGGCAGCTTCACAAGTCTTGCATCCATTGAACTTGTGAGTTTGTGGACAGTTTCTGCTTGAATTTGTTTGCAAGATGTCAGAATAGCCTCCCAGAGCTGATGTTTGGATGTAAACTGCCTCCCACCCTCATAGATCTTTTGCTTGAGGATGCTCCAAAGGTTCTCAATAGGATTGAAGTCAGGGGATGATGGAGGCCACACTATGACTTTCTCTCCTTTCATCCCCATAACAGCCATTGATGCAGAGGTATTCTTTGCAGCATGAGATGGTGCAATGTCATGCATGAAGATGATTTTTAATTACGGAAAGCATAGTTCTTCCTTCTGTACCAGGGAAGAAAGTGGTCAGTCATAAACTCCACATACTTTGCAGAGGTCATCTTTACACCTTCGGGGACCCTAAAGGGGCCGACCAGCTCTGTTCCCATGATTCCAGCCCAAAACATGACTCCACCACCGCCATGCTGACGTCGCAGCCTTGTTGGAACAGGGTGGCCGTCCACCAACCATCCACTACTCTATCCATCTGGACCATCCAGGGTTGCACGGCACTCATCAGTGAACTGGACTGTTTGAAAATTAGTCTTCTTGTATTTTTCTGCCCCAATGCAGCCGTTTCTGCTTGTGAGCATTGGTTATTGGTGGCCAAATAGAAGGTTTATGCACAGTTGCAAGACTCTGGAGGACTCTACACCTTGATGTCCGTGGGACTCCAGAGGCACCAGCAGCTTCAAATATCTGTTTGCTGCTACGTAATGGTATTTTAGCAGCTGCTCTCTTGATCCGATGCATGGATCTGGCAGAAATCTTCCTCAATGTGTCTTTATCTGCACGAACCCGTCTGTGCTCTGAATCAGCCACAAATCTCTTAATAGTGCGATGATCACGCTTTCGTTTTCGTGAAATATCTAATGTTTTCATACCTCGTCCAAGGCATTGAACTATTTCACTCTTTTCGGCAGAGGAGAGATCTTTTTCTTACCCATATTGCTTGAAAATGGTGCTCTGCTTAATAATGTGGAACGCCCTGCTTTAGTAGTTTTTCCTTAAATTGGGCTCACCGGCCAATCTAATTATCACAGGTGTCCGAGATTGTTTTCAGTGATCAAAAGAGCCCTGACACACAATGCCATTCATGAGTTAAACTGAAAAACAAAATATTTAATCTTTTTGACACTTAAATAGAATTTGCATAATAATTTGGAACACGTTCTATGTGTTTAGTACACACCGCCACTCTGCAGTGGTGTGCAATCAAGTAGGACGTTCATTACTTTTTTTTTTTTACCACAGCGTTTTGCGCCACACCACAATGCATTGCATTTTGTGGCAGCCTAATAAGAAAATCGGATGTAAAAATACTGCTTTCGGATCGTTAGTGGGATAATCTGATCATTAGTACACAGCTTTCAAGAGTTCATTCATGCGATATTAAACAGAGGGACAAGCACTAAAATGTTTCTTGTACGATACTAGAACGAACGATTTTCGTTTAATCAGTATAGTATTCCTCCAAAAAAAATTGAGCGACCGAGACCCATGCATGCTCCATATTGAAAAAATACATTACAATACATAATTAAGAATACATTAAATGTGAGAATTATCGTAACTTTAGTATACTCTTCATTTTCGATATTCTCATCGTGTGTCTCATCGTGTGCCCACCACCCCACCTGGGACTACCAGCCAGCCACCACACCAGGGACCGCTCGCCCAGCACCCTGCTTTCCGGCACGCTATTCCCTCTGGCGATGCCCCGGCGACTAATGGCCCACCACGACCCTTGAAGCCGCGGTCTCTCCTACCGGCCGCAACAGATCACGGTTGAGCACAAACCACGCAGGGCCGACGATCGCTACCGCAACGCCCCGCTCGACCCTGATGACGATCCTTCAACACCTTCAGCGCCTCACGATGCCGAGCCCTCAGCACCCGACGCCTGGCCTCAACAACCCCAGTCACCGAGCCGCCAGCATCACCAGTCGCCGTGCCTACCATCGCCCCCAGCCATCGCACCCTACGACCCCTCCACTAGCCGAACCACCGTACCCACTGAAGACATGCCACAGCACCCATGGTCGCCAGCTTACTGCACCCACAGACTGCTGCCAACCAGCTGCCGCCCTCCACCCTCACTCTACCCCTACAGAAGGACTCAAATGACTCTCCCACGGTAATACAGATTCCCCACACCACCTTGCCCTGACCTGTATCCCTTCACCTCCCCTGACCCAACTGTCACCCCACCCACCCCAACATGCCTCCTGCACTCCTCCTCCTCATTTTCCTCTCCACCATCCCAAAAATCACCTCCCTCTACCCGCCTACCCCCCCAAAACAGCTCTACATTGCCCCTTCACTTCTCCCCTCTCCCCACTACGGCACTCACCACCTCCTCCTGCTACTCCACTCCCCCGTTGACCCACGTGCCACCACTATCAGACCCACACGCTCCTACACTTCCCATCCCCATGCCACCTTCCTCACCCTTCTCCTATCTGCTGGGGACATCTCCCCGAACCCTGGCCCCTCGCCACCTCACCCCTCCTCTAGGGACCCCCCTGCTCCCGCCAGCTGCCGTAACCCTCTCAACCTCATATCTGTGCCCCTTCTCCCCGCATCCATCCCCCCTCTCTCGGTTGCACTCCTGAATGCCCGCTCGGTCTGCAACAAACTTACTGCCATCCATGACCTCTTTATCTCCCGCTCCCTTAACCTCCTAGCCATCATCGAAACCTGGGTACAGGCCACTGACTCCACCTCCCCTGCGGCACTCTCCTATGGAGGTCTCGTCTGGTCCCATTCACCAAGACTGAGCGGTCACAAAGGTGGTGGGGTCGGCCTGCTCCTATCACCGCTGAGCACCTTCCAGGTCCTCCCTAATCCTCCCTCCCTAACCTTCTCCTCCTTCGAGACTCACTGTATCCGGCTCTTCACCCCCACCCCCCTAAGGATCGCAGTGATCTACAGGCCGCCCGGATCCATACCCCGCTTCGTGGATGACTTTGCTGCCTGGCTTCCCTTCTTCCTCTCCTCTGAGCTACCAACCATCATCCTCGGGGACTTCAATATCCCCATCAATGACAACAGCCTGGCTACTTCCCAACTCCTCCACCTAACCTCCTCCTTCGCGCTCACACAGCACACTCAATCCTCCACCCACATCATTGGGAACACCCTGGACCTCGTCTTCTCCCACCTCTGTACCCTCAACCAGTTCTCTAACACCCCCTTCCCTCTCTCCGACCACCACCTCCTCACGTTCTCCATCTCCCCTTCCCCTAACTCCCCCCCCCCAGAGCGCCAAACCATCACCAGCCGCAACCTCCGCAACCTGAACCCGGCCCCCCTCCACTCAGCTGCCGACCGCCTACACGACAGCATCCTTCCACTGTCTTGTCCTGACCTAGCCACTAACACGTACAACGACTCACTATCAGCTACCCTAGACTCTCTGGCACCCCTAACCACACGCTACATCAAACCCAGACCGCTCCAACCCTGGCAGAACAACCACACTAAATGCCTCAAACGTCGCAGTCGCGCGCTAGAGAGACTATGGAGCAAAACCAGGTCCCCCCGTTCATTCTCCCTCTACAAATCTGCCTTCCTCACTTACACCTCCTCCCTCCACGCCGCCAAGCAGGCTTACTTCGTAAACCTGATTAACACCCTCTCCTCCTGCCCTCGCCGACTCTTCTCCACCTTCAACTCCCTGCTCTCCCCCCCCCTCCTCCACTCAGTACCTCACTCACCGCCCACGAAATTGACACTCATTTCCACAACAAAATTGATGCAATCCGTCAGGACATAGTCAACTCGCAATCTACCTCCCCACCTAGCCTCCCCCCCCTATCTCCCCCTCATCTCTTCCCTCCTCTGACCTCGCAACCGCACTGCCCCCCCCCCACACCCAAGACCCCGCTTACCGTAACCCCACCAGCTCTGCACTCCTTCAGCCCTACTACCACTGAGGAAGTCACCAGGGTCTTCTCAGAAGCCCGCCTCACTACCTGCCCCCTGGACCCTATCCCCTCTCGACTCCTCCAGTCACCCCCCTCTTCCCTCATCTGCTCCCTCACCCACATCTTCAATCTCTCCCTCTTTACCGGCGTATTCCCCTCCCCCCTAAAGCATGCGCACATCACCCCCATACTCAAAAAGCCCTCCCTGGACACCTCTGACCCAAACAACCTCAGACCCATCTCCCTGCTGCCACTCACTTCCAAACTCCTGGAGCGCTTAGTCTACAACCGCCTAAGCGCCCACCTAACTGACAACAACCTCCTTGATCCACTACAGTCCGGCTTCCGTCCCCTACACTCCACCGAAACCGCCCTCCTCAAAATCACCAACGACCTACTAACCGCCACAAGCCAAAGGCGACTACTCTGTCCTCCTCCTCCTGGACCTCTCCGCGGCCTTCGACACAGTTGACCACCCCCTCCTCCTTAATAAACTACTCTCCCTTGGCATCAGAGACACCGCTCTCTCCTGGTTCTCCTCGTACCTATCCCGACGCTCCTTCAGTGTCACCTACAATGGTGCCACCTCCCCCTCACTCCCCCTCTCTGTTGGGGTCCCCCAGGGCTCTGTCCTTGGACCCCTTCTCTTCTCCATCTACACCTCCTCCCTTGGCAAACTCATACACTCCCACGGCTTCAACTACCATTTCTATGCTGATGACACTCAAATTTACCTCTCCACCCCTCACCTCACCTCCACTTTCTCCGCCCGCATCACTCACCTCCTAAACGACATCTCTGACTGGATGTCGCTCCATTTCCTCAAACTCAACCTCTCCAAAACCGAGCTTCTCGTCTTCCCTCCTGCCCGCGCCCCCCCCCCCATCCTATCCATCACTACTAACATCACCAACATCAATCCCGCCCCGCAAGCCAAAGTCCTTGGAGTCATTCTGGACTCTAACCTCTCCTTCCAACCTCATGTCAAATCACTTACAAACACATGCAGACTCCACCTCCGCAATATCGCCAAAATACGCTCCTTCCTTACCCCAGACACCACTAAACTACTTGTGCACTCCCTGATTATCTCACGCCTTGACTACTGCAACTCCCTCCTCACCGGCCTACCCCAGTGCAGGCTCTCCCCGCTTCAGACCATCCTCAACTCAGCGGCTAGACTCATCCACCTCACCACCCGCTCCACCTCTGCCACCCCCCTCTGCCTCTCCCTCCACTGGCTCCCTATCGCCCAACGCATCAAATTCAAACTACTCACTCTGACCTACAAAGCCATTCACAACACTGCCCCTAACTACCTCACCAACCTGATTCCCAAGTACCACCCTACCCGTACCCTTCTCTCTTCACAGGACCTCCTTCTATCTTGCTCCCTGGTCTCCTCCTCACACGCACGTCTGCAAGACTGCTCCAGGTCCTCCCCCATCCTCTGGAACTCACTACCCCAATCCATCAGACTGTCACCTTCCCTCCTCACCTTCAGGCGCTCCCTGAAAACCCACCTCTTCAGGGAAGCCTACCCCACCCTCACCTAACTGCTGCTCTCCTTCATTCCTCCTACCACTCCATCCCCCACAGCCACTTTCTCCTGTACCACTACCCCCTCCCTCCTAGATTGTAAGCTCGAAAGAGTAGGGCCCTATAACCCCTCGTGTGCTGTTTGTAGTTGCTGTAATGTTTCATGTATTGTCCCCCCCTCTATTGTACAGCGCTGAGCAAACCCTTTGGCGCTATATAAACTCAATGTAATGTAATAATGGTGCCGACTGCCTCCTGGCCCTTTAAGGGTTCTAAAAGCCAGGAGCCGGGCATTCGAGTACTGTAATCACTGTGATTGGCTGTCACAGTGGTCACATGATCGGGAAGCTCCCGATCGCAAGTATGCATCAGGATCTTACTGTTGCCCACTAGCTACCTTACCATAAGCAGTTTTAACAGGGCCACATATACAGTGGATATAAAAAGTCTACACACCCCTGTTAAAATGTCAGGTTTCTGTGTTGTAAAAAAATGAGACAAAGAGAAATCAATTCAGAACCTTTTCCACCTTTAACCACTAGCCTACAGGGCACTTATACCCCCTTCCTGCCCAGGCCAATTTCTAGCTTTCAGCGCTGTCATACTTTGAGTGACAATTGCGCGGTCATGCAACACTGTACCCATATGAAATTTTTATAATTTTTTTGTGACAGAGCTTTATTTTGGTGGTATTTAATCACCTCTGGGTTTTTAATTTTTTCTTAAACCAAAAACCACTGAAATTTTTTTTTTTAAATCATTTTTTCTTAGTTTTTGTTATAAAATTTTGTAAATAAGTGATTTTTCTCCTTCACTGATGTGCACTAATGAGGCTGCAGTGATGGGCACTGATAGGCTGCACTGATGGACACTGATAGGTGGCACTGATGGGCACTGATGAGGAGGCACTGGTATGTGGCACTAATGGGCATTGACAGGCATCACTGATGGGCACTGAAAGACAGCATTGATACATGGCACTGATAGGCGGCACTGTTAGGTGGCACTGACTGGCACTGTTAGGTGGCACTGATGCGCACTGATAGGCGGCACTGACTGGTACTGATAGGTGGCACTGATAGGTGGCACTGATTGGCATTGATAGGTGGCACTGACTGGCACTGATGGGTGACACTGAAAGGCAGCTCAGATGGGCACTGATATGTGGCATTGATGTGCACTGGCACGGGGCACTGATATGTGGCATTTATGTGGCACTGATGGGCACTGGCACAAGGCACTGATGAGCACTGACACAAGGCACTGATGGACACTGACAGGTGGCACTGCTGGGGCTACACTGATCATCAGGGCACACTGATCATCAGTGCCCTGATGATCAGTGTAGATGTCCCCTCCGTGGAATGCCGATTACCGGCTCTCCTCTCCTCACAAGCTGTCAGCGTGACAGCTCGAGAGCAGAGAAATGCCGACAACTGGCATTTCCCTGTTTACATGTGATCAGCTGTGATTGGACACAGCTGATTACATGACCGAGCCAACATCTTCGGCTCTTTACATGGATCTGTGAACCACTGTGTCCAAGGGACACAGCGCACCGCCAATCGCCGCTCTGCGTATTCCCTGAGTTGCGCATGCGCGGTGAGAATGGGAAGATATCTTATGACGTCCTCCCAGAACGAGAGAACCACATTGCGTCCATCATATTACAATATGGCTGGCGGGCGGGACGTGGTTAATGTGACCTATAAACTGTACAACTCAGTTGAACAACAAACTGAATTTTTTTTTGGGGGAGGGGAAGTAAACATAAAAAATTTAAATAATGTTATTGGCTGCAATGGCAAAAGAGGGCGTGTGGGAGGGGCGTCTTCTCCCCTATGACCAGAACCCCCCTTTTATAGCCCTCTCATCTCTCCTAGTCCTCATTTTCCCCCTGATGAAGCCACATGACCCGGTGGCATAACGCATAGTGGAAGGGCTCTGACGTCACAACGCTTAAAGGCAACACACAGCAAGTATACTGCAGTTTCAGAAAACCCACTTTGGATTTAATTTTCAACACTTTAAAGTGATTTTAATCTGTAATAGATGTGGATGCACTGCTTTATTTAAAAAATAATTTTAAAAAGATAATAAGGCACTATATTATTTATTACCTTTCATGGCACTTATACCTATGGAGGAAAATTCCTAAGAAAGCAAGGAGACCCCCCCAGTGGGAAGAGGGATAACTCCATCCATCCAGCCCAAGGAAAATTCCTAAGAAAGCGAGGAGACCCCCCTAGTGGGAAGAGGGATAACTCCATCCATCCATCCATCCACCCACAGGAAAATTCCTAAGGAAGCGAGGAGACCCTCCTAGTGGGAAGAGGGATAACTCCATCCATCCATTCCCAGGAAAATTCCTAAGAAAGCGAGGAGACCCCCCCTAGTGGGAAGAGGGATAACTCCATCCATCCATCCACCCACAGGAAAATTCCTAAGGAAGCGAGGAGACCCTCCTAGTGGGAAGAGGGATAACTCCATCCATCCATTCCCAGGAAAATTCCTAAGGAAGCGAGGAGACCCCCTACTGGGAAGAGGGATAACCCCATCCATCCATCCACCCCGAGGAAAATTCCTAAGGAAGCGAGGAGACCCCTTACTGGGAAGAGGGATAACTCCATCCATCCACCCCCAGGAAAATTCCTAAGGAAGTGAGGAGACCCCTAGTGGGAAGAGGGATAACTCCATCCATCCATCCACCCCCAGGAAAACTCCTAAGGAAGCGAGGAGACCCTCTACTGGGAAGAGGGATAACTCCATCCATCCACGAGCAGGAAAATTCCTAAGGAAGTGAGGAGACCCCCTACTGGGAAGAGGAATAACTCCATCCATCCACCCCCAGGAAAATTCCTGAGGAAGCGAAGAGACCCCCCAGTGCATAGAGGGATAACTCCATCCATCCATCTACCCCCAGGAAAATTCCTAAGAAAGCGAGAAGACCCACTAGTGGGAAGAGGGATAACTCCATCCATCCACCCCTAGGAAAATTCCTAAGGAAGCGAGGAGACCCTCTACTGGGAAAAGGGATAACTCCATCCACCAGCAGGAAAATTTCTAAGGAAACGAGGAGACCCCCTACTGTGAAGAGGGATAACTCCATCCATCCACCACCAGGAAAGTTCCTATAGAAGCGAGGAGACCCCCTACTGTGAAGAGGGATAACTTCATCCATCCACCCCCAGAAAAATTCCTAAGGAAGCGAGGAGACCCCCTACTGGGAAGAGGGATAACTCCATCCATCCATCTCCAGGAAAGAGGGGTAATCTCATTAATTTACCCCTAAGTCCAGTTAAACGAACATAAGCCTTTATGACCTCACTCAACGATTTGGTCATATACGCCAGGTGAGAGCACAATCGGTGAAGGCGTACTCTATTTGTATGATTGGTGGACTGCACACTACCTACTTTGTATCACACTACTAGAAGGAATGTCAAAAGTCATGGATTAATTAAGGACACTTTTGCAGCAGCAGCAGCAGCAGCAGCAGCAGCGTGATTGCGTTTGTCACATTTAATTTGATGTTGGACTATAATATATTTAATTCAACTATTTCATAACATTCTTACTGCTGTTACTGGAGCAGTGGAGCATGACACTATCTTTGATTTTCTTTTGATTGGTTAATTTGCCTTCCAGGTATTCCCCATGCGCCCCAGGTGCAATGGGAGGTTTAAAACTCCCATTTTCTAGAAACGTCCCCATTATATGAATATCTATCTGGGGGCTTGACTCTTTTAACAGTTTTTCTTCAACCTCATACCAAAAGGGGGGACTAAAAACCTTCTGGCCTTCTGGAAGTTTCTCCAGTTTTTTTCCCCTATTCCTGTGCACCTAGGGTGGTGCAATTTTCAGCCCATTCATTTGAATAGGCTGAAATCTCACTGGATTTCACCAACAGTAGTGCATGGACTAATTTTCAAAAACACACTGGTACCATGTGATCTGGTGCAGCAAACGCGTGGCATTTGCAGTCTATGTTTGGGGTGTTGTTAGGACTATATTGACACCCGCAACAGATCCCATGCAGAACAAATGCTCCGCTCAAAGCTCAGATGTTTACAGTCCAATGATTTCACACATACAGAAGTAGACCCAGAGGTGCCGTCTCACCCAATTGAATAGACAAAAAAAGAAATATGAGTGCACACCAAAGCTACACGATTCTAAGACTTCCAAACAGGCTTTTGCTTTTCCTCCTCCTAGCCATGCCCTCTAACATGTTTCACTCACTCCTGGGCTTAGTCATAGAGGTCTGTAGTGGGTGAAACGCACTAGAGGAGCATGGTCTCCTACAGGGAAGAAAAATATATTTCAAACATATTTTAAAAATATTCTTCCCAAATATATTGACACACATTTGAAATGCTACAATTTTGGCCATATTCAATAAATTTCAAAATATATTCTAATATATATATATATATATATATATATATATATATATACATATATTTATATATATATATTATATATATATATATACTGCATGTTGAAATGCATTTTTATTACAAAATATCTGAAAAATATTTTTGAAAATACATTTCAAATATACTGTATGTCTTTAAAAATATAAATTAAAATTTTTGGAATGTATTTACAAATATATGTAAAAATATATCTTAAAATGACTCTTATATGTAAAAAAAAAATGAAGAATATATTAAAAAAAAATTTTAAAAAACATTTTTAATATTTTTTGTAATATATAAAAAACGCAAATGCTGCAAAAATGCAGTATATATATATATCTATATATATATATATATATATATATATATATATATATATATAATTCCAAAAATGTAGATTTGTATTTTTAAAGACATGAAGTATATTTAAAATGTATTTATAAAAATATTTTTCATATAGTTTATAATAAAAACACATTTCAACACGCAGTATATATATAAATATATTTAGAAAAATATTGAAAATGGCCAGAATTGTAGCATTTCAAATATGTCAACATATTTGGGAAGAATATTTTAAAAATATATTTCAAATATATTTTTCTTCCTTGTGGGCTAGGGGGAGACAAAGCTGAAGCCTGTTTGGGGGTCATAGAACCAGGCAGCTTCAGTGTATGCTCTTATTTCTCTTTGCTCCAACCTGCAGCAGATCGCACAACCAATGCGTTTTAACCACTTGCCCTCCTGAGGATTTACCCCATTTCCTGACCAGGCCATTTTTTGCGTTACGGCGCTGCGTTACTTTAACTGATAATTGAGTGGTCGTGCAACGCTGCACCCAAATTAAATTTACGTTCTTTTTTTCCCGTGAATTGAACTTTTTTTCGGTGGTATTTGATCACCTGTGCGTTTTTTATTTTTTGCGCTAAAAAAAAAGACCGACAATTTTGAGAAAAAGACTACCAAAATAGCAAAAAATGGCCTGGTCAGGAAGGAGGGTAAATCCTCAGGAGGGCAGGTGGTTAAAGGATTGAGTTGGAAAGGGTTAGCAACACTCTCAGGTTTCCATTGCTGTCCCCACACCCTGTTTGTCCTAGTGACCACCAGGGCTAAAAGTGAGAAAGAAAATCCAATATTTGGGGGTTTTTACGAGAACAGCAATGGAGAGAAAATTGGGGTATCAACTGTTTAACTCAAGATTTTCATCAATTGTGGAGACATAATTTCTTGCTTCCTGTCTACAGGATGGAAAGTGAAGGGAAATCTCTGCAAGGGGTGGAATCAACAAAGTAATATCTGTCAGAAGGTTTAACTTTTTCTTAGACAAAAAAGGTTTGACTTTATGCACTGCATACTAGTACATTATGACAGACTTACCTCTACACAGAGCCTTCCAGTGCCATGCTATCACAGCTCCTCGGCACCGTCATCTTCACCCGGTCTTTCTTCCGCGTTCGTGGGCTCCGGCAGTATGAATGGCTGAATGGCTAGAGCTGCAATGACATCAATCCCATGCTTGCGTGCGGGAGCCCTCTGCTGCGGCACGGAGTTCTGAACGTCCGGCGCACTGGGCAGTCCGTTCACAGCGCATGCATCGGTGACATCACCAGCTGCATGCTGTGTGAATATCTCCTAAATTGGGCAAGTTTAGGAGATATTCACTGTACTTACAGGTAAGCCTTATTATAGGCTTACCTGTAGGTACAACTTACAAAGTGGACTTCCACTTTAAGCTAGCCATAGACAACTTGAATTTTTTGCCAATTCCAGCTGAATCACCTAAAACCTGAGCCATGGGTGGCCCTGCAAGCACCAAAAGTCAATTTAAACAAAGCGTAAACCCAACATTTCTTATTCCTGATATGTGGCTGCTGTACCATGTACTCGTATGAAAAGTAACCTGTTCTCGTATTTATTCCTTCCTGTGAAATCCCTGTTGTTCCTGCCAGTCCCTCTGCTTTACTACTAAAAATGGGCCACTCTAAGCAGAACACACCATGGTCAATCTGCTGTCTTCCAATGATCAGACTGTGGTGGAAGAAAAGAACATAAACTCATCTGTGGACTGTTTAAAAGATTATTGTTGTCAGTGGTTACCTATCTGAGAAGCAGATATTGCAAATTTTTTAAGCATCACCTATCAACCTCTGGAGGAAACCTAGGGTTCTAGAGAAACCTGTTAGAGATTCTGTATATAGCCCTACAGAACAGACAGTGCACAGTCCACATGTGTTTATCTGCTGCTTTTCTGCAAACAGGAAACAGCAACTTTATTTTAGAGAAGAAACATAGTTTAATCATAGTTGCAGGTACAAACTTATAAACACTGCCATCTACTGGTTGAAGAATATATTTCTGTTGAACACGGAAGCAGTTGTTGTAAAGTATTGTATTTTTCGCTCCATAAGATGCACTTTTTTCCCCAAAAAATATGGGGAAAATGTCTGTGCGTCTTATGGAGCGAATATAGAGCAGCCGGCCCGGTATTCCCTCCGCCGCCATGTTAGAATACCGTGCTAGATGCACGGCTCTTCTGTGAAGCAGAACCTGCTCCTTGATCCTACCTGTTCCTCGGTCCAGCGGTGTCCTCACTGTCTTCTCTCCCTAGCGCCGGCATCTTTAGTGTGGGCACCCAGCTGTGACAGCTTGCAGTTTCACAGCCGGGTGCCCACTGCACATGCGCAAGAAGCACTGCGCTTTGTGAATGGTCCGGCAGTCTTCTGGGTCCCAGAAGACAGGAAGGGAGGACAACTCCGCGAAAGCGGGAGCATGTACCTGTCAAATTTGGGTACCCGCTCCCCAAAGGTCTGCAGTCTTTGGTCATCTCCTGTACTATGTCCGTAGTCTCTGGTCATCTCCTGTACTGTGTCCGCAGTCTCTGGTCATCTCCTGTGCTGTCCACAGTCTCCGGTCATCTCCTGTACTATGTCCGCAGTCTCTGGTCATCTCCTGTACTGTGTCTGCAGTCTCCAGTCATATCCTGTAGTATGTCCACAATCTCTGGTCATCTCCTGTACTGTGTCTGCAGTCTCCAGTCATATCCTGTAGTATGTCCACAATCTCTGGTCATCTCCTGTACTGTGTCTGCAGTCTCCAGTCATATCCTGTAGTATGTCCACAATCTCTGGTCATCTCCTGTACTATGTCCGCAGTTTCTGGTCATCTCCTGTACTATGTCCGCAGTCTCTGGTCATCTCTTGTACTATGTCTGCAGTCTCTGATTATCTCCTGTACTGTGTCCGCAGTCTCCAGTCATATCCTGTAGTATGTCCGCAGTCTCTGGTCATCTCCTGTATTATGTCTGCAGTCTCTGGTCATCTCCTGTACTATGTTCACAGTCTCTGGTCATCTCCTGTACTTTGTCCGCAGTCTCTGATTATCTCCTGTAGTATGTCCGCAGTCTCTGGTCATCTCCTGTACTATGTCTGCAGTCTCTGGTCATCTCCTGTACTATGTCCGCGGTCTCTGGTCATCTCCTGTACTATGTCCACAGTCTCTGGTCATCTCCTGTACTATGTCTGCAGTCCATTGGTTCAGAATATTTTTTTTCTTGTTTTCCTCCTGTAAAACTTAGGTGCGTCTTATGGTCAGGTGCGTCTTATGGAACGAAAAATATGGTACCTGAACGCTGTATTCCAACAAACACTCTGTAAGAACACCACATTTTAGGCTATTTTTCTCTTTATTTTCACCTGGTCATACTATGACTAATACACTTCCTGTTCTGTAGTGGCTATGCTCACTTGGTCCACTGTATTTATGGTGGGATCTATGGTTATCATTAGGCTAGACTACAAACATGTCTTTCACTTCATTTTCGTTACATGGGGAGTGGGGGGATTAATAGTTTACATAAACCTTTAAACTTTGTGGATAAATAGGTTTAACATACACTGCTCACAAAAATTAAAGGAACACTTTTTAATCAGAGTATAGCATCAAGTCATTTGAACTCCTGGGATATTATTCTGGTCAATTAAGTAGCTGAGGGGGTTGTCTATCAGTTTCAGCTTATGATGATAATAAAATTAACAACAGGTGCACTAGAAGGGTAACAATAAGATGACCCCCAAAACAGGAATGGTTTTACAGGTGGAGGCCGCTGACATTTTTTTCCCTACTCATCTTTTCTGACTGTTTTTCACTAGTTTTGCATTTGGCTAGGGTAAGTGTCACCACTGGTAGCATGAGACAATACCTGGATCCTACAGAGGTTGCACAGGCAGTCCAACTCCTCCAGGATGGCACTTCAATACTTGCCACTGCCAGAAGGTTTGCTTTGTTTCCCAGCACAGTCTCAAGAGCATGGAGGAGATTCCAGGAGACAGACAGTTACTCTTGGAGAGCTGGACAGTGCCATAGAAGGTCCTTAACCCATCAGCAGAACCAGTATCTGCTCCTTTGCAAGTAGGAACAGGATGAGCACTGCCAGAGCCCTACAAAATGACCTCCAGCACACCACTAGTGTGAATGTCTCTGACCAAACAATCAGAAACAGACTTCATGAGGGTAGCCTGAGGGCCTGACATCCTCTAGTGGGCCCTGTGCTCACTACCCGGCACCATAGAGCTCGATTGGCATTTGCCATTGAACACCAGAATTGGCAGGTCCTCCACTGGTGCCCTGCACCAGATGATGATGGCAGGTTCACCCTGAGCACATGTGAAAGACGTGAAAGGGTTTGGAGAAGCCATGGAGAACGTTATGCTGCCTGTAACATTGTTCAGCATGACCGTTTTGGCGGTGGGTCAGTGATGGCCTGGGGAGGCATATCCATGGCGGGACGCACAGACCTATACAGACTAGATAATGGCACCCTGACTACTATTAGGTATCGGGATGAAATCCTAGGATCGATTGTCAGATCCTGTGCTAGTGCAGTGGGTCCTGGGTTCTTTCTGGTGCACAACAATGCCCAGCCTCATGTGGCAAGAATATGCAGGCAGTTCCTGGAGGAGGAAGGAACTGATACCATTGAATGGCCCCCACACTCGCCTGACCTAAATCCAATAGAACACCTCTGGGATATGCGTCGGTCCATCCGACATCGCCAGGTTGCATTTCAGACTGTCCAGGGGCTCAGTGATGCCCTGATCCAGATCTGGGAGGAAATACTACAGGACACCATCTGTTGTCTCATTGGGAGCATGCTCTGACATTGTCAGGCATGCATACAAGCACATGGTGGTCATACAAACTACTGAGTACCATTCTGAGCTGCTGCAATGAAATTTCAGCAAAATGGACTAGCCTGCTGCATCATTTTTTCACTTTGATTTTTGGAGTGTCTCTGAATTCAGTCCTCACACATTACCCAGTCCATATCAGTAGAGATAACCAGCAAGATATTTTTCCCCATTGAGATCTTATGTGTTTTCAAAGTGTTCCTGTAATTTTTTGTTGAGCAGTGTAAACACATTTTATATGGAATTTAGGCAGATATTTCTTCAGAACCCCCTATTGCTTACTAAATTTAAGACTTGAGTAATGTAAGCCAAGATCCCTAATGCATTGTTTTTTACTTGTAATATAGCCCATTGTTTATCATTTGGGAACTGCAGTTAGATACAGTAGAGGTCTCAGAATTATTATATTTCAGCTGGCCTTTTTTTTTTTTTTGGGTTTGGAAATGATTCCTAATCACAGAAAATACAAAGTCACACAATAATCAGCCTTGAGAACAGGTATTTTGGAAGGGATACCAACAGTGCTTTAATACTTCGTCCACAGACCAACTATTGGTCTATGAAGATTGTGGAATTTGAGCCTTCTGTGCTCTCCAATTACCCCAGCAACAAAGCTTTATTCTTCTCACCCTAGTTTCTTAACCTTCTGTCCAGCTCTCTACAGCATGAAATTTCTTTTTTTATGTATTTGATGAAGAGAAGGTGTGAAAAGGTTGTCTCTGTAATCTGTTTCAAATCCTTGCACAAAATCACCAGTGCATCCATAAGTCATTCTTTAGCCCAATCACTTTACCTGTTGATGTTACAAATAGATGGCTTTTAGCACTTCCATAACTGTGGGCCCAGCAGGTTCAGCTGATTCTAAAGGGATATGTATTGAGGGTGAACTCATTGTGTGGTTGTGTATGGTCATGTGGGTGGGATTTACATTCACCCGTGCATATGGGGTACCTTTAGTGCTGTACGCGCAGAGCATGCTCATCAATGCCCATAACTGCGGTCATGTGAAAGTCTAATATTAAAGCAGTTACCTGACTCAGAGATGAGCTAACACTGTGTACAGTAAACTACAGAGTTCCTCTGGAACATGGTTTCCCATGTCACTACGCATTGTGCCTTCCATGACTGTTGCATTGGAAAGTACATGCTGAGTCTGCACCCACTCTGTTACCTCACTCCCAGTAACAGAATGGGGTCCTGCCAAGCACATAGAGTGGACCTCATTCATGCTCACTGTTAACTCCTTAGCTTCCCATACCTTGTGGCCAGGTAATGGATCTCTGTAACGCTGGTCTGCTCCTGGTTGCTATGGGAGATGGTCTGCTCAAGAGGGATTCAGATAGCGACCCCCTCACTACCAGAGAACTTGCCACCTTACCAGGTACTACACCTACAACTGGTTGCTTCTTGTCTTGAACCTGTGTTTTGTTGCCTTTAGCAACAGCTTTACTCTTTCTTGATTTGCTGAGTGAAACCCCTTCTTGATATTGTATACCTTCATGTAGTGTGACTTCATACCCCTTTGTGCTGTACAGACCCTATTTCTTTTGGATACGCCAGAACCAACATGCAGCCTTTTAAATAACTTCAGATCAGGCTGAGAACAGTTAATGTAATTTTACTAATGGAATTTTAGCATTACAATCGAATACGAACAATTTTTTATAATGCTAACTATATATGTGTGGCTGCCTCTGTGAGGTGGTAGTCCATGTAGGTAAAGTCCATTGCTGGTGCATGTAAATGGCAGTATATTCACAAATGAGCAACTAGAGAAATAGATCAACCACAACTTACTAAATAGTATGATCACGAGCTTGTAGTGGGTTGGTGTAGAACTCAGTATAGTTGAATTGATTTATACCTGATAACCTACTGATCAGCATAATGTAAAGGCATAGATAACATTACTGCAGTAATGAACAGTGCTGTAATAACTTTCATGCAACCAGTGTACTACACTGCTATCTGGGAATGACTATGCTAAGATCCAGGTCTACTGCAATGGTGCCCCTTACTATAGAAAGTAAATGAATTCCTTGTAGAGCAGCTTTTCTAAAGAGATAGTCCTTTGCCCTAGTTCTTTAACCAACTCGTGTTGGGGCCCAGCCTTTATGGTGGTGCACATAAATACAGTGCCAGTAAAGTCTGCATGCAGTGATAAAGGCTGCTAGTCAAATGTCTAATCCCTTAGTCTTCACTAGCAGCAATAGGTTAATGGCAGCAATACCCTCTCACCAGTCCCAGTGCTACAGCTACAACAGCCTTGCTGTTCACACCTCCTCTGGATCTGCATGTACTGGCTCTGGTATTCAGCCCACAGGTATACAGCTCTCTGGTCTCTCTGAAGCAAGGGTTTGTGTCCCACCAGTAGGTCAGTCCTTAGCCTCTGCACAGTCAGATCTCCTCTATCTGGTCCCCAGCACACAGGACCACGATCTGGCTCTGGTCCATAGGATTCCGCAGCATGGCTCCCATTCAGAACATCATCTCCCACAGTCCAGTGCAGCCAGCATACAAGTCTATTGAGTTCCTTTGGTGGGAGGCAAGCAGTGTTACTAGATCAAGCATGACAGTTTAGTGAGGGCATAGAAGGCAGCTGCAGCACTGTGTCCTAACTTGCTCTCTATCTAGCCATGCACCTGGCTATACAGTACGGTGCCCATTTCCCCTACCCCCCAAAATTGGGAGGTATGGAATAACTGTCATACTACAAATTTTGGAGTTGGAGCCTTCAATGGTTTTAAAGATTCTTGTTGTTTAGAGCAGCAAGGCTTTTGTTGCCTCCTTTGAAGATTTATGTAGGTCACTGCAGTGGCATTGTTTGATTGTATGGTCAAGGAGTTGTAAACTCCGCCCTATCTTGTAAGGCTCACATCTGTTGTTCTAGGAGGATTGGAGCACAGGATTGGAGATCCACTATCCCATGAAGATCTTTGTTTGGATTAACAGAAACATTGGGCAATCCAAAGACTGGATTGGTTTGGTTCACATTCACATCTTGAATGTGTTTGATTGAAGAGGTCCAGGTTGAAACTGGGCAAAGGGAATTGCCTCAAAGATGGCCAACATGAGGCCCAAATCATCATGCAAAAGCGAATTGAGGGCTTCTGTTATGGCCTGAGGGTCTAGGATTTTGAACCTAGAGGATTGCTCCTCTCCTGGGGGAGAAAGATTCCAGCTTGAGCTTTGTCCAGGATTAGTTCCCAGTACTCCAGAGGGATGGAGAGCGAAAAAAGTTGATTATTCAGCCAAAAGTTTGAAGGAACTGGATGGTCCTTTGGACCATGATAGATAGGGTCCTGGCTGAGGAGTCCTTCAGTAGGAGGTCATCCACTTAACCTGCGACATGAATGTTCTGGGTTTGTAGAAGAGTCAAAAGTGGGACAAGCACTGTCATGAAAATTGAATGAGAGTGCCACAAATTAGAAATGCTGGTCTTTCACAGCAAAATGCAGAAAGCGTTGGTGTGATGGCAACATTAGAATATGTAGACAGGCTTCATTTATGTCTACTGATGGAAGAAATTCTCCCTTTCTGAGGGAAGCAATGATAGATCTCGTGGATTACATTTTGTTTGGTAAGACTATATTTCCCCCAGTTGCTTTCTTGATGAATTAGTCTAGAGTTTCCCCAAAGAGGTGTTCACCATCAAATGGCATGTGTAGAAGTTGTTTCTTACAAGCATGTTCAGCAGGCCAAGGTGTTAGCCACTCCGCAAATATGCACAGAGAAAAGGGTATCAGCTGTACTTGCTCTAAGAGAGCAAGATCTTCAAAGAGACGTTTCTGATCACTGTTCATGTGTTTCGACCAATTAGCAGTGGTAAGGCAAAAAGACATGGCAGCAATTGATTGCTATGGGGCTGAACCTGCAAGAGCAAATACATTCCTTAAAAGGGCTTCAAACACCTATCAACAGAGTCCCCAAAGTGGGGGACCTATTGGTCTCTTCTTTCATAACCCTTCTCCCCGCCTGTCAGCGTTTATGTACGCTAAGCCACACACGCACAGCTCAGTGTACATTTATGGCACCTCTTTGGCCTGTAATGATGTGACTCCAGTGCACAGGGCAATCCAACAGCCAACGAGTCAGAATCCAGAGGGAAAACTAGAGGAGCATATGGAATCACCTGAGACTGACTGGAGCCCTGACAGCGCAGTGCTGGAGGGAATCACTTGCCTGGTAAGTATGCTATAATGTGCTAATAATGTGGTGCATTCAAGCACATTATAGCTAAAAGCTCCCAGGGCCAATTTTTCTAAACTCTGCTTTAAAAGAAGGAACATGATCAATAGGAACTGTAAGGTGTTTATTGAGAACTGAAAGTACAGGATCCACTACTGAAATAAACCATTCCAGTTTAAAATTCTTATCCATATTATAAATATCAGCAAAAACCTTAGGAGGAGTATAAACCTTTTCAAGGTTGAGCCAGTCTTCAACATGTACAATCAATTTTGAATGTATGGAAAAAATAATTTTTAATCAAGCAAACTTTTATTGAGAGGAACAAATATGCAGTCACATTTCACATTCGACAATGAAAAAAAGAAAACCATAGGACAAATGGACAATCAAATAAAACAGTATACAAATTTTAGAGTCCTTGCTACAGGCAAGGAAAGGAGGACCAGCATATGGGCAACCAACATAACAAGTTTACAAAGGATAATTATTCCACCTCCTCCTCGTCACAAGTAGATGTAGAGTCAAGCCATCTATCCCAAACCTTGTGATACTTAAGAGGGCATCCTCTATGCATATAAATGACCTTTTTATATGGTAAATTACTATTTACAGCAGCTATCCATTGTGAAAATGTAGGTGTCAGCGCCTGCAACCACATACGGGCCAATGGAAGTCTAGCCACAAATAGCGTCTCATGCAAGAAAAGAGTCTGAAATTTGTCAGTTTCTGAACAAGGAATAAGACCAAGCACACACTGTTTATGGCACAGGGTAAGGGGAGAACCCATCTTGTCATGAAGGAACCAGACCACCTGGGACCGGTAGCCCCGTATGAGGGAGCAGGACCATAATAAATGAAAAAAAAGTACTATCAGGGTCTCCACATTTAGGGCAAAGTGGACTATATTGCGGCCTGTATTTAGACATTCGAATTGGTGTCAAATAGGTTCTGTGTATAATATAGAGCTGAGTAAGGCGATCCGACAATCTCGGGGAAACCATCTTAGTCGAAGACAACACCTCCTCCCACATTTCATCATCCAGCTCCCCCACATCCACTTCCTAGCGGGCTTTAGGGCGATAAGTCAATAATGATGCAGAAGGTTGGAGCAATGCATTGTAGAATGTGGGCATGAGTTTCTTAGGTTCCGTGCCCAGGATCACATCCAAGAGACAATTAGAGTTAAATTGTAAAACAATTACCAAACTGGGCCCGCAGAGCATTACGGAGCTGGAGATAGCGAAAAAACATAAAACTAGGGAGATCGTGTTTCCCCTTAAGGTCTAGAAAAGATCTGACTCCTGCACTGGTGAACACCTGGGAAACATACAAAATCCCCCTGCCAGTCCATAGACCATAATCAGGAAGTGTACGCAATTCAGGGAGATCCGGGTTGTCCCACAATGGGGTATGGGAATGAATATGCGGAAGCTGCAACTTTCTAGAGGTCAATGACCAAATCTTACAGTGATGGTACAACAGTCCTCTCTGGCCCCCACAACCGCGAGATCCCGCGCCCCCCTGCAGTAATAATTGAAAGGGATGAACAGCCCAGGAGAAAGCCAGGGTGCACACCAGTGTAAGGTATCTACTCCTATCCCCCTTGTCCAAATGGAAAAAATTAGATAATTTGGTTGGCAAGTAATAAAGATTTATATCCGGGACCGTGGTACCACCCAGATGATAGGGATTTTTAAGAGCGTGCCAGGACAATTTATGCCTAGTATTACCCCAAACAAAAGAGTTAAGCAGCGAATCAAGGAACTTAAAAACACGCAGCTGCAAGTAAGTAGGTGCGTGCCAAAGAATATAAAGGAGTTTAGGAAGAAGAACCATCTTAATCAAATTGACCTGTCCCATAATCCCTAGGGGAAGGTGGGCCCAGGCCTGCAATCTAGACTTTATCATAGGATAAAGGGGTTCTAAGTTAAGTCAGGAGTAATCCGCAGCATCACAAGAAACCACAATCCCGAGATAAGTAATGTTACAAACCCTAATCAGGGGGAGACTAGCATGTTCCCTAGTAGGGGCACCCAAATCTAAAGGGAGAATCTGAGACTTCCCCCAATTTATACGAAGCCCGGAAAACCAGCCAAAATCCTCAATAAGTGCAAGAGCAGCCCCAAGCGAATGGCCCGCTTTAGATTTAGATTTGTATCTGGAGATATGGGACACCAAAACGCCATGAGCATATAATTTAAAGGAGTCCCAAACAAACCCAAAGTCAGCTGAACCCAAATTATCCGCAAAGTAATTGCTCCAAGCAGTGTGCATATCCTCCAGATTTGGGATAACAATCAGCCAGGAAGGATTCAATCTCCACATATAAATAGGGGAAGAAGAAGACTGGCTGAGTGTCATCCAATAAGGAGCGTGGTCCGACACCATCCGAGGGGCAAAACCCACCCTCCCCAGCATGGGTAATAATGATTTAGATATAAATATATAATCTATATGAGACATCGTGGAGTAGTTGGGCAAAAAACAAGAGTAGGCCTTAATCGTGGGGTGCAGATATCTCCAGGTGTCCAACTGCGCAAATTACGTCAAAAGCCTACCAAATCGGGTAACATGGGTTGGAGTAGGAGCAGAGGGGTCAGATACCAGTTTGTCTAAACTAAGGTCTATGATCATATTAAAATCCCCCCAGCCACACTATGAATGCCAGGATGACGTGCAAGAAACAACAGACCCTCATTGAATACCGCAAATTGGAAGGGGGGAGGAATATAATATGCCAATAACAACATTTCAAGATCATTAAGAACAGCATGTAAAAAAAGGAATCTACCCAGAGGATCCGCCTGCAATGTAAATAAATGAAAATAGACCGTCTTAGCAATCACTATGGCAACGCCGCATTACTTGGAGGTATAGGTAGCCTGATACAGCCAACCAATCCAATTTTTTCTAAGGGCCATCTGAAGTTGACCAGTAACGTTGGTTTCCACAAGGACCGCCACATCAGCCTGCAGCGATTTTAATTGAGACATAATTGCAGTCCGCTTAGACATGGACATTCCACATCAAAAACTTAAGAGAGGCCATGGCACTATAAAAAATAAAAGATTAGGCAAGCGAATCCCCAGGTGTAGAACAGAGCATACAATAGAATCAGGAGGCAGTACCGAATACAAGCATTCACCAATTTGGGATATAGGTAACCGAGCCCCTTACAGTGTATATAGTGAGATCATGGAATCAACAATGGACAGCCCAATAGTCCTCTCAAGTTTGCCAACACAATAAAAAACAAATAAGAACAATTGAAACAAAGAAGAAAATAAACTATAGACTCTGAACCAACATAAGAGAGGGAGCAAAACAGTGCTTCCCGCTCCAGTTGGCCAGGGAAACCACACATAAATAGCATTGCAAAATAGAAAATAAAAAACACCAGAGCTCCACCCATAGCTGAAGTCCATGGACAAAGGACAACATTCACTCCCAGGGCATGGGAACAGAGCTCCGGGAATTAGGGAAGTGAATCATTTGTTGAAAAGCAGTACCCAACTTAGGCTACAAGGTGTCCCATTGAGAAAAAAATATAAAAATAAACCCAACAGAAACAAAAAGTAGGAAGAAACTAAAATAAAAGAGGGAAGAAGAAGGAAAAAAAAGAAAAAGAAGAAAAATAAGAGAAACATTTACAGGAAGAAAGGCGCAGAATAATAAAAAAAAAAATAAGATAAAATAAAAGAAAAGAAGAACAGGAGAAAAAAAAAAGGAAAAATAGTAAAAGAAAATGAGAGAAGAAGAAGAAGAGGAAGAAAAAAAAAAGGAAACAAGAAAAAGAAAAGAAAAAAAGAAAAAAAAAAGGGGAGAAGAGAAATAAAGAAAAGAAAAAAGCAATCATAAGAATAGCAGAGGAAAGACCTGAATGAGAAAAAAAGAAGAGAAAAAAGAAGGGAGACCAAGTGAAGAGAGGAGACACCCAACATCTAGAGAGGGGAGGCCCAAGACTCATAAAAAAGGGGATATAGAAAACAAGGAGAGAGGGGCTGAAACTGAAACACAAAACATAGAAAAGGAGAAAAAAAATGTAAAAAGAAGGGAGAAAAGGAGGGGAAAAGGAACAAATACCAGTGGAAGAAAAGGAGAAATGGGGTGGTGAAGAGAGGGAAAATTGAGGGAAGCAGAGACAATAGGATATATTCACAGAGCTTTGGGTTAGGGGGAGACAAGGCATAATAACAAAAATTGTCCCAGGAATAACAGGAGATGCATAAGGGAAGAGGAAAAAAAAGGGGGGGGGGGAACAAAGAGGAGAGGGTACATCAGACCGCAGCAGGTCTACGTGCTGTCCATTGATCCAACCAGGTCAACACCGATTCTGGATCTTCCAAAAAATGAACCTTGTCATTCCCCACAACTTGAAGTATAGCAGGAAAAAGCATAGCATAGGACACATGGTGGATCCGGAGTTGTCGCTTAGCCTCCAGGAATTGCGCTCAACGTTTTTGGACCTCAGCCGAAAAGTCAGGAAAAACCGTGATTCTAACATTCTGAAATGGGATAGTTCCCTTCTCCCTGGTAAGGCGAAGAATAGTGTCATGGTCCCGGTAGTTAAGAAATTTTGCAATAAATGTGCGTGGCGGGGCCCCCTTAGGTGGAGGCCGAGAGGTCAGACGATGGGTGCGCTCCACCACGAAGGAAAAGGAAAACGCCTCCCTAACGTAGGTAGTAGTGAGTAGCGACTCCAAAAAGGATGCCGGGTCGGAGCCTTGCACACTCTCAGGCAGTCCGACAAACCGGAGATTCATGTTTTCTATGTCATCTTGCTTTTGCAGCACAGCATGAAGCTGATGCTGTAGGCATTCAGTGGTGACTTGTAATGATGTCAAATTGTCTTCCACGTAACTAAACCTCGCTTCCGCCTCAGTTTCTGTAAATCTTGATGAATTAACGAGATATCAATCTTTACCTCCTCAATCTTACAAGTTAAGGTACACTGGCAGGTAGAGATTGTGTCAGGGATCTCCTCGATCCCCGCCGCGATGGTCCCGGCGCAGGCGCACTACACCGCCCTGTGTGGGGACATGGGCACTAGTTCCGGGCCGGCCGCGGCGTTCGAGTTCGCGCATGCGCAGTAGAAGCCGCGGCCGCCCGCTGGGCACCAATGGCAGCGCAGGGTGGGATATTTAAATGTCCCTGTGCTGTCATTTCAGTGCCTTCTGGTCCTACCTGTATCCTGCGATTCTGAACCTGTGCCTTGTAAGTTATTTGACCCGGATTGCTCTTGACCTGCTGATTTCTCCTGCCCAGACCCTTGCTTTGCCTGACCTCTCTTCCTGAATGCCCCTCATTAGATCTGACCTACTGTTGTTGACCTGGCGTTTGACCCGACGATTCTCTGCCTCCTCCCTTGTACCTTACCGCCCTCTACGTTACCAACTCGGCCTGTCTGACTTCGCACTTGCTCAGCCATCCATCCATCCATCCCATCGGGGTCACCCGACCTCCTTACATCTGGCTCTCCCTGGTTGGAACCCCTGGCGAACACCCCTACCACTGACAGGTGTGCTCAGTAGTTGCGACCTGGTCTCGGGGTACTCCAAGTCCATCCCCACCATCAGGGGCCCTGGTGAACAAGTACCCTGGGGCTTAGACTCCGCGCTCTGGGCACGCCTGACCAGTGGAGTGCTAGTGGTGCCGTCCGGCGGTCCCTCACAGTACCAGAAGGCCATGACTGAGCCTCAAGGAGGACCCTCCCCGATGGAGGAAGTTTGCAGGCACCTGGCTACCCTGACGCAAGCAGTAAACATGTTACAGGACAGATGTTTGCAGATTGAGAATCGGTTTCAGGCCTGCACCATATCTGCTCCTGTTTCACAGGCCCCGGCTCCTGCACCCCCGGTCGCAGCAGCCCACGAGCCGGCTCCTGGGCCTTCCGCATCACTCCCTATGGCGGAACCCCGAGTACCCTTACCCGAGCGCTTCCACGGGGATCGCACACGCTTCCGGTCATTCCGTGACTCCTGTCTGCTCTATTTTGAACTACAACCACGGACTTTTTTGACGGAATCGGTGAAAGTGGGGTTTGTTATCTCCCTGTTGCAGGGTGAACCCCAAGACTGGGCCCACCGACTAAGGGGGAATAATGACCCCCATCTGGTTACGGTTGACAACTTTTTTAATGCTATGGCCATCTTATATGATGACCCACAACGGGCGGCCTCGGCCGAGGCCACATTATACGCACTCCGACAAGGTCGGCGAGCGGCTGAGGAATACGCCTCTGACTTTAGGCGTTGGATGGGAGACACGGAACGAGTTTGCGCTTTTGCACCAGTTCCGTATGGGCCTATCTGAGGCTCTGAAAGACGAGCTCGCCCGGGTGGAGGTGCCCGAGACATTAGAGGACTTGATTGCACTCACCATTAAAATTGACTGTAGGCTACGGGTGCGCAGATTGGAGAGGTCTGGTCAGGGTCGCGGAAATACCTGGGGGTCATTCCAAGGATCCAGTCAAAATACTAGGCCAAACATTCAGAACCTGCCGTCTGAAGATGCTCCCGAACCCATGCAGCTAGGCCTGGCACGGCCTAAACTACCGCCAGAGGAACGCCAGCGCAGACGCTCCCAGAACCTGTGTCTCTACTGCGGTGAAGCTGGTCACATGGTACGTTCCTGCCCGCAGAAACTGAGTAAGTTCACCTCATCTTCTTTATCTATTGGCAATATGAATCTGTCCCAATACTTAGTTGTCCCCCTCTCCTTTCAGCTTTCAGAAAGGACCGTGGAGGTGACAGCCATAGTTGATTCGGGGGCATGCAGCTGTTTTGTGGATATCAATTTTGCCCACCGGCAGGGTATCCCCCTCCGTCCAAAGGAGAAGGGGTTTCACATCTTTTTGGCTGATGGTTCCCGGATAAAGTCAGGGGTGGTTAACCAGGAGACCCCTTCCATTGTGACTTCTATTGCCGGTCAACACCGGGAGCTCCTCCGCCTAGATGCGATTGCATCACCCCTTTTCCCAGTCATTCTGGGGCTCCCATGGTTGCGGGCCCATAGCCCCCAAATTGACTGGGAGACTGGGGTTGTCTTGTTCCCTTCCCCATACTGTCGTGAACTGTGCCGAACTTCGGGCCCGGAGGTCCCCCAGGTCCTCCTGTGCTCCGAAGGGGATGCCAGCCTAAAACAAGTGATTCCTGCAGCCTATCATAAGTTTCTTGATGTGTTCAGTGAACGGGGAGCAGATACTCTACCCCCCACCGCCCATATGACTGTCCTATTGATCTGTTACCCGGTTCTGAAATTCCCTTCAGGCGAATTTTTCCCCTTTCTGAACTAGAATTAGGGGCCTTGAAGGATTATATTGAGGACAGTCTCCGGAAGGGATTCATCTGTCCCTCCACTTCCCCAGCAGGTGCAGGGATCTTTTTTGTAGAAAAGAAAGACAAGACCTTGAGGCCATGTATCGACTATCGGGAACTGAATAGGGTCACAATCAAGAATCGTTACCCATTACCTCTGGTACCAGAATTATTCCAGAGCTTAAAGGCTGCAGTAGTATTTACCAAGCTGGACTTAAGGGGAGCCTACAACTTGGTTCGCATAAGGGAGGGGGATGAGTGGAAAACGGCCTTCCGCACCCGTTTCCGCCATTTCGAATACCTGGTCATGCCTTTCGGGTTGTGCAATGCGCCGGCCACCTTCCAGCACTTTGTAAATGACATCTTTAGGGACTTCCTGGACATCTTTGTCATCGTCTACTTAGACGACATTTTGATTTTCTCATCCTCCCTGGGGGAGCACAGGGTACATGTAACAAAGGTTTTGGGGCGGTTGCGGCAGCATGGGTTGTACGCTAAAGCAGAGAAATGTTGCTTTGAACAGGCTAGCGTTACATTTCTGGGCCTGATCATCTCCACCACGGGGGTCGCAATGGACCCTCAGAAGGTCTCTGCGATCCTAGATTGGCCTGAACCCACGGACAGGAAAAGCGTCCAACGTTTTATCGGGTTCGCAAACTTCTACCGGAAGTTCATCAAGAACTTCTCGGGTCTGGTTTCCCCCATCACTCAACTAACCAAGCTTGGGACGTGATTCAGATGGACGCCAGAGGCACAGGAAGCTTTTGAAGCGTTAAAGAAGTTATTTACCTCGGCACCCATTCTGGGTCATCCTGACGCCTCCCTGCCCTACATCTTAGAAGTAGATGCGTCGGAGAACGCGGTTGGCTCCATTCTTTCCCAGCGAAAGGGCGCCAAGGAATTACTTCACCCAGTACCATTCTTCTCACGGAAACTTACCCCTGCGGAGAAGAACTACGACATTGGGGATCGAGAACTACTGGCTATCAAGACCGCATTAGAAGAATGGAAGTACCTGCTGGAAGGTGCCTCACACCCCATTCTGATATTCACGGACCACAAGAACCTGGAATATTTGAGGACTGCCAAACGTTTGCGCCCACGACAAGCAAGATGGGCATTGTTTTTTTCGAGGTTCCAGTTCCACATCACATACAGGCCGGGATAAAAAAACACGAAGCCAGACGCGTTGTCACGCATGTACGAGGACACCAAGGAGATCCCAGTACCTGACACTATTCTGCCTGCAGGAAACTTCCTGGCCCTCCAGACGAACCTTCGCTCCGAGATAATGAGAGCGTCTACAGCCATGTCTACCTCCGATGGGGCGCCCTCCAGAACAAGGGGGGACTCCTATGGAGGGAGGACCGGATTTTGGTGCCGGAGGAAGCCGGAACCCTAGTCTTGGGACATTGCCATGACCACCCGATGGCAGGACATTTTGGCCCGGTCAAGACCCTGGAACTTCTCCGACGTTCCTTCTGGTGGCCAGACATGGCCAAGGATTGTAAGAGTTATGTGGGCTCCTGTGTCATCTGCCAGCGGAACAAGCCTTCAAGAAATAAGGCGTGGGGCCTGCTACGTCCATTACCCATCCCTGAACGGCCCTGGCAGAAGATCTCTATGGACTTCATAGTCGAGCTTCCACCTTTACTGGACCACACAGCAATTCTCGTGGTCGTGGACCGTTTATCCAAGATGGCCCATTTCGTTCCTTTACGGAAGATCCCATCGGCAGCCGAGACGGCGCAAGTCTTTATTCGAGAGGTTGTTAGACTGCATGGGGTCCCCGAAGACATCGTCTCGGACCGAGGGGTGCAGTTTACCTCGAGATTTTGGAGGGCATTGTGCAAAGCCCTGGATATCAAGCTATCCCTTTCCTCGGCATTTCACCCTCAGACCAATGGTCAGACCGAAAGGACCAATCAGACCCTAGAGCAATACTTGCGATGCTACGCATCATTCTCTCAGGACGACTGGGTGCCACTTCTTCCTTTGGCGGAATTCGCGTATAACAACGCTTGCCATTCAGCAACAGGGCAGTCCCCGTTCTTCTCCAACTATGGGTTTCACCCTGTCTTCCTCCCGGATTTAGTCCCGGAATGCCCAATTCCAGCAACACAGGATACACTAACCTTTTTCGCGTCAAACAATAAAAAACTACAAGAAGCCATCAGTCAGGCCCAAGAAGATTACAAGAGGGCTTTTAATAGGAAGCGAAGAGGGGATCTGGTGTTGCGGCCCGGAGAGAAAGTTTGGCTGGCTACAGCTAACTTGAAGATGCTCTGCCCGTCAAAGAAGTTGGGACCTAAAGTTATAGGCCCTTTTTGCATTAAGCGGATGGTCAATGAAGTGGCCTATGAACTTGTTCTCCCTGAGACACTCAAGATTCACCCTGTCTTCCACGTGTCCCTGCTGAAACCGGTAGTCCCTGATGCCTTCCCGGAACGGGAATCCAGGCCCCCGGAGGCCATAACAGTTGAAGAGGAAGAAGAATTCGAGGTGGAGACAATCCTGAAGTGCCGACGATGGGGGGGCCAGACCCAATTTCTCATCAAGTGGAAGGGCTACGGCCCTGAGGACAATTCATGGGAACCAGCCCATAATGTCCATGCACCCAGACTTGTCCGGAGGTTTCTTTGTGATCACCCGTGGTGGAGAGATCGGTTGGGCATCCGGAGGTTGCCCGTAGGGGGGGGGGGCAATGTCAGGGATCCCCTCGGTCCCTGCCGCGATGGTCCCGGCGCAGGCGCACTACACCGCCCTGTGCGGGGACACGGGCACTAGTTCCGGGCCGGCCGCGGCGTTCGAGTTCGCGCATGCACAGTAGAAGCCGTGGCCGCCCGCTGGGAACCAATGGCAGCGCAGGGTGGGATATTTCAATGTCCCTGTGCTGTCATTTCAGTGCCTTCTGGTCCTACCTGTATCCTGCGAATCTGAACCTGTGCCTTGTAAGTTATTTGACCCGGATTGCTCTTGACCTGCTGATTTCTCCTGCCCAGACCCTTGCTTTGCCTGACCTCTCTTCCTGAATGCTCCGCATTAGATCTGACCTACTGTTGCTGACCTGGCGTGTGACCCGACGATTCTCTGCCTGCTCCCTTGTACCTTACCGCCCTCTACGTTACCAACTCGGCCTGTCTGACTTCGCACTTGCTCAGCCATCCATCCCATCGGGGTCACCCGACCTCCTTACATCTGGCTCTCCCTGGTTGGAGCCCCTGGCGAACACCCCTACCACTGACAGGTGTGCTCAGTAGTTGCGACCTGGTCTCGGGGTACTCCAAGTCCATCCCCACCATCAGGGGCCCTGGTGAACAAGTACCCTGGGGCTTAGACTCCGCGCTCTGGGCACGCCTGACCAGTGGAGTGCTAGTGGTGCCGTCTGGCGGTCCCTCACAGATTGCCTCCAGCACCTTGCTAGTGTCAGACTTCGCTGGTTCCTCCGATGCCGAGGCGCCATCTTCCACCGCACTGTCCCGCTATTTATGACGGAACTTATCAAGTTTACCGGGAGATGGAGAAAAGTTTAGCAAGCACGACGGGTGTTAGTTTGAGCAGGATAGTAGTCAGGATCAACAAAAATGGATGAGTCTCAGACGGAGCTCCCAGAAGTGCACCCTAAGTCATGCCGCTCCAGGCCATGCCTCCGGGAAAAGTATTTTTAGACATAGCCAATCTCTTAGGGGTCTGTTTTGGATTTGGAGAATCAAGTACTGTTAGAGACTTGTGCAGACCACATCAATTATTGTATCCACAGTCAAAAGCATTTGTATCAAAAATGTGCTTATGGACTTTTTAGGCACATAAACTCATTACAAAGGAAGTAAAAGCAATTGTTACTTTATTAGCATATCATATCTAAAATATACTTTGCATATTTAAAATTGTTAATATGCATTGCACATAAAATCACAGCATTTTCCCCCCATCAAGTAAAGAAAATATACGCTTTTCCGTTGGAGATATTGTAAAAATGGTAGACACAGTTCACTTCCTTCAAAATGATTGGGTATTTGAGCTGTTTAGATGGAGCCCGACATGTTACGCGACAGGAGTTGCTTCCTCAGGGGCTTGCAAAGCATCTAAAAGATGGACAGACTTACAAGTAATCATTGCAAACATTAACAATGGACTTCAATACAAAATAGATACCGCTTATATGGCACTTACATGAAAATATAAACAGTATGTATTGAACGGTAAGGGACTCCTCAAGGCAGCAAAGCAGGTCCCCACAACCAATCAGAACAGCAACCCCATGGCGAGAGCAGGGGTGCATCAAGCAGGCGATTAGGCAACCAAGAACACCCCTCAGGAATCACGGGCAGTACTCAGGTGAGATTAGCTAGTTGGTCAGGTGTACAGGTCAACATTAAACATCATCATCATCATTGTTTTTCAGCTAATAAGGTATAGTACTAATGAGCACCACAGGCCTACAGTGATTGTTGTGATTAGCTGTGATTGGCTACAGCTAATCACATGACACAGATGGGCTGTGATTGACCCAGCCTGTGAATGTGATCACTGTAGCCATTCACAGCTAGACACACTTGTATACAATGGATGACATGAAAGGAAGCCATCCTTTGTTTACAAATGTCATGTGACCTGCTGTGATTGGTCACAGCAGGTCACATGGTACTGGCAATGGGGCCCATACATAGATCTGTCTTCAGCTGTGCTGTGTCCGAGTTACACAGCTGGTTGGAAGATCTCGCCACAGCGCAGCCCTGCGGGCACGCACAAGTCGCGATCCGGGAAGGACGTCATATGACGCCCTCCTGGATCGACGAGAGTCCTGCCCAGCCGTCATTTTCATATAGTCCGGGTGGGAAGTGGTTATTTCAACGTCATAAGCTACAGGGGAAGGAAAACCCTTCACTGCCTTCACTACCAAATAAATGTTCTCAATACTTTCCTCCGTATCCTCAAGAAAAGGGGATTCTGCTTCTGATTCCTGAACAGTTTTTGCATCTGAAAACCAAAGGTTTTAGAAGTACCAATAAATTTACAAAGAATTTAAACATAGTGGCAGAGAAATCTACTTTCATACCAGAGAGGGAGCTAGAAGCAAATGAGAGGAGTGGCTTCATAAAAGTACATTGCTCTGGGGCAAGGGAACAGTTATCACCTTGAGCCGGGTTCTGTGTTTCCTGTAAGCCATCGGTAGAATGCATGCATTGTTCCAGCTCCCTTGTGTCTGTGGTCTGCCATTGCTAGTGAGGTGATCCCCAGTGAGGTACTCACAGTTCAGGAGTGCAAATGGATGGGTTTTGTGTGTCTAGGGAAGAAGTTACTATAATCCTGCTGCTGACCAAATGCCCATGGCTGTATCCCTGTAGAAGAATCTCTGGCCGTGAGAATGTAGCAACATACTGTGTGTGTCAGAACAGACTAGTCGAAAAATGTCATCCAGGAAGTGTGATGCAGTTATCTCATCCTTCTGAGACTAAGTTCAGATAGATAGATAAAATTGCTCATGCTGAGGAGCATTAGAGACAGAGGTTACCACAATAAAGTGGTTACTCTGCCCACTAAACTGCAGATTGCACTTTGCCTTGCAGATAGTATTTACAAAAGCCAAGAACTGGTGTTAACATACAAGGAAACCCATCAGTGGACATACCACCAAAAGAGACTTCAGGGTTTGCAACCATAGAAATGGACCACGACCCTTGACCTGTATATCACCCTGCAGCTATTTTCACAAGCTGTAATTTGTGCCAAGGTGCCAAATATCACAGGATGGCCCCACACAATGAGATCTGGATTCAGTCCCCATGGTATACACTGCAGATAACTGATCTGGAAAACTGCTAGGTAGCGCAAGACAATAAAGGGTCAGATGTTAATACCTGAAGGTAGCTGCATATAATTCATGGTCTATGAATACATGTTCTATGTCCTGTATTGAAATTTAAGATAAGGAATTTACAGGTAAATCTAAGACCTATTTTTATGGATTATTTATTTAATGGGGAGAAGGCATCAGAAGGTCTTCTCTGTTATCTGATGTATATCATGGCACAATATTACCAGTGCATCCATAAGTCAATCTTTAGTCCAACCACTTTACCTATTAATGTCACCAATTGGCATGGATGACTGATTTGTAAGCTGATTTTAAAGTGATATGTATTGAATGTGAACCCATTGTATGGTCATTGCTCATTACACATTACCCATTAATGATCTAAAGTGTATCATTAGCAAAACTTGAGAATGGAATAGTTAAAACTCATCAGGTTGTTCTTTGCTCTTTCGCATACTGTTGGGTAGATCTCCCCTAATTTTCTGTCCAGGATACACAGCTGTAAATTATTCTCCTCCAAGATTCTGTCTTAGATAGTTGTCACCTCAACAGGTGTCCCAACTGGAAAATTTCCTCTCACTTCCTATTTTGATAGCAACTCTAATAGTTTAGATTCCCCATTGCTTCCTCTCCCAGTGTCAGTGACCATCAAGCCAAATAAAGAGGATACACTTCCATACCATGGACATACATGGCAATAAGAACTTGACAGGGTTTCTAACCTCTTTAAAAGGGCAATCACTGGGGTCATGCAGAAAAACTGAGGTGAATTAAGTAAAATTTTTTTAAATCTATGTTTAACCGGCTACATAGCCTTGGTCATGCTGGCAGGACCCTGTACTTTCTTATGTCCTATTCACAAGGGAAACATCAGTGAATAAAGTAGCATTGTGGAAGTTGTCCCGAACAAGGGCATGACCTGTTGCATTTTTAATATTCCTTAATTTATTTGTGTGAGTTTTAATGTTATTGTTATAGCTGCTCTTTATTTTTCATTACCATTAACACTACCACAACAACAACTATTACCACTACCATTGCAGACTTTGGTGAATTTTATACTTGGAACCTTGCTTCCACCATTGCTTTCTATTGGGCCTTGTCTTTTGCCAGGTTAATGTTCTACTATATGCATGCCTGACTATAATTTCCTGGATATTTTCCATCCACCATGTTCTTCTTCCTTTCCCTTACACTCTTCCAAAATCTTGCATAGCTCCTCTCCAATTGAGTCTCTTGGGATATGGCCAAAAAATTAGCATTTTCTCTTCAATATTTCTTCTAACAGATACAATTTTGCATGACCATGCCTGTCCAGTAGATTTTCAAGATCCTCTTGTAGCACCACAGTTCAAAACTTGTGATCTTCGTTGTTTTTTTTTTTACTTAAGACAGATAGACTGTTCAGTTTTCAAGGGAATTTTCCCTTTGCAAGAGGTTTATCCCTTAGCTCAGTAAATGAGGTGAAGCTCTGATGGCTTCCATCATCCAAACATGTTCAATCAAATACATCTTTTTTAAATTTTCCATGCATGTGATTGGATACGCTTTGCAAAGTGAATATTCACCACATTCACTAAGCTAAGTGAAAATTCCCATGTAAAGTGAACAGCGTATTTGCCCTTAGTATATTAACCCTGGCATGAGGGAAAACATTTCTGTGCTATACTCGAGAACAGACCAGCCATGCACTTTTGACAGTTTTTATTTTATGCTTAGACGGAGATTGTTCATCATAAGCTGTTTGGGGGGAATTTATCAAAACTGGAAAAGCCAGAATTTGGAGCAGTTGTGCATGGTATTTGATCAGATTCTATCTTCAGCTCATTCATTTAACTTTGAAAATGAAAGATAAAAGCTGATTGGTTGCAATGCACAATTGCCTTGACTACTCCAGTTTTGATAAATTCCTATTTCTGTGTCTCAAACTTTGTTTGACCTTGGCAACTCCAGCTCTGGCATCAGCATGGTTCCTTAGGTTCTAATTAAGTTTTTAAGTATTTATTTGCATGGATATTTACTTGGCCTTTTCTGCTATTTCATTAAGTAAGTGGATGAGGTCTTTCTCAGATTCTACAAGCAAAACTGTATAGCCTGCATAGCTTATGTTCTGTTTAATCTTGTAATCCTATATTCATACGCTTGAATTCCAGAACCTTCACAAATGCATTGAATAGCTTTATCTGTGTAGGTATTGAACAGTAGGGGAGACAGAAACCATTCCTGGTATACGCCTCTTTCAACTGTTATCGCATGTTCACATTTGGTATCCATTTTCATAAACCCTTGCTGTTTGTTATAGATAGTGGTTATGAGACTGACATCTTTTTCACATACACCCCTTTTCAAGAGTGTTTCTATGAGGATGTCAAGCTTAACTCAATCCAGTGCCTTGACAAAGTCAATGAAACATAGATATGCCTCCTGTTGCTTAGTGATCCTATTTTTAGTAGGGTTTTCAGTATGGCAATGTACTTGATCGTGCCAACGTTTGGCTATTCCGATTTCAGAGATTTAAATGACCCTATATGTAGTTTTAAAACACTTTAAAACACTAAGCTTTGCTCAATAACCGGATCAGGCTTACTCAGCATCCATACCAAGAGTAAAATAATCTTTTTAGTATATTCTAAGTATTATACCACGTGGGTACACACAGAATTGTTATGAAGGTACCACTGCAAATGTGAGCAGCAGAGTTGGTGAACGCTTTCCAGTGTTTTGTGATTTCCCGTCAGTTCAATTAGCCAAATTTCCTGCAAAATAAATCAGGCTTGTGGGAAACAACTAGCATGTGGTTCGTTCTCTTTATTCATTTTAAAATTTCTGGCAACTCTTGCAGTGATTGAGTTAGCAAACTTTGAAAACATGAACAGATTGCAAATACGTAACAAAAATCCTTATGTGGTAATGATAAGTATTTCTTTAAATATTAACCGCGCTCTAATATCCACAAAAAAGTGTAAATCAAAAAGTGCTAAGTGCTTATAAATAAATAAAATATGAGAATAAATGATGTAACGTGATTAATTATATAAGATTATCACTTGTAAAAAAGTAATTAATATTAAACGTAACTAATTATATAAAATTACCGTATTTTCCGGCGTATCAGACGACTGGGCGTATAATACGACCCCCTACTTTTCCTGTTAAAATATAGTGTTTGAGCTATACTTGCCGTATAAGACTACCCCTCTTCCAATGCACACCAGTGGGAAGAATCGTGTCCCATCATTGGTGCCAGTGGGAGGAATAGTGTCCCATCATTGGTGTCAGTGAGAGGAATAGTGCCCCATCATTGGTGTCAGTGGAAGGAATAGTGTCCCATCATTGGTATTGTGGGAGGAATAGTGCCCCATCAATGGTGTCAGAGCGACGAATCGTGCCCCATCATTGGTATCAATGGCAGGAATAGTGCCCCATCATTAGTATCAGTGGGGGGGAATAGTGCCCCATCTTTGGTGTCAGTGGGAGGAATCGTGCCCCATCATTGGTGTCAGTGGGAGGAATAGTGTCCCAACATTGGTGTCAGTGGGAGGAATAGTGTCCCATCATTGGTGTCAGTGGGAGGAATAGTGTCCCAACATTGGTGTCAGTGGGAGGAATAGTATCCCAACATTGGTGTCAGTGAGAGGAATAGTGTCCCAACATTGGTGTCAGTGGGAGGAATAGCGTCCCATCATTGGTGTCAGTGGGAGGAATAGCGCGCCATCATTGGTGTCAGTGGGAGGAATAGCGCCCCATCATTGGTGTCAGTGGGGGGAATAGTGCCCCATCTTTTGTGTCAGTGGGAGGAATCGTGCCCCAACATTGGTGTCAGTGGGAGGAATAGTGTCCCAACATTGGTGTCAGTGGGAGGAATAGTGCCCCATCATTGGTGTCAGTGGGAGGAATAGTGCCCCATCATTGGTGTCAGTGGAAGGAATAGTGTCCCATCATTGGTATTGTGGGAGGAATAGTGCCCCATCAATGGTGTCAGAGCGACGAATCGTGCCCCATCATTGGTATCAATGGCAGGAATAGTGCCCCATCATTAGTATCAGTGGGGGGGAATAGTGCCCTATCTTTGGTGTCAGTGGGAGGAATCGTGCCCCATCATTGGTGTCAGTGGGAGGAATAGTGTCCCAACATTGGTGTCAGTGGGAGGAATAGTGTCCCATCATTGGTGTCAGTGGGAGGAATAGTGTCCCAACATTGGTGTCAGTGGGAGGAATAGTATCCCAACATTGGTGTCAGTGAGAGGAATAGTGTCCCAACATTGGTGTCAGTGGGAGGAATAGCGTCCCATCATTGGTGTCAGTGGGAGGAATAGCGCCCCATCATTGGTGTCAGTGGGAGGAATAGCGCCCCATCATTGGTGTCAGTGGGGGGAATAGTGCCCCATCTTTTGTGTCAGTGGGAGGAATCGTGCCCCAACATTGGTGTCAGTGGGAGGAATAGTGTCCCAACATTGGTGTCAGTGGGAGGAATAGTGCCCCATCATTGGTGTCAGTGGGAGGAATAGTGCCCCATCATTGGTGTCAGTGGGAGGAATAGCGCCCCATCATTGGTGTCAGTGGGAGGAATAGCGCCCCATCATTGGTGTCAGTGGGGGGAATAGTGCCCCATCTTTTGTGTCAGTGGGAGGAATCGTGCCCCAACATTGGTGTCAGTGGGAGGAATAGTGTCCCAACATAGGTGTCAGTGGGGGCGGAATAGTGCCCCATCGTTGGTGTCAGTGGGGGGGGGAATAGTGCCCCATCGTTGGTGTCAGTGGGGGCGGAGGAAAAGTGCCCCATCGTTGGTGTCAGTGGGAGGAATAATGCCCCATCATTGGTATCAGTGACACCAGTCCAGTGATGCTGGGGCACTATTCCTCCCACTGACACCAATTACACCTGTTCTAGTATGGTGCTGCTGCAGCCAGCATGTGTGGTTGCAGCAGCACCTCTGCACGGCACACTTACCGGCCGCTGCTTCACTCGATTTTCGCGGGGCCCCTCGGCTCTGCCTCCTCGCCGGTGATTGGCCGCCTGTGTGCCTTTCCTGAGCTACAGTTCTGGCGGCCAATCACCGGTGAGGAGGCGGAGCCGAGCAGCCGCGCAAACATCCAGTGGCCGAACCGAATGAAGGAGCAGCTGCGCTTCCTGGACCGGATCATCGCCAGGTAAGAGACAGCAGCCAGGTAGGAGACAGCAGCCCCTGCCCACCCCTGTACTTAGTGTCCCTTCCGTTGGAAGGGGGGGCGGCGGTGGCACCGCGCCGCCCCCCTAAAATGTGTCAGTATGCCGTATACTGGCGTATAAGACGACCTCCGACTTTTGAGAAGATTTTCAAGGGGTAAAAAGTCGTCTTATACGCTGGAAAATACAGTATAACTAGTGAAAAATAAATTCATATCATATTATCACGTCACTAAATGTACAATCCTTATAACAATGTGCAAATCTTCCATCAGTGAAAAAAATTCATCATATAATTTGATAAGTGAAGTTAGAGAATAAATAAGAAATAGAAGAAATATAAAAAATAAAAAAAAGTCTCTGAAAAAACAACAATAATATCCCAATGTGCAAAGTGAATGTCCAGCTTGGATGGATATACTCTCCTTCAATATGAAGATATAGTCTTTGCTGTAATGTTGAGAACCTGTGTGGCTGCAGGACTGTGAGGGATACTCCCTCCTTTAATCCACTCCTTAGTCCTCTGCCTTTGTATTCCTCGTATGTTACATGTAAGAAAAGGAATAAAAGATATGGTGCCTTATCCCAGGGGTAAAACAGCTTTTATTGTGCTTCTATATTGCACTCACATTTTAAAAATATCATTAGCGCTTTGTATATATGCAATATCCCACAGCTTGCAGCTAAATCAAATGAACGGTGTGTGTCAACACACCCTCAGTACTCGCCGTATCGTTGTTAGATTGCGCGATGACGTCACTGCCCCTCCCCAACGCGATGCGCTACAGGGATTTCGTAGCTTTGTCTGGGGGATGATGTGTTACTGTCACCATAGTGAAATTCCTTATATAGTAGAGATACGGCGCCATTTTACTGAATACCTACTGGGCGCAGCCATGTTTTTGGGGTCTTTTCCTGCACCGGAATACATAAATATTTAATAATTGATCAACGAACACAAGAAAGATGCTATAGATAATACTATCAATCAATTTCATTCAGTTAAATGCTTGCTTATAGCAAAAAAATTATTTGCTATAAGCAATCAAATTGTGTAAAAAAAAATTTAAAATACTGATCACTTCCCCAAAGTAGTACAATGTTACTATGGTAACATTATGCTACTTTGGTCATAGTGTAATATGAAAAAAAATCTTAAAGAGAAAAAAAATTTAACAAAAAATAAAAAAATAATTAAAAAAATTGAAAAATAATGATCAATTTTTTTTTTCGTACTGTCACCAGTCAGTGTCCCTGATCACTGCCACACCAGTTATATGATGATGCTGTACTGCACTGGTGACAGTATGTAAAAAAAAAAATTGTGAAAATAATTTCTCTATTTTCCGAAAAATTATGACAAAAAAATTACAACTTCAAAAAACTCGCCATGCCTCTTATGAAATACGTCAGACTGTCTACTTTGCAAAAAGGGGTCATTTGGGGGATATCTGTACTGTTCTGACATTTTTGGGCCTCAAGAAATTAGATTGCCTGTCAGTACTTCAGGATTGATCAATTTTCAGATATATCCCATAGTTTGTGAACTCTATAACTTTCCTACAGACTAAATAATAAACACTGATTTGGGTTATTTTCACCAAAGAAATGTAGCAGAATACATCTCGGCCTAACTTTATGAAGAATAATTATTTATATGCAAACTTTTATAACAGAAACAAAGAAACGTGTATTTTTTTCACAATTTTCTGTCTTTTTTTTGTTAATTTAGCAAAAAATAAAAACCCCAGTGGTGATTAAATACCACCAAAAGAAAGCTCTAGTTGTGTGAACAAAATGATAAAATTTTAGTTTGGGTACAGTGTTGCATGACCGTGCAATTGTCATTCAAAGTGTGAGAGCGCTGAAACCTGAAAATTGGCCTGGGCAGGAAGGGGGTAAAAGTGCCCGGTATGGAAGTGGTTAATTAGCTTTTGATTGAACTTCTTCTTTAAGCCTCTCTATTTATGCCTGATAACTTGTTTTTCATCATCTGCACTCTGTGCAAAGATGTTTTACTGCTAGTTTCATATGGCTGGATTTCTGTTATAAAATGACTTTATTGCACAACTACTTTTTACTGGCACTGGCACTGGCAACCGCAGATTGGATGTTTTACTAAGAACCATATTTCAGTATATTTACTATTTGTCTTATAAACAGTACTGTACTTTGGTATCTTGTTTATGTCTTATTACATATCTAGCAGAGTGCCCATTCACTTACCATGCTCAGATGCAGGCACGGTGTCTTTAACTAATTTTCCCACAACTCCCTGGTTTCTTGGACATACATAGGGAAGTTCTTCTGATCCTTTTCTCAGCAGCTCAGAAAGGCCAAACTTGTTGAAGCAGAGGTAGCTGGGCAAGTGACATACAACCAGGTGGAAGGTCCTCTACTGTCAGAACTGGCATGCAGACAGCAGGGCCAGAGCCAGAGCCAGAGCCGTCTCCAAAAGATCCAGCTACTGTGAGGAACCTGTGTGGATGAACTGATAGGAGGAATAGAAGATTCCCTGAAGAGATAGGTTTTCAAAGATCGCCTAAAAGTGGGCAGAGTAGGCGATAGTCGGATAGATTGAGGTAGAGAGTTCTAGAGGATGGGGGAGGCTCTGGAGAAGTTCTGGAGACTGGCATGGGAGGAGGAGACAAAGGAGCTAGAGAGCAGGAGGTCGTGGGAGGACCAGACCTGAGAGGAGAGGGGAGCCTTCAGGATATATATATATATATATATATATATATATATATATATATATATATATATGCGTATTACTTATACGCTTTCTGGTTAGTGTGAATTTCTACCATTTGCACGGGGAATCACGGAGCACCTTTTTATTGGACTGTGTTTCATTCATACTTCTCATTATTTTCTAAGAGTGCTGCATTTATATTTACGGGAGTCTAGGATTACACCTGGTACCCTGGCATGAGGGGAGGGACTGATGGTTGTATCATTGATCTTGATGGAGAAGGAAGGGTGGGTCAGGGGAGGGAGCACAGGCTGGAGGGAATAGTATGAGCTCCATTTTGGAAAGATTGAGTTTGAGGAAGTGGAGTGACATCCATGCTGATATGGCACTTAGTAACTTAGTAATGCGGAGAAGGGAAGGGGTGAGGTGAGGAGTAGAAAGATAGATTTGTGTGTCATCAGCATAGAGATGGTACTTAAAGCCATGGGAGTATATCAAGTGACCAAGGGAGGAGGTGTAGATGGAGAAGAGAAGGGGTCCAAGGACAGAACTTGAGGGACCCCTATAGAAAGAGGAAGGGGAGAGGAGGAGACAGAGTTATAGATAATGCTGAAGGAGCGTTGCGATAGGTAGGAGGAGAACCAGGACAGAGCAGAGTCTCTGAGGTTGAGAGAGTGGAGTTTTTTGAGGAGGAGGGGATGGTTCACAGTATCAAAAGCCACAGAGAGGTCAGGTAGTAAGAGTATGGATTAGTGGCCATTGCTTTTAGCAGTTAAATTATCTTTAAGGTCTATGTGGCTTTATCTGGTGCATATTTTGAAGATGCTTGCTCATATACCCCTTTGCTCACCTGTATAGGTGAAGTATTTTTGGAAATACCTGGATGTCCACAACTATAATGGTGGGTCCATCCCTTATGTGATGCAGTGTTTTTCTTTGTTGTTTTAATATCCTTTGGAGACGTCCTTTACTACTAAATCCAGTGATTCGGGTGGTCTCTGTGTTCTGATTGGGAGGGCCCTGGGTATCTGAGATTTACCGGGATGCAGGCTGGGGAGTAGCAGCAAACTCTGACTTTGTTTTTAAGCTTGGTTGAAGATTAATTTCTTTGTTTCTTACTTTCTTACATTGTGAGTATATCATATATTTGGAATTATGTTAATGTACTATATGGATACACATTATATGTTTGTTGTTGTACTTTTAATCTCACACACTATATCACCTCTGTGTAAATTCTTTTCCCTGAGGAAGGAGTAGAAATCTGAAATGTGGCAGTTTACTATAAGACAAATTCTGTAACTAACAAATATCTTATGATGGTGATGTAATGATATATACGGCCTTTAAAAACCGTTGTCATTATATGTTTTATATGTGTGAAAATGTTATGGAAAATAAAGATTTTATATATTTTTTAATTTTATGTATTAATGCCTTAAAAGTCCCATTTTAATCTTTTTTTTCCCCTCAAAGCTGTTACACATACAACTCTATTTGTGTGCTCTTTTTCCATTAGATCTAGTGGGGCCTGCATACTCTGCTACATTTTCTTCTAGTCTGAGATAAGAAAACTTTTAATAGAGTTAAATAAATATTGGTTTTATTACCAAATGTTCTTTTTATTGTACTGCTTACATATTCAATTTCAAATAAAATTGAATTCATCACATAAAACCCCTAAGATGGTTCTACACTGCAATATAAATAAATAAAATAAACAGCTATAATATTAAAAGTATACATACATATTATGTTTATTCAATTTCAGTCTGAGATTGTTTAATGAACATAACATTTATGCATAATTTCATTAAAACAAAAATGGATATAATATAATATTTTGTATACTCTCATCAAAACAATAATGTTAGGGCTCCGGGTATGACCAGAGGTGTATGGACCGAAACAGGGAAACACAGACTTCAGGTATAGTGTGTAAAACAATATAATTTATTAAGGGCAACAAAAACATAAACGCAGTGCAACAAACCAAACCCAAAACTAACACAAATACGAACAACAAGGTGCAACAAACCCAAACCTTAACTGATATATATATATATAAATATGGAGCACAACGTAGTCAGGCAGGCCGGGTCGGTAGCTAACGGGCAGACAAGGTCAAGGAGTAGGCAGAAGATTGGTCAGGAGTAGCCGAGGTCGGTGCAGGCAGACTTCAAGCAGAGTCAGGATCAAGCAGAGTCAGGATCAGGCAGGAAGCAGACAGGATGGAGGTACAGGGGCTCATGGGAACAATACACCAAGGCCCTGACTGCAGGCCTGGCCATTCCTTAAATACACCTCCTGCAATCAGCCTCAGGTGATGGCTTGATTGCAGGAGTGAGCTTCTGGCTGCTGAGAGCACCCGCTGGCCAGCCCTGGTACTGCAGCCCACAAGGCAGGTGAGTTCCACCACCATTAGCGAGTCCATTCCTGACAAATAATATGGTAATTACAGTTTTTTTAATACATTTTTAGGATTTTGAAACTGTCCCCATAAGATATTCAAACATCATTCAATTGATAATTGGCAATAGAAGATATTTAGCTTAGAAAAAGAAGAGAAGCCCAGAATGATGTAAGGGTAAGGGTGGGGTGTACTCAAAATGGGTCTCTAATCAACCTGCGCTTTACTATCACAAAAGATAGAGTAGGTGGGGTTTGGAGATTGGAGAAGTTGGTATATTGAAAGAGATTTGGTTTCCTAATGACTTTGCTACATATTCTGGCCAGTGGATAGATCGCCGAGTGATGGCCATGAGGCGCAAACAAAAGTAAAAGGACTCCTGCAGTCAAATAAGCCTACTGAGATATACAGTATTTGTATTTGTGAGTGCATTTTTACATGCTGTCCCTCGGATTAAAGTTTTCACTACATTATGCTAGTGAACAGTGTTTTTCTTTTTGTATCTTTTAAAACCTGAAGAGCTCCTACCAGATCACTAGCAGCAAAGTATATTACAGAAACGGTAACATTAGATATAACTAGAGTCTAGACTATTGTAGCTGTTGAAACAATGATAAGATTCTCTTATAGTTTTCCAGTAGTCTTAGAAGAGATTGAAGTCTAATAAAACAATTATATTCTGTTTTAATTAGTAATTATTAGCTTGATTAAAGTGGTATTAAACCTCCAAAACAAAAATGTATTCTATTGAAGTTTTCCAGTCCTTAACCAATTCAATACCGGGCAATTTTACACCCTCCTGCCCAGGCCAGTTTTCAGGTTTCAGCGCTCTCACACTTTGAATGACAATTGCACGGTCATACAACATTGCACCCAAACTAAAATTTTATCATTTTCTTCACACAACTAGAGCTTTCTTTTATTATTTAATCACCACTGGGGTTTTTATTTTTTGCTAAATTAACAAAAAAAGACCAAAAATTTTGAATTCATAAATTTAGGCCGATATGTATTCTGCTACATGTCTTTGGTGAAAATAACCCAAATTAGGATGTATTTTTTAGTTCGTAGGAAAGTTATAGAGTTCACAAACTATGGTATAGATCTGAATATTGATCAATCCTGAAGTACTGACAGCCAATCTAATTTCTTGAGGTCCAAGAATGTCAGAATAGTACAGATATCCCCCAAATGACCCCTTTTTGCAAAGTAGACAGTCCGACGTACTTCATAAGAGGAATGGCGAGTTTTTTTAAGTTGTATTTTTTTGGTCATAATTTTTCGGAAAATTAAAAAAATTAGTTTCACTATTTTTTTTTTTTTACATTTTTTTACATATTGTCACCAGTGCAGTACAGCATCATCATATAATTGGCATGGCGGTGATCATGGACACTGACTTGTGACAGTATGAAAAAAAAAATATATATTTTTTTTTAAATTTTTTTATTATTTTTTATTTTTTGTTAAATTTTATTTCTTTTTTTTTAAGATTTTTTTTTTCATATTTCACTATGACCAAAGTAGTACAATGTTACCATAGTAACACTGTACAACTTTGGGGAAGTGATCAGTATTTTTTTTTTTTTTACACAGTTTGCTTATAGCAAAGGATTATTTTGTTATAAGCAAGCATTTACCTAAATGACATCGATTCATTCAGGGGTTTTTTTTTGGGGGGGGGGTTGTGCTTAGCTGTGATTTGGCCACAGCTAATCACATGACATGTGCATGTGATTAGCTGTGACCATTCACAGCTAGACACTAGTATACAATGGATGGCATGAATGAAGCCATCCATTGTATACAACTGTCATGTGACCTGCTGTGATTGGTCACAGCAGGTCACATGATACCGGCAACGGGGCCCATACTCAGATCTGTCATCGGCCATGTCCGAGGTACATGGCCGGTGACAGATCGTGCCGCTCTGCAGGAGCGCAATCTGTGCATGTGCGGGAGGACACCATATGGCATCCACCCGGAACGCAGATGACATTTGCCGCCCGCCATTCGGCCATAGGGCGGGCGGCAAATGGGTAAATGTGGTGGATGCATTTTGTTTACTTTACCCTGGTCCCTGTAAGTGGTAAATGGATTGTCACAGCACTCTCTCTTTATTCTGAACAGGTTGGTCCAGGAATAGCCAGATCACTGGGTGAAAATGATAAAAAAAAAGCCTAAAAAAAGTAAACTAATGTAGCCACCACATCTAAGAACTGGCAAACTGTAATATAGTAAATGTTTGTTTTGGGGTTTAATACATCTTTAACCACTTGCCCTCCAAAGGATTTACCCCCCTTCCTGACCAGGCCATTTTTTGGATTACGGCACTGAGTTACTTTAACTTACAATTGCGTGGTCATGCAATGCTGCTCCCAAATGAAATTCACGTCCTTTTTTTTCCTCATGAATAGAACTTTCTTTTGGTAGTATTTGATTGCCTGTGTGGTTTATACTTTTTGTTCTTCAAAAGAAAAAGCCCGACAATTTTAAGAAAAAAAAACAATATTTTTGACTTTTTGCTATTTAACATACATCCAGTAAAGAAATGTAAAAAATCTAAATTCCTCATAAATTCAGGCCAAAATGTATTCTGGCCTATCCTACTTCTACCTAGTAAACCACCATTTATTTCCTCCATCAACTCATCCCCCCACAGCTATTACCTTTTGTATCACTCAGCCCTTCCTCCTAGATTGTAAACCCTAACAAGCAGGGCCCTCTGTTTTCTCTTGTACCAAATTATATTGTAACTGTAATGTCTACCTTCATTTTGTAAAGCGCTGAGCAAACTGTTGGCACTATATAAATGTAGTATAATATAAATAATAATAATTCTGATACATGTCTTTGCTGAAAAAAAATCCCAATACGTGTAAATTCATTAGTTTACGTGAAAGTTATAGCATTTACAAACGGCGGTATATATACTGGGCTTTTTTTTTTTATTTTTACTAGTAATGGCAGTAATCAGGGACTGCGGCAGGCATTCTGACACTGGGGGACTGACTTGGTGTCACTGACATCCCCAGTGACACCAATACAGTGATCAGTGCTAATAAAAAGCACTACACTGTACCAATGACACTGGGCATGAAGGAGTTAACATGTGGGGCAATCAAAGGGTTAACTGTGTGCCATTTTACAGTGTGTACTGTGTTTGTGCTTCACTGGAAGCACACTGCTTTGCATGGCTTCTCTTGCGTTGATCAAAAAGCTGCTTTTTTACATTATTAGAAGCAAATCTGGCTGTCAGGGCTCCCAGGTGTGACCAGAGGTGTGTGACTGACGCAGGGAAACGCAGACTTCAGATATGTGATAAACAATATAATTTATTAACACTAACCATACAAACATAAACGCAGTGCAATACTAAAACATAATACAGTGCAAACAAACCAAACCAACCACCCACAGATAACAGTACATACAAGCAAGCGTCGTCAGGCAGGCCGGGTCAATATCAATAGGGCAGGTAGGTACAGGGGGAGCAAGCGGAGATGGGTCGGGGTAACAGGCCAGGTTCAGCAGGTAGCTAGCAGCGTAGTACAGAGGGTCAGGCAGAGGGATGGTCAGGGTCACAAGCCAGGGATCAGAACAGGTAGCAAGCAGCGTGGTACAGAGGGTCAGGCAGAGGGATGGTCAGGAGCGAGCCGGGATCAGAGCAGGAGAAGTCAGCAGCGGTTCAGATCAGGCAGGGTCAGCAAAGGAACAGAAACAGGATGCAGGACAGATACAGGGCCCAGGACAAACACAACACCAAGGCAGAGTCTGCAAGTCTGGCCATCCCTTAAATACACCAGTATCATCAGTTCCAGGTGTTAGCTGGCTGAAAGGTTGAGTCTCTGATTGCTGGGAGCACCCGCTGGCCAGCCCTGGTACTGCAGATCAAAAGGCAGGTGAGTCCCACCATTGCTGGCCAGTCCATTCCTGACAGTACCCCCCCCTCAAGGAGCGGCCTCAGGACGCTCCAAACAGTCCTAGCTGGGCAAAATGTTCCACCGCCTGGGTCTGGTAACTGGCGGGATATCAAAGACTGGCACACCGGGCAGGACTCCGGGCAGCGGCACACCGGGCTGGACACCGGGCAGAGGCACATTGGGTTGGACTCCGGGCAGAGGCACATCGGGCTGGACTCCGGGCAGAGGCACATCGGGCTGGACTCCGGGCAGAGGCACATCGGGCAGAGGCACACCGGGCAGAGGCACATCGGGCAGAGGCACAGCGGGCAGAGGCACACCGGGCAGAGGCACACCGGGCAGAGGCACACCGGGCTAAACTCCGGGCAGAGGCACATCGGGCTGGACTCCGGGCAGAGGCACATCGGATTACCAGGCGAAGCAGCAGGCAGCGGGCCACCAGGTGGAGCAGCAGGCACCGGGCCCCCGGGCGGAGCAGAAGGCACCGGGCCCCCGGGCGGGGCGACAGGCAGCGGGCCCCCGGGCGGGGCGACAGGCATCGGGCCCCCGGGCGGGGCGACAGGCATCGGGCCCCCAGGCGGGGCGACAGGCATCGGGCCCCCAGGAGGGGCGACCGGCATCGGGCCCCAAGGCGGGGCGACAGGCATCGGGCCCCCAGGCGGGGCGACAGGCATCGGGCCCCCAGGCGGGGCGACAGGCATCAGGCCCCCAGGCGGGGCGACAGGCATCGGGCCCCCAGGCAGAGCGGCGGGCGCCGGACCCCCAGGCGGAGCGACAGGTCTCGGGCCCTCAGGCGGAGTGGCGGGCGCCGGTCCCCCAGGCGGAGCGACAGGTCTCGGGCCCTCAGGCGGAGCGGCGGGCACCGGACCCCCAGGCGGAGCGACTGGTCTCGGGCCCTCAGGCGGAGCGGCGGGCGCCGGACCCCCAGACGGAGCGACAGGTCTCGGGCCCTCAGGCGGAGCGGCGGGCGCCAGACCCCCAGGCGGAGCGACAGGTCTCGGGCCCCCAGGCGAAGCGGCGGACACCGAGTCACCAGGCACGACAGTGGGCTCCGAGTCAACTGGTATGACCGCTGGCACTGGGTCAGACATTGGATCGTCTGGCTGGACAGCGGGCATCGGGTCACCAGGCATCAGGTCATTTGGCTCGACAGCGGGCACCGCGTCATCTGGCAAGGCAGTGGGCTCCGAGTCAACAGGCACGACAGTGGGCACCGGGTCATCAGGTACCGGATTGTCTGGTTCGACAGCGGGCATCGGGTCACCAGGTATGACAGCGGGCACTGGGTCACCAGGCATCAGGTCATTTGGCTCGACAGCGGGCACTGCGTCATCTGGCAAGGCAGTGGGCTCCGAGTCAACTGGTATGACCGCGGGCACTGGGTCAGACATTGGATCGTCTGGCTGGACAGCGGGCATCGGGTCACCAGGCATCAGGTCATTTGGCTCGACAGCGGGCACCGCATCATCTGGCAAGGCAGTGGGCTCCGAGTCAACAGGCACGACAGTGGGCACCGGGTCATCAGGTACCGGATTGTCTGGTTCGACAGCGGGCATCGGGTCACCAGGTATGACAGCGGGCACTGGGTCACCAGGCATCAGGTCATTTGGCTCGACAGCGGGCACTGTGTCATCTGGCAAGGCAGTGGGCTCCGAGTCAACTGGTATGACCGCGGGCACTGGGTCAGACATTGGATCGTCTGACTGGACAGCGGGCATCGGGTCACCAGGCATCAGGTCATTTGGCTCGACAGCGGGCACCGCGTCATCTGGCAAGCCAGTGGGCTCCGAGTCAACAGGCACGACAGTGGGCACCGGGTCATCAGGTACCAGATTGTCTGGCTCGACAGCGGGCATCGGGTCACCAGGTATGACAGCGGGCACTGGGTTACCAGGCATCAGGTCATTTGGCTCGACAGCGGGCACTGCATCATCTGGCAAGGCAGTGGGCTCCGAGTCAACTGGTATGACCGCGGGCACTGGGTCAGACATTGGATCGTCTGACTGGACAGCGGGCATCGGGTCACCAGGCATCAGGTCATTTGGCTCGACAGCGGGCACCGCGTCATCTGGCAAGGCAGTGGGCTCCGAGTCAACAGGCACGACAGTGGGCACCGGGTCACCAGGCATTAGATCGTCTGGCTCGACAGCGGGCATCGGGTCACCAGGTATGACAGCGGGCCCTGGGTCACCAGGCATCAGGTCATTTGGCTCGCCAGCGGGCACCGCGTCATCTGGCAAGGCAGTGGGCACCGAGTCACCAGGTACGACAGCGGGCTCTGAGTCAATTGGCACGATAGCGGGCACCGGATCAGGTACCGGATCATCTGGATCAACAGCGGGCATCGAATCAACTGGCCTAATAGGATCGTCAGGCTGGATCAGTTCATCATGCTGGGTAGAGGCATCAGGCTGAATGCTGGCGTCCGGCTGAGTAGAGGCTTCAGGCTGAGTAGAGGCTTCAGGCTGAGTAGAGGCTTCAGGCTGAGTAGAGGCTTCAGGGTGATTAGAGGCTCCAGGCCGAGTAGAGGCTTCAGGCCGAGTAGAGGCTTCAGGCCGAGTAGAGGCATCAGGCCGAGTAGAGGCTTTAGGCCGAGTAGAGGCTTCAGGCCAAAGAGAGGCATCAGGCTGCGTACAGGCATCAGGCAGCGTACAGGCATCAGGCTGAGTACAGGCATCAGGCTGAGTACAGGCATCAGGCTGAGTAGAGGATTCAGGCTGAGTAGAGGCTTCAGGCTGAACCACGGAAGGCAGGTTCACCGGTTTGGATACTGGCAGGATGGTATTGGTTGGAAAGAATTTTCGCTTTTTTCTGGTTTTAACTACTGGAGCACTGCAAGTAAACGCAGGTCTGCAAACGAATGGAGCAGCTGGAGACAGAGAAGAACTGGAGGATGGAACAGGAGAGGGAGCAGTTGCTACAGAGGGCTTTTTTACAGGGTTAAAGGCAGGATAGGTGCAGCGAGTGGGAACAGGGTACTGACATGCAGTAGATAGCAGGGCAGGAGGAGCTGTTGGGAATACAGGAGTAGAGCTTTGAGGAAATAGATTAGAAGCAGGACTGGGTCTTTGTAAGCTGATTGAGGCTGGGTGCAACAAGTCTGTCCATGTCTGCAGTATGGGTTGAACAAAGCTGAGCTTACACAAAGCCTGTCTGACCAAAGACTGCACTGCGTTTATACAATCTCTTAGTACCTGTGGTGAACATGTGGAATAACGCTCCAGAAAGTAACCCACATCATCCTCTAATAACCACACCAGGGACTCTACCTGGTCTGCACTAAATGGTGGCAAAAATTCATCCCTGCATTCGGGGGAACCAGATGAAACCAACTCAACACAAACCTTAATCAATGGCTGCACCATAGAGAAATCTGTGCCCTGATCTACTAGAACATGAGCGAGCCGTATACATTCTAGCAGTTCATCCCGGGGATACTCCTTCAGAGTCTGATAAGCATATTTTCTGTCATCAAGCACTAGCAGAGATAAATACTCAACCTCATCCAGATCCATCCTTCCCAGCAACAAGCCAAGATGGCTTCCCTGTGCAGCCACTTCTGGTCAGGATTGGCCTTGGTGTAATGTCAGGGCTCCCAGGTGTGACCAGAGGTGTGTGACTGACGCAGGGAAACGCAGACTTCAGATATGTGATAAACAATATAATTTATTAACACTAACCATACAAACATAAACGCAGTGCAATACTAAAACATAATACAGTGCAAACAAACCAAACCAACCACCCACAGATAACAGTACATACAAGCAAGCATCGTCAGGCAGGCCGGGTCAATATCAATAGGGCAGGTAGGTACAGGGGGAGCAAGCGGAGATGGGTCGGGGTAACAGGCCAGGTTCAGCAGGTAGCTAGCAGCGTAGTACAGAGGGTCAGGCAGAGGGATGGTCAGGGTCACAAGCCAGGGATCAGAACAGGTAGCAAGCAGCGTGGTACAGAGGGTCAGGCAGAGGGATGGTCAGGAGCGAGCCGGGATCAGAGCAGGAGAAGTCAGCAGCGGTTCAGATCAGGCAGGGTCAGCAAAGGAACAGAAACAGGATGCAGGACAGATACAGGGCCCAGGACAAACACAACACCAAGACAGAGTCTGCAAGTCTGGCCATCCCTTAAATACACCAGTATCATCAGTTCCAGGTGTTAGCTGGCTGAAAGGTTGAGTCTCTGATTGCTGGGAGCACCCGCTGGCCAGCCCTGGTACTGCAGATCAAAAGGCAGGTGAGTCCCACCATTGCTGGCCAGTCCATTCCTGACACTGGCTTATAATTCTTTGGCTTTAAATTTCTAAAGACTTGTTTTTTTCTATAAAATAATAAACACATCATACTTACCTGCTCTGTCCAATCCTCCTCTTCTCAGATTCCCTGCCGGCACTTCCCCTTGCCGAGTGACCCTAGAGCAAGCTGCTTTCTCTGGGGGCACTTGTGCATGCTCACTCCCAATTTGCTTCTGTGTTTCTGTGGGTCACACAGAGCGTGGTTCAGTCTCATCCCCCACTCCCTCCTCACTGGCTGTTATTGAAAGCAGCAGGAGCCAATGGTCAATTGGCTGTGTCTATGCCAATGAGGAGAGAGAGTCCTTGGAGAGCCCCTGCTTTCGTGCACATCACTGAATCGAGATGGGGATCAGGTAAATATTAGGAGGGGAGAAGCTACACACTGATGCCTTTGAAACTTTAATGAGTCTCATTGGGGACTAAGGATTACCATTATTAGGGTTTCAATAATTTGAGGTAGGAGAGTGGTTTCTATAGAAGAATTAATAAAACAGATTTTCTGCCTGTGAGCAAAAAATGCATGGACTTTCCCAGTTTAAATCTTTTGTTGGTGAAGAGTATCTTGAGATCAATATAAGGATAAAGGTTCTGTGTCCTATATACCCACATCCTCAAGTACATGTAAAACAGAAAAGTTCTTGTGGCAATGGATTTTTTTCTGGTCATATAGAAAATGATACTACAAATTAAATTAATAAAATCATAAAGTTTTTTTATACAAACATGTACATGGTATATAGCACCATATCCCATGTTTGCAAAGTGAAGTTTGCAAATTTTATTTCAATTCAACATCCATATATTAGCTCAATGCATTCCAAATGCTTAAAAAATCTACATCAGACACATGTGAACAGTATCCATATAGGAAAACCCAGTAATGTAAAATCAAAAGTTTCCATACAGTTTTCTGAAGTGGAAATTCTCCAATCCAGAAGGGGACAGCCGAGGGAAGATGAAGATAGTAGTCCAAAAGGTGTAATAAATCTCCAATATTGTCCTCCACTTTTTACATCAAAAGTTAAGAACTTTAAAGATAAGGAGCAAAATATTTATGCAAGAATCAGTTCTGATCTGGAGTTCAATCCTGCCATGCATAAAGGGGATGCAACAGCACACCCAGATCCTTGACCACAACAAGCAAAATATCAAAACAATTTTGAGTTAAAAGTTTTTGATTGTGTAACACATACAAAAAGATTAGAAATCTGCCTCCAGGGTCTGAATAGCATGTCAACACTTGAAAGGGGGAGAGTTTTTCTTATACTGTATAATGGCAGCTTTAAAAGAGAAGAATGGGAATTTTTTAAAATTATACTTACCAAGGTTCTCTGCCAGTTCTAAGAGTGAGAAATGAGCATTCAAACACCGCTGATCATTCTCCCTGCTACTCTGAGCAGAGAGCCAGGACTGTCAGTCTCTGGCTCTCTGCTCTGCCCCCCCTCATTGCTCACTGGAGCGCTGGGCTGTGGAGGGGGCGGGAGCGGCTGACTCAGGCTCAGGCTCAATGAGAGGCTAAGTTAGGTGGCAGTCCAGGCTCCTGCACCGGATAAATTACATCAGCCAACAGTGGATTTAGCCCACTGTAAGCTGAAAACAGGTCAGAGGAGTGCAGAACCAACTGCACTCCTGTAATCCACAGGAGAAGTACAGCCAAACAAACTTTGGCTATTCTTCTTTAACAAAATAACTCTACAGATCTGGGTTCCTGGGCCATGCCAGGGTTTTATGTATGCAGTTAAAAATTAACTAAACCATTTCCGGAAGTATGGTTGCCACCTCATTCCTTTAAAACCAAACACATAATAATTACACAGGTTCTGTGGCTGATTAAGGTGGTAAATAAACTAACTTATATGCATTAAATTAGCCTCAGAACCTGTGTAATTAATATGAGTTCGGTTTTAAAGGAATGAAGTAGCGGCCCAATTCGCGTGATGAGAGGGAGGGGTGGAGCCTGACCATGGAGAGCGGAGATTAGACGCTCTCCGATCACCTTCCCCTCCTAACCTCCCTAATGTGTCCGTAACCGCTGAGCTACCGAAGACTCACCGAGAAAGGTGAGGGATCCTGGCGGTGGTGCGGTGGCTTGTCGGGGAGTAGGAAGCCGAGGCGACTATCCGCTGGAGGATTGCCTGAGGTGATCCCGGAGAGAGAGTGGGGTTGCCAGGAGACGGGGAGAGCGGAGTAACCACGTGGGCTGCCGCGGGGGACTGCTGGGAGAAGAGGAAGCCGGCTGGCGTCCTAAGAGACTGGGGGAAAAAAACGTTGCCTGTGTCCTGCCACCAAGCAGACCCCAGGAGAGGCTGTACGACACACGGAGAAAAGCAAAAAAGGGACCCACTAGGAACCCCCACCAAGAACATGGCCGCAGGAGATCAAACAACCCAGAACGGCAAACTCTGAAGCAGCTTCATTGAAGTGGGTGAGTGAGAACTGTTAATCTACCTACATGATTACTATTTGGCTACTGCTATAGCCCATTTGATAAGCACCTTGAGAAGTAAGGAGGGGGTTCCCAGAGAGGGTCTGAAGATTAGAGAAGAAGAAGAAGAAGAGAAAGAAGTAATAGCTTAAATATAGACTAAAGAGCCTTAAAAAACCTTTAAAAACCTTACAGGTGACATGAAAGGGAAAAATAGCAAAGGAAATATGCCCAAGAATTCCCAAATTCAAACTGCAACGATAAAAAAATATACATCGCAGGGGAAATTGACTCCTATAAGATCCCAGGAAATAAGTGAAAGGAGTGACCTGGAAACAAGCTTAGATAATAGCTCAAGATCCTCCCTGGGAGAAGCTAACAATAGTCAACAAATAATTGAAGGGATAGAGCTGGGAGAAACTGAAAAAGACTTGCAAATACCGAATAAAAAGGAAATGGCGGAGATGTTTAAAAACCTGGAAAAATCTATAAAGCAAGAGATGGGGATAATGCGGAAAGAAATGGGACAACTGCTAATTAGGGTGGAAGAAACCGAGGAGACAGTCAAATACCATACTCAAATTATCCCAAAAATAGAGAAATTGATAGTGGATACCCGGAAGGAACAAAAAAGACTGCTTTATATGATGGAGGACCAAAAAAATAGAGAAAGGAGAAAAAACATTAGAATAAGAGGAGTCCCAGAGTTGCTACAGGGGGAAGATTTAAAGGAGACCACATGCAAAATTTTGAACTCCATAATGGATAGACCTGGTGCGGAGACGTATAAATTGGATGGAGCTTATAGGATAGGAACATTCCAACAAGAAAAAGGCCCAGAAAAATCAAGAGATATAATTGTCCAATTTCATAATTATGGAGATAAGGATGAGATATGGAAGAAGATTAAGGGAAGATCGAATATTAAATATGGAGGAAAAAATATTCAAATTTTTGCAGATATAGCACCTGGGACATTGAGAAGAAAAAGATCACTGAAACCATTGTTGGAACTGTTTAAAAGACATAATGTGCAGTATAGATGGGGTCGATCAGCATGTTTAATCGGCTGGAGAGATGGAGTCACTGCATTATTGAGAACCCCTGAAGATATGAAAGAATTTTGTAACAAATTTGAACTGCAGAGAATAGAGATCCCGGAATGGGAAGAGGAGGAGGGAGAATCATATATGTTGGGAAAAGAGGAATGGCAGCTAATTAGGAGAGAAAACAGAGAGCAGATAAATAGAGGGACACCGGGGAGGAGGGGGGGAAGGTGAGCGCCACATGGACAGAGCCGAACTCCCAGGTAGGAATCAAAAGTGGGACCTTTTCCACAAATGATTCATAGGCAAATAAAAAGCCTAATAGGGGGGGGGGGGGAGAGGAGGGAGGAGTATCTGAGGGAGGAGGGGTAGGGGGAGGGAGGAGGGGGGGATTGAGGGGGGGGGAGAGAGGTGGGGATGGGGTGGGGGGGAGGGGGGGATGGAGGGGGGGAGGTTGGAGGGGAGGGAGAGAATTAGGGAGGGACAGGGACTTTTAAAACTGACATCTTGTATGAAAGGAGAGGTTTTGGGAGGAGGAAGAGGAGGGGAAAGGGTAAAAAAAAAAAGGAAGAAGACAAATAAAATATGGAGGAAATACGCTTGGTAACCCATAATGTAAATGGATTAAATTGCCCAGGTAAAAGATTTAGACTATACAGGGGACTACAACATAGAGAGGCCTCAGTTGTCTTTTTGCAGGAAACACACCTAGAGTTAAAAAAAAATATTAAGCTAAGCTCTAGACAACACCCGACATGGTATTATGCAGATTCCCCAGTTAAGAGAGCTAAAGGGGTAGCTATAGGATTTGCAAAAAACATTAGGTTTGAACTAGAAGATAGAAAGACGGACCCAGAGGGGAGGTTTCTGTTCTTGAAAGGTAAACTACAGGACATAGAATGTACGCTTGTAAACATATATTGCCCTAATAGAAAGCCAGAGAAGTTTTTGAAAGAAGTTATGAGAAGATTGATGGACTTTGGAAAGGGATATCTAATAGTGGCGGGAGACTTTAACATTTGTATGGATCCACAAATAGATACAACATCCAGAGTACAGAGAGGGGAAAACAGGTCCATGGGATTATTGAAAAGGGTGATGAAAGAGTGTCAATTGGTGGATAGTTGGAGAGTTGTTAACATGAGAGATAGAGATTACACCTTTTTCTCTAGTGTACATAGGACATACTCTAGATTGGATTATATTATGGTAGACCATCGACTCGTTGAGGATTTGGTTAAAGTTAAAATAGAAGCAATAACTTTCTCGGACCATGCACCTGTAGTATCGGAATTAAGATGGGGAGGGAAGGTATCAGGAGGCTTATCATGGAGATTGAATGAGACACTCCTCATGGATCCAGATACTGACCGGAAGATCAGAGAGGAAATAGAGAGGTTCTTTGAGGAAAATGAAACGGGATGTATCACTAGCTACAGTTTGGGAGGCACATAAAGTATATATAAGAGGTATCCTTATTGCGACTGGGGCAAAGAAAAAAAGGGAAAGACGAGAGAAGATCAGTGGGCTATTGAAGGAAATAGCTGAGATGGAACGCCTACATAAAAATAATATAAGGAAAGAGATAGAGCAAAGAGTGATAAAAAAGAGGGAAGAACTAGAGAAAGTAATGGAGGAAGAAAAAATTAGAACTTTTAATAAGATCAGTGGAGAAAGATATAGATGGGGAGATAGATCAGGAAAATACTTGATGAGAGCCTTGAGGAGAAAGAAGAATAGGAACTACATAGATAAAATAAAAAACTCCAAGGGAGAGTTAGTCCATTCAACCAAAGACATTGCAAAGGTATTTAAAGATTACTATAGTAAATTATACAATATTGCCCCCAAGGATGATATAAATAAAGATAAAGTAATAAATATTGAAAAAAGAAGAGATTATTTAAGGAAGGCAGGATTACCAAAATTAAACGCAGAGTTATTAAACTCCTTAGAATCTGATATCACACAAGAAGAACTACAAATAGCATTAAAAAGCTTTAAGACGGGAAAAAGCCCAGGTCCAGACGGGTATACAGTGAGGTATTATAAAAAATATGCTGATATACTGATACCTAAGTTAAAGAGATATATGGAGGCGTTGGGGGGAGAGATGGAGATAAGACAGGAATCCCTTCTGGCACAGGTGGTTTTGATACATAAGGAAGGTAAAGACATTACCAACTGTTCAAGTTATAGACCGATATCATTATTAAACGTAGATACGAAGTTGTATGCAAAAGTATTGGCGAATAGGTTAGGAGATCTGATGCCAGATTGGATACATGGAGATCAGGTGGGTTTTGTTAGAGGAAGAGAGGGTCGAGATAATGGGTTGAGGTCCCTGATGCTTATACAGAAAAGTAAATTGGAAAAAAAAACAGTAGTGCTGCTCTCGATTGATGCGGAGAAGGCGTTCGACAGGGTTAACTGGAGTTTTATGATAGACACACTGGAGATCTTGGGACTGGGTAGTAGGATGAGAAAGTGGATTGGAAAGTTGTATGAAGGACCGTCCGCGATGGTAATGGTAAACGGAGAGAGATCAGAGACCTTTTCTATGTCAAATGGAACCAGACAGGGATGCCCACTTTCCCCACTGTTGTTTGTCCTATCATTAGAACCCCTGTTATCAACAATTAGGAAAAATATAGATATAAGGGGAATAAATGTTGGAAAGACAGAACATAAGATAGCTGCTTTTGCGGATGATTTATTATTCTATGTTGGAAACCCGAGAATAACACTTCCTAACCTAATGAAAACACTGAAAGAATATGGGGAAATGTCAAATCTAAAAATCAACCTGAGCAAAAGAGAGATATTAAATATAAATCTTCCAAAGAGTGAAAAAGAAAGTATACAGAGAGAGTTTCCCTTTATATGGAAAGATAGAGAAATAAAGTACCTGGGAGTAAAACTTACTTCCTCACAGAAAAATCTTTACAAAGCTAATTATATCCCAATGTTAAACGAAATCAGAGAGGAATTGAGGAAAATGGGTAGTGGAAATCCTTCCTGGCTGGGTCGTATTAACCTGATAAAAATGGTAATTCTCCCGAAAATACTGTATAAATTCCAGATGATTCCCATTAATCTCCCAGAGTTGTATTTTAAGACAATTAAGCGAATGGTAACTAAATATATATGGAAAAATAAAAAACCTAGGATATCATATGATGTGTTAAGCAGAAATAAAGAAAAGGGGGGGCTGGGATTACCGGACTTTAAAAGATACCGTAGGGCAGTCATTCTAGCAAGAATTTTTGACTGGACACATAACTCAAAGAGTAAACATTGGGTCACGATTGAAAACACACTTAGTAGAAAGGATCTGAGTAGGAGTGTATGGGTGTCACCACAGTTTAGAGAATTAGAGGAGAGCACGAGTATATACACAAGGATTGTAATAAGGGAGTGGGATAAAATGCACAAACAGAGGAAATGGGACTTCAATTCACTGCTGATGTCACTAAGAAATTCAGAGTTTTTCCCCCCAGGTAAAGAGGAAATTTCAGGTAGATGGATTATGAAGGAAGACACTCAGCTGAAAGATGTAATGAAAGGGGTACACTTAAGAACACTGGAGGATTTGAAAAGGGAAGAGGGAAGGATTTTCACTAGGTTAGATATATGGAGATACAATCAATTGAAACAATTTGTGGAGAAATTGACGAAGCCCCTCAGAACTAGGAAAGAGTGGAATGAATTTGAGAAATACTTAGAAGATAGAGGTGATGGGAAACACAGCACTGCTAAAGCATATAAAGCTCTCACAGACTTAGATAGTAAGTTTAAATTAAAATATATAGAAAAATGGGAAAAGGATCTAGGAGTGGAGTGGGAAGAGCACACACAGAGGAAAATATTTAGAATGGTACACGAAAATATTAGCATGCGTGAGGTAGAAATGAATTTTAAATGTTTGACAAGGTGGTATCTAACACCGGTGATAGAGCACAAGATGAGTGAGGAGAAGCAACCTTGGTGTTGGCGAGGGTGTGGAGGGTTGGGCACGATGTATCACATATGGTGGGAATGCTCAAAAATACAAGTATATTGGGAAAAAATTATAAATCAAATCACGAATATCACTGGAATGGAGATAGGACTGGATCCTGAAACCTGTCTTTTTCATAACTCAAAATTACCTGGAAATAAATATAGAGAACTGAGTATATTGTGCTACTTAAATGCAGCAAAAAGTCTGATTCCTAAGTTCTGGGGTAAAGTTGAAGCACCAAGGGAAGAGGACTGGATAAATAGAGTGGACCAGATTGCTAGACTGGAAAAACTTTATTATATACAGGAAGATAGGATGGTGACATATCATATGAAATGGGAGAAATGGGAGGAGTTCAAAGGGAAGGTAAAGGAAGGTACTGAGTAAGTAAGCATAAAGAAAAGGGAAAGAGAGGACAAGAAGAAAGGCAGGAAAAAGAGGAAGTGATAGGGAGAGAGAGAAAATATAGAATTGGCCTTCCTTTCTTTCCTTTTCCATTTCCAGGCCTCGGTCTCCAGAGGATATGAGATACAAGTAGATCAGATAGATGTCAGGGGTATGTTGAAGCGGGGTGGGAGGTGGGAGGGTAAAAAGGAAGGGAGTCATGGGGAGAAAATGATTTGAAATTAGTGTTTTATGAGATTTTGTAATGTTATATTTTACACTATGGAAATGTGTATTGTCTTATTTGAAAAATGAATAAATATTTAAATTAAAAAAAAAAATAAAGGAATGAAGTGGCAACCTTGTCTGGAAGTGTAACCAGAAAAAGGTTTGAGGTTTCTTTTGTAAGGAATGCCTTGGGTGCATAAATTACCCATGTAGTTTTCTAGATCTTCAGTTTAAGCTTAAAAGATTTTTGTTTGCACATCATGATCAGTGATATTAACTTTATTGGCTTATATAATGACAACAACAGGCTGCCATGTTTCTTTGGTTTAGCTATTTTTTTTAAATGTTTGGAATGGCAGAATCTTGACTCACAACCTCAAGGTTCCCTAAGAAAATTCTTTATACTCTGGGATCCCCTGGTCAAATACATACACTCTATTGCCAAAATTATTAGGACACCGGCCTTTACACGCACATGAACTTTAATGGCATGCCAGTCTTAGTCCGTAGGGTTCAGTATTGAGTTGGCCCATCCTTTGCAGCTATAACAGCTTCAACTCATCTGGGAACACTGTCCACAAGGTTTAGGAGTGTGTCTATGGGAATGCTTGACCATTCTTCCAGAAGCGCATTTGTGAGGTCAGGCAGAGATGTTGGTCAAGAAGGCCTGGCTCACAGTCTCTACTCTATTTCATCCCAAAGGTGTTCTGTCGGGTTGAGGTCAGGCCAGTCAAATTCCTCCACCCCAAACTCACTCATCCATGTCTTTATGGACCTTGCTTTGTGCAATGGTGCCTAGTCATGTTGGAACAGGAAGGGGCCATCCCCAAACTGTTCCCACAAAGTTGACAGCATGAAATTGTCCAGAATGTCTTGGTTTGCTGATGCCTTAGGATTTCCTTTCACTGGGACTAAGGGGCCAAGCCCAACCCCTAAAAAACAACCCCACACCATAATCCCCCTCCACCAAACTTTACACTTGGCACAATGCAGTCAGGTAAGTACTGTTCTCTTGGCAAACGCCAAAACCAGACATGTCCATCAGATTTCCTGGCAGAGAAGCGTGATTAGTCACTCCCGAGAACATGTCTCCACAGAGTCCAGTGGTGGTGTGCTTTACACCACTGCATCCAATGCTTTACATTGCACTTGATAATGTAAGGCTTGGATGCAGCTGCTCGGCCATGAAAACCTATTCCATGAAGCTCTCTATACACTGTTGTTGTGCTAATCGGAAGGCCACATGAAGTTTGGAGGTTTTTAGCTATTGACTCTGAAGACAGTTGGCGACTTCTGCGCACTGTGCGCTTCAGCATACACTGACCCCGCTCTGTCATTTTATGTGGCCTACCACTTTGTGGCTGAGTTACTGTTGTTCCCAGTTGCTTCCACTTTGTTATAATACCATTAACAGTTGACTGTGGAATATTTAGTAGCAAGGAAATTTCACGGATGGACAGCTGTACAATATCAAGGGACCATGCTTGAATTCACTGAGCTCCTGAGAGCAACCCATTCTTTCACAAATGTTTGTACAAGCAGTCTGCATGCCTAGGTGCTTGATTTTATACACTTGTGGCCATTGAGGAACACCAGAATCCAATGATTTGGAGGGGTGTACCAATACTTTTGGCAATATAGTGTGTATCATACAAAAATGCAGCACAGCCAGTTATGGGCTCAACCAGATAATAGTGGGTTTTGCTAAAAAAAAAAAAAAAAAAAAAAAATAAAAATATATATATATATATATATATATATATATATATATATATATATATATAAATACGTGACCAGAGCGTCAAATATCAACATTTTTAATCATACAAAATAATAAACATACATAATAAAAACATCCACATGGACCCCCAAGATGCAAGTGAAGATATCTCCTAATACTTCATATATTCTTTGGCCATGTAAATAAAAAAAATTCAAAAAAATCCACTGCTCAACATTTGTAAACTAAAGTCTATCAATGCTCAATAAGTGTTCCAGCAGATGTTTATGCTGGAAAGACTGGTAATAAATGGATATTGTCCCAGGAACAGTCACCACAGATGCATTAACCAGGGAGAGAAATTTCTTTCCCATATATGGTGAATTGTCCAGAAGGAAATGTAAACATGTAGACAAATCCACCTCCCTCTTGTACCACAACTCTTTCAGAGATCTCATTGGATGATGATTTCCATAGATTACGTGATATCCACAATAAAGATCTAGACCCAAATGAATCCAGAGGAAGGGGGGAAGGATTATATGTGTATATAGTCACCTCCCTCTTGCACTCCTTATAGAGGAGGAAAGATTTCACGTGTCAATGGTATGCTGTATAATATTCTTCACCTCCCTCTCACCCCATCTAGGGGGTGCAATCAAGGGGAGCATCCGTTTAGTAAATCCTTCACTTCCCCTATACTCCTATTATTGGGCAATACATATGAGAATGTAGCTAGAAATTTCTCCTTTCATATCAGTTCCATTAAGATCAAAATATCCATAAAGATACACAGTCCATATAGGTCAGGCAAATGCCATTTAAGCCATGAAGAGCGACTCTGAGAAGTGAAATATACAGTCCATCTGTCAATGTGGCCATATTCTTATCAAGGTTATTGTAGTCATATGAGGGTCACCACCAAGTAGGACTCCAGAGATAACAATATCCTAATGCCTGTATCATGTATCCCAATTGTTATCCTTTTTTTTTAACAGAATAACAACTTTCAGTTGTGCTAACATAATCACAAAGGATTTATTGATAATTAAGCATTATCTAGCAGAGTTTATCATTAGGACACTATAGAAATAGTGATTTCTTAAATACTTATTTTAAGGTGAAGCTATTAAGTCTTTGTGGTTAAAAAAAACCCAGTTTTTACCAGTTATTTACATAACCTGTACAGGGCTGATTTTACTGGGAATCTTCAATAGCAGGGTGGGGTGGATTCCCAATTCTGTGCACCATGTTTGTTTTTTTCCTTGACAGGACTGCTAGTTAGGCTCATCTGGACCAAGCTTGGCTGGTCAGTGTGTATGTGTCAGCTCAAAGATGGAAAGTGAACCGCAAAGCAGGAGGCTGCTGTAGTTAAGTTACTAGCGCTATAGGAACCTACTGCTGCTCCATACATTTCTGGTAATTTTCTAGACTACTGCCATTTCTAATAAAGAGACTATCTAAGGCTTCTTGGAGCATAAGCTTATTTTGATATTTGTTGCAGCTGTTTGCCTCGTTTACACTTCACTTTCCCTATATTGGAATAAACAGTCAGCCTATACTGATACGCAAAGTTAAACAAAAGAAAAAAAAAAAACAGGTTTTACACCTTTTTAGTTCTTGGCATTTATCAGACATTAGATTTTTATTAATGTTTCATCAAGATACAATTGACTGGCAAAGTACAAAATATCGAAGCAAGACTAGGTCAGTCCAAGGAGAACAAAAAGGAGTAGACAAACAAACTAACAACCAACCTATCTTATCCGTATTAGCTGGGCATTATTGTAAGAATTGAGAAAACGGACCTCATCAGACAGGCAGGAGGTTAAACAAGTTAAATTTAGATATATTCCTGAGTTTAAAGGTATCCAGCTAAAGTTCCCACTCCTGCCTAAAGTCTGTGTCTGTACCAGGGGCGGACTGACCATTTGGAAACTCGGTCACTGCCCGAGGGCCCGGGGTCAGTAGGGGGCCCCATGAGATGCCCCTGGTACCTTTTTCATAGGCTTTTTTGAGTTTGGGCAAGGGCACAGGGGCCCCATGATCCCCTATTGCCTGGGGGCCCCATGAGTTGTCAGTCTGCCCCTGGTCTGTACTATTGTGCGAGGCAAAAAAATATTCATACGAACAATATAAGGGAACTTTATGAATGACTTCTGATACATTAGGTGCAGAATTTTATTTCCACAAGCATAAGATCGTAAGTTAGGCTGCAATAAAGATGTGTAAGACTACAGTGCGAAATTGCTTTGGGAAACAATCGATCAAAAGGCCTAACAGGGCTAAGTGTGGAGCAGGTGAAGTAATTATGCCAGTAATGGATGAAATGTATTTATTTATTTCAGGTACTTCTATAGCGCCATCAATTTACGCAGCGCTTTACATATATATTGTATATTTACAGTCCCTAACCCTCAAGGGGCGTACAATCTAAGGTCCCTAACTCACATTCATACATACACATACTAGGGCCAATTTAGACAGGAGCCAATTAACCTACCAGCATGTCTTTGGAGTGTGGGAGGAAACTCACACAGGCACAGGGAGAACATGCAAACTGCAGGCAGGTGGCGCTGTGGTTGGGATGCGAACCAACAATCTAGTACTGCCAGGCGGAAGTGCTAACCACTTAGCCACTGTGCTGTCCAAATGAGTACAAATACAGACTTCCAGAAACCAACAATAGATTTACAATGCCATAATGCATGTAGTAAGTTTCCTTTATGGCCATATTTACTTCAACAATATAAAGTGTTGTTAGGGTACATATACGCCAGCCTACAGGTAGTTAAGGTAGCTCTTGGCATTTATATTAAGGACAATAACACTAGTCTGATATCTGCAACTAGTCTGATCTGCAACTAGTCTGATCTCTGTAACATAGTTGTCATGATTATGTTAGCACTGTCTAAATGAGCACCACTGATACTGGTGCATAAGTAAAGAAGGCACCAAAATTTGTAGTCCCAAATAGGGATGGAAATTGGGTTCAGGTCAGACATGGGTTCCAGGCGAACTGATCATGTTTGCCGTTAGCAGGTCTGCTAAACTAATACAGCCATTTGCCTGCCTGAATTTCTCGCTGCTCTAATGTAAACACAAAGCCTGGGATCCTGGGTGACCTAAATGACAAAATATGGTCATGGCCATATCTGGTCAATCATGTCATGTAGGATTCCCAGCTCTGTGTTTATTTTACTACAGTGCCAGGGATCTGTCCTTTAGTGATGGGAGTGATATGTGTACACATCAGTGGCATTGGGACATCATGACTGATGATGGATTTACATCACTTAATGTCATGACTGACTACTGCTGGATTACATTATTAACGTTTTAATTTTATTTTTTTTGTAATGTAATAAAATAACTTTTTTTTTCGAAGGTGTGTATATGTGTTTATTTACATTTGATTCTTTAGGAATGATTCTTTAGAGATATTTATGTATCAGCTTGTTTTACTGCCATATACTATACGTAAAATACTGTCACACTTTGTTAGATAATAATGTGGTGCTAAATTTCCAAAATAAATTTCATATCATATGTGCAGCAAGTACAGGAATCTCTAAATTTAGGATTTTCTTAGATAGCAATCTTTTTCTGCCTGGATCCATGCCAGAAAGTGGTAGTGCTAAAATAGCATCAGGCACTATATATATACATCAGACTCACTGAAAGACTCATAAGTATGAATTAGACTTAAAGCTGTGCCTGTACTGCAAGGGTTAGCTGCTCGTTTAGGTCTAGGGGGCTTGGTACAGTACTTTACATACCTGATCCTCCACATCTCTGTGCTGCTAGACTAGTCCCCACAGTGCTTTCTCCCCCATGCTCCCGTGATGTAAAGTCCTGACATCATCAAGATCAATACAGGGTCCATAGCCCTGCACTGGGCATGAGAAGTAAGGGGTCAGTTCACCGGCCGAGCATAGGGGAGCACTGTCTTCCAGGAGGATAGGGAAAGTAACAATACTTTAGGCTACGTTCACACTAGCGTTGTGTGCAGGCAGCAGAGAGGCATTTGGGAAGCGTTTTTATCGCTTCCCAAATGCCTCTGCCAATTCTGCACATTACAGCACATGGTGCTGTTCTAACGGGAGCGTTTGCGTCGTGTTGCGGCAAAACGGACACCTCTGGTCGAGTCAGGAGGCATTCAAGCCTCCTATTCTAGTCTATGGTGCCGCTCCGCAAATGCCCGGCTGGTGTTTGCGGCGCGGTTGTGGCGCGGTTGCGGGCGTTTGAAGAGCGGTAACACCATTCAAACTGCATTATAGGCGTTTGTGGGGCGTTTTTAACGCTCGGCAAACGCCAAGCAACCTCCGCTAAACCGCACATGCGTTAAAAGACGCTCTGCAAACGCCGGGCCAACGCTTGCCAAACGCTATAGGGGCATTTGGCAAGTTTTGTTAAAACAGCCAAGTGTGAACGAGCCCTTACTCTTCTCTCTGAGTGGAGGATTGGGAAAGTAAAAGTACTTTTACTCTTCTGTAGCCTAAAAGAGCAGACTAAATGAGCAGTTAACCTTTGCAATGCAGGCACAGAAAGAAGTTGAATGTGGACTTTACAGCTCAACTACTCTCTCCCGGAAGAAGAAGGTATAATCAGAATATACAAAACATTCAATAGTGACTGTAGCATTGGGAGGATACTGTATAGAGTATAAATAAATATTTTTTTTTTGGTTTGAATACAGTGGAGAGGGAATAGAAACCCTGTTAGGTTGTTTTGCTTTGTGTCCCTATTAGGGAGTGTCACCCTCACTATTTGTCCCGTTTATCATTATCACCCAAATTTTGAGTTGTCCCCAGAACTGGAATAGAGGAGAAAATGTCCAATGCAGGGCACTAGTTTTGGTGACTCTGCTGACAACCATGGATACCCTCACTTTGGAGGAATTTTTTCTCACTTCCTGTTTTAACCATAGAACAGAAAGTGAAGGGAAATCTCCAGAGATGACGAAAAAAAAACAGGAAGTGAGAAACAATTCTTCCAAAGTGAGGGTATCCATGGGGGACACAGACAGCAAAACAACCTAACAGGGTTTCTAATCCCTCTCCACTGTATTCAAAACAAAAAAAAAATATTTATTTATACTCTGTAAAGTATCATCCCAATGATACAGTCACTATTGAATGTTTTGTATATTCTGTTTATCTTTTTAAGTGCCTCTGTAAAATGGGAAGTGATCACATATGATCCTTTGCAACAACACCGTAAAAACACTGTAAATGCTGTAGGCGTGTTGACAGCACGTTTACAATGTATTTCAATAGAAGTGAATGGAGGCAGTTGCATAGCGTCAATTCCTGCCAATCTCTGCAGGCAGCATTAGTTTTGCCTCACTGCAACCCAAACCAATGCTAACTCTGCAGTGTGAACATCTCCCACCGTTCCCCATTGTAACAATTTTGAGTAACAAAAACGCAACCCAACCTCCTATTTTCAACGCCTGTGTAAAAAGGCCCACAAAGATTAAATAAACATTTGTAGCTGTAGTTTGACAATGATGTACTTTAAATAGGCAAAATGGCAACAGGGATCTGCAAAGTGTGGTCACCCATAGCATTAACTCAAATTCTAGGTCATTGGAGTAAGCCATAAAGTGATTTATTGTTGTTCCAATTACTTTACTGTACATATTATTAGTGCTCCTTGGACTATTGTGTTTTGTACCTTCAGCAGGAAGTGGAAGCCTGGGAAAGATTACATCACTGAGTTCTCAGGCAGGCTGGGAGAACCCAGGAAGGGTGGGAGAGGGCTATTTCTACCCATAGGGGTTACCTCTTCTGTTAGCCTCTGGATATTTTAGTGCTAAATTTAACAAGAGAACTGTAGGGTAAGGGGCAGGGGCGGACTGACAACTCATGAGGCCCCCGGGCAATAGGGGATCATGGGGCCCCTGTGTCCTTGCCCAAACTCAAAAAAGCCTATGAAAAAGGTACCAGGGGCATCTCATGGGGCCCCCTACTGACCCCGGGCCCTCGGGCAGTGCCTGAGTTTCCAAATGGTCAGTCCGCCTCTGGTAAGGGGTGTTGCTGGACTGGGGACATGAAAATGGTAAAAACAGAGAGAACTAATGAGTCATTTACTCTCTGTTAATGTGTTCACTTGAAATACTCTGATATTTTTATTGATTCTGAACTTGACTGGCCATTTGAGGTGACTTCTTTAGTAAATAGCTCCATATTGCCTCTTGTTCTTCGGTTCATCCACATTTTTTAAGAACATACTGTCTATTGCTGTTGGTTTTTTTCTGATGGTGTGAAGAAAATGATGCTTATTTTTCAAGTCATTCAGTGCTACTGATAAAAAGCCTTTTTATCTATAAATAAATAGTTGTAATAAATATCCTTTTACACACACACCCTTAGGGAGTGATGCATTAATACAGTACATAAATCTCTTTATTTTTAGAAATTTTGAAGACTGGCAGGAAATACCATTGGATGGCATGTCAAATTCTAATAACACTTAGGAGCACATTAATTAAAATGGAAAAAAAAGAATAAAAAGTGAAGTTTTAGCTGCTAGCAAAAAGAAATCACTGTTAACTTTTCATTTTATGAGAAAATCAAAAATTAGTCTCCATGTTGTAATGTTGGTATCTTTAACACACAATCCCAATAAGATCACATGGACTTTTTAGGTACGATAGATAATTAAAATACAAAACATCTTTTATATTTGTACACAGGAAATATTTCTCATTAACAATATAGGAAATATACAAAGGAATACATAACCATGTACAGTGGGTGATACATTTACATAGGCGCCAGTAAAGAGAAAGCTGGGGGCGTTTCGATGATAAACTTCCTACACCCAATCTGTTCCCTGAAGATGACAGTAAAGAGCTGTACATGTTTCGCAATGAGGATTGCTTCTTCAGGAGCTTGACACTACCATCTAAATAAATTAGAACAAAGAGCATAAAGAGTAACATCTACATAGCTATTGTTTTCATTATTTGAAGACATTCATTTGCAAAAACTTACATCTATAAAAGAGTTAAAGGGAGTGAACTACAAGGACAGCCTGGAACGGCGGAATGATGGACAACCCGAACATTTGTGGGGCCCAGCATAATAACAATATAATGGAGTCTACCAGACAATACAATACATCAATGCTGAAAATATATCATACAACCAGGGAGGTATGCCACCACACATAATATAGATATAACTTATTTTCTTACACAGTGGCTAATATAGTCTATGTGTATCCTCGCCACTTATAAGCAAATATCCAAAAGTAAAAAAAGAGTTTCCTAGGGCCCATGGCAAAGAGTCAGAGGACTACTGAAGGCTTCAATATAGTCCTGGGTTGTCCAAAGGACCCCTTATATTCAAAAAGGAATGTTCATGACCATTCATTATCCTTATAATTCACCGAAGCATATAGTCGATAAAAGATAAATTTAAGACTCGCCAAAAACAACTAAAATTCCCACACATATAGGATAGTGGCTGATGAAGTGAACATGGTAACAATTCTGGCTGCTTTATCTCACAACTACAGTTTAATAACACTGGATAGTCATCCAAATCATTTGACATTACCACTGCTTGGGTCCTGCAACACAAAAGGTAAAATACCAAACTCTCAGTTATGTAATGAAGAATTGTCCCTGCAACCACTGTCTCAGGTAAGGGGATTTAAAGTAGGACTAAATCTGTATGCATACCATCATTTTAGATCTCTTATATGCATCCGCAAGTTATTCTGGGCCAACAGCTTCTACACTGCACTATATGCTGGTCCTAGCCATGTAGAAGTACGCTGACCGCAAACGGAGTGTGACATTACTTAGCTCGGCTGCTCAACTGCACATGCGCCTGCCCTACTGTGCAAGCACTGTAGCTCTACAGTGAAAGTCAATGAGACACCACCAAGGAGCGTCACAAGAGGAAATGAGACACTTGTGCAATTGAGAGGGGGAACCTTGCACACAGGGACTGACCCCTAGGGGAATCCATCAGCACCGCACACATCCGAAGGGGACCACTCAAGTGGGTGGTCTGCAATTATGCGTAGTGGTGCTACTAGCCGCACATCTGCTCATAGGGGGGTGTCCTATCAGACAGGCCATCCACAGTGTCCCAGCCGTCCACACCTACAATCAATTATATACAACATTTTTAACAGAGAAATAATACAACATAAATACTCCAATGTGGTACAATGCACTCAACACTCAAAAATATAAAGTCTATTCAGGTCAGTGCTAAGTCCAATATATAGATAGGTTGTCATAGTAGGCCCATTACTGGGCAAGCTACCTTAGAATATCACAGACCACAAAGACAAAGACCTCATATCCAATCTAAATTGACAATAGTGCTACAATATGTATACAACCTATAACAGTCTATATAGTCACATCATGAGGCGCAACACCACTAAGCAAAGATGGTACAGATGGTATAATAACCTCACCCTGAGACTCCTGGAATGGACTAACTAGAAAAAGAGACTGAAAACCAAAATCTGCAAGGATCTAATCATTAGGGGGATCCATAGCCCACGAGAGATGATAATACGATAGGGAGCCTATCTTATAAGAAAGGTTTATATGTCAGTATTTCATTAATCCCAGGTGGGTAAACGGCATTAAGCTGTTCAATCCAATATGTTTCTTTCTCTAATAATCTCATGTCCCAGTCTCCTCCCCTGGGGTTCGATGTCTACTGACTGGGGTGATCATTTTGCTGAGTAATACACATGATCACTGAGTCTCTGCCTCAATTTCCTAATCATTTTCCCTACATAAAATGCTTCACACCTACACAGTATCAAATGGAGCAGGCCTTCAGTGTTGCAATCTGCATAAAATCTAGGGAAACATTTCTCCCCATTGGGGAATGTGAAGAATGCACTCAGGTAAACACAGGTGCAAATGTTGCATTGGTTACATCTATACTGTAGATCCTCCTCCTTCCTAGAGGGTAGATTGAAAGTGTAATGACTATGGGTCATTTTGTTAACGAAGATGAGTTGAAAAAAAAAAGGCTGGAGAAGAGCATAGTAATGTAACCCACCAGTCAGTAGGGTAAGTATTCTGTAGTTACAGCAGATAGTACTGTGGACAAAAAAGTTCCACAACAAGGGATACGTTTTAAGAACGGGCCATGATCGTTACTGTAAAAATAACCCAGTCTAGATGGCAGTGTCCTCTTTGCGTCAGGGCCTGGACTTGAACCTGATCCCTCTACTGTGTCTGGCAGTAACTCTTCTCACTGAGCTACCTGGAATGCTGGGCAACACTCTGCCTGATCTATTAGACAATCCTGCCTTGTCCCTTGTTTTCTGCTGAACCTTGAACTCCTTGCTCCTCCCATGAACTTCCTGATTTAAGCCATGTCTCTGCACTTCCTCTTTGCCAGATTATTGTGCCTTCTCCAGCCAGTATCTGGCTTTTGTCTCTCCTGCTGTCGTCCATACCTTCGCTACCGACCTTTGGCTTGTTCCTTGACTCTGATTCTGCTTCATCCCAACCTGCTACCACTTGTTACCGACCCTTGGCTTGTTTACTGACTACGCTTCTGCTAGATCCCTACCTGCCATATCTGTTACTGGATCCTGGCTTGCTCACTTCAAGGTGGGGCGATCCTGAGAACTGCGACCTGGTACTAACACGCAGCAAAATCCATCTCCACTATCAGGAGCTCTGGTGAATATTGGTTAGTGCTTAGACCCCGCACCTCTGGTGAGCCTGTGTCATCTCCCAGGGTGACCTGCTTGTTTACCTATCCTGTTGGTTGGTCTGCTGCTATAGCTACTGGTCTCTGAACTTGACCTCTGTCCATGACACTTTGTCCCTTTGTCATTTACTAGATATTTATTAAAGAACTAGAGTATGATTAATTTACAAAGTGATATTTTACAAAGCTAAGTGAATAGGTTAAAGCAAAGAGAATTCAGAAATACAAAGATCAAAATGATTAGAGGCACATGGTGGAATGTTTTTTTCTCTAGGCTATAATGCTATCCCCTGGGGGCACATTTTACCAGACTGGAAGTGAGGGAAAATGTGAAATTGGAGAAGAGACAACAATAAAAAGTTGATAGACATTTGAGCATTACTCTACTTAACAAAAACAAACAGACAAAAAACATTTTTACTTTTTTCTGTGTTGCTGTTGGACATGTAACCTAACTTCCTGTCTGTTGAAATGGTTGTTGTTCCCAGAACAGTGAGTCAGGTGAAATCACCATATTGTTTAACTTTTCTTCTATATACTTATACTCTTATACTTAATTGATTATTCTGTGGAGAAGCTGCTGCCCTGTGGTGGCTGCTCCTCCTCCTCAGAAGAGGAGAGTTCCAACACTTATGTGAGCCTCCACTGTCACCTTCGTCTCCTACCAGCTGTTCCTAGGAAAGGAACAAGAAAAAAATGTTGATGTCAAAAATACTAGTTAGATAAGGAGGAGAAGTAATAGAGGCTAGGGGGCAAAGGAGCTTGGAAGCAAATAGAACAAAACAGATCTGAACCCCCCCCCCCCACCCAAGTTTTTTTTATGTAGAGGAAGGAAATTAATCCTATCTGTGACTGCTGTAACCTGCTGACTTGCTTCTCCTCTGAACCCTGACACTTGCACCGTGAGGGATTTCAGCCTTTCCCTTCTCCACTCAGACTGTAATAGAGAGAGAGACAATCAGAAGAGCCATTAAAGGAGCCAATGACAGGGGCTTTCTCAAGCAGGAGGTGCAGCTGCAAAGCATTGTGGAATATGCAGTCTTGAACAGAAATGGCCTGATAGGCTTATATGAGGAATGGAACTACATTCCTGTATGCTTAGTGAGAGCAGAGTGAAGGTCTCCATCTTGTTTTTCCTGAGGGGAGGCAGTCTGCATGTGGCAGGGAACAGTCTGGACCTAGCAGAGAAGTGCTTAGGGTCAGTTCACTGCATGTTTAGTTATCTGCATCAGTCAGGGGAACATCCAAACTGAGAGATGTGGGCCTACAGTACAGTGCCTACACCGACAGTGTGAAGCGCTCATCATGAGGTGACCAGAGGAGCCTGTCATTTCCAGGACGATCATTTGGGCCTTAGTCACAGGATCTGGTGAGAGGGATTTTTCCCACTGGCAGATGACAGGAACACTGTTCACATACAGAGACATTACACTTTGCCCATACTCACCAGGCACTGAGTTGTGTAGATGGCCCTGCTAAACAGACACAGTATTTGCTTTTGCTATACAAATACTGCTAAGGGATTACAATTATACTTTACCATAGGAGTTTAAGTGCACCAACGAAAGTGGCTAGCTGAAGACCCCAAGATTCATCCTGTTACCAAGAGACTGACGTTACTGGTGCCATACGGGCACGCGAATGCGTATTCAGGCCTCTATATTGCATGGTGTGTGAGGGAATAGCTTTACCTTGGAAAGTAGCTATTAAGCATCAGTTGGGTACAGTGTTTGCCTACTGGGCTTGTGGTGTCGGGGGTTAGAAGGGAGAAGTCTGACACAACAGAGAGTCATTCTTCTGCTCTCCTGCTTGGACATCATAGAGCCAAATTTATGTAAAGGGATTTAGACCCACTTTGAGGTTGCCATTTAAGTGTTTGTCTCTGCTCTTGGGGTTATTCACGGTTGGAATCCCCTGAAAGCAGCCTAAGTGTAAAAGTGAGCTATATTGCTTTCGGTCACAGTATTTGCTGTTCTCTTGATTCACCTAACATATACCAGTTGTTAATGTTTATTACTTCTCATAGAGGTCTTACAGTAAAGCTGATCTCTGTGTTTTATTGTAACGTGTGTGCTTTTCATTGGTCCTTGCACTTACACTATTGCCAGGTGTGTCAGTTGGGGCTGAGATAGTTCTTGGGGTTGAGAGGCAGAGTGGTGGAGTGAGCAAACTTAAGCTGCCCCCTTCGAGGGTATCGTTACATTTAAATAAACATTACTTACAGGTCATAGGAAAGGGTGGTTCCTCAGCTTCATATTGCTTTAACATTGCTGCAACCACCTCCACACCTGGTCATAGCAGTGTTCTAACATTTTCCAAAGACTAACTGCTGTTAGTCATAAACTTAAAAAAAAACAATTTTGAGTTATCTTACTCCCCAGCCTTGTAACAGTCACATTATAGTGGATCATGTGTTCAGATCCCTCTCCACAGGATGTAAAATGTTTTGTCTTATATTTATTTGATGCTGCTATGGAGGTTACATGGATGAAGTTTTAATAGCTAAAGTTTGGGATAGATTAGATACATCTTTTCATACATGGGAATTGTGAGACATTGGTAATCATCATATAGCCTCTCCTATTTTCACCACTTTTTTGATGATGTGAGCCAAGAGCAAAGCTTGATATGACACATACTCCAGTGACATGTGCTGTATTACCCTCCAGTGACATGGGCTGGCTCCGTTTTACCCTCTGTTCCTCCCCCCCCCCAAAACCTACCTTCCCCCATCCTATCAATCTCCTTTCCCTCCCATGGTTACAAGTACATGCTAATATCTGAGGAAAACTAAGCTTATGTGGAGTATATTGATAATTTCTTCTCAAGCTGTCTGAATAACACGAGTGATGCTACCATGAATAGAGCAGGGGCCACAATAGCTTATGGAGGGAAGAATCTGCTGTCTCCTTTTCCAATTGCAGCCTACTGAGGGAGAAAAAGAACAAGGTGGGGAGGGCAACCACTGAGAACACACCTTCTCAGTATCCAGTATCGATGCCTGTCAGGGAGTGAGGTCAGACTGCCTTCTTTCTGTCTCCTCTTGTCATGTGACATATCACATCAACTTAGAGAAGCTTCAGAAGAAATTGCCTTAATTCCCGGGATGGTGTGAGTGCTGAGATGGAGGAGTGAAAAGTAAGGGTCTTGAAGCGCGTCGGAGAGGAGCATATTAATATAATCACACAAACCAGAAGTGATGAAGACAACAGTTTAATATGAGGTGATGCCGATCCCCAGGCCTTAAGGAGGCAATATATTTAATATTTTTTAAGGACAGAAATACATATAACTGTACGTATTTAACTATGTACCTAGTTGTTTGCCTTATGTCCAGCCTTAGATAATTAATTTTTCTTTCTGATATAAAATCATGCCGTTTTGTGTCTATAATAAGTGAAGCCAAATACATTTTAAGCCAAGCATTAAACAACATCTTGACTATGAAATTAAATTGATAACACATTTATCATTTACATCCATAATGGTTCATTGAATCTTGTGTGAAGTGCAACATTTCCAAAGTTAAAATCAAATTCTATTTGAATATATGGAGGGTGAATCTTGATAATCAGTTCTGGCCATTTTTAAGGCTAATAGGCAAGGAATTGTTATGAAAGGGCATGATGATATGGACACTGCAAAGGGGGACATATACCAATACAACAAATATTTGAAAACTTGTTGGCTGAAAAAAATAAAAAATAATCATTTCACTTAGCACGTCTTTTGTAATCAGCATGATATGATTCAGAACATTTCAGAAAGAAGTTCAGTAAAACAAAGCAAATACTTTTGAAATAAACATGAGCCATTATGAAGGGTGAACTATCCCCTCTTACATCAATGTCCCCATCAGAGTTTCCCCTTATATCAGTGTCCCCATGAGAGCTTCCCATTCATCAGTGTCCCCACCAGAGTCTCCCCTTTTATCAGTGTCCCCATGAGAGGCCCCATTCATCAGCTTCTCCTCCCCCCATTCTTTTCCTTGAGACTGTGCACACCAGCTGTGACTCAATAAAATCTTGTATGGAGCCTTAGTTTGGAGACTTCTGCATTAAATCACATTCTTGGGAGATGCATTTAGGCTGCATGTGGTGTCACAGTGCGGTTTTTACAAATAATGTCTGATATACTGTATTCTGGCATCATATATTTTGAAAGTGTAATCTAATGTTTAACTTTAATACTATTGCTTGACTTAAATACAGCAGAAGCACCCCATTAGAACTTGAAAGAAAACAAAAAATCAAAAGGACATTTTTTGTTGGATAAATTGTAACACCTGATTTTTGTATCCAGTGGTAAAGCTATATCCTTCAAATTTGTAGGAATTGGCCAGTGACAAAACAGTTTCACAGTGTAGTTTGTGAGCTTCTTTTTTGTAGTTCTACAGTGCGTTGTCTTAAAAGTTTAATAAAATGTCAAAAATACAATGGTTTGCCAGAGTGAACGATATTCAAGAGATGGAGGAAATAACCGCAGCCCTCAAACAGTATAGTATTCAATAGTATTCTATTAGGCCATTAGCATGCAGTCGATGGCCTCTTTTCTGTCTTGAATCCGGGTGGACACGGCCCGCCATGGAATAAAATACGGTGCATTTAACTCTAATTTTAGCCACACAGGTATCACGCCACAACCTTTCTCCTTTTTTCCCCTGCGAATCTCACCCACTTCCCTCGCCACCCCCCCCCCTTTTTTTTACCCCTGTGCCTTTAGACACAGGATATTTTCCTCTCGGGGAAAAAAGAAATGTTCCTGCTCCCCCTCTTCATTATTTTTCCTAGATTCAACTCCCCCCAGATCCAAGGTATTCCTCTCGGGCAGTGATCTTTTTTGTGTATTTTGTTTGCTTTTACTTTCCTTTTACAAAAAAATTTAAAAGCTTGCGCGCCAATTATTATAACTATGACATCAAATACAACTTATACAATTCTCTGGTTACCTGTGTGTACTGGTTACTTATACTGTAAAGCTGCTTTGTATCCTGCCTTACACTGTTTGTATCTGCCATGTGCACTCTCTCACTGAGAGACAGCGTATATTTGTCAGATGTGATGTGAGCCGTTCAGATTAAAATAAGAGCGCTCAGAAACATTTCAAAAACACAACTCCACATTCCTCAAACCCCCTCCCATCCCTGTATTACCAATTATTTCCAATTCAAAATATAAAAGTTATATATGGTAAAAAATTGATTAGTACCTGGAGAGTATGTAAGAAGCTTGGTTAAGCCCCAATTTTAAAAAGAGAGAGAAGAAGCAGTTATTATCTTAATATAAACATTATTATTTTAGAAGACAATAGCTGCAAATATTGTTCAGTGGCTGGACAGTAAGTAAGCAGCTTGAAAGGCCCCAATATAAGACAGTGAGAAGAGGCAAATTTTATCCTGAAATATACAGTAAAGTGTATAATTTCAGAGACAATAGCCAAAACTATTGTATAGTGGCTGGACCGTATGTAAGGAGCTTGGTTAAGCCACAATTTAGGGAAAGAGATGAGCTTGATTAAGTCGCAATTTAAGAGGGTGAGACAAGACAGATTTTATCTTGATATAAACAATAACGTGTATTATTTCAGAAGACAATAGTCACACATATTGTACAATGGCTGGATAGTAAGTAAGGCCAAAATATAGGCAGGAGAGATGAGGCATGTTTTATTCTAAGATAAAAAGATGAATAGAATTAATTATTATTATTATTATTATTATTATTATTATACAGTATTTATATAGCGCCAAAAGGTTTTCTCAGCACTGTACATTATAGTGGGGGACAGTACATGAGACAATACAGTAACAAAACAATACACTAGGGGTTCGAGGGCCCTGCTCTTTCGAGCTTACAATCTAGGAGGGAGGGGATAGTGGTACAGGAGGAAGTGGCTGTGGGGGATGGAGTGGTAGGAGGAGTGGAGGAGATCGGCTGTTAGGTGAGAGTGGGGTAGGCTTCCCTGAAGAGATGGGTTTTCAGGGTGCGCCTAAAGGTGAGGAGGGTAGGTGACAGTCTGATGGATTGGGGTAGTGAGTTCCAGAGGATGGGGGATGTCCTGGAGAAGTCCTGCAGTCGGGCGTAGGAGGAGGAGACCAGGGAGCTAGAAAGAAGGAGGTCTTGTGAGGAGCGAAGAGTACGGGTTGGGTGGTATTTGGGTATCAGGTCGGTGAGGTAGTTTGGGGCAGCGTTATGAATGCCTTTGTATGTCAATGTTAGTAGTTTGAATTTAATGCGTTGGGCAATCGGAAGCCAGTGGAGGGAATGACAGAGGGGGGTGGCAGAAGCGGAGCGGTTGGTAAGGTGGATGAGTCTGGCTGCTGAGTTCAGGATAGACTGAAGCGGGGATAGCCTGTGTTGGGGTAGGCCGGTGAGAAGGGAGTTGCAGTAGTCCAGACGTGAGATAATAAGGGAGTGAACGAGTTGTTTAGTAGTGTCTGGGGTTAGGAACGTACGTATTTTGGAGATGTTGCGGAGGTGGAGCCTGCATGAGTTTGCCAGAGATTGGACATGGGGTTGGAAGGACAGGTTTGAGTCTAGAGTGACACCTAGGACTTTGGCTTGTGGGGTGGGACTGATGGTGGCGTTGTTGGTCGTGATGGAGAGGATGGGGGGGCGCGGGCTGGGGGGAAAATTAGGAGCTCGGTTTTGGAAAGGTTCAATTTGAGGAAATGGAGCGACATCCAGTCTGATATGTTGTTCAGTAGGTGGGTGATACGGGCGGAGACTGAAGGGGTGAGGTGAGGGGTGGACAGGTAAATTTGCGTGTCATCGGCGTAGAGGTGATAGTTGAAGCTGTAGGAGTGTATCAGTTTGCTGAGGGAGGAGGTGTAGATGGAGAAAAGAAGGGGCCCAAGGACAGAGCCTTGGGGGACCCCAACAGAGAAGGGGAGGTGGTAGCATTATAGATAATGTTGAAGGAGCGTTGGAATAGATAGGAGGAGAGCCAGGAGAGAGTGGAGTCTCTGATGCCAAGGGAGTGTAGTTTATTAAGGAGGAAGGGGTGGTCAACTGTGTCGAAGGCCGTGGAGAGGTCGAGGAGTAGGAGGACTGAGTAGTGGCCATTAGCTTTGGCGGTTAGCAGGTCATTAGTGATTTTGAGTAGGGCGGTTTCGGTTGAGTGTAGGGGACGGAAGCCAGACTGTAGTGGATCGAGGAGGTTGTTGTCAGTGAGGTGGGAGCTTAGGCGATTGTAGACTAAGCGCTCAAGGAGCTTGGATGTAAATGGCAGCAGGGAGATGGGTCTAAGGTTGTTCAGGTCGGTGGGGTCCAGGGAGGGTTTTTTGAGTATGGGGGTGATGTGCACGTGCTTTAGGGGGGAGGGGAATGCACCAGTAGAGAGGGAGAGATTGAAGATGTGGGTGAGGGAGCGTAGGATGGAGGAGGAGGGTGACCGGAGGAGTTGTGTGGGGACAGGGTCAAGGGGACAAGTGGTGAGGTGAGCTTCTGAGAAGACCTTAGTGACCTCCTCAGTGGTAGCAAGGCTGAAGGAGCGGAGTGTTGGGGAGGTTATAGTGTGCGGGATGTTAGGTGTGGTGGGGGGCAGGGCGGTTGTGAGGTCAGAGGAGGGGAGAGTTGAAGGGGTAATAGTGGGAGGGAGGCTAGGTGAGGAGGTAGATTAAGCATTGGCGATGTCCTTACGGATTGCATCTATCTTGTTTTGGAAGTGATTGGCAATCTCGTGGGCGGTGAGTGAGGTACTGGGTGGAGGTGGGGGGGGGGAGAGAGTAGGGAGTTGAAAGTGGAGAAGAGCCGGCGAGGACAGGTGGAGAGGGTGTTGATGAGGGTTATGAAGTAGGCTTGTTTGGAGGTGTGGAGGGAGGAGTTGTAGGTGAGGAAGGCGGGTTTGTAGAGGGAGAACGCTCAAGGGGATCTGGTTTTGCGCCATAATCACTCCAGCGCGCGACTGCATCGTTTAAGTTTTTTAGTGTGGTCATTCTGCCAGGGTTGAAGCGGCTTGGGTCTAATGCTGCATGCGGTTAGGGGTGCTAAGGAGTCTAAGGCAGCTGACAGCGAGTTGCTATACACAGTAGTGGCCAGGTCAGGGCATGACAGTGGAAGGATACTGTTGTACAGACGGTCAGCTGCAGTGTGGAGTGGGGCCGGGTTCAGGTTGCGGAGGTTACAGCTGGTGATGGTTTGAGGTTTGGGGGGGAGGTGTTAGAGGACGGGGAGACGGAGAACGTAATGAGGTTGTGGTCAGAGAGAGGGAAAGGGGTGTTTGTGAAGTTGTGGAGGGTGCAGAGATGGGAGAAAACGAGGTCCAGGGTGTTCACGTCGATGTGGGTGGAGGACTGTGTGCACTGTGTGAGAGCAAAAGAAGAGGTTAAGTGGAGGAGCTGGGATGTAGCCGGGGTGTTGACGTTGATAGGGATATTGAAGTCACCAAGGATGATGGTGGGTAGCTCAGAGGAGAGGAAGAAGGGTAGCCAGGTGGAAAAGTCGTTGAGGAAGCGGGATACGGGTCCAGGAGGCCGATAGATTACTGCAATCCTCAGAGGGGTGGGAGAGAAGAGCCGGATGCAGTGGTCCTCGAAGGAGGAGAAGGATAGAGAGGGGGGGTTTGGGAAGCCTGGAAGGTGTTCAGCGGTGACAAGGGCATGCTGACTTCACCACCTCTACGACCACTCGGTCTGGGTGAATGGGACCAGACGAGACCTCCATAGGAGAGTGCCGCAGGGGAGGTGGAGTCAGTGGCTTGGATCCAGGTTTCGGTGACTGCTAGGAGGTTGAGGGAGTGGGAGATAAAGAGGTCATGGATGGCGGTAAGCTTGTTGCAAACAGATCAGGCGTTCAGGAGTGCAACTGAGAGTGGAGGGGTGGATGTGGGGAGGAGGGGGACAGGTATAAGGTTGAGGGCGTTGCGGCGGTTTGTGGGAGTAGGAGGGTGCCTAGTGGGTGATTGAGGTGGTGAGGGGCCAGGGTTCGGGGAGATGTCCCCGTCATTTAGGAGAAGAAGAAGGGTGAGAAAGGTGGCATGGGAGCGTGATGTGTAAGAACGTGTGGGTCTGTTAGTGGTGGTGTGTGGGTTGGTGGGAGAGTGGAGTATCAGGAGGAGGTGGTGAGAGTCGTAGTGGGGAGATGGAAGTAGTGAGGGTGCAATGTAAAGTTGTTTTGGGGGAGTAGGAGGGTAGAGGGAGGAGATTTTGGGAATGGAGGAGAGGAGTACGAGGAGGAGTACAGGTGGCATATTAGGAGGGTGAGCGTAGTGCTGGTCAATTGAGGGAGGTGAAAGGTTTCACATCAGGGCGTATTGATGTGGAGAGTCTGTTGCACAGTGCTGGAGGCTGAGTCGGGTCTTGTAGGCCGGGTTCATCTGTGGGAGGAGAGGGAGACTGGTGGGCAGCTGGGTCAACTGCTGGCTAGTCGCGGCAGTCTGTGGGTGCTGTAGGCTGGCATCTGTAGGTGCTGTGGCCGGCATCTGTAGGTGCTGTGGCACGGCGTCTGTAGGTGCTGTGGGCCGGCGTCTGTAGGTGCTGTTGGGCCCTGTGTCTGTAGGTGCTGTAGGGTCCGGCGTCTGTAGGTCCTGTAGGGCCTGTCGTCTGTAGGTGCTGTAGGGCCTGGCGTCTGTGGGTGTTGTGGGCCGGTGCTTGTAGGTGCTGTGGGCCAGCACCTGTGGGTGCTATAGGGCCCTAGCGTCTGTGGGAGCGGTAGGGTCCGGCCTCTGTAGGTGTTGTAGGGCCTGGCGTCTGTGGGTGCTGTAGGCCGCATGGCAGACTCACCTCCGCCGGATGGACGGGACTTGGGGCTGTGCAGTGGCAGGGGACGGGGGGCGGCTGTGTAGCACACGGTGGGGAGGAGGGAAGGAGTTCTGGTGGTGGTGGCTTACCCTCTCAGTGCCGGTGGTGGTGGCTTCTCCTCACGGTACAGGAGGCAGGATAGGAGGGAGCAGGAGGCAGGGGTGCTGGTGAAGGTGGCTTCCTACACTCTGTAGGTACCGGTGGGGGTGGTTTTTGCTTCCCCTCTCTCTGTGGCGGCGGCTGCGGCTGTAGATACCGGTAGGGGTGGTGGTGGTGGTAGCTTCCCCTCTCTCTGGCGCGGGTGGCGGTGTCTTGGTTCATCGTGGTAGAGGACCACGGCTTCGCAGGCCACAGTAGGCCGCAAGGGACAGAGCGCCCAGTACCCTTCCTCAGTTCGCCACGGCGGCTGTAGGTACCGGGGGACAGTGGTCGGAGCTCCGCCGGAGGGACAGAGCGCCCAGCACCCCTTCTGGGTGTTGGCAGGACCTCCGGTGGTTGCTCCGGAGCCCGCTACCGCCCGGATGGCTGCAGATTCAGTGGGGGGCGCCGGAGCTGGCAATCATGCGGCCGCTCCGGTCACCATCTTGAAGATTCATTATTTCAGAAATAATAACCACACATATTGTACAGTGGTTGGTCAGTATGTAAGCATCTTGGTAAGGCCACAATGTAACATAGAGATAGAGACGACACATTTTATCTTGTTTGGCCACTGTACAATATGTTTGCCTGTTGTCTTCTTAGAGGACACAATGCCACATTAGAGTGTATTATTTGCAAAGACAATAGCCACACATATTGTACACTGGCTAGACAGTGAGTAAGAAGCTTGGTAATGTCACAATATAAGAGGAAGAAGTTAGGCAGGTTTTATCCTAAAATACTGGCCTGTATTATTTCAGAAGACAATAGCCACAAACATTGTACTTTGAATTGGACTTAATTTGGCCACAATGTAAAGGGGAGAGATGAGGCAGGATTACTTTAGAAATAAACATTGGAATGGGTTATTTCAGAGACAACAGCCACACAGATTGTATGGTGTCGGAACAGTATGTAAGTAGCTTGGTAGGGTCACAATGTAAGAGGGAGAGACAAAGCAAGTTATACTTTGAAAAAAAAAAATTGTATATTATCTAAGAGACAATAGCCACAAACATACTTTTTGGGCCAGATGAGACTAGTTTGCAATCACATAGTTTAGACACTGCCTATAAGTGCTGCCTGAAGTCAGGACTTTCTGCTGTGGTTGAAAATGTCAAAAAATCATCATGGGAGTGCTGCCACCTCCACTGCTCCTCCTTTCAAGGATCTTAGGATCAGAGGCATGTTGAGTATAAGAGAGAATCTTGCCATCATCAGAAAATGTGGCCAAAAGGTTCTTCTGCAGTACCTTGTTGAAGTGGTGCATTTTATGCTCCCATTGGCATGGTGGCAGTATCTGTGCCATTTTACCTTGTATTAGGGATTCAAAAAAGGTTGCTGTACAATAACAGTCTCTCTCTTTTATGTCTTAAATCCTGTGATCCTTGTACGAGCATTTCAGCAAAAGAAACCCATTCCTTACAAATTACCTGCAGCAGAGGACCCTGAGTCCACTGTATCACTGAGAACTGCAGTGCTCTCAACAATCTCACCTCACCCATATACAAATACTGGGGTTTGGGAGGGATGACATGTTCTCATGGAAGCCTGCTCTATTTCCTTTGTCTCATCACCAGCACTACAACTCTTCTTACTCATCCTCTGCCGCCTGATGCCTCTATCTCACAGGGGTGGAGGCAGTAGGCAAATGATCCTGCTGGCCCTGAGACATCAGCAAGTCCTCCTCTTCTTCTTGCAGCTGTGCTTCCATTGCCTGTCTATGGCAACATAGGAGGAACACAAGAAAGAAAATTTCAGTTGTCATCATTCTGATTGCCTCTTTAAAAGGTGACAAGGTGCTGTTATGATTGATGAGCCACTGATGTGCTAAAAAGCATCCCAGTTTCCCAGAGCCTGTCCTCATACCATACTCACGCAGATACTCATTGATACCCTGTTGCTGCCTCTGCAGCATGACCATCAATGAGTTCCAGCATATGGGGGAGTTGAATATTAGGTGGTTGGCAAGCAGCTTGTGCTGCATTTCTGCCAGGTGATCACTTGCCAGGTATGACCATCTTAAAAGGCCAAACACTCTTCTTGCCTGATGCAGGACCTCCTGGAAGCCAGAATACTTAACCAGCAACAGCTGTATCACTAGGTTGAGGACACGTATCATGTAAGGTATGTGTGGTAACTTTCCCTGCCAAAGACAACCAGCTGGGTATCTGTCATTTAGCAATGGTAGTACAATGGGTTAACATTACTGAGTGGTGGGTCATAGTGTCAGAAGTAAAACATCATCAAGTGGCTGAGAAACATCATTGGGCAGCTCGTTGTCATGACTGACTCTGGAATTATGTGTCACTACCTTCTTGAGGGCCGCTGTGTTTCTGGGTCCCGCTCAGCTTCACGCAGCCAGGCAACACACATTTTCTTCCACGCTTGCATCCACAGTCAGTGAACAGCCCATGACCTTGGTTTTTGTTATTTTATAAGGGGAAAGAACTTGGGATAATAGGAATTATGAGATGCCCAACTTGACTGAATCAATGCAGAGGGATAACTTCTTTCCTATATACAGAAGTATCTCCTCTCCTCTGTAGAACTGTTCCCAGCTCCATACCTGCAGACACTACCAGCTCAACTGGCTGCTCTGAAGATCTCCCAGGACAATACAATGAATGAAAGAAGTGGGCCAGGGACACAAAGGCTGGAGAGGAAAAGATTATATTCTGGATGTCCTTCAGCCAGGAAATGAGATGGGTTCTATCTGACTACCTGTAGCTTCTAATGCAAATTGTGAGAATCATCCAGTGTGCAGTAAAAAGCAATTTCAGTACTGGGAAGGAGCCTGTACAACTGTGCAAGGCTCAAGGTAAGGCCTTCAACTTAAAGGAAAGTTCTCATTTCATATTATGTTACATCTTACACCCATATTCCAGGTGTACCATGTAACATCTTACTGTAGCACTGGCCCGTACCCCCCCAATCCCCCATTGTAGCAGCTAGTGGGGGAATCTTCTTCCCCTGATAGCTGTCACAATTAAAAAAAAAAACAGGGCTCTGCTCACCCGGCCACATCATTCATTCACAGAGTTCTATGAATGGGAAATTACAAGTAATGACAGCCTTTGCGGCTATTGGCTTGTAGTTCTCAATGAACTACCATGACACTGTTGAGCACTGTGGTAGTTCATTGATTCTTCTTGTCAGTGTGAAACTGGCTGTCCATATGATGTACAGGCTGACAGCTCACACTGAAAGTCTGCAGAAGTTCTGCATGGCAACAGCGATTTGCAGATCAATGCTTTACCTGCAAAAAAAAGTGCATTTATTTATTTATTTTTAAGTGAACTTATTCTTTAATAAGTATTTCCACTGCTTTCAAGTAAATGCAGTAACAAGGCAAAGTGTTTTTTTGCGGTTCTTGATCTTATTGTAATGATTATGTTACTGAGCTATGAAAAACAAATAGAATTACTGTTTACTTTGTGAATTTTTCTGTACTGTTTAGTTGACTGTTAATCACTTATTAAACATCAATTATTAAACATCAATAATTAGTAATTCTGATGTTTGTAAAAAAAAGAACATATTAGTCTAGAAAAGCAACGCACTGAAATAAAATGTTCCATTTTTGCTCATAGAGCTAAACTTGAGTTTGCTTCAAATGCCAGATAGAAATTCAGAGAAGCTAATAGAGGCTTATGTTTTGTAATCCTATAATAAACAAACAAATATACTTCTGTTTGATATGTTCCATGAAACATTCAATCTGCTTGGTGGATAGCTGAAATATTTTTTAAAAAAATATTTATTAAATAAATAATCTTGATAGATATTTGATGCATCAGGGTTGATTTATTAAACTGGAGAGTGCAAAATCTGGCATAGCTGCGCATGGTAGCCAATCAGCTTCTAAAAAAAGAAACCTGGAAGCTGATTGGTTCCTATGCAGAACTACACCAGATTTTGCACTCTCCAGTTTTAGTAAATCAACCCCATAGTGTCTGAGACATTTACAATGCCTGATCTTTAGACATTGTCTAGGTATTTACTTGTCAAAACGCAGGGTCTTGGTTGTTAATAGACTATAATCTTTTTCTGATTAAACATTTTTAAGGTATAAACATTGTCTAAAACATACAGTCAGTGTTAGGCCTGATGTAAAGCTTGTTATTGATTTCGAAATCTAGCAGTAGTTACTCACATTCAACTGGACTTTTTCTGTAATGTAGAAGACATTTTGTGGCCTGTGGAAGCCACTCCTTCAGTTCTAATGAGTGTCAAAAAAATATATTAGCATTTATATCTAAACAGGTGACACCAACACCTTGATCCAATTACCATGGAAAAGAAAATGTTATTGTCCAAGGACAGGATAGGACCCAAGGACAGGATAGGATGTGTGGAAACTGTGAAACTACCTTGTGCTAGTTACATAATCCCATTGGTGTCAGAAAAGCTTTATGAATTTTATTCCTTTGATTTACATTACTGAAAATTTGAATTGTTGTTAAAACATTGGGGTAAAATTGCATTATATCTGAAAGATATATGGTATCTCTTACAAGCTAGATGTCCCCTGTCCAAAATGTGCACTTCACTTTTTTCAAAATGATGCCCTATTTCCCAAAAGGGTAGGAAAACTGCAGAGTCTTGACAGGGAGGACAACTGGTTCTTAAAAGGCGTGAATTAAGTCACCTATGTCATACTGGAACAGCCATCATAGAAAAGAGATTGGAAACTGCTGAATGTGGACAGAGAAGACAATTGGTTTGGCAAGGGGAGTGAAATAGGCAATCTACATCAAATTGGAACAACCATCACTGAACAGGGGTGGAGACCTTCAACACCACCTTCCACATAAAATGCAGTTTTAACATCTTTACCTCAAAGTTTTGACAAAAAATCACACCTTCAGCAATGTAAATCCAAGCATTAAGGTTTACAAAGTATTCCTATAACCAAGTATAGCATAATGTAATTACTATAGGGTGGTTCCAAAATTTTCGCGCATCCTGTCCTTGGACAATGACATTTAACTTTCCATTGTAACAAGGGGCTGGTGCACAGTGTTTGGCTACAAATGATATTTTTGTGAAATTCATTACAAGTGATAAGTGGAAAAGTGTCCCAAAACATTGGTGTCCAGTATAAAAGTGGCCCTTTACACTGAAAATCAGAGTGGACAGTAGTCTACTCTGGTAGTCAGTAGAAAAGACACCACCTTACATTGGTGGTCAGTGAAAGGAATGCCACTATAGTGACTCCTGCTAAATGCCATTGGGGCCAGGATTATGCAGGCACTATCAGGTAGAAAATGAATCCACCACTGCTCACTGATAAAGGAGACCCTAGATATCTCTGGGGGAGCCCCAGGGTTTTACTGAACCTTGGTTTAGAAAAGCTGCCCTATATGTTGATGGCAAGTATGAAAATGTCTTTTTACACTGGAAATCAGTAAAAAGTTATCCTTTACAGTGGTGGTCAATATTTGAAGTGTCCCCTTACATAATTGGAATAGTAAAAAAAAAAGAGCGCCCGATGTCCAAAAGAATGCACTTTTGATGGTAGATTAGGAGGCATTTATTGAGAGTAACGACAACTGCATTAAGCCAACGCGTTTCTGGAGAAAAGACTCTCCCTTCTTCAGGGCTATTAAACAAACACAAAGAAACAGAGAAACATATATATGAGAAAGAAAAAAAAGTATCTATATAAAAAAAATACAATTTTATATATATATATATATATATATATATATATATATAAAATAAAAAATGTGAACATTATGTCAATTATGTAGAGGCAAAAATGCCAAGGTAAAATATGTATAATATAAATAAGTAAGTAAATAAATAAATATACAGTGTATATATATTAAAATTACAAATTTATATATATATAAATCATTAGTTCCTGATCATGATCAAAATAATCAGAATAGAAATAATCAAAATAGGAATAAAATCAACAGTAATGATAATAATGGCAATAGTAATTGTCATCATTGAGCTGAGAGGAAATCTACAGATAAACCTGATAATAATAATAAAAATATTTTGAATAGTAATGATACCAATGCTAATATTAGTGATCATCGAGCCTAAAGAACTCCATGGAAATGTGTGTGGATTGCAGGTCGGGTCTTAAAGGATATAAATCAGTGTGTAGATATAACTGTAACATAGATGATGTTAGATAATGTAAAGCCTTGCGTGAATGTGAAGCAAAAAAATAGTTATGGACTAACATGTTGCTATTAAATGGGAAAAATTCCCATGTCAGTTATATATTTTCCAGGTTTCTGTGGGAAAATGATGCATTGAAGAAGGAAAGTTAGGGGTGATTATGTGCAAATTTCATACAGTGCAATTTTACATAAATCCACTGTGAATATCAAAAAATGTCCATATACAGTTCTTCATAATTCTTGTGTTATTTTTAAAATATAGAAAATCTGTGCTTCTTAAATCATCTCCAGTGTCAAAATTCACTTCAAAACTCGTGCACCCCCACCGGTTGTGCTCTCACCTCAAATATATGACTAAACCGTTAAGTGAGGTCATATACAGCCTGTGTCCCTTTAATTGGACCAAATGTGGATGGGATGGTACCCTGCTGAATGGGATCCCTTTCGGTCATCTAATGACTCTCCTCCAATGGTGTGTATGATAAGAGAATAACCAGATCATAGTGCTTTATCCTTAAACATTCAATTATTAATATAAAGTAGTACACTCGCATGATCAATGTACAAAAAGTGCTTTGTGCAAGAAATTGTCTCTTGAATGTTAGCAGTGATGATATCCTGTGTAGAGCAAGCTGGTGTCAGTATAGAACCATCGAGCATCGTGACGTGAAAGCCCTTCCCCTATGTTTTGCGCCACTGGGTCACGTGGCTTCATCAAGGGGAATCATTTCATGAAGAAGCACAGATTTTCTGTATTTTAAAGATAACACGAGAATTGTGAATAATTGTATATGGACATTTTTTTATATTCACAGTGGATTTATGTAAAATTGTACTATATGAAATTTGCACATATTCATATACTTATAATTTATTAGCAACAGTGAAGCATGGCACAATTTGGTATTTATGTAATTAGGCACATTTGTATGATTATGTTTTAGGTGCAGGCGATCTACTATTTATATTTTGGTTTGGCACTAAGCATATGGTATAGCAGGTCACAAGTCTTGGATATAATTTTGTAGGGGCTGATTATACTGTATGAGGTTGCTGTTATAGGATGGAAAGAGGTTATGGCTGGGGGATGGGGGGTAGATTGATGTAGTTTGTTAGGGTGCTAAAAAATTAATAGAGAGCAGGCCCTGCTACTCCATAAAAACGGTACAATGAGTGTTGCATAGAGCCCAACTGTCCTGGATTTGCCAGTTCAGTCTCACATCTAGGTGTTCTGTTGCAAAGATGCTGTGTCATGAGATCACACCATCACCTTTATTTGGGGTACTGAGCATGCAGTCAAATAGGGTATTAATGGAAGTGAGTGCCCCGCAAGCAGTTGGTCCTAGCCAGTGGCGTCACAAGGGGGGTGCGGACCGCACTGGGTGACACCATCACAGGGGTTGCAGGAGCAGGATGCTGGCACAGTGACAGCTGCCCCCGCCCTGGTGTAGCGATATAATGATATAATGAGTGTCCCCCGAAGCAACTGTGCATGTGCCAGTTTCAGGCCGAAGAAGCCGATCACTGGCTCTGTGCTAAAGTCGGAGATTGGCTTCTCCGGCCTGAAACCGGCACATGCGCAGTTGCTTCAGGGGATAAATATCTTCAAGGAATACTCATTTTACCGCTACACTGGCACTTCCTCTCTGGAGGGGTGACACAACGTGTTACCGCACAGGGTGACACCAACCCTAGGGACTCCTCTGGAGCAGGGGGCTGTGAGATCCCTAAAAAGTCAGCTGGAGATGGATGCTGATTTGAAGTGTGGATTTAAACATCAGAGGAGGATAGAAGACTGTTCTTGTGGAGGAGGGAACGGGTTAATGTGGACTATAAGGAAAGGTGTGAATGAAGGGATAGAGACTGTATTGGGGGGGAGGGAGGGGTGGAGGATGAAGTGTGGCTGAATACGGTCAGGCTGGAATATCGGTGGATTGCCTTGTGCAATCTACAGAACTGAGGGTAGAATAAAGTGACAGCTAGCCCAAGGGGGATGGAGAGGCTATAGGCGTGGAGGGAGGTGGAGGGGGAAAAGCAGCATGGAGACTGGTGTCAGAGGATGACAGCTGGAGCAGAGATGTAGTGAAAATTGGAGGGAGATGGCAGCATGTCGGGGAATGTGTATGCACACACATACACACACACACACACAAATACACATCCGTATATACGCGTACACACAAGAAAAAATACATATTCATACCCTTACATAGTTGATCAGTGGAAAGAATTCCCTGTTACATTGGACAACTTGGACTACTTTATTATTTGGTCTGGCAATCCTTTTACAGTGTTTGTATCTTTTTTCCTAAAAACCTGCTGGGTAGACCTGTTATTTGTGAGAAGTCTAACCTGAGCCAGTGAGCTCTATGAAAGTTTTTTCTTCTCACTACCTTATATATACTAAGAATAAAGTCCCAGTACCTCTTTGATTCTTTTTTTCTGTTGCATTAGTGGTCATTATATTGCTTCTTGATAAATGACATTGAGACTAGGATTATGCAGGTAATATCAAGTAGGAAATCAGTCCACCACTGTTAACTACTAAAGGAACTCTATCCACCTCTGGAGGACCCCCAGGGTTACATGGAACCCTTGTAGAGAAAGGCTGTGCTAGCATGATCCCCACTGTGTACTGAAGGACATTTGACATGGTGTGACTTTATAAATAACATATATTGTACTTAACCTGACTTTGAGGAGCCTGGAGAGAGGAGAGAAAATGCAAATAACTGAAAAATATAGAGTATGAGTAGACTTTCTCACTTGAAGTAGGTGAGCTAATTTATATTAGGATATTGGCAGAAAGGGTTGATTACTATTAGAAAAGCCAGGTGGATTTGCTGCTTTATATAGACATACTAGTCCCTCAATTGTAAGGACTGCCCTGCTTTGGGAACCAAATCTCTCTGTTCCTCTTTTCTTGTCAATTGTCCCTCTCTTTGGCCTTATGTATAAATGACTATAAAAATGTATCATTCAACTGCCAAATGTGTTATACAAAGTTAAACCTTTCATTCATTCTCTAAATAATTGCATTTGATATTTTTTTTAAATATAAAGGAAAGGTAATGGTGCATGAATTACTTTCAGGTTTAACCCATTACCAACCTACATACTCTGTTGTCCCGTATCAGAATGTTTGGAGTAATGTGTGTAGGTCATTACATGGTGGAGTGGCTAATGGTATTACTCTTGAACACAACTGGGGCATCAATTCTGTTGCATGGCAAAGCTTGAGTCATAAATTCCTCCTTTGGCTGCTTTAGGGCCACATTGTGACAGAATGAAATCTGAAACTGACCACGTGTTTGGTATGCTTCTATTTAGAGTGCAAATCTGTCTCATCTTCAGTAACAAATCTGTTGGCAGTTGACTTCCCAGGAATTTAGATGCACAAAGTCACAAGCACACTGTAAACCTGTTGCAGTAACGTAATTAAGTGAGAGGCAGCCTAGGTTTAAAGCCAGGTTCACACTGGTGTGCTGCATTTTGTCAGTACCGTGGGTTTATGCGTGGTTTATGTGGGTGGTTTACACATACTGTTAGCCATGGTCCCACTGACTAATTTTCAAAAGCGCATCAAAGATGTGGCATGCAGGACTTTTGGTGCGTGGCAAAAATGTACAACCTAATAGGAGTCAATGGGAATGCGGCTAAAAACACATGTAAAATGCACGTAAACTGTGCATATACCTGCGCTGTGGCCAAAAATGAAACTGGCCTAACGGTGTTGCTAATTTGCTTGATAAATGTCCCCCAATAAATGTTACAAAATGATGTTGCTATGAAAGAGAGGTAATGCCAAAGACAACAACTATATTAACGTCATGGGTTGCTGAGTGGCTTTCTACATTACACTGAGCTTTGTCTTTCACATAGTCACACATTGGGGTCACATATTTTGTTTTACTGTGGACTTACAGATTAAATGATTCAGTTTGAACATTATAATAAAGAGACTGGCTTTGCAGATTTTAGTACAGTAAAAGTTGATATGTGTGTCACTATAAATTGCAAATGAATACACAACTAGAAAAGCTACAATTTCTCGGGAAATTGTGCGAAGTGTTCTTGCCTCCACCAGTAGTCTACAACTGGAGTGGGCAGAGTAACTGGGTGGAGTGGCTTGAGTAACTGTGAAAAGGTCAATGGGCTGCGTGTGTTGCAAACAAATGGTCATATTGTGAAAACTATCAGGACTATGGCTTAGCCGTGGACATTTGTAGTGGCACCAGGGATAGCCGAATGTTTTGATATAAGATTTGTGTAGGTGGGCTTGAAAATGAGGGAGTGATGGCAGTTTAGAAATCATGTCCTGATTTTTCAGCTCACACTCTAGTTTTGAACATTCCGCCATTCATTTCTATGGGACCAATTTCACCACAAAAACACTGATATTTTGTGAATCATTCGGCGAAACGTTCCACAAAGTAATAGCACACCAATCGGGAACAATCCGCACGTTTCGGTATATTACTGTCTATGTAGTGTAAAAACTGTGGGAGGAGTTAGGGTGGTAAATTTGGCAATTATAATAGGAATATATATGTGAGATAACAGTAAGTGGTCTTGCCATGCAAGAACACTTAATTATGAAGAATTTATCCTGCGATGAAGTTCCTAGATTATATTTGAAGTAAATTACCTGTGGTGAAATGCTGTTTTCCAGAATTTAAATGACCTTGCTATTCCCAAGAATAAAAGTTAAAGTTAAACTATGGGGAAAATTAAATATTATATATGTGATGCAAGCTGTCACTATATGAGCATTAACCCAGCACTTTTTGCTTTACCATATTCCTACCTGCTAATATAACCAGTAGATGCATTATTTTTACACTTCCACTTTTAAAGTAGCTGCTGTATAATTATAATTTGGGGGGGGAGGGATAAGGTTTAAACTATATGAGTAAAAGCTGTCCATTGTAAGCACCTTCAGCAGTATTATATGCTTTTTCCCAATCCTGTAAATGCCACTTTTGCTGACCTGCTTGGATCGGATGTTGACACAGGGCTGATCTATAAACATAAGATTAACAATCATAATTGTGAATGTAGACTTATAAATCTACATTGGCCTATTTCCTTTTAGGCCAATAGCACTAATTTGGGACTAAGAGGTTAATTCAACAAAAAAATCCCAAAGCAAAACAATTACCGTATTTTCCGGCGTATAAGGCGACTGGGTGTATAAGACGACCCCCTAATTTTACAGTTTTGGCCTATACTCGCTGTATAAGACTACCCCCCACTTCCGAGGCAACACCAGTTTTTTTTTTTAAATAAATTCTTATTGAATGACATTTTTCGAACATAACATACATTGATAAATGGAAGGCCAATCACAACAAGCCTGCTTGGATTGGCAAAGGTTGTAATAGACTGCCTCTCTGATTCTGGCCAATCTGAGCAGGCTTTTTACTAGAATACAGTGTATAAACATACCATACATAATGTCCCCATTATTACATTTTAGCCCACTGGATATGCTTGTAGATTTGGCTACCTACAGAATATAAGATCGTATTTACTTTTTGAAGTCGCTGGATGTGCTCTATAATACTGTGGCTTAGGCTACAGAACGTCCCTGTGCTGACACTGTATGAACTGCGCTGAGCCAATCACGGCAAGCGGTGTATTCATAATTCATATGCATAAAAAGCCTGCTCGGATTGGCTGAGTTAGAAAGGCGGTCTATTCAACCTTTGCCAATCCGAGCAGGCTTGCTGTGAATGGCTCAGTGTGGGACCGTGTCAGCACAGATACGTTCTGAAGCCGAAGCTACATAGGGCTTCCAGCGGCACATCCAGCCGAAGATAAAGAAGCTACATCCAGCGGGGTAAATTATTTATTGATTAAATAAATTAATTATTGGCAATCTTTCACTTGGGGATGTTGAAAATGTGCCCTCCATATTACCTCAGCTCCCAGGATGGACAGTTTTCCGGCGTATAGCCGGTGTATAAGATGACCCCCGATTTTTGGGGGATTTTTTGCAGTGTGAAAAGTCGTCTTATACGCCGGAAAATACGGTATTTTATTTCAAAAAGATTACCCAAGCAATATGCGGATTGGATGTGATTTACACTGCATCCAATCTGCATGACATGTCAAATAACATTCGTATGGTACCTGTCCACATATATCCAGTGCACTGGCAGTGAGGATTCAGTGCGGTTTGAAAAAGAGTCCTGTACGATATCTGAGCAGGGCAGTTTAGTTCAGATGTGGTTTACAGACTATTGACTTCTATGGGAACCATTTATAAACCACACATGTGTGAACAGGATAAGATCTTGCGCTAATCCTGTCCTGAACCTGATGTAAACATGACATGAACCGCTGAACAACTACTGTGTTAATTAGCTGTGAAACCTGAGCTTCAATCCTCACCGCACATGTGTGAATCAGCTCTAAACCTGGTTTAAATGTACAGTCAACTGGCCCAAATGGTATAGAATTTTCTTACAGATACCTTAATGTTTCTTCTTTTTACCCTCAACAACTATCCTCCCATACGCTGTGCTGTGGACTATTAATACCTTTCACATTTGAGGAATTGAAGGTCTCCTGTATTTGCCAGTTGGACAGTCTGTGCCATTAAACGGGACAATAAAAAAAAATATTTCTTTGGCAGTAACTTAGACATAAAGTAAAGGGAAATTTGGCGACAACAATAAAAACCTCACAGTGAATCTTCTGTACATAAAGCAACAGTCACCCCAAAAACATCTTACTGGCAGTTCCCTTCAGTGAAAGAGGTATTAAACACATCTTTCCACCTTCAGTATTCGACACTTCCAGGAGCGTCAGACCTGTGTTTCCCACTGTGCCCTGTGGCTCCACTCTCCATTCTTTACGTCACAAGAAACAGCAATAATGAAGCAGAAGAACCACAGCATGAAGTTGGGTACAAAGTATCTGACACTCCAAGGAAACACATGCTGAAGAGTCTTCAGCATGTGTTTCCTTGGAGTGTCAGATACTTTGTACCCTGCATTGCTTGAATGGTGTAAAAGAAGTAGCTGTAGGGAGTATAGTAAAATTCCTCTTCTATTGCAGGTAACTGATACTGAGATTTTTTGTCAGGAAAAAAAAAGCATTTTATTGCTGATTTTTTTGTCCCTGTTGGAGAGACTTCCCTGGTGATTGCTGTCACTTGTTGAAGATTTTCCTTATTACTGTCATTCAGGAAGTGAGAGATAATCTCTCCAAGGGTGTCACAGACATATTAACCTGACTGATGTTCTAACCTTTCTAACTTAAAAACTGAAAAAATGAAAGCTTTGTCTGGAATTTCACTTTCATAATCTGTCAAAATGAACAACCTGACCTTGCTATATACATTTTAACAGAAGACTTAGAAACTAGCAACAGGCTTACACCAAAACAAAAACTATTACATTTTTTTATTTAGAACTCCTTGGACACAATTGATGATATAAAACTGATTCTCAATTCCCTCTAATTACATTGAACTGATAAAACAGTAGCAACATCATGTACATTTTTTATTTTATTAGCCAGAAATTCAGGTAAGTGGTTCTAAAGGATATTTTTTTTATCTTAATGCGTTCTCTTCTATGTTCAGCCCTATAAAAACTTACCTGAGCCCTTTCTCGATTCAGGGCTGCTCTCTCTTCTCACAGGCTCAGAAATAGCAGCCAAGCTGTGTGTCATTAGATGCACACAGCCTGGTTCGGGATTGATCCCACACAAGTACCGCCATAGCAAGCTGCTTGCTATGGGGTCACTTGGAAGGGAGAAGGAGCCAAGAGAGTTGGCGAAGGGGCAAGAACTAGGCTTAGGGCAACTCTGTGCAATTCCATGGCACGGTAAGTATAACATCTGTATAACAAGATGCCAGTGTTCTTCGGTTAAGTTATACAGAGTCTATTGAATTCTATACCCAACTCATCAAAAGTGACATTGTTAAGCTCAGTTGCCTTCTTTTCAGTTCAGCACACTTTGTCTCATGATTACTCACATTAAGGCTTGGATGGTCTGGCCTATCCTGCCACGTGGCCTACTGATTATTGCATTATCAACATCTTAAATCACAGGACTTTGCTACAATATATGCAACCTGCAGTCAAAACTACATTAGTGTCTCAGTTCCAGTCTGTTCTAATCACCAAGGAACTTTCTCATCACACTAGTTTACCACCCTTTAATGAGGGATTAACCCCTGCTGAAGTCTGCTTTCACTCTTTCTACAACCTGACTTTATTCTGTTTGTTAAAGAGATATCAACATAATTCAACATCATTTAAAGGAGAAGTTCCCTTTTCTCTTTGCTTCACTATCTTGAGGAAATCTTGCTTTACACCAGTAAAGATTTTAACCTTTATGTGTACCAACTAGGGCCCCATCCAGTGCACAGAAGAATGGACAAAAAAACAAACAAAACGGACATTGATTCATTTAACCAAAGAATTCACCTCCAGAGTTAAACCCAGCCACCAGTGACTGAGAGACAAATGTGAATTAGTCTGCCAATTTGATTGTTTCTTCCAGCTCACTTGGTGAGAAACATCTCAGAGTTCGGCCTGCTGTTTAAATTCTGATTTGCTAGAGATTTAAGAATTGATTAAAGTGGTACTGTGCTGCAACACTTGGTTGAATCTTTTAAGTGTGTTTAACCTTTATTCTATGCACATATAATCATAAGTCATCATTCTGCTTGCACTCTTTGCATTCAGACCTCAAAATAACCAGAATATCATTTCACTCTAAAACTGTGTGTGTCTATTTGTTTCAAGCCAGGGGGTCCTCATGGTCAAAGATTTAAGGTGGTGTCAGCAGGGTTTAGGCTTCCAAGGCGGGCTCAGGACAGACAGGGTATCTAATACTCAGTGACCCTTAAGGGGGTAGCGCTACAAATATAAAATTACCAAAATGAAAAATGCTGTGGTTGAGGACATAGACCTGCTGAAAAACACGGTACTAACCCATAGAATATCTTACAAACCAATCCCAAATGCAATTCACACTGACCCTTCCAAACATATCCAATAATATAGAATAATTTAAGATAATATAAGGTAGTGGGAAATATCTGAAGTCTCAGTTTTCTCATATATCAGTTGATAAATAAAATCACTATGGACATCGTATTGGGAAGAGAGCTGGATCTTTAACCACTTGCCTACTGGGCACTTATATCCCCTATCCAGGCCAATTTTTAGCATTCAGAGCTGTCGCACTTTGAATGACAATTGCGCGGTCATGCAACACTGTACCCAAATGACATTTGTATAATTTTTTTCACACAAATAGAGCTTTCTTTTGGTGGTATTTAATCGCTGCTGGGTGTTTTATTTTTTGCTCTATAAACAAAAAACGAGCAACAAATTTGAAAAAAATGTTTTTCTTTGTTTCTATTATAAAATTTTGCAAACAGGTAATTTTTCTCCTTCACTGATGTGCGTTGATGAGGCTGCACTGATAGGCAGCACTGATGGGCACTGATAGGCAGCACTGATGAGGTGGCATGGATAGGTAGCACTGATGGGCACTGATAGGAGGCACTGATAGGAGGCATTGATAGGCGGAATTGATAGGCGGCACTGATAAGCTGGCAGTGATGGTGCTGCACTGATAGACGGCACTGATGGTCAGCACTGAGGGTTGACACTGCTGGGCAGCACTGAATGGTGGTCCTGCTGGGCAGTATTGATGGGTGGCACTGATGGGCACAGGTGGGTGGCACTGCAGGGCACAGGTGGGTGGCACTACAATGCACAGGTGGGTGGCACTGATAGGTACAGGTGGGCCACACTGATGGGCACAGGTGGGTGGCACAGGTGGGTGGCACTGCTGGGCACTGATCACTTCTCTGACAATTGCTGGTTATCAGCAGCACTTTCCTCACACTGTGGCAGCATGAGGAAAGTGCAGCCAATAACCGGCAACTGTATTTACCCTGTGATCTGCTGTGTCATTGGACACAGCTGATCACGTGGTAAAAGGCCACCGTGATTGGCTGTTTACCAAATCATGTGATCAGCTGTGTCCGTAGGACACAGCAATCACCGGAGGTGCCGGGTGCATGCTACTGGGGGTACGCAGGGGGCGTCTTCTGGAATGACGTCCATGGATGTCGTCCCAGAACCAGCCAACCACGTTGTAGCTGCCCTTCGGCTATAGCATGGTAGGGAACTGATTAAAGAATAATTCCAGGCATGCCTATATTATTTATAGTGTGACAGTACAACGCTCTGTCATTGTGGAATTGGTAAAGAAAAGTGCGGGATTGCGGGACTAAGGAACGTTTATTTTGAGTAGAGAAAACTGCTTTTGCAGCTTTCTTTAAGTTTTGGTATTCCTGGATGGGGCTCCGTAGTTTGGAGATCCCATAGTGTCTTGGGCGGGAGGGAATATTCAACCCAGTGTCTGGGTTTTGTGGAGGACAAGCAGGGTTTGTGCTAAGGTGCACACAGGCTTTATAATGGAAATTTTGGAATATTTCAGGACTCCACCCAAGAGAGACAGGAGGTGTAGCAATCGTACCCACAGAGATGGACGCGATTCAACCATTTTGCTCCAACCTCCGTCTTGGCAAAGGATCATCCATCTTGTACAAATATATCTTTCCTCACCCCCCTGTGTGTTGGAAGTGTCAAAGGCAGGCCAGAGCATAGCAGGGAGCTCCGAGCTATAAAACCTCTCTGAGCTGGGTGCCGGTCTGTCTAAGAAACTGTGCAATCCGGCACCTCGTAAAAGGATAACCCAAGCCTTCCCCTTAGTTCAAAGACATTCCAGAGGAGTAATTATTATTATTATTATACAGTATTTATAAAGCGCCAATAGTTCACTCAGCGCTGTACATTACAAAGGGGGACAGAACATGTGACAGAACAATACCAATACAATGCAAAACATGAGGGGATCGAGGGCCCTGCTCTTTCGAGCTTACAATCTAGAAGGGACGGGATAGTGGTACAGGAGGAGATAGCTGTGAGGGATGGAATGGTAGGAAGAGTGGAGGAGGTCGGTCAAGTTAGCAGGGGGTAGGCTTCCCTGAAGAGATGGGTTTTCAGGGTGCGCCTAAAGGAGAGGAGAGTAGGTGATAATCTGATGGTTTGGGGGAAGGGAGTTCCAGAGGATGGGTGACACCCTGGAGAAGTCCAGGAGGCGGGCATGGGAGGAGGAGACCAGGGAACTAGAGAGAAGGAGGTCTTGTGAGGAGCGGAGTGTGCGTGCTGGGTGGTACTTGGATATTAGGTCGGTGATGTAGTTCGGGGCAGTATGGTGGACAGCTTTGTACGTCAGTGTTAGGATTTTAAATTTGATCCGTTGCGCAATAGGAAGCCAGTGGAGGGATTGGCAGAGGGGGGTGGCGGAAACGGAGCGGTTGGAAAGGTGAATGAGTCTGGCAGCCGTATTCAGGATCGACTGAAGCGGGGATAGCCAGCGGCGAGGCAGGCCAGTGAGGAGGGAGTTGCAGTAGTCGAGTCGTGATATGATGAGGAAGTGGATGAGCTGTTTAGTGGTTTCTGGGGTTAGGAACGTGCGGATTTTGGCGATGTTGCGGAGGTGGAGTCTGCACGAGTTTGTTAAAGATTGGACTTGGGGCTGGAAGGATAGGTTGGAGTCCAGAATGACACCAAGTACTCTGGCCTGCAGAGCGGGTTTGATATTGGCGTTGTTGGATGTGATGGAGAAGTCAATGGGGGGTGGGGTTCGGGCTGGGGGGAAGACAAGAAACTCGGTTTTGGAGAGATTCAGTTTAAGGAAGTGGAGCGACATCCATTCTGATATGTCGCTCAGTAGGTGTGTGATTCGGGCAGAGACCGAGGGGGTGAGGTGGGGGGTTGAGAGATAGATTTGTGTGTCGTCGGCATAGAGGTGGTAGTTGAAGCCATGAGAGTGTATGAGTTGGCCAAGGGAGGAGGTGTAGATGGAGAAGAGAAGGGGCCCGAGGACAGAGCCTTGAGGGACCCCAACAGAGAAGGGGAGTGAGGGGGAGGTGGTAGCATTATAGGTAATGCTGAAAGAGCGTTGTGACAGGTAGGATGAGAGCCAGGAGAGAGCAGAATCTCTGAGGCCGAGGGAGTGTAGTATTTTGAGGAGGAGGGGGTGGTCAACTGTGTCGAAGGCCGCAGAGAGGTCAAGGAGTAGGAGCACTGAATAGTGGCCATTAGCTTTGGCGGTTAGCAGGTCGTTGGAGAGTTTGAGTAAGGCGGTTTCGATGGAGTGTAGGGGACGGAAGCCAGACTGTAGGGGATCGAGGAGGTTGTTGTCGTTGAGGTGAGAGCATAGGCGGGTGTAGACGAGGCACTCGAGGAGTTTAGATGTAAATGGGAGCAGGGAGATGGGTCTGAGGTTGTTTGGGTCATTGGGGTCCAGGGAGGACTTTTTAAGTATGGGGGTGATGTGTGCATGCTTCAGTGGGGAGGGGAAAGTGCCGGAGGAGAGGGAGAGATTAAAGATGTGGGTGAGGGAGCGTAGGATGGAGGGGGAGAGAGGTCGTAGGAATTGTGAGGGGATAGGGTCGAGGGGGCAGGTGGTGAGGCGGGCATCAGAGAGGATCTTGGAGACTTCCTCGATGGTAGTAAGGTCAAAGGTGTGGAGTGTTGGGGGAGCTTCAGTATGAGGAATGTAGGGTGGGGTGGAAGTGGAGGTCAGAGCAGTGGTGGGGCCGTGGGAGAGGGGTGATGAGGGGGTAGCTGAGTGAGGGGGAATGGGGTTGGAGGGAGTTTGAGCAGTAATAAACAGATACCACTTTTAAAATCCATTTTCCCCTATGTCTCATATCTTGGAATATGAGAGACTTACATAAAAACCAGGCATATCTTCAGATTGGTCACGATGAGACAAACCGTTTGATATGTCACACTCCTTGGCAGGAATGTATAGGAAAGCAGAAAATTACATCTCTTGAACCATTCAAGTATATATTTCATATCTTCAGAGACACCCCCTGCTGGGGGACTACAAAATAGGCTGTCAGGCCTAAGAGAGCAGTTGAAGTTGAAGAATTCTCCCTTTTAACATCAGAACTAACTTGGGAGACGGTGCCCTTTTGCTCTGAAACTTGATCTGCTTAACCCAGGACTTTTGGCAAGTACTCTACCTCTCCAAACCTCTTTCTGTTACCTCTTTGCTGTGTTATTGCTCTCTGTATTTATATATATATATCGGTTACATCTTTTTTCTGTAAATATTTTTATTGCACCCTTTTGACCTTTTAGTAATAAATCTTACTTTCTGAAAGTGTTGAACTGTTTCTAAAGCTCCTTAATGCAACTTACGAATTCATGCCGCTGAAGAACGCTACTGTGTGTGCTTAACCCTCTGTATAACCTGTCTGCGGTGACAGTGTTATACAGACGATTATCTAACCATCATAGTGGTATTGCTGAAGTTTCCTCTTTCTCTGTACAAAAAGGAGGTGGTGGCAGTGTGAAGGGTTAATTGTGTAATGAACCTGAACCAGTAACAATCGCGCTCAGGCTGCCATTACATCAATTGTGGTCCATTAGCTGGAAAATCGTTGTGCAAGGTGCAGCTTGGCATTGCGTTGTTACGCACGTGACATCGCGGTTTTAGATTGGCTTGTCCTTCGGTCACGAGTTTGGTGAAGGTCTGGGGTCTGACGCCGCAATCGTCACAGGAGGGTCTATTGTCCAGGAGTCAGGAGGACTCCAAGCCCTCTCCCAGAGCCAGAGAGGAGCTTTCTGTGTTAGAGAGAAGCCATCTGCATTGAAGAATCTGTGGTCTGGGTGACCAGCGTAAAGAGCAGAAGTACTGCATATGAAGCTGAGTGAGAGATGGACAAGAACCCGTGTGGGAAACCTTATGTTTTATGGACTGTTCATTTTCCTTTTAATAAAGGTGGGCTACAAAGCCCTTTAAACAGTTCTGTCTGATGTGGACATCACTAAGCAAGACATCTACCGCTGAGCTAAACACCCCCCAATAGTTACATTGGCAACTTCAATGAACTCCAATTGCTTCTGGGTCCCATATTGAGTGGCCGGTCTGATGCTTTGTGAATTCAAGAGGTTGGTTGCTCAGCATGGGTGCCATTCTGAGAATGCTTTGAACTTTCTGAATGAAAAAAAAGTATTCTTAACTAGGCAAAATGGTGACATCACACTCTCTGCCTTGTCCTATCCGGGAAAAAAATCACAAGAAATTAAACCAAAAAAAATATTATAGTATAAGTATGTGACATATATTACAATGAAAAGTAAAAAAATAGTTAATGTGATATTTGACAACAAAAAATAGGAAAGATGTCTAAGAGAAATAGGATGGCTACAAAACAAACTAACTAACCCATGTAGCTTAACCTGAGATAATGAAAAGTTTGTATGTACTGTATATCAAAAATAAAAGTGGTTTCTGACATATCCTATTATGGCATACACCTGAATCGCACATGCCAAAAGAGATAGAGAAAGGGATCAGAAAGTCATTCCTTTTTGTAGCAATTAGCCACTTCTTCACAGTCCAACATAACTCTTCTTTGAACTCTTCTTTGATAATTGGACAAAATGAACAACTTGACCTTTCCACAGTACATCTCGTAGGGAGTTTAGGAAGTAGCAACTGGTCTTCCACCCAAAGGAAACCATTACCATTTTTACAAATGGTCTTTTGTATTTTAGTCCTATTTTTATATTTTGAAAGTTCACATTGTTTTAGAACTCCTTAGATACAGTTGATCAAGCTAAAGACATCTGCGTATTGTGAGTGGTGTTCTTTTAACATTTAACTCTAGTAATTAAGGTCAAAATGACACAAAAGTTTCTTCCAAATGGAAGCCAACAGTTCCTCTTTTCTGTCATTAGCTTCTGTTTGTAAGGATTCAGCTGCCTTTATTCTAGTGGTGAGTGTTAGATGATTCAGAAATTAAGCTCTTGCAAGAGCATCCATCGCATTTTAGTGTCCTCATTAGAGATGAGCGAATCGAACTCGGCGAAGTGGAATTCGTTTCGAATATTAGGAAAATTTCGATTCGTGCCGAATCCGAAAATTAGCAGACTTCGGATGCGCGAATCGAAATTTTTCCAAAAATGGCGGTGACATGTGCGGCGACGGAGCAGGGATCTCTGGGAAGGCGCGCAGACAAGGCGCGCTGACCCATAATGCATTCATTCATGACATGTGATCGCATTAGCCAATCAGCAGCCAGCCAGCCAGCACTGTGTAATGGTGGAGCTATAAATTGCGGCCATCTTACAATTCTCCATTTGCCTCTGGTCATTCAAGAGAGACAGATCTCTCTGTATTAGGGACACAGAATCGTTACTTAGGGACACAGAACCGTTACTTAGGGACACAGAACCGTTACTTAGGGACACACAATCGTTACTTAGGGACACAGAACCGTTACTTAGGGACACAGAACCGTTACTTAGGGACACAGAACCGTTACTTAGGGACACACAATCGTTACTTAGGGACACAGAACCGTTACTGAGGGACACAGAATTGTTACTGAGGGACACAGAATTGTTACTTAGGGACACAGAATTGTTACTCAGGGACAGACACAGAATTGTTACTCAGGGACAGACACAGAATTGTTACTCAGGGACAGACCCAGAATTGTTACTGAGGGACACAGAATTGTTACTGAGGGACACAGAATTGTTACTCAGGGACAGACACAGAATTGTTACTCAGGGACAGACACAGAATTGTTACTAAGGGACAGACACAGAATTGTTACTGAGGGACAGACACAGAATTGTTACTCAGGGACAGACACAGAATTGTTACTCAGGGACAGACACAGAATTGTTACTCAGGGACAGACACAGAATTGTTACTCAGGGACACAGAATTGTTACTGAGGGACACAGAATTGTTACTGAGGGACACAGAATTGTTACTCAGGGACACAGAATTGTTACTCAGGGACAGACACAGAATTGTTACTGAGGGACACAGAATTGTTACTGAGGGACACAGAATTGTTACTCAGGGACACAGAATTGTTACTGAGGGACACAGAATTGTTACTGAGGGACACAGAATTGTTACTCAGGGACACAGAATTGTTACTCAGGGACACAGAATTGTTACTCAGGGACAGACACAGAATTGTTACTGAGGGACACAGAATTGTTACTGAGGGACACAGAATTGTTACTGAGGGACACAGAATTGTTACTCAGGGACAGACACAGAATTGTTACTGAGGGACACAGAATTGATACTGAGGGACACAGAATTGTTACTGAGGGACACAGAATTGTTACTGAGGGACACAGAAGTGTTACTGAGGGACACAGAATTGTTACTCAGGGACACAGAATTGTTACTCAGGGACACAGAATTGTTACTCAGGGACAGACACAGAATTGTTACTGAGGGACACAGAATTGTTACTGGGGGACACAGAATTGTTACTCAGGGACACAGAATTGTTACTCAGGGACAGACACAGAATTGTTACTGAGGGACACAGAATTGTTACTGAGGGACACAGAATTGTTACTCAGGGACACAGAATTGTTACTCAGGGACAGACACAGAATTGTTACTGAGGGACACAGAATTGTTACTGAGGAACACAGAATTGTTACTCAGGGACAGACACAGAATTGTTACTGAGGGACACAGAATTGTTACTGAGGGACACAGAATTGTTACTCAGGGACACAGAATTGTTACTCAGGGACACAGAATTGTTACTCAGGGACAGACACAGAATTGTTACTGAGGGACACAGAATTGTTACTCAGGGATACAGAATTGTTACTCAGGGACACAGAATTGTTACTCAGGGACAGACACATAATTGTTACTGAGGGACACAGAATTGTTACTGAGGGACACAGAATTGTTACTCAGGGACACAGAATTGTTACTCAGGGACAGACACAGAATTGTTACTGAGGGACACAGAATTGTTACTGAGGGACACAGAATTGTTACTCAGGGACAGACACAGAATTGTTACTGAGGGACACAGAATTGTTACTGAGGGACACAGAATTGTTACTCAGGGACACAGAATTGTTACTCAGGGACAGACACAGAATTGTTACTGAGGGACACATAATTGTTACTGAGGGACACAGAATTGTTACTCAGGGACAGACACAGAATTGTTACTGAGGGACACATAATTGTTACTGAGGGACACAGAATTGTTACTGAGGGACACAGAATTGTTACTCAGGGACACAGAATTGTTACTCAGGGACAGACACAGAATTGTTACTGAGGGACACAGAATTGTTACTGAGGGACACAGAATTTTTACTCAGGGACACAGAATTGTTACTCAGGGACAGACACAGAATTGTTACTGAGGGACACAGAATTGTTACTGAGGGACACAGAATTGTTATCCAGGGACAGACACAGAATTGTTACTGAGGGACACAGAATTGTTACTGAGGGACACAGAATTGTTACTCGGGGACACAGAATTGTTACTCAGGGACAGACACAGAATTGTTACTGAGGGACACAGAATTGTTACTCAGGGACAGACACAGAATTGTTACTGAGGGACACAGAATTGTTACTGAGGGACACAGAATTGTTACTCAGGGACATAGAATTGTTACTCAGGGACACAGTATTGTTACTCAGGGACACAGAATTGTTACTCAGGGACAGACACAGAATTGTTACTGAGGGACACAGAATTGTTACTGAGGGACACAGAATTGTTACTCAGGGACAGACACAGAATTGTTACTGAGGGACACAGAATTGTTACTCAGGGACAGACACAGAATTGTTACTGAGGGACACAGAATTGTTACTGAGGGACACAGAATTGTTACTGAGGGACATAGAATTGTTACTCAGGGACACAGAATTGTTACTGAGGGACACAGAATTGTTACTCAGGGACACAGAATTGTTACTCAGGGACAGACACAGAATTGTTACTGAGGGACACAGAATTGTTACTCAGGGACACAGAATCGTTGAATTAAAGAGTATGTCAGACGACATGCAGAGGAGTGGCAGAGGAGGCAATGTTTTAGGAGTGAGCAGACGTGGCAGCAGAGGAAGGGGTCGAGGCAGCACTAGTCGCAGCCAGAGGCCAGTGCTCCCGGTGTCATCCAGCGGTCGTGTCTCCACCGACAACCCTGCCGTCATCGATTGGTTGGCTCGGTCGTCTTCCTCTTCCCAGGTCACCTCTGACACCTACAGCCAACGGTCGGTGGGTACGTCAGACACAACCGTTAGTTGGCATGGCCCGGGAGCAAGCCCACTGAAATCACGTGTCCTCTACCTGCCCCTGTCCTTTGGTGTTCCCTCACCAAGCGAAGTATCGCATGCTGTTGGCTCAGCCCCACTGTACAGTGAGGAAGAGCTAACAGAGGGCGGTCAGGAACGGGGGGAGACATCCGCCTCTTCAGCAGCCAGGCGAAGAAGTACTGGCGAGGAGAGTAGCTCGGTAGCCGGTCTAGAGACAGGTCTGTCTCCTGACCCACACGCAGCCGAGGGGGCTAGTAGTGAGGCGGAGACCCTAATTGATGATGATGAGGCTGATCGCACTTGGCAGCCTCGTCGTCATCAGGCTATTGCTTCCGCATCATCAGGAGAAGAGGGTGGCAGCTTGGCAGCGAGCAAAACAGTCGGTGGGTTGCCCAGGAGGCAGCAGGGTGGCAGCAGTGTCAGTGGAGGCAAACGGCCACGGAGTAGAGCACCAGCTCCACTGCAGCCTACCACCACGGGCAGTAGTGGTGCCGGTGTGCACGGAGGAAGTAGCAGTCAGCCAGTGAGGAGTAGCGGGGGCAAAGTTTCCTACTCAGCGGTGTGGCAATTTTTCGTCAAGCCACCCGAGGAAGTAAACGTAGCCGTATGTCGACTATGTGGCCAGAAAGTCAAGCGTGGCCAGGGGGCCCATGTTGGGACTACAGCGTTGCGGCAGCATATGCAGCATCGCCATTTGGTGGCCTGGGAAAACCGTGATAAAGATACGGCGGTTCTGCCTGCCCCAGCCCCCGCTCCATCACCCGCTCCGTTACTTGCTCCGTCACCCGACGTCAATCGCCCTCTATCAGCCAGTCAAGGCTCCAACACCTCTGCTGAGGGGAGTTGTCGCTCGTTAGCATTTTCCGCTCGTTCAGATGCTCCTTCTCCTGCTACTCCTCTTCACGGATTCCGTCAGCAGTCTTTCTTGGAATCCGTTTCCAAGAGACAACAGTTTGCGAGCACGCACCCGACGGTGCAGAAGCTGGACGTCCTCCTCTCCAAGTTGCTGGTGCTGCAGTCCCTCCCTTTCCAAGTGGTGGACTCAGCACCTTTCCGAGAAATGATGGCTTGTGCCGCGCCGCGGTGGAGAGTGCCAAGCCAGCATTTCTTCGCCAAAAAGGCAGTGCCAGCCCTGCATTCACATGTAGAAGAGATGGTGGGCCAGTCTTTGAGCATGTCGGTCTCTGCCAAAGTGCACGGCAGCGCCGACGTGTGGAGCTGTAACTACGGTCAGGGACAGTACATGTCATTTACGGCCCACTGGGTGAACGTGGTGCCGGCACAGCCGCACCAGCAACTTGGACAGGTCACGCCGCTTTTGCCTCCACGTTTGCACGTCCTTGGTCCGGCAAAGATGTCCGCCTCTACCACCTCTTCTTCCGCCGTGTCCTCAGCCGCCACCCCCGTGCCAAGTCCCATTACCCGACCGGCATATCACATGTGCAGGGCGCAACGGTGTCACGCTGTGCTGCACCTGGTATGCCTTGGCGAACGTAGTCACACAGGGGAGGAACTTCTGAGTGTAATGAACAGAGAAATCGACAGATGGCTGTCTCCGCGCAAACTGAAAATCGGAACCATGTTGACCGACAACGGAAAGAACATGGTGTTTGCTCTGCGTCAAGGAAGGTTGTGCCATGCGCCATGCATGGCTCACGTGTTCAATCTGGTTGTCAAGCGGTTCCTAAAATCCACCATCCCACTGCAAGACATCCTTAAAATGTCACGTAAACTTTGCATGCATTTCAGCCATTCCTACACCGCAAAGCACACCCTCCTTGAGCTGCAGCGGCAGAACGGAATTCCACAGCATCGCCTGATCTGCGACGTTGCAACAAGGTGGAATTCAACCCTACACATGTTAGACCGCCTTTACGAACAGCGAAAGGCCATCACCGATTTCCTGATGTTACAAGCGGATAAAGGTACTCCCCTGTGTAACTTCGATGTCAGCCATTGGCAGCTCATGCGTGACACCTGCCGCTTGCTCAGGCCCTTTGAGGAGGTCACGCTATTCGTGAGTCGGCAGGACTATGGGATGAACGACGTCATTCCTCTGTTGCACGTCCTGGAACAAATGCTGTTAACAATGGCTGGTCAGGGTGCGGTAGACGTGGCGCACAGATCTCAACGCCACATGACCCCTGTGGGGGCAGGACAGGAAGAAGAGGAGGAGGTAGAGGAGGACATTGGTGCTCAGGAATTATTGAGTGAAATGGGTGGTTTTTCCACTCAGCGGACAGGAGTGGAGGAGCAGGAGCATCTGGTAGAGAAGGAGGAGGAGACAGAGGACCCAGACGCACCGTGTCAGTATGCTGTGGAGATGGAGGCAGGGAGTCCCTCGCATTCCTTGGCACAAATGGCCCATAGCATGCTCGGTTGCTTGCGTAGCGACAGCCGAATAATAACCATCAGACAGAGGGATGACTTTTGGCTGTCCACCTTGTTGGACCCTCGCTACCGTTCAAAAATGGTGGCCTTTTTCACACCTGCTGAGAGGGAGGCCAAAATAATGTACTATAAAAACCACCTATGTAGTCAGTTGGTCTCTTCCTTTCTGCGCTAACGTCCATCCTCAGACACTGTGGGCCCTGTGCGCTCGCGTTCCGCTGTCATGGCAGCAGGGGAGGGGTGGGGTGGTAGGAGCAGTGGCAGCTCCACCAGCAGCGGCTGCCACAGTCTGCAGTCGATGATGAGTAGCTTTCTTCACCAGCGCAGTGAGGAAACTACTAACCAGCCGCAGCAGCAGCAGCATCAGGTGGACCTGGAGCAGGGCCTCAAACAACAGGCTTGGGCCTACTTGGACAGCACCCTGCCAACCGAGGTAGACAATCCCCTTGACTACTGGGCAACGAAACTTGACCTTTGGTCTCAACTAGCTGAATTTGCCCTTGAAAGGCTGTCATGCCCGGCCAGTAGCGTGGCATCGGAGCGCGTGTTTAGTGCGGCAGGAGGTATTGTAACTCCACGGAGGACACGACTGTCCACCCAAAGTGTGGAGAGACTCACGTTTGTGAAAATGAATCAGGCGTGGATTAGTCTGGATTTCAAACCACCAGTTCCTGACACAACTGACTAAATCCGCCATGAATCATGCCCCAAACATGTGCCACTTTCAGGTCTCCTCACACTGCTGGTGTGTTCCATTTTGTCATAGGGTGCTGGCAGATTACGGGCCTCCTATTGCTGCTGCCAGGCCCGTAATCTGCCATGGGCCCCCGTACCGCCTCCTCATGCTGCTGCCAGGTCCACAGTGTCTCATGGGTCCCTGTACAGCCTCCCATTGCTGCCGTCTCCATCGCCACACTCTGCCATGTGCCACTTTCAGGTCTCCTCACACTGCTGGTGTGTTCCATTTTGTCATAGGGTGCTGGCAGATTACGGGCCTCCCATTGCTGCTGCCAGGCCCGTAATCTGCCATGGGCCCCTGTACCGCCTCCTCATGCTGCTGCCAGGTCCAGAGTGTCTTATGGGTCCCTGTACGGCCTCCCATTGCTGCTGTCTCCATCGCCACACTCTGCCATGTGCCACTTTCAGGTCTCCTCACACTGCTGGTGCTGTCCATTTTGTCATAGGGTGCTGGCAGATTACGGGCCTCCCATTGCTGCTGCCAGGCCCGTAATCTGCCATGGGCCCCCGTACCGCCTCCTCATGCTGCTGCCAGGTCCACAGTGTCTCATGGGTCCCTGTACGGCCTCCCATTGCTGCTGTCTCCATCGCCACACTCTGCCATGTGCCACTTTCAGGTCTCCTCACACTGCTGGTGGGTTCCATTTTGTCATAGGGTGCTGGCAGATTACGGGCCTCCCATTGCTGCTGCCAGGCCTGTAATCTGCCATGGGCCCCTGTACCGCCTCCTCATGCTGCTGCCAGGTCCACAGCGTCTCATGGGTCCCTGTACGGCCTCCCATTGCTGCTGTCTCCATCGCCACACTCTGCCATGTGCCACTTTCAGGTCTCCTCACACTGCTGGTGCTGTCCATTTTGTCATAGGTTGCTGGCAGATTACGGGCCTCCCATTGCTGCTGCCAGGCCCGTAATCTGCCATGGGCCCCCGTACCGCCTCCTCATGCTGCTGCCAGGTCCAGAGTCTCTCATGGGTCCCTGTACGGCCTCCCATTGCTGCTGTCTCCATCGCCACACTCTGCCATGTGCCACTTTCAGGTCTCCTCACACTGCTGGTGTGTTCCATTTTTTCATAGGGTGCTGGCAGATTACGGGCCTCCCATTGCTGCTGCCAGGCCCGTAATCTGCCATGGGCCCCCGTACCGACTCCTCATGCTGTGACGTTGCAACAAGGTGGAATTCAACCCTACATATGTTAGACCGCCTTTACGAACAGCGAAAGGCCATCACCGATTTCCTGATGTTACAAGCGGATAATGGTACTCCCCTGTGTAACTTAGATGTCAGCCATTGGCAGCTCATGCGTGACACCTGCCGCTTGCTCAGGCCCTTTGAGGAGGCCACGCTATTCGTGAGTCGGCAGGACTATGGGATGAACGACGTCATTCCTCTGTTGCACGTCCTGGAACAAATGCTGTTAACAATGGCTGGTCAGGGTGCGGTAGACGTGGCGCACAGATCTCAACGCCACATGACCCCTGTGGAGGCAGGACAGGAAGAAGAGGAGGAGGTAGAGGAGGACATTGGTGCTCAGGAATTATTGAGTGAAATGGGTGGTTTTTCCACTCAGCGGACAGGAGTGGAGGAGCAGGAGCATCTGGTAGAGGAGGAGGAGGAGGAGACAGAGGACCCAGACGCACCGTGGCAGTATGCTGTGGAGATGGAGGCAGGGAGTCCCTCGCATTCCTTGGCACAAATGGCCCATAGCATGCTCATTTGCTTGCGTAGCGACAGCCGAATAATAACTATCAGACAGAGGGATGACTTTTGGCTGTCCACCTTGTTGGACCCTCGCTACCGTTCAAAAATGGTGGCCTTTTTCACACCTGCTGAGAGGGAGGCCAAAATAACGTACTATAAAAACCACCTATGTAGTCAGTTGGTCTCTGCCTTTCTGCGCCAACGTCCATCCTCAGACACTGTGGGCCCTGTGCGCTCGCGTTCCGCTGCCATGGCAGCAGGGGAGGGGTGGGGTGGTAGGAGCAGTGGCAGCTCCACCAGCAGCGGCTGCCTCAGTCTGCAGTCGATGATGAGTAGCTTTCTTCACCAGCGCAGTGAGGAAACTACTAACCAGCCGCAGCAGCAGCAGCATCAGGTGGATCTGGAGCAGGACCTCAAACAACAGGCTTGGGCCTACTTGGACAGCACCCTGCCAACCGAGGTAGACAATCCCCTTGACTACTGGGCAACGAAACTTGACCTTTGGCCCCAACTAGCTGAATTTGCCCTTGAAAGGCTGTCATGCCCGGCCAGTAGCGTGGCATTGGAGCGCGTGTTTAGTGCGGCAGAAGGTATTGTAACTCCGCGGAGGACACGACTGTCCACCCAAAGTGTGGAGAGACTCACGTTTGTGAAAATGAATCAGGCGTGGATTAGTCTGGATTTCAAACCACCAGTTCCTGACACAACTGACTAAATCCGCCATGAATCATGCCCCAAACATGTGCCACTTTCAGGTCTCCTCACACTGCTGGTGTGTTCCATTTTGTCATAGGGTGCTGGCAGATTACGGGCCTCCCATTGCTGCTGCCAGGCCCGTAATCTGCCATGGGCCCCTGTACCGCCTCCTCATGCTGCTGCCAGGTCCAGAGTGTGTCATGGGTCCCTGTACGGCCTCCCATTGCTGCTGTCTCCACTCTGCCATGTGCCACTTTCAGGTCTCCTCACACTGCTGGTGGGTCCCTGTACGGCCTCCCATTGCTGCTGTCTCCATCGCCACACTCTGCCATGTGCCACTTTCAGGTCTCCTCACACTGCTGGTGGGTTCCATTTTGTCATAGGGTGCTGTATGGCCTCCCATTGCTGCTGCCTCCACCGCCACACTGTGGCTCCACACTCTGGTTTTGGCCCCGTGACTGCCCAAATGAGTGAAGTGTGCGGTGATTCTAAGATCGACGGCACTCATCTGCATGTCATACTGACTGACAGTATTATTTCTCTTCCCCAGCAGACTCCAAGGGCATTTAAATTAAAGGTACAGTGTTCTGCACTAATATAAAGGCTCTCTGAAGCCTAGAAACACCCTTTTATAAGTTAAATTCGCAGCGAATATATTCGCCTCGAATCAAATTTATTCCTCGAATTTGCCGAATCAGCCGAATCGAATTTTTGAATACTTCGCTCATCTCTAGTCCTCATCTTTTGAAATTGCATTAGGATGACATGAAATGGAACTATTTTTAAGTCCGTGCATAGTACATAATATCATATGATCATTTTTAAAGGTTTCTATTTTACCTTGTATAACACACAGAATACAAATTGAACAAAAAATTAGTCATTAACAATATGGTGGGGCACGCACATTAATAATACGTATATGTCTATGGCTGCTAGGGATTCTAGTATTCTGGTTAAAGTAAACTTTATATGAAAAAAAGTGACACCCAGTGCTGTTTTCTGCTAAGAAAATACTTGTTGCTTGGCTGCCATACTGATGTTCTGGTTTCAGTACTTTGATTTACATCCTTGGAACAAGGATATAGAGTAGAATTTCTAAATTTGCTCCTCAATTGGTTTCTTGTTCCCAGTCTGTGACTCACAGGATATTGTAGACTGAAGGTCAGTAGGACAGCCAGGCACCAAATTACAAGAGGGTTTCACTCTGAATTCTTCTTTTGATTTGTATTTTGAATGGACCGGAAAATTCATTGCGTGTCTCTGCAATGATTGGAGTTGGTAGTAGACTTTGAGACCTTTTCAATGAAGTCCTGGTGAGACATTCAGAATTGGTGGGTGATCCAAGTCACTATCATCAACCCAACACATGAATTATTATAATACAGGATTTATACAGTATTGCACCAACAGTTTGCACAGTGCTTTATTAAGGTGAGCTATTTAAGGTATAGTTAAAGCCATAACTTTTCAAAAAAGTTTTGGATAGATAAGGGAATGATTAAAACTCGTGTTGAGTTTGTTTTTCCTGCTTGGGCTTCATTGAGGAGATTTCTCTATTGCTTTACCTGTGCTGTCAGAAATAGAATAGGAATCTGTAAATTGAGAGAATTTCTGTAAAGAGAGGGGAAACATTCTTTTTGTCAGCTGACACCAAAACAGGTGTCTACTTTGGAGATGTCCACTCTAATCCTATATAAAGTTTAGATGTTCCATTATTTTTGTGATGTTAACAGCTATTAACCAGGACAAACAGAGAGAGTAAATCTCCCCAGCGAGGCTCAAATGGTAATAAAAGCTTAACAGTTGTTTCAACACTAACAAAAACAGTAAAAATAAGGGTTTGCTTTAGATGCAATTTAACATGGACACAAGCATGTTTTCTCTATTTATGCTCATTTCTTTTGAAAAAACAAACCAAAAAATAGTAGAGACTTGTGAGAAAAACAGCAAAACAAGACAGCATAGACAGAGTCACTGGCGTTGAATGTTTGCTTTGTTCATTTCATACAATTAATACTGTACTAATAATGTAACTAGTAAATCTTTTATAAAAACTATGTTATATTTATCTGCTCTGTGCAGTGATATTGCAAAGAACAGTCCTTTACCTCTTCTTTGGCATTCCCCTGCTAGCGCTATCTGCTGCTTCCTGATCCAGGTGCCTCTTTAGCAAACCAGAAGCTAAGGGGGCACCCTTACATGAGCGCTCTGGAGTTAGGCTGTGTCCATCCATAGACACACACAGCACTGGTAAGGCATGCCCCATTCTCTAATTTGCAGTCAGGACAGCACTGGAGTAGTGAGAAAAGTCAGGTAACTGTTTAGGGATGGGGAGGTAGCACAGTCAGTTAGGCATTTTTTTTCCTTACCTTAATGCAGGGAGTGCATTAACCTCGCTGGCGGTATTCCCGAGTGTAGCTTGGGATAAAGTTTCAGTACCAAAAATGGTAACCCCGAGCTACACTCGGGCTTACCATGCGGCGCTGCTCCGCAATCCCTTGATCACTTACCTTGTTCTGCACTCCCGCGATGTCCCTCCTGCAGTGTCCCCGGCATCTGTCATCTGGGTTCCGTCCCCTGCGAGCATCGAGACGTACGGGGGACGGAACGGCGGGAAATTTGAAAATGACAAAAAGTGACATTCACTAAAATCACATAGTAAAACATTACTGTATCAAAGCATTTCACATACATTTTGTGCCGAGTGCTTTGTCCTGTGCCCTGCCTGCATTTTAACTGTTCTTTCTGCCTGGAAACTGAGAAACGTCCATGGCGTCCAAAAAGCTTCCCTTTAGGTCAAAAGTGGTTTTAGACCAGCTAGAGAACAGCGATAGTAAATCAGAACCACTTGCAGAATTGAGTGATAATGATTCGTGGAGAAATTTGTCATCAGACACTGAAAATGATTTTGCGACTTTGCTCAGTGATGTGCGAACTTGGCGCTATATTTCAAATTTCAGTGTTTTTGGTTTGATTATATTATTGAATTAAATTTATTATTATTATATTATTATTTTTTATGATTATTTATTAAATTATAATTTATGATTTCATGTTTCAAGTTTGATCCTACCCGGGATGTTTACTAGACTCTTGTTTGGACAGATTTCAGTGAGTTATTCCTAAAAATTACAGGCCTACAATAAAAAAAATACATATTTCCATGCAAAAAAATTTACTGCTTTGAGCACAGAAATATGGACATAATCATACCGCTAGGGAGGTTAAAGGATAAGGTCACCTTTTACCAAAAGCAGATATACACCTACATGAAGAATCAATGAACAACCATAGAGCTCAACAGCACCGTGGTAGTTCATTAAGAACTACAAGCCGACAGCTTTGTAGTTTTCCCATTCACAGAATACTGTGAATGAGTGATGCGGGTAGAGCCAAGTTTTTTTAAAATTGTGACAGCTAGTGTGGGGGGGGGGATCCAGATCGGGATGAGCGGGAGCGGGGGCCAGTCCTTTTGTAACATGTTACATGTTATTACACCCTGATTATGGGTGTAACATGTTACGAAAGGTGAACTTCCCGTTTAAGGTAAAAGGTAAAAAGAAAGTTTTAAGTTTAGAACCACTTTAAATGCACCCATAATTAGGATTAGAGCATACAATGGTAAAGCTTATTATGACATGTCTTATTAAAATTTGGTATGATTGGTTAGCACAACAACCCATATAATGACTTGAATAAAAACTGTAGCAGAAAACAGGTGTGCATGTCTGGATTTTAAAGTAAAATTGTGGACAGACTATAGAATATCAGCTGTTTACCTAATTTTAACCTATTCTTAACAGGCAGTAAATAATTTTCAAAACAAGAGCTCACTGACCTTTGTACCTGCAGACACGGAGGGCCAATTCATCATCAAAGTTCAAAAGAGATGCAGTGAAGTCATTCAAGTTTGATATCAACACTTTGCTCTCTCCATTCTTTCTATGCACCTGATCTTTGTTTATATTAGGGATTAGAAGCCTGGAAGGATGCTAAACCACTGCTGACAAGGGGAAACAGAATGAGACAAATCAATAATTATTCCTTAGTGCCTGCAGTTATGGGGGTGTGTAGAGGCTTGATTTAAAGCATTTTTACTGCTTGTTAAGAATATATGAAAGTAGAGTAGCATTGCTACAGATCTACTTTGTATCTGAGATAGTTCTCCCAATAAAATGGTTAGTTCACTTGCTTTGTATAACTTGGGGTCCTGGTTTCAATTACAAATCGGCACAATCTGTCCATGAAGATAATATATCTGTGCTGTATTCTTTTGGGTTTCCTCTAAATACTCTAGTTTACTCCTACAATGTAATGATGTGATTACATTTTTACTTATTTTGATTTACATTTTTTATTGTAACCTCTTCTTTGGGTAGAGTATTGTGCATGTTTCTGTTTATTTGGTAAATCACTGCATAAGAAGTTGGTGCTTTATTAAAATGGATATTAAAGAGGTTCTTCAGTCTTTAACCGCCTCCCGCCCACCATATAAGGTAATGATGGGTGCAAGGCAGTTCTCTCGTTCTGGGAGGGCATCATATAACGTCCTCCCAATCTAACTGTGCATGTGTGGCACTGGGGGGCATGCAGCGCAGCGATCAGTGGTGCGCTGTGTTCCTCGGACACAGCAGATCACCCATCAACGGAAAGAGCTGAATATGTCGGCTCGGTCATGTGATCAGCTGTGTCCAATCACAGCTGATGGCATGTAAATAGGGAAATGCCGGTTATCGGCGTTTCTCTCCTCATGAGCTGTCACGCTGACAGCTCGTGAGGAGAGGAGAGCTGGTAATTGGCATTACTCAGAGGGGACATGTACACTGATCATCAGGGCACTGATGATCAGTGTGCCCTGATGATCAGTGTAGCCCCAGCAGTGCCACCTGTCAGTGTCCATCAATACCAGTTGTCAGTGCTCATCAATGCCCCCGACTGTGCCCATCAGTGCCACATCAATGCCACATATCAGTGCCTACCAGTGCACATCAATGCCACATATCTGTGCCCATCTGAGCTGCCTTTCAGTGTCACCTATCAGTGCCACCTATCAATGCCAGTCAGTGCCACCTATCAGTGCTACCAGTCAGTGCCACATATCAGTGCCAGTCAGTGCCAGCTATCAGTGCTTGTCAGTGATGCTTATCAGTGCCGCCTAACAGTGCCAGTCAGTGCCACCTAACAGTGCCAGTCAGTGCCGCCTATTAGTGCCACCTATCAGTGCCATATATGAGTGCTGCCTTTCAGTGCCCATCAGTGATGCCTATCAATGCCCATCAGTGCCACCTACCAGTTCCTCCTCATCAGTGCCACCTATCAGTGCCCATCAGTGCGGCCTAACAGTGCCTATCACTGCAGCCTCATTAGCGCAAATCAGTGAAGGAGAAAAATCACTTATTTACAAACTTTTTACAAAAACTAAGAAAAAACTTTTTTTTTTCAAAATTTTCAGTTGTTTTTGGATTGTTTAGCAAAAAATAAAAAACCCAGAGGTGACTAAATACCACCAAAAGAAAGCTCTATCTGTCTCAAAAAATTATAAAAATTTCAAATGGGTACAGTGTTGCATGACCGCGCAATTGTCATTCAAAGTGTGACAGCACTGAAAGTTGAAAATTGGCCTTGGCAGGAAGGGGGTATAAGTGCCCTGTAGGTGAGTGGTTAAAAAAACTAAAAGTCAGCAGGTACAAATACTGTAGCTGCTGACTTAAAAAAAAAGGACACTTGCCTGTCCAGGGATCCAGTGCTGCTCTCCACTGGGATGGTTCTTTACCGGTCTTTGGGGCACCGGTGCCAACATGTTTACTAAGGGAAGCAAGCCGTGATTCCTTGACAACCAGCTTTCCTCTGCTCATGCATTTCATTAATTTGTATATGAAAGAGAGGAGGGGCTGAACTTCCACTCCGATCGATCACCTAGGCCAGTGGTCTCCAAACTATGGAACGGAGGCAGGATGCAGTCCTTCGCTTGCTTTTTTCTGGCCCTAAGGGCACTATTTATCCACCGATACCAACAATGAGGCATAATTCCCCCCACTAAGACCAACTAAGGGGCACAATTCCTCCCAATGACAGCAACCCACATAGAAGAAAAATATATTTGAAATATATTTTAAAAAATATATTTGAAATACTACAATTTTGACCATATTCAATATATTTCAAAATATATTTCAATAAATATATATACACACATAATATATACAGTGGGGATCGAAAGTTTGGGCACCCCAGCTAAAAATTTGTTTTAATGTGCATAAAGAAGCCAAGGAAAGATGGAAAAATCTCCAAAAGGCATCAAATTACAGATTAGACATTCTTATAATATGTCAACAAAAGTTAGATTTTATTTCCATCGTTTACACTTTCAAAATAACAGAAAACAAAAAAATGGTGTCTGCAAATGTTTGGGCACCCTGCAGAATTTATAGCATGCACTGCCCCCTTTGCAAAGCTGAGACCTGCCAGTGTCATGGATTGTTCTCAATCATCATCTGGGAAGACCAGGTGATGTCAAGCTCAAAGGTTTTAAATGCCCAGACTCATCTGACCTTGCCCCAACAATCAGCACCATGGGTTCTTCTAAGCAGTTGTCTAGAAAACTGAAACTGAAAATAGTTGATGCTCACAAAGCTGGAGAAGGCTATAAGAAGATAGCAAAGCGTTTTCAGATGTCAATATCCTCTGTTCGGAATGTAATTAAGAAATGGCAGTCATCAGGAACAGTGGAAGTTAAAGCAACATCTGGAAGACCAAGAAAAATATCAGACAGAACAGCTCGCAGGATTGTGAGAAAAACAATTCAAAACCCACGTTTGACTGCACGATCCCTCCAGAAAGATCTGGCAGACACTGGAGTTGTGGTACACTATTCCACTATAAAGAGATACTTGTACAAATATGGTCTTCATGGAAGAGTCATCAGAAGAAAACCTCTTCTACGTCCTCACCACAAAAATCATCGTTTGAACTTTGCAAATAAACATATAGACAAGCCTGATGCATTTTGGAAACAAGTTCTGTAGACCGATGAGGTTAAAATTGAACTTTTTGGCCGCAATGAGCAAAGGTACGTTTGGAAAAGAAGGGGCACAGAATTTAATGAAAAGAACCTCTGTCCAACTGTTAAGCATGGGGTTGGATCAATCATGCTTTGGGGTTGTGTTGCAGCCAGTGGCACGAGTAGAAGGAAAAATGGATTCAATAAAATTTCAGCAAATTTTGGATGGTAACTTGATGCCATCTGTGAAAAAGCTGAAGTTAAAGAGAGGATGGCTTCTACAAATGGATAATGATCCTAAACACACCTCGAAATCCACGGGGGATTACATCAAGAGGCGTAAACTGAAGGTTTTGCCATGGCCTTCACAATCTCCTGACCTCAACATAATTGAAAATCTATGGATAGACCTTAAAAGAGCAGTGCGTGACAGACAGCCCAGAAATCTCAAAGAACTGGAAGACTTTTGTAAGGAAGAATGGGCAAAGATACCTCAAACAAGAATTGAAAGACTCTTGGCTGGCTACAAAAAGCGTTTACAAGCTGTGATACTTGCCAAAGGGGGCAGTACAAGATATTAACTCTGCAGGGTGCCCAAACTTTTGCAGACGCCATTTTTTTGTTTTCGGTTATTTTGAAAGTGTAAATGATGGAAATAAAATCTAACTTTTGTTGACATATTATAAGAATGTCTAATCTGTAATTTGATGCCTTTTGGAGATTTTTCCATCTTTCCTTGGCTTCTTTATGCACATTAATACAAATTTTTAGCTGGGGTGCCCAAACTTTCGATCCCCACTGTATACACACTGTTTGTTGAAATGAATTTTTATTGCAAATAATCTGAAAGATATTTTAAAAAATAAATATATTCGTCAGATTGTTTTTAACACATAAAAAAGTAATTTTAACATATATTTTTACATATATTTGTAAATGCATTCCAAAAATGTAGATTTGTATTTTTAAAGACCTACAGTATATTTGAAAATGTATTTTTAAATTATTTTTCATATATTTTGTAATAAAAACGCATTTCAACATACAGTATATATATATATTTATTGAAATACATTTTTAAATATATTGAATATGGCCACAATTGTAGTATTCAAATATATGTCAATATATTTGGGAAGAATATTTTTAAAATATATTTAAAATATATTTTTCTTCCATATGAGAACTATGGGGCACAATTCCTCTCAATTACACCAACGACAGGGCACAGTTCCTCCCAATGACACCAACTTTGGGGTACAATTCCTCTCAATAACACCAACAACAGGGCACAGTTCCTCCCAATGACACCAACTTTGGGGTACAATTCCTCTCAATAACACCAACAACAGGGCACAGTTCCTCCCAATGACACCAACTTTGGGGTACAATTCCTCTCAATAACACCAACGACAGGGCACAGTTCCTCCCAATGACACCAACTTTGGGGTACAATTCCTCTCAATAACACCAACAACAGGGCACAGTTCCTCCCATTGATGCAAACAATGGGTCACAATTCTTCCCACTGACACAAAAAATGTGGAGCTATGCCTCCCACTGACACCAAAGATGGGGCATTGTCTATTCTCCCTGACGTCGGGACGTTTTCTACTCCCAATGGCCACAGTTTGGCCCCCCTGAAGTCTGAAGGACAGAAAACTGGCCCTTTGTTTAGAATGTTTGGAGACCCCTGACCTAGGCGGTTGGAGCGGAAGTGGGATCGGGTACTGGCTAAAACTAAGTACTCGATCCCCAAAAAACAAATCTCCAAAAGTAGAAGAGGAGGGGGAAGGAAGTGTTAAAGTGGAGCTTCCCTATTAGAGTGAACTTCTGCTTTAAATACATAATAGTAATCACAACTTACAATAGAAATTTGGCAAGTTTGCCAAGCTCGTTGCCATGCGTAACACATATGGTTCTTTGCGTTTTTTTTAAATCACCCCTATTGCTATTTAAGTAACTTGACTTGTGTAGGATAAGAAGATTGATATAGCTATAAACATGGATTGTTGGAATATCCTCTTGAAAATAACATAGCACATACAGCAACCTTTGCACTTAAATTTATTATGTGCCAGAGTCTTCAGGAAAAAAAAAAGCCTTTTTAGCTGCTCGCTTAATTATGCAGGATGACATGAATGTTTGCTGTGAAGTAATTGATTATCATGAATTAAGTTGCTAATGAGTAGGGCAAATCAATCTGTTCTCCTTGTTAATTATGTGTATTCATCACTTTCAGTAATGCTATGGGCACAGCTTTTTTTCCCTTTAAACTTTATTCCTTCCACAAGAATGTCAAAAATAAAAGACATTCAAGGTATAATGTATTTGAAATTAGTGACTATTTTATACTGTGATTAATAGTTTGGCCTTTGTTCAGTTTTGGTGACACGGATTATAAAGGAGATTTAGGTGTCCTTGGGTACATGCAATAATCAATTATCATATTTGTAATCTTTTAAGTAAGAAGATTACCTTACATTTATGCATCTAGGAAAAAAAAAAAACATTTTCTGAATGACATCTTCTACAATAATACAAGGCGTTATAATTAAAAAAGATGTAGTAAACGAGGAACTTTATATTTTTCTTAAGTAATAGTGTTAGAGCTCATAACTATGGTTTGTTTTAAACAATTATCTTACAATATATTATTATTAGGCAATTTTGTAAATCTGTTTTTCATTTAGGCTGATCTGGTGCATTCATGGCAGTGTATCTAGAACTTAGAGAACCATCACATGCAGTACCAGGTACTACCACAAGAAGGCACTTAAGCACTGCATTTTTTTATCCTTTAGTGCTTAGCAGCAGCAAGTGCTTTGCAGATTATTTTCACACTGAGGACTTTCATCTAGTTCTAGAGAATAATGTAAGAGGAGTGCATTAATTGTATGATTTAGCCATGTCATTAAATCACCTACAGCATTAAAATATAGTGTATGTGACTATTCCAGGATAAAGCAGCTTAAAGTTTTTTTTAAACTTGTAAACTATGAGAGCTGGCTTGTTTTAGTTGTCACGCTTTTCTTTTCATAGTTTTGCCTTTTACAGGATCTCATTACTTGGGGGAACTAAACCCTCCTATCCTTTTACAGTTTAGGAAGCAGCCATCTTAGCCTCTGTTTTAATAGTAGAAAATTTTATGAAAGTACAATGTACCATAAAATGTCAAAAATAGTGCCACAGTTCAAGTATCATAGATAAGCATAATATAGATATAGAAATGCATAGTCTGTATACATCTCATAAAAATATAATTCCAAGACAAAAGGAGCTTCCTGAGGACGCCACACGACAAAACATGTAGAGCAGGGGTGTCAAACCGGCGGCCTTCCTGGTGTTGCAAAGCTACAAGTCCCATCATGCCTCTGCCTTTGGGAGTCATGCTTGTAACTGTCAATCTTGCAATGGCTCATGGGACTTGTAGTTTGGCAACAGCTGGAGGGCCGCCAGTTTGACACCTGGGCACCAATTCACAAAAAGAACATTGGGGAACTGGAGAAAGTACAGAGAAGGGCAACTAAACTGATAAAAGGCATGGAGGAGTTTAGCTATGAGGAAAGATTAGAGGAACTGAATTTATTTTCTCTTGAGAAGAGGAGATTAAGGGTGGATATGATCAACATGTATAAATACATCAGTGGTTCATATAGTGAACTCGGTATAGAGCTATTCACCATGAGGTCATCACGGAGGACAAGGGTTCACTCTTTACGTTTGGAGGAAAATAAATTTAATCTCCAAACACGGAAAGGTTTCTTTACAGTAAGAGCTGTGAAAATGTGGAATAGACTTCCTCAAGAGTTGGTTCTGACCAGCTCAGTGGATTGCTTTAAAAAAGGTGTGGATTCTTTCTTAGATACACAGAATATAACTGGATACTAACATTATAGGTAAAGTTGATCCAGGGAATATCCGATTGCGTCTCGGGGGATCAGGAAGGAATTTGTTTCCCTGCAGGAGCAAATTGGATCATGCTTTCCTGGGTTTTTTGCCTTCCTCTGGATCAACTGTGGGTATAGGATTATAACTTTTTTTTTTTTAATGGTTGAACTGGATGGACTTTTATGTTTTTTCAGCCAGACTAACTATGTAGAGGCTGCTTACGGTTTATCTGGCCAAATCAATACGTCACTTCCGGTTTCTGGTATTTGAAATGCACGCTGAGGTCCAGGAAGTGTAACTGCGGTGCACAGAAGTGGAGTTTATTGGTGCCTAGATATTGGGCACCATATTTTGTAAGTGGAAAATTCAATTCTTTTTATTGCCAAGTTTTAAATTAAATATTGCACAATGAGAGTCCTTGGGTGACATTGATGGAGAGACATCAGGTATATAGGACAAGTGATGATTAAAGGACAAGTGAGGAACAGGAGTTGGAGAGCATTTGGGGCAAACAGTGCTTTATGACCTTTTCTTACAAATAAGAGGGTCCTGGATATTTATTGAGTGTATTGTGGTGACACAGGAGGTGGAGCACCTTGGGAAGATTTGGTAGCACAGAAACAGTATTTCCATATTGGTGTTGGACTGCATGTAGCACCATTTATTGTTTATGTTATTTTGGTTTATGGTATATGGAGACTGAGTGCGGGGTGTCTGTGGGGAGTGTACGCGCTCACTTATAGTTTCACTTTCACAACTAGAAGCACCACTAGGTGCTCTTAAAGGGGCAGCTACAAAAAACTGCAACGCACCTGCTCTTAAAGGGGCAGCTAAAAATATTCTAACACACTTATATGGTGCAGGTGTACAGAAGGTTTCATTATTTTTGCATTTCACTTTTGGTATTATGGTTCTGCACAGATAGTAATTTAGCTTGGAGGAAAGGTGCCATATTTATTTTATTCCTTTTTATTTGGTTTATTTGGTTTATATTATTTGGAGATTGAGTGCGGGGTGTCTATGGGGTATGTAAGCACCCACTTATAGTTTCACTTAGATCTAAGAGAAGGTTTACTGAGTATGTGTTCATACGCCGATCCATCAAGCCTCAAGGAGACCATCCCTGAGTGCATAAACATGTATTTGTGTATGACCATAACAGGGCAGAAACTAATAAGGGAGAAAAAATGTTGGAGGGGAAAAGAAGGGATGGGCCAAGAATAAGGACTGGCTAAGGAGGTGGGGGTGGGGGAAGGGAACTGAGGGGTGGTATGGTTGAAATCAAAGCTTGGAAACCTATAGAGGGGCCTGACGAGGACAGAAAGTATCTTACAATAGGTATATGCAAGCGCTAATATAAAGCGACAGCAGCTTGGACACTTATAGGTACCACAGAACCCTTAAAATCAATAGTGTAAAAGGAATAGTGCAGCGCTGTGTATAAAAAATGATCCTATGAATACAAGATATTATGAATACATTTCAGACAATGGTATGTTAACACCTGTGGGTGGTTAAAGTCTTTGAATTGCAGGTTATAAACTCTAAATTTTATCAGTTCAAGATTCGAGGACTGTAATTCTTACCATATAATGGTATTGAGAAAATTATAGAGATGAATGAATAAATTGCGCACTCACCAGAAGTGCGTTATCAAAACGCATTTGAGAACATACTCATCAGGTCAGTCAGGATAATTGCTTCCAGGCGTAGTCAGGTTCCCACGCTTGCATCTTTGAGGACCCCTCCACTGGTATCACGGATTCAAGACACCTCTAAACTGGTCTCTGCGAGTAATGAAACCTGATGAGACGAGTATGTTCTCAAATGTGTTTTGATAACACACTTCTGGTGAGTGCGCAATTTATTCATTCATCTCTATAATTTTCTCAATAACATTATATGGTAAGAATTACAGTCCTCAAATCTTGAACTGATAGAATTCAGAGTTTATAACCTGCAATTCAAAGACTTTAACCGCCCACAGGTGGTAACATACCATTGTCTGAAATTTATTCATAGAACGTATCTTACGCCTGCGGTCTCATGTAAGCTCTATAATCATGGGAGCATGTGAATTCCATCCAGAAGAACCAGATTTTGTTGCATCATTCTTTCCTACAGGACATAGGTTTTCAAGTTACATGAGTTAAAATTAAGGGGTGAAGGAGGGTTTGTGCTGAGGAGGGGAAAAGTATTGGAATTCAACCGTGCAGACCAGATTTATTCATATTTATGCTGGGCAGACTCTAATCATATAGGTCGATTGGTGTAGTGTGGATCTAATAGCTGAACACCAATAAATGTACAAAGGAGGGGCAGCGAGTTATCTCAGCCTCTGTTTGATCTGTAGCTGAATTGGCGATGCACATGTGATAAGTTATGATACCAGTCATTTAATGGCTTGACAGTTTGGGTGAGAGCACTAGAACTAGCTTTGTAATGTCTGTGTGATATAAACTAAACATAATCTGCCCTTGTTGGAAGTAAATATTAGCAAAGAAGCTGCAGTGGCTACAGCAGCGCTTTCAGGAGTTTGACTGTCAGCAAAAAGGTACAGCCTGGTACATTTTGATGGCTACTGTCTAGCCATAATTTGAATTTAGTTCAGCTGTACACAGGTGATTTACTACCATTCACTGCACAATGCTTCTGTTGCTGTGTGCTAAAGTGGAACTGAATTTATTTTAAAACTGACTGCGAGCAGGTGGGCTATCATTGCAGAAAACACATGCAATGTCTTTTCTGCGATAAAATATAACTGCCTGAATGCTCACAGTCTTCTGTTTCATGTAAATTGAGCTGCAAATGTTAATCTTACATCGCCATCACGGTCCCTGTGTGACGTGATAACTGACTGCTGCACATGTGTAAGGGTTACATCATCCTGCGCCAGCCAATGGAGATGCTTGAAGACCGACACCCAGGGAGAAGATGCCAATGCTAACAAGGGACCTAGACCATTAGAAAGAATTTTAATGTCCCTCTTTGAACGATCTTGTGATAGAGACCCACATAGATGGGGCCTTATCTCTGATATCTACGACCTTCTCTCTACTCCTGAGTCCTCGGTAAGCCCTACTTATGTTGCTAGGTGGGAGAAAAATCTGGGTCACCAGTTGGACTCTGCAGATTGGGACCTCATCTGGTCTGCTACCAAGTTCTCTTCACAGAACGTAGTAGCTTTAGCGACCATCTATAAAGTTTTGACTCAGTGGTATTTGGTCCTGGTGAGGATTGCTAAATATACCCTCAACTATTCTTCTGAATGTTTTCGGGGTTGTGCAATGGTAGGAACTTATTTTCATGTCTGGTGGACCTGCCCGGTAGCCCAAGTGGGCCGAAGTTTTTAATATGTTATCCCTAATCTTTACAAAATCAATACCGCCGGACCAAATTGTAGCCCTCTTAAATCTGCACCCTCCCTCCATCTCCAAATCCCAATTTAAACTCCTCTTGCAAGTCACCACTTCAGCTAAACAGATTGTGGCCAAATCGTTGAAGTCTCCATCTCTGTGTATTCTGGCAGTCAGGAACAAGTTTACACAAGCTATGATTCATGCAAAAGTGGAAGCCACCACCCTAGATTCTGTTCCTAAGTTTCTGTCGGTCAGGACCCCATGGGTGGAACGTTTCCTCCCACCGAACCTTGATGATTCATTGCTCCTTCCTTCACATCCCCTAATCCCACATTGTGGCAATCCTATATGCCAAGTTATACACTGATATTTTCTCGAGATTATATATTCCCTTCTGCAAGTCACACGTCCTTTCTTTCTCTCCTCTGTTTCTTCTTTCGGTCTCTTCTATTTCCCTCCCCTCTTTTCTACTCACTTCTGTCTCTCTCTCTTTGCATTATGTAGAACCTTCATATGGTTTCTGGGAGCAATGCTCCTGGTCTGTTGCATACTCAGATCCTACCTTCCCTTTTACCATTGTTTTCCTTCATATTTTTCCATGGTTCCTTGTAACATGTTTTTTATTTCCCATAGGACAACTTTTTTCAGAATGGGCTGAACTCACAGCACTACATGCAAAACTGGAGTAGGCTGCATTATTTTGCATCCTAGCTGCACGGCCTTGAATGCAGACAGTGTGTGTTCAGAGCCATGCAGCAACTCCTGCTCAACTGTCAAATTTTGACATGGAGCTGTGTCCATGCAGCACTGCATCCTGCTGTATTAGTACTTGTGATTAATCAGCCTCCATGCTTAAAGTGGAATTATTGCCCAACCATAACTCTTCTTAAAAATGCCCCCCCCCCCCCTTTACCCTTTGTAAAAATGATCTGTCTACTTACCTTTTCTCAATCCAGTCCTCTCTGGTCACGTGATCCCGCAGCCCCACTCCTCTGTATAATGGAGCACTCAACAATGGCTTAGATTTCAAGCATCATCCATAGGCTCCCATAGCCAAGCTATTGTTGCCACTTTCTCCTCTGCCTGCAGCAGGCTGCTCACTGACACAGAGGAGCCGGAGCTGAGGGATCATGTGACCAAACCAGAGTGGGCTGAAAAAAGGTATTAGGTATACAGATCTTTTTTGCATAGAAAGAGAGGGGAGGGGACATTTTTGCTAATAGTTATGGTTAGGCAAAAATTCCACTTTAAGAACAATTGAAAGAAGATACCAACCACATAGGGAGTGCATTGTTTTTAAAATTAGTGAGCAGACTAATACATTTCCAGTGTGACAGGGAGGATGGATTGGGGTGTTTTTAAGGTGCTTTAACTGGGGAGGAAGGTTTAGGTGGGTAGGAGGTGGATGGAATGAGGGGGAGGTGGGTGGGAGTTGCTGTTATTTGGGGGGGGGGGGGTAGTTGAGTGACAGGTAGGCACAGTATGAAGCAATAGAGGGAGATGCTATGGCTGGATGGCTGGAGGAGGGGTGAGGTGGTAGGGGTGGGAGGTGAGGTGGTGGTAGTGGAGGGGTGAGGGGTTGTGGAAGGTGAGGTGGTATAGAATGTAGTTGAGGTGGTATAGGATGTAGTTGAGGTGGTGTGGGGGTTTGGTGAGGGTTTGTGGGGGGTGAGGAGGAAACAGCAATGAGCGAGCTTCCCACCCTCCCTTGGGGTTTGTGTGGGTGTTTTGTCGATTCACGTTTTTTTGTTCTGGTTCCAGGGGTGGTTGTTGGTCTTTGGAGGTGGCACATACTTTGAAGCTAAAGCTAATGGTTGGGACCCATCGATGGTATGTTAAGTTTTATGATAAATTTACCTGTAGGTACAAGTCACCAAGTGGTGTTCACTACTGCTTTATTGTAAATTAAAAAGTTTTCAGAATTTTTAAAGTTGCAAATTTGTTATAACACCTGATGATCCTGCCAGGTCCTTCCTGTTAGAAGGTGACCACTTTCTCCCAGTTTGTGTTCCTACTTTGTCACCCTGTCACATGCACCCTGCTTGCACACATTGCACAGACAGAATGCACAGAGGATTTTGGAAATAGGTGATTGTATGTAGTGGCCAATAAGGGGTTGGAGGAATTCAACAGCACTGGGATACAAAAAAAAAAGACAAAAATGTGAAAACGTGTTTTTTTTTTTTCCAAAATAGCAATTGTTTATGATACACATCGCTCTGGAAAACTTAAGCTGGCTATAGATGGATCACAATTCGGATGGTTCAACAGGGACCTGCCAAATTTCGATCCATGTGTGGCTGCTTCTGCTTGACAGAATTATGTTGAATGAGCTTGTTGGAAAATTTGTCTTGATCAGCTGGCTGCAGCCAACCAACAGCAGCCGCTGATCAGTGTATTCTGACAGTGGAGAGTCCCTGCTGTCAGAATACAATGGGGTTGAGAGTGCATAATTTGATGCTCGGCACAGAAACCAATCAGCTTCAAGGTTTTTGTCAAAGCTTAATTGAACAAACTGAACTTATAAGCTGATTGGCTACCATGCACAGCTCCACCAGATTTTGCACTCTACTTTTTAGTAAACCAACCCCAATGTCTCAGCAGGAAGTATTCCTCTACCTCAGTTGTGTGGAAGGAGGAATCCATTCTTTTTTTTTTCGTTCAGCCCTCTGGCTGATGATCCAACTATGTTCAGCCTAAATGTCACCAAGTTAAAGTGTTACCAAACCCAGCACCCTGCATTGATTATATTTGATCTCCCACAGCACACAGAACACAGAAATGCAATAATTTTAGTAAACAAACTTCTAAATACCTTTTCTCATCAGCAGTTAGAGCAGTCTTATTGCATCTATCAGTGTCCAGCAAAGCACTAGTTAAAGCTTGTAGGAGGAGCTTTCATTCTCCCGGATTGTCCTATGAGGCTGTATAACCCCTGACCCCCTATCTGTAAAGTGCTGATTGGTCCTGATCACATGCACTGTCCCAAGAAAAAAAAACTCTCTAGCAATACACACTGAAATACAAAATGAGAATTTGCAGCTTGCCCCCAAGGCTCTGTTCTATCAGCAGATGGATTGGGGACAGCAGACGGGAAAGATCAAAGAAGGCAGGATCAAACTGCCTTTTTATACATGTGGAGGATTGACCCCTTAGGTTCCACAGTGAGTATAACAAGCATGCTTTACTGCATATACAGACTGTTGTGGGTTTAGCAACACTTTAAGGTTTAGATTTATTAAATGTTTCTTTATTATGCTTTTTCAGCTTTTGAGTCTAAGGTGTTTCTAATAAACATCCTCACAACAAAAAGTAATTCTCATTTTTCGCAGACATGTGTGGGGTCTAATGATAACATGGGGAAAGTTTCTACTGCTATAACATACCAGCAGTGATTATGACAATTCTTATACATTTTGAGCTTAACAAGTCTTGGTTGTATTGTTAACAATGTCAGAAAACAATATGGGGATCAAAGCATCAAGCTTTAGCTCTGTAACCAGAATAAATAAAAAAACCTTGGACTTTTTGGTACTCATTCTATTGAGAGCTGGGAATAGCTAGCAGGTACAAATCTACCTGGGATGAGTGCACTATCAGGCACAGATACCAGTCCAGTAACATAGTGGCAAGCAGTGGTGTGTTTATTTGTGCTATTTACAAGTCTACATTCACCGGCCACTTATTGGGTACACCTTGCTAGTATTGGGTTGGACCCCCTTTTGCCTTTAGAACTGCCTTAATTCTTTGTGGCATAGATTCAACAAGGTGTTGGAAACATTCCTCAGATTTTGGTCCATATTGACATGATAGCATCACGCAGTTGCTGAAGATTTGTCGGCTACACATTCATGAACTGTTGATACAAGGCAGGATGGATCCATGCTTTCATGTTGTTTAGACCAAATTTTGACTCTACCATCTGAATGTCTCAGCTGAAATGGGTACTCATCAGACCAAGCAACATTTTTCCAGTCTTCAATTGTCCAATTTTGGTGAGCCTGTGCGAATTGTACCCTCCGTTTCCTGTTTTTAGCTGACAGGAGTGGCACCCTGTGTGGTCTTCTGCTGCTGTAGCCCATCTTCAAGGTTCAACATGTTGTGCATTTAGAGATGGTATTCTGCATACCCTGGTTTTAACAAGTGGTTATTTGAGTTACTGTTGTTTTTCTATCATCTCAAACCCTGCCCATTCTCCTCTGACATCAACAATGCATTTTTGTCCACACAACTGGCGCTCACTGGATATTTTCTCTTTTTTGGACCATTCTCTGTAAACCCTAGAGATAATTGTGCATGAAAATCCCAGTAGATCAGCAGTTTTTGAATACTCAGACCTGCCCATCTGGCACCAACAACCATGCCACATTAAAAATCACCTAAATCCCCTTTCTTCCCCACTCTGATGCTCGGTTTGAACCACTCTATTATACTTTTCCCAAGTCTGGCCCTTCATGGTTCTAGTTTCCCTCTCTAATGTCCTGCAGCCTTCCCTCCATTGTATAAGGAATTAATGAAGTATGAATAGTCATGCGTATTGTTTGAATAGGTGACACTTTAAATATCATTTAAACTGCGAAGAGTATAATCTCACTGTGGAAATGACATCATATCCTGACAATTCATCATTTCTAATTTCCATTTCATTTATATTGAAGGAACAAAGGTATATAGTTCATCTTAGTTGCTATTGATAGTTATAGCCAAGGCATGTGCTAATATTATACTGTAGCTATAATAAGGGCACAAACTTGGTTTCATGAACAAAAAACATTTTAGCATATGTTAATTGTACAATGCATATAATTGTAATAACCCAATTAAAGCACTTATCTTCGAATTATTAACAGAGTGCCATAGAAAATATCACATGCTGCCAACCTGCCATCATAGCGTAACACCCATGTGAACTTGCAGCAGCTCTAAGTGATTTTTCTTGGATGTATTACTTCAGTGGCATATCAGTTTTTTAACACTATGCTAGATTGTTGAGATGTCACCTTCTTCACCTTTTAAGATTGAAAACCTGAGCCATTTATGCATTTTATATCTCCATCTGAAATTTTCTTTCATTTTATTGTTGATACCTTTATGAACACTTTTCATTATATGAATTATAATTGTGTCTTGAGATGGACAAAGCGACACTTGTTTATGGAATCTATTGTGCAGAGGAAGATGATAGGCTGGTGACTTCCCAAATAGAATTGCATGTACTGAAGTTCCCTCTGCAGAGATGTATCCCATCAGAGAGAAAGATCAGCAAAAATTCAACCTTGAAAGAAGAATTCAAAGAGCATTTTTTTCTTCCCTAGTAGTGGAGCTGTGCCCGTACTGCATGAATTAACTGCTTGTTTTTGTCTAGGGATGAGGAGAGGGGAGATACTGTATACTTATTTAATCCGCTGATCTTTCCAGCGCAAGACCTGTGCCTGCCACTCCATCCCCCCTTTGGTCTAGTGGTCTTGTGCAGCGGACTGTTCCTGATGTAATCACGCCCATAGACTGGCTCTGGATGCGAGGACTGCCGGAACAGTCCACTGCTGTATGTGGGGGAGTGCCGTTTTCTGGACAAAATGAACAGTTAACCCATGCAGTGTGGGCACAACCCCTTTGCATGGGAAAAAAAAACAAACATTTTCCTGGAGTTAATAACAAAAATATACTTTACTCCCTGCTCAGCCTGTTATTGCTTGTGACCAGATATCTATCTCTGCATGCGTTATTCTTCTCTGGGTAGTACTCTTCTGAACCCTGTCTATGACTAGGGATGGGTAAAACTGAGAGTAATTTCAAAGAAAAGATTTTGGAGTCAATAGGAAAGGCACAAATAAGAGAGTCCTAAGGTAACAGAGGCTTTTTATACTATCCTGGACCTGTTTTTTGTTTTTATTTTAGCCAAAAGCCTCACTTTAACCACTTTATTAATTTTTCACAGAATGAAAACAACCGCCTCATACATCATGGTGGCAAATTGGTTTGCACTCTTGCCCTGCATCTCTCACCAGGGATTTTTATCTGCATGGAGTTTGTTCTTCCTGTGTTTGTGTGTTCCCTTCCAAAAACATACTGGTAGGTTAATTAAAATATGGACCAAGAGGCTGGTATGGTTCTGAAAATGCTAGTTGTTTGCCTTTCTCAAGCTGTAATATAACATTGAGCTAAAACAAGCTTAAAGGCAACATTCTTGATCACTCAGCATAGCATTTTCTCAAGCAATAGGCCATAGCAATATATTTTTTTTGCTTATTATAGATTTTCTTTCACAAGTGTGGTAGATTGTGTGGAGATAGATCAGCATATGTACTTTCAGTAAATGTGCTTTAAGAAAAGCCATCACTAACCTCTAAAGCTGCAGGCACAGAGGATAAGTTCATCTTCAGCCTGGGTTCACACTGATGCGGTGCAGAATTCGCAGCGTTTTTTGTGCGAATTCCACACCACATCAGAATTGAACTCTGTTCATGCGAACCGCCGCAGGTGTGTATTTTAAGTTAACAACAGCCCGAAACCGGTCCGCAAAATGTGGTGCGATGTGCAGAATTGGATTGCATAGGTGTGAATACTCATGTGATCTGATTTTAGTGCGGACCCAAATAAGAGTCCTGCACCTTTTTGGAGTGGATGTGGTGCGATTTGAGCTATACATAATGTATGGCTCAAATTGCACCGCACAGAATTCGCATGTGATTTGCACAGGAATGCGGTGCACCGCATTAGTGTGAACCTAGCCTCAAAGTCCACAAGCAAAAGTACTGAAATCAAGGAAGAAAAAGGAGGAAGGGAAGTGAAAGGGAGGGAAGATATCGGGAAGAGAGGGTGAAAGGATATGTCAGAAAAAATATTAAAAAATCTTGAGAATGGACAGGAAGGGAGGATAAGAGGAAAAAAAATTATGGAGGAAAACCGTGTAAGTACGAGGCATGGTCAGGAACAAAGCTGAGGTCAGGCACAGGTGGGCAGAGGTAAAAGCAGAATCTACGATCAGGTAGGTAACAAGCTGGGTCATCAAGGAAAATCAGTAAAGGATACACCCAGGGCAGAGGAAAAGCTGAAGATCATTAAGCACTGACAGTGAGCAAGAGCATCCCTTAAATAGCCAGTATGGCACCAACAGGAACTGTGGACACGATCCCACGTGTGCGTTCCTGAGCTATGTGCTCCTATGCTCAGTTCTACCATGAGCATGCGCACATCTATGTGCCAGTCATCTTACTGGAATTCCCTTCCTTAGACAATCATTTGTCTGTATCCCCAAGTTTGTTTAAAAATAAATAAACCAAAAAGAACATGGTTACAAACAACTGCTTTATCCACTGATACGAGGTGTTCGAGTGGTCTGTTAGGAGAACATAAAATAAAAATGTTGTCTACTATATACAACAGGTATGAGATTCAGGTTTGAGTTGAGCATAGGTTCAAGGTGAATCCAACCTGTTTGCAGTTTCGAAACATGACGCACTAATGCATGATTTCATGGCCATAGCAATTAACTACCAATAATGCACTTCATGTACTTTGAACTGGAAAGTCCTCATGCAGCTCACCTTATGCAGAGCCTGAGCTCTGGACGTTACGCTCCACTCAACCTGCCCTGTCACACTGTGTCACTGGGGAAAGTAAACTCAAAGGGCCCGGGCCAGCTGGGAGTCCTGCCAACAAAAAGTACACTGACACAAAGTATTATGGGAATTGTAGCCCATCCCTCTCCACAGTGCCCCATCTAGTCTGCAAGAAAAGACTACAACTTCCAGCTGGCCCAGACCCTCTGTTTAGTTTTCCTCAGTGACACAGTGTGACAGGGATTAATGTGATGGGGGGGGGGCACGGGCCACCTGGAACAGGGGCGGGGTCACAACCTCTGGCTGCAGTCTGCACCCCCCACACCCCACTACTCATGCCCCTCTCCTGGCCAGTCAACCATTACCAGCTCCTACCACCCACCTCTCCTCTTCTGCAACGATTACCTGCTTCTGTCATCTCTCTATTTTTGTCCTACAGCATTGTAAAGGTGCCACACATAATGTTTTTGCAGCTGAATTCCAGCTTCCAAATGAAGGTTTTTTTTAATCCTGCATTGTGCCTCAAAGTTTGCAGCCTATTTCAGTGCCCTGGCACTGTAAAGTTTCTGCACATAATGTTGTCACAGCTAGACCTCAACTGCTAAATCTTTAATGTTTGCTGATGGGTAAATCCTGCATTGCACCTCACATTTTGTGGCCTATTCTAGTATTCTGGCACTGTGAAAGTGCTACAAATCACATTTCTTAAACTGGACCTGAGATGCCAAACTTGTAATTTTTACTGCAAAGTACTTCAAAGATTGTGGCCTATTTCAATGCTCTAGAACTGTAAAGGTACCACATCTAGTGTTTCTTCAGGTGGACCTTGGCTGCCAAATTTGTGAGGTTTGCTGTAAAGTAAATCCTGTGTTGCATCTCAAAGTGTGTGGCCTATTCCAGTGCTCGAGCAAAGTAAAGATGCCACAAAATGTTTCTGCGGCTGGACCTCAACATCCAAATTTTTAATTTTTAAATCCTGCTTTATGTCTACAAGTTTGCAGCCTATTCCACTTCTCTGCCACTGTAAAAGTTCTGCATAATATTCCTGAAGTTGGACCTCTGCTGACAAATTCTATACACTATATATATATATATATATATATATATATATATATACATATACACACACACCTATACAATATAGTATTTTGTTTTACGAGGATACCTGCCTCATCTCTTTCACTTTTGTCTTTCAACCAAACTGCTTATTTTAGAATAAACCAGTTACTTAAAACATCCTAAGCTATTGCTTCTTAAATAATATACGTTAATATTTATTGCAGGTTAAAATCTGCTGCATCTCTTGAAGCCTGCCTGTCTTCTCTTCCTAAAATGCAGACTTATCAAATCGCTTATATACTGTCCAGCTCTACAGTATTTTAATTTGTTGACAAATACACTTCAAAGTTTATTGCAAGATAAAAACCTATCTGTCTCTTTCTATGCGTTGCCTATTCAGGTGTTTGTGCACTGTTCCGATGCAAGCCAATTTCTATGCTTGCAATTTTGAGCCAAACACATACCTGAAGGCTTTTTAATCCTTTGAGAAGAATTGGAGACCAGGGATGGGAGAGAGTTCAGGGATTTTGGGATTATGATTTTAAAGTGTTTTAGTGCACTATTTTGACATTTTATTAAAAATTTTAAGACAATGCAGTTATACCACTGGCCAATTGGTATGAGGTTGAAAGCTTTAGATTTATTTTTTTTTAGAGTCAATTTTCCTAGAGCTTTTAAATCTGTTGTGGCTGCTACTTCTTTTATTACATTCATGCCTATTACCACTGGATAAAAGAAAAACAGGTGTCACAGCCTAATCTACCTAATAAGACCTTTTTTTTAAGTTGAAATAAAAAGTAAAAAAAAACAATTACACATCCACAACATGTGATGCCAAAATAAGGTATTGTATCTGATGTCACTGCTCTGTGACATCAGATACAACATAAAGGCATCCCCAAGCATATAATTTAAAGGATTAACATTTTCCTAGGTCATTCTGGAAGTTACCTTAAAAGGAGAACACTCTCCCTGCTGTATGGTAAAATATCAGTGGCCAGATCACAGTGCCCTTTTTGACAATCCTTTGCCTAATAGACTTGAAAAGAGTCATAACTGATTATCAATAAGTAATATCAAATTAGTAATAAAATGCCACTCTGTATTTGATTTATTAAAATCATGTCGTGTCTACTGTGCGCATCTGTTTGCCTTTTTCAATTGTCCTAAATTAGCCCGATTGTCTATAAGGTCTGTCTAGTGATTTTCTCTTTTATATTTTTATTTTTTCTGACCTGGATAAATCTTTTATACTTAAATACTTAATTCACAGCCTCGCAAATAAATGTTATGGTGAAATCTCAAGCCAGTTTCATTATATTTATATTGTCAACCAATTACAGTGTATTTGCTATCAAAAGACATTCTGGCCATTAGCAGAAGATAAATCTCTATTTAAAATAGAATTATATTATGAAGTTGCTAATAAGGACATTAAGATATTGTCTATATTTGTACATATTTTATGAAAGTAGAATGTGTGATATGCTAGAAAAACAAACAAATAAAGGAATCAACTGAGAAAAAAAAAAGAGATAAAACATTTAACTATAAGTCTTGCAAAAATTACCTATACTTGAAATCTGAAATAAAATAAAAAGGAACAATGCAAATTTTTTTTATTATTTAATTCAGCTATATACTGTATATATGCGTATGTACAGTATGTACGTGAGCTATGTGTGTATTTTCTATGTATGTCATTATTTTTTCTAGGCTTTTTAGTGTCATTTATATATATCTGAAATCTACAGAATGAAAAATATGTTTTAGTGCACAAAGCACGTATTGATTTTTAATTTAAACTGAATGTGATTATCATGCACTCCTAACTGTGAACAGTCACCTACTGAACCTATGTGCCAATATACAGTATGTGTCTATTTATAGAGAATAGAGTCAATGCAGAAGTAAGGTTTGTTTGTGAAAAGTAGAATTTGTTTTAAGGCATAATTAGAAAAAGTTTTGCTAAAACATACGTTAATAAGCATACATGATTTCCCATTTAAAAATAGTTACTTGACAGGGAGACAATCTCGCAGTCAACCTGAACTATACTTACTGTATATATACAGTATATATATTTCTGTAAATGCATCTCCTACTATACTTGCTATATAGCAAGATTTCACTTATGTAGATACTGTGCATAGAAACAATATTCTGTTCTAGGGATGGTTACATCTTGTTTCAGCAAGAAATAATGCACACAACTGATCTGTCTATGAGTAACTTCCTTCTTATGTAGCACTACCCCCATAAAACCATTTGTATCTTGCCCAGGTTTTGCCTTAGATCTTCTCCTGCAGCCAAGCACACAGCATTTCCTATAGCCAGGTGCACACAACTTCCGCTTGTTACTCGGATGATCAGTCTAGGGGTTGTAGTTTTTTTTTGTTTTAGAACTGGGATAAGGAAGGTATATAATGGGATACTCCGAATTGAACTATGCATACTTGAGGACAGCTTTCTCTAAATAGATCTGTGTAGCAAACTGTACAAAGACTGCAAAGTTCCTCTGTAGAAATGCAGAATGTAATGGAAAGTTGCTCTTCTTGACACCAGCCAGTATCCCCTCTAGTTTACACCCAGCAGCAAACTGTATAGGTCCCAAGGGGGTTAAATAGCACAAGTCCCAGAATCCAGGTAGAACAGTCTGTACTCACAAGGCTCTTGCTGCAGGTTACCTTCCTCCATGATAAGAGACAGGCAGGGCCAGTGCTTCCACTAGGCAGCTGCCTAGGGTGCACTGCCACCTAGGGGTTCCTGAGCACAGCACAGGCCAGCACTCTCTGCGTGGGGCGCAGCCACATCATGAATGGTCCTTCAGCTGAGAGAAGGGGAAGCAGAGGGGGGAAGGAAAGGAAATAGGAAGATGCTGGGTGTCTGGGGCCAGTGTAGCAGCTGAGCTGCCACTCCTTCCAGTGTTCCTCTCAGACTCAGTCCCTTATTGCAAGCCAGCTGGTGGCTGCTGATCACTGTGGATCACTATCTCTTTCCATTCTTCAGCAATGGTGGAACTGTGCCTGTGGAGGAAGGTAATGTCTGACTTTCATGTTTTGTGTATGTGTGAGTGTGACCCGGCCATCCATCACACAGGCAATGTGTCAGTGAGTGATGACTTTATCACGATCCCAAAGCCTGCTCTTCTAGTGCCTGCTGATCTGTGTCAGTGTTGGTGGGTGGTGGTGTGTTGTATCTGTCACTGTGTGGGATCCCTCAGTTCAGGTGCTCTCTGTGTGTGTGGGGGGGCTGGGCTGACTGCTGTCACAGCGTTTTATCTCCCCCCCATTGCCTGGGGAATTCCAGCCTGGGATCTGTCAGAGTGTGGATCCATCATCCCCCACTCACTGCAACTGTCACTCTGCCACAGATACAGCCCATCTATGACACTGATTTTGTCTTTAATATTGGTGCTGGTGGCATCTTATGGCACTTATTTTTGCAAATTAAAAGAAATGTTTGCAGTTTCCTGTTTTGTTGACTTAAAACTTTCCACTGCTTTAAAATTTTTGTATTTATTGTAGCCGCCTCCCCTGGCTGGAACTTCCTTCTTAGAGGAAGAGAAAGAAGAACCCAGATCACATGTGCTCACTGAATTTAAATACTAGTAGCCAGCATGCTCAGGGGCACCACTGTATTTGTCTGGAACCGCATCCATATTCATACTGCTGATTTGCATGGATCACTCCTGTTCACCGAGAACCTTTCAAAGTCTCCTGGATACTCCTGGATACAGAAAAGCCAACCGCAGCAGCAGCAGCAGCAGCAACAGCACTGTGAGCCACACAGGATCTTCTCACTAAACAATTGTCACCTTTCTGTTAAGGCAAAACATAGCAGCTTTCCTGCTTATCAGTCTCCTATTAAGCAGGAGACCACACTATATTAAACAAGACCAGCCTTTCTCAACCAGGGTGTCTTCAGGCTTCTTCAAGGGTGCCTTGGCAAAATGCCCAAAAATGTATACAAGTCAGCAGGTGGATCAATCCTGTCTTTTCTTACACAAAGCCACAGGTTTTCATTGTGCACTTTTATGACCTTCTAGCTGCCTGCATCCTAACAACCAATGATATTATCAGTTCATTAGGAGGACTTGGGGTGCATGCACATCATTCTTGTTTCCCTTGCCCCTCTCCGTCAGCACTGGAGTCACATTAGCAGATTGAAGGAGTGAAACAGGGCGACACACTGAAATACTAGTCGATACCAGTGTGCAAAAGTGTATTTGCTTTGGAAGAGTAAATCGGCTCTAATGCTGGGTGTACTGGATGTGTGTAGAATAGTTTTTTACATTTTAGAATGGGGTGCCTTTAGGATTGTGCAGAATTTTAAAGGATGCCTTGAGATTATCCATAATTTTAAAGGGTGCCTTGACTGAAAAAAGGTTGAGAAACACTGAACTAGACTATATACATCCTAGCAACCTTCCGGGGAGGGTGCTACATATATAAAGTAAAAGGCTGCTCCTAGCTCTTGTGCTACATACAACTAATCAGAAAACCTCTCTGTTCTGACACAAATATGAGGAATAAATCCTTTGTTTTGATCTGTGATGGCAATGAAGCATGCACACATCCTCTTTTTTTTTAAAGGCTGGTTGTACTGCCATGTCAGTCAGTCAGCCCTATTCCACAGAAGCCATGGTTTCCACACACAATAATGATGGCCAATTAGCCTGAAATCACTGTATGCAGCCTGGAATAAATAACTCTATAATATCAAGTTGCAGCATTAAAACAAACAATTCTGGAATTATGTGTGTGCTCTACCCACTAGAAAAGACTCACTTGCCAAAATAACACATTTTCATTCAGTGGGCAGATGAATATGAATGCACATTTTTGTTAACATGTTATTGCTGCTTAGGTGAGGAGCATGGCTGACATCTGCCATGACATTGCCTAATATCTGAAAGTGGACATAAATATCTAACCTAGTCAGTAGTTCCTGACCTGAGATGAGCTTTAGTATCAGATCAACCCAAAACCAAGCTGTGTGCAGTTCGTGAAACAGGCAAACTAAATGGCTATTCTCTGCCTGGACCTCCAGCAGTTGACGCCAGTAGTCTTTCATTAATAGGCAGTATTTCTACCAAATGGAGGCTTCGGGTCACCTGCCGACTTGTTTCAAATTGAAAACAAGCTGGCGGGCTTCCCACATTGCAACAGGACCAAATGTGGTCATGACAATATATGGTCAATTAGCTCAGCCAGCTTCCCGAGCCAGTTTGTTGACATTCAGCAGGTTCCTAGCTACTCATTCCAGCAGCACTGGGGAACTGTAATTTTGAATAGGAGTTTTTCATTTTTTAGTGAGACGGGGTACTGTGTATCACTTACTCCCTCACTTTGGGGAATGGGGGGAGCAGATAACTGGGACCCCCTTATTTCAAAGGAGCTTCCAAATTCTGAAAATACTTTGCACCCCTTCTGCAAGGTACCTTTCGCAGCGTTGAGGGCATGTGACCTAGTATGGTTGCTTCCTTTTCCTGGCTAATCAGGATACAAGCCTGGATGAGGTTCTGGTATCGATTTTGGGACCTTATCCAGTAGATAAATGTCACTTTTATGTAAGTAAATTGTACAGGTGCTTTGCTTCATGTGCAGATTTAAGACATCCCCAGGAATGTTATTTAGGGAGTTTTGCGGTTTAATGTTGCTCTTTAAGTCTTATTAAAAGACCAAATCTCCCTGGAGCAATATTTAATAAAAAACATTTTTACATTGGTACATTTTCCTCATGGCAGTGCCCAGATAGCCATACCTTTTTTACCAAAAGCTTGCAAATTGGTCTTGACAAAGTCCAGAAAAAAATAACAAGATTTTGCTCCCATAAACTTCAATAGAGTTTGGGTGCTATGTTAAGAGTTCATGGATTTCAGGCTGAGTTTGCAAATCCTTCCAGAAACCAAACCCAGGCTATTTTGCTCACTACTATTCTTGACCTGTAATGAGGGTTATGAGGACATCTAGTGCTCAATAGTAGTCTTGTTTAGAGGACATTCAATGGGTCAGATTTTGAGGGTTTGAGTTGCTAGATCAGCTTCCTTGGTGTAGCTGATGCTGACAGAAAAAAATGTAGATATCTTCTTATGAAATAAAAGATCAGCAATGGCCAATTGGTTATGTATGTAGAATATTGAGTTCTCCTGAGTGCCTTTTATACCAACCAGTATGTCATGTTTCACATGACTGTCATATGCTTTTAAGTGTTTTCTATATTTTGTTTCTGCTCCTCCCTTTCCTTTGGTTTAGTTAATACTTTTCCCAGTAAGGCATTGCAGCAAGCCTCATGTCTCATGAAGCAGAGCACATTATGAACCTTTGGACCTATCAGATGTTCATTGTTGTAAGATTCTCTCAGTTTTATGGAATAAACTTCACAAGATCTACAAGATATCATCTTGACTGAATCACTGACTGCGGTATCCAACTGAGATTGAAGTTATCGTTATCTCATCACAACGGTAAGTTACAGAGATCACACTTTCAATGCTTAGATTGGAGAGACAGAACAGTAAAAAGATCAGTGAAATGTCTTCATAGGATCAGCCAAAAGATCAGCTAAAAGATCAGTCAAAAGATCAGTGAAATGTCTTTATAGGATCCTTGCTAGCTGCACACAGTGAGATGTTATATAGATGATTATAGCAGCTACAGAGAGTGCAGCCATCTCTACACAAGCCTGTACATGTCTGCAAGTATATCTTAGCATAACACTCATCAGTGACAGGACAAATTATTGATGTGAATGTCTTAAAACTGCAAGTTTATACACTGCATCTGTACGCATTAGCACATGGCTTGTCTGTGAAATTATAAGAAAGTAAAAGAAAACTTTACTGCAACCATTGCCTAGGAGACCTGAGCTTACCTACAGAAAAATTGATACATTTCTCTGTTAACTTTCTATCAACCCCTCTTCTTGCTAACATGATGTTTCAAGAAAGTAATATACAGTCTGGGGAAACTAATACACAACCACAATCAGAGCTTTATCCAGAGCAGGACTTAGATAAAAGAGAAAAACGCTTAGCAAAACCGACCTGGAAAGGGCAAGAGAATTTTAATGCTGACAAGCTAGAATTGCTGTCTAATATTAATGACTTATGGTCTAATACTGTTAAATGCATGTCTGCTCTATCCAAAAATCTCATGAGCCAATACAACTAGAGGGCGCTATTCAGCAATTAAATGTTGCTTATGAGAATTATCAAAGACTGTGTGTTAAATATATTGCTCTCTTAAAGCGGTACAACACTCAAAGGTCATTGGAAGAATTAAGGAGTTTTGAGGAGCTCAATCTTGAAAGAGACAATTTAGAGAAAGGTAGAAGTGAGAATAACACAGCTCCATGAATCCAGATCTTATCGCTCTGCGTCTACTAGACGCTCCTCAAGATCTTCCAAATTCCTACAATCAAGGTCTTTTACACTCAGTCAACAACTAATAAAAGTCTGTGCTGATGCTGAAGCTTCTAAAATTCAAGAAGCTTTCTCCCAAAAGAAAGCAGAAATGGAGGCTCAGGCTGCACATAAGAAATGGAGGCTCAGACCACATATAAGAAAGCAGAAATGGAGGCTCAGGCCGCAGAAATGGAGGCTCAGGCCACATATAAGAAAGCAGAAATGGAGGCTCAGGCTGCAGAAATGGAGGCTCAGGCCACACAAATAGAGGTTCAGGCCGCATATAAGAAAGCAGAAATGGAGGCTCAGGCCGCACAAATGGAGGTTCAGGCCGCATATAAGAAAGCAGAAATGGAGGCTCAGGCCGAACATCAGAAAGCAGAGAAAGAAGCTGAAGCCACACGCCAAAGGGCAGAAATTGAAGTTTTGGAAAAACAATGTGAGCATGCCACAGCCATGGCAAGGTTAAGGGTCTTAGAACAAGACGCTAGTGAAAACGAAAGAGACAACAGTTACAGACACTCAGTTGTATCTTATGTCTCAGATTCTTTTTTTTTGTTTTTTTATTTAAATAAAAAAAAAAAATGTCTCAGATTCTTCACACACCTCTCCAGATTGTCAACTCCCTGTCACAGCAGCCAAAGTACTCAATCAAAGTCTCTTCTCTGCACCTACTGTACCTCAAGATGATTTGCCCTTATATCCTCCAATACATCAGACTGCAGCATCTCAGCTAGCCACAGACACTGGTGTGTATTTAATAGACAGTCCACCATACCTTGGCACCAACAGAGTACCTCCTAGGAAATGCACTACTCTACAAACTAACATGCAGGCAACTCCAGCAATGAATGCCTTAGCAGCAACATATGTTCCCAAGTCACTCCACATAAGTCCACCAACCATCACAACCAACTCTGTTCCACCTGCAATCATGCACCCAAAATCTGAAAACGCGGACATGTCACAGTTTGCTAAATACATGCTCCACAGAGAGCTTGTTAAGACAGGCTTCACCAAGTTTGATGACAAGCCTGAAAATTTACAGAAGCTGAAAATCCACTTTTAAGGCCACAATGAGTAACCTAGACATCAATGACACAGAGGAATTAGATCTACTCATCAGATGGCTAGGTCCCCAGTCCACTGAACCCTGCTGCAGGCCTTAATGCTGCTTGGGGCAGACTTGAACATACCTTTGGCAGCCCAGAGGCCATTGAAGATGCTTTATTCAAAAGGTTGCAAAGCTTCCCAAGGATTTCTGCTAATGACAATCTAAAGCTTCAAGAACTCAGCGATGTTCTATTAGAGCTTCAACTTGCTAAGGCTGACATCAACTTGCTTGGTCTCTGTTACCTAGACACCTCTCATGGCATCAAATCTATTGTTCTCAAGCTACCATATGGAATTCAAGAAAGATGGGCAGCGCTTTGATCAAAGTATAAGGAAGAACATAGAGTTGCCTTTCCTCCTTTTTCTTACTTCTGCGAGTTCATCAAAATAATTGCAGACACTAAGAATGACCCAAGTTTCTCATATTGGGACTGTAACTCTCTCAGTACACTCTCTCCAAAACCTATAAACACACGTATGTCACACAGAAACCATAGAGGTCCAGCGTTAGTGAAAAGAACTAATGTTCTACCTGTGCCTGCTACAGTTCTTGAAAAGACTGATCAAAACAAGAAAATTGAGGACCCAAATCGCCAATGTCCAATACATAACAAATCACATCCACTTAAGAAATGTGTCAGCTTCAGAAAGAAAACTCTCCAAGAATGTAAGGAACTTTTGAGGAAATTTGAGGTTTGCTACAAATGCTGTGCCTCCACAGAACACTTTGCAAAGGACTGTAAAGCGATCATCAAATGTATAGAGTATGACAGTGATGACCATGTGCAAGCTCTTCATCAATATTCGCACAACTCTACTACGCTCACAAACAATGTTCCTGAGGCAAAGCAAGGCGGGGAGTGCCCAGATCAAGCAGCACCTACCACCCCAGTGTTCTCTACGTGTACAGAGGTCTGTGGAGAAGAATTCTGCAACAAATCCTGTGCAAAGATATGCTTGATACGTGTATACTCCAAAGGTCAATCTGAAAAGGCCATAAGACTGTATACTATTCTGGATGAACAGAGTAACAGATCTCTTACAGGAACTCAGTTTTTTGAATTGTTGAACATAACTGGAGATGCTCTGCCTTATACTCTAAGCACTTGTTCCGGCACTACAGAAGTCTTAGGTAGGAGAGCCAGTGGTCTTGTAGTTACTCCTCTGAATGACAATGTGGAAATATCTTTGCCCACTATCACTGAGTGCAACCAGATTCCAAGCACCAAAGAGGAGATCATTACTTCTTAAGCTGCTTTTCACTATTCTCACTTACAGCACATAGCTAACCAAATACCAGCCCTCGACGAAAGTGCAGACATCCTGCTGTTACTCAGACGAGACATCCTGAGGGTGCATAAAGTTCGTCATCAAATCAACGGTCCACACAATGCACCACATACTCAGCATCTGGATCTAGGATGGGTAATCATAGGCAAAGTCTGCCTAGACCAGGACAGGAGGTCCTATTCAGTCTCTTCCCTTAAAAACACATGTCCTGTCAAATAGGCGAACAACTTGTTCTGCGCAACAACCACATAAATAGATCATGAAATAAAGACTGTTTGAAAAAGGTGCACAATGGCACATCATGCAAGACAATAAGAAAGCTCTTAATCTCTGGGATGACAAAATCGGCAACACAGTGTTCGAGGTAACCACTAAAGACAATGAGTTGGCAGCCACCATAGAAGACAAAGAATTCTTGAAAACCATGAGTAAAGAGTTCTACCAAGATGATTCCAACAGTTGGGTAGCACCTCTTCCCAGAGGGACATCTATACTGATAATCAGGGCACAGATCATTAGTGCCCTGATTATCAGTGCAGCCCCATCAGTGCCCATCAGTGCTGCTCTTCAATGCCCATCATTGCAACCTATCTGTGCCATATATCAGTGCCCATCATTGGCACATATCAGTGCCCATCAGAGCTACCTATCAATGTCCATCAGTGCTGCTTATCAGTGCAGTCTATCAGTACCCAGCAGTGCCACCTATCAGTGCCAGTCAGTGTCACATATCAGTGCCCATCAGTGTTACCTATTAGTGCCAGTCAGTGCCACCTATCAGCGTCCATCAGTACCACCTATCAGTGTCCATCAGTGCCACCTATCAGTGCCACATATCCATGCCCATCAGTGCCACATATCAGTGCCCATCAATAAGGCCTTTCAGTGCCCATCAGTGATGTCTGTCAATGCCCATCAGTGCCACACATATCAGTGCCTTCTCATCAGTGCAGTCTATCAGTACCCATCCGTGCCAGCCAGTGCCAACTGACAGTGCCCATCATTGCTGCCTATCAGTGCCCATCAGTGCTGCCTTTCAGTGACCATCAATGATGCCTGTCAGTACCCATCAATTCCACCTATCAGTGCCTCCTCATCAGTGTTGCCTATCATTACTATCTATCAGTGCTGTCTATCAGTGCCACCTATCAGTGCCCGTCAGTGCCACCTATCAGTGCAGCCTCATCATCACACATCAGTGAAGGAGAAAAAATTACTTATTTACAAAATTTTATAGCAGAAACTAAGAAAAAAAAAATTTTCCCCAAAATTTTCAGTCTTTTTTAATTTGTTTAGCAAAAAATAGAAAACCTGGTGGTGATTAAATACCACCAAAAGAAAGCTCTATCTGTCTCAAAAAATTATAAAAATGTAATTTGAGTATAGAGTTGCATGACCGCGCAATAGTCATTCAAAGTGCGACAGCGCTGAAAGCTGAAAATTGGCTTGGGCAGGAAGGGGGTGAATGTGTCCAGTAAGCAAGTGGTTAAACAAAGTGCTTGAGACATGCCTTAAAACTGCACATGCTGTTGTGGAACAGTACCAATATAGTGCATTCAACGTTACAATAAAAAAAGGGTGGAAAACAACATGAGGTTCCCATTACAGTTCAAACCAGACTCTTATTCAGAAATGCAGCCTAGGGGGCCAGGAAAGTGAAGGCAGTGAGTATGCAGCCCTGTCCTTCCTGTACCATACTAGGCCAAATTCCTATCAACATTGGAAGGGGGCCATACCTACCCATTCTTGCAAAGCACCCTTTATCCATGTTAAAGGGAACAAGGGCATCATCTCCACATTCTGTCACCCAAAAGGAATGTAGGTGTTGGGGAGGGGAGCCTTTTTTATAAAAATTCAAGATGCCTTTTTTTATAAAAATTAACCTCCAGATCTCTGGTGTCTGCTAAGAGGAACAAGTAAAGGGTATATTAGTAACCATTATTGCTCATTCTGAAAAAGTGTTACATTTAAATAGACACATAGATCCCTTGAAAAAGTTCACTTAAATTAAAAAAACAAATCATACACACACCAAAAACATTTTTATAATTGTCTCCATCATAATAATGTAGTTCAGCGTAATAATCTACCTAAACCACATTGCCACACCTCTTGACAACCACTGACAACACACACTGCACTTCCACCAGTAAATGACAGATCCCCAGCACTATGGGATTGTAAACACAGCATGGAGCATCCCAGGTGATGTGACACCATTGAGTATAATTTGGTCCTACAGACCTCAAAGGCATAGAGCATTAAGTTCAGGTTCAGGGAACTTCAAAATGGATAGATTTGCTCATCCTTAGCTAAAAGAAAGCTCATGACACGTTAAAGTCTTTTGACATACTGTTCATCAATGATGAAGTGTGCCATATTCTGCCATTGAGAGAGAGGTTGTAGGATATGACAAGTCCAATTGAAAATACATTTTTAAAAAGGCATGAGCTATACTATACTGTATATACAGTACCTCTATTTCCAACATAGGTATAGCATTTGCAAATAGAAAAATAATTAATGGGAGAGATCATGAATTAAAAAAGTTAATACTGAGGACTAAGGAGCATCCATTCGCTCACAAAAATAATTAACATCCTTTATTGTAAAAATGTAAAAAAATTACTTTTTAATAATTGACATTTTTATTTTAATTATTCAAGGTCTGTCCATTGAATTATTGTTCAAGTGTACTGTAAGTTGGAGGTCTTCCCCTTGTTTGGGGAGTTGTAAATGCAATTTAGGTTTCATTTAAGGAGTAATTAAGAAAAACCTTAAATTTTTATCAAATCTATGTAAGTGAAAGCATTTGCAAATATTTTTGTGACATTTCGGAGCAGCTGGAGATGTTCCACACACCATCTGTGCCAGTAAGACATTTACAAATGTTTGGTGTGTAGTATTGTTGCACAGGCGAAAATATGTAGGTGTCCATATTTAGGATTATCTTGTCACTGTCAGTTTTGAGCACCTGAGGGTTCTTGTGGCACTGGCAATTTTTTTTCCAAACATGACAATTACAGTATATGCCACTCCTCTGAGGGTCAGTAATTCATAGTTACATAGTTAAGTCTGGCTGAAAAAAGACAAAAGTCCATCCAGTTCAACCAGTTTAATTCAATTTAAGGTAGCAGAAGAGAGCAAGGATCCTAATTATTATCTAGTCATTAACTTGGTTCTCTTTGGCCCACTTACATAACACCATTTAAAATGATTGAAGTCACTTGTCAACATTATTACAAGCAGGTAGAAAGCAAATAGGCAACCTAAATCACTTAAACAGCATCGTAAATAATTCATAGAGGATGTGAACACCATTAAATCCCTTATAGTGCATTTCTCCAGATATTTATTTCCTACTGTGTAATAAAATTACTTTTTGGAGTTATCCAGCCACTTCTGTGTATTCCATTATTATGTGTAAAAAGGAGTACACAGAACATTGAGCAATTGGCATGAGCTTAAAATGGATAAACTCACCCAGTTGTGGATTTGTAAAGTATGAAAATGCAATGGCATATTGGATTCATTTGCTGCAGGATTTATTAACCTTTCCTTTACTCAGTAAAAAACGAGATATGTATTGTAGATACTATGTTCTCCTATATACCGGTAACTATAAAATATATATTTTGCTTATCATCAGAATCTGGTGGTATTCAGCCTTCTTGGTTCAAAGAAACACAAATTACCATACCTTTTTTCTTTATATTTAACCACTTGTTTTATTAAAGTGATTGTAAAGGAAACAATTTATTTTAAATATAAATAACTAACTAAATAAATAACTCAATAAATAATAATTAAATAAAAAAAAAAAAGAAGAAATATATATATATATATATATATATATATATATATATATATGTTTTTCTTACCCGCTCTGTACAATGGTATTGCACAGAGTAGCCCTGATCCTGCTCTTCTTGAGTCCCCTGCTTATGCTCCTGGCTCCTCCTCCCTGCTGAGTGTCCCCATAGCAAGCTGCTTACTCTGAGGGCACTTGTGCAGCTGCTTTGTGTGTCTATTCACGCACAGAGTGTGGCTTGGTCTCGCCCCTGCTCTCTCTTCATTGGCTCACTGGCTGTGATTGACAGCAATGGGAGCCAAAGGCTCCCGCTGCTGTATCTAAGCTAATGAGGAGAGAGAGACCCTGGAAAGCCACTGCTCTCATGCACATCGCTGGAGATGGGACTCAAGTAAGTATTAGGGGGGTGTGGGGGGAAAATTGGGTGCAGAAGATTTTTTACCTTAACTCCTGGTTCACATATCTTCGTTCCTGCGGGCCACTTTTACGCGGGCACAAGAGCCCATTCCTTTGAATGGACTCCCATGCCCCAGGACACGCAGGGAAGAAGTCCCTGCAGTTCTTCTGAAAACGCAGCCCACACAGGAACCTCAGTTCCCAGTATGGTTGCGATCTCCAGTGCGGGCAGATTGCCATTAGAATTAATGGCACCTACCCGCGGGTCCGCATTCTTCTGTGTGGGTGGTGCGGCTGCACGGATTTTTGTGGCACCACCTGCACATACAGTAAAGGAAATAAGTATTTGATCCCCTGCTGATTTTGAATGTTTGCCCACTCACAAAGAAATGATCAGTCTAAAAATTGAATGGTAGGTGTATTCCCAACCATTGAACAGAAGATAATCAGCAGATTGACTTTTGTTCAACCACAGTGACAACACATGGATCGAAATTTGGCCAGTCCCTGCTGAACTGGCTGAATTTTGATCCTTGTATGGCCAGCTTAACTTTGCATCTTGAAAGCTTAAAGTTACAGATTGCACAAACCTACATAGTATGTAGGCTAAAGGGTGGATTATATGGATGCGTATGTTCTGTCATACAGTATGTTTTTAAGCTCCACTCTTAGTACCCTTCCCCACAAATAAAGTTACCCCACCATCTAGCTAATCCTCCAATTATTTTTTTAAAAACAAAATGCATCATGTCACATGCTGGGCCCTGAGTCTTCTTTCTACTGAACTTTATAAGTGGGTGCTCATGCCGCTGTCAGGTGAAATGTACATTTCCCATTAGCCATCCATTGGTGTTGTTTCCACAATGTCCCGAAGATTCCAGCAGTGGCATGATGTCTCAACTGTAAAGGGTAGCAACTAGATGGACCTGGACTATAGAGTTAGATCATAAGTCTTCACTACCAGAAAGTGTGACATGGGATGGGGGAGTCAGGTGAATAAAAATAAAGAAATAAAGTGTTTTGGATGCCTTTTTTTTAAATTGTCTATGAGTAGGTAGGTTGGATGGTAGTTTCAGCAATTGGTTGGAGATGGGCTTTCAGCATGTACATATGCCTTTTGGTCTCTTTTTCAGATTCCAGTTCCAACACACTATTAGGATAGCATTAATGTGTTAATATCAGGTGTGGGTCTAGAAGAGATTTTGTCATTTAATCACTGTGATCACTGTATAACCTTAGGAATTTAAGATTGTACAAATTCACATTCATTTTCATGCATCCTTTCTTCTAATGTTCTTTCTTCTACGTGAAATAGAGACATACTTGAAAAGTGATAGACATAGTAAAATTGATATATGTGCAGCCAGCGTGACTTGCAATTTGCAATCTATTCCAACGTCTCTTCATAGTAGGTGTAACAGTAGAAATTTCATCATATTTTACCAGAGCAAAAGAAAAAGAACAGCCATGTTACAAATAAGCAACATGAACTACAGGTAAAACTCAAATAATTAGACCCAGAGTATGGAGGAAGAATGGAGAGGCACACACTGCAAGATGCTTGAAGTTCAGTGTGAAGTTTCCACAGTCTGCGTTGATTTGGGGAGCCATGTCATCTGCTGGTGTTGGTCCACTGTGCTTCCATAAGTCCAGGGTCAACGCAGCCGTCTACCAGGAGATTTTGGAGCACTTCATGCTTCCTTCTGCAGACGAGCTTTATGGGGATGCTGACTTCATTTTCCCGCAGGACTTGGCACCTGCCCACACTGCCAAAAGCACCAAAACCTGGTTCAATGACCGTGGGATTACTGTGCTTGATTGGCCAGCAAACTCGCCTGACCTGAACCCCATAGAGAATCTATGGGGCATTGCCAAGAGAAAGATGAGAGACATGAGACCGAACAATGCAGAAGAGCTGAAGGCCGCTATTGAAGCATCCTGGTCTTCCATAACACCTCAGCAGTGCCACAGGCTGATAGCTTCCATGCCACGCCGCATTGAGGCAGTAATTGCTGCAAAAGGGGCCCAAACCAAGTACTGAGTACATATGCATGCTTATACTTTTCAGAGGTCCGATATTGTTCTATGTACAATCCTTGTTTTATTGATTGCATGTAATATTCTAATTTTCTGAGATTGTGGATTTGGGGTTTTCATGAGCTGTAAGCCATAATCATCTCAATTATGACAAATCACGGCTTGAATTATCTTGCTTTGCATGTAATGAGTCTATCTCATATATTAGTTTCACCTTTTAAGTTGCATTACTGAAATAAATGAACTTTTGCACGATATTCTAATTTTTCGAGTTTCACCTGTAATATATAATGATTATTTATAGAGAGCACCAGGTGTTGATTTTTGGGATCACTCTTAATTCTTATTTTGGGCATTCTCCTTTCTCAGTATTTATTTCTTACTATATATAAGCCACTTATTACTATTCACTACTAGTGATGAGCAAACTGGCCTGAGTTAAGTTCACCGGGGGATTCATAAAGCCAGCTTGAAATCCGAAAATGCTTAACATAAATAATATCTAAACCCTAGTTAGGTCTATGGGAGTTGGATCTTGTAATTTTTTTAAATCCAATTTGCAAGCTTATTGTTAAAAAAGAGGGCATGGGTAGTTGGACACCACCATGGTGGACATATACCAATGCAAAAAATGTGCAAAAAAAAATCATTCACCAGGGACTGGTATTTTAATGTGGTTAATTAAAAATAATAAAGCTGAAGTTTGGCTACTTTTTTTTCTCTCTTTAGTTTTACTAAAGGTAACTTACAGTACCTGTAATGAAGGATGTCCCAGATAATGTAGGCTCCTGGAGAAATATTCAGTGCAGGGCTGGCCAGTCCTCTTTTTTGTCTAAAGGACAAAAATGGTGTGGGGTCCCCTCCAAAATCCCTGACATACCCTTATCCTAGACAGATGTCTAATAAGAATTTTTAAGGGAGAAACCATGCAAAAAAAACCCCAAAAAAGCATAGGTTCCTCCCCAAAATTGTTACCAGATTTTTATGTAGGTGTGCAGCCTGGTACCGTCAAAGAAAAGGAGGATAAGCCAGTGTGTGCCCACCTACTCCTGAACCATACCAGGCCGCATGCCCCCAACATTTAGAAAATGCTATCAAAAGCTAAAGTTGCAGTTTAATTTTTTAACTGATTTATATGATTGTTCATTGTTATTCTGGACATAATGTTCTGCTAGAATATGTGATCATATTTATTATATACTATTGTTTTGCAGTTTACATGCATTGTGTTTCTGAAGATAGTTATAAATATTCAACATTAGACAATTAGAACAAAGAGACAAGTGAAAGTGACATGCCTTATGTGATTGCATTATTTATTTTCATTAAAAGTCTTCAGGATAACTTGATTGCTGTCAAGGACATTCCTACAAAGAGTGATGACATTTTCCAGGTATTCAGTGGTATAAGAATGCTTTCTGATCAAAAAACATGAAAGACCCATATGAATTTTTATGGTTTGACTTATGTACCTGTGAACTTTTACTATTATCCATTAATCATTTTGCCCGTTACATGATTAGGTGGTTGAGTAGCCATTATTTCTCTACACCAAGCATAACACTAAGTATCCTGAGCATAAAGAGATGTGGAGCATTTTTACTGTTGAGTTAAAGGTTTAAAAAGAAATCCCTCCTTCAGTTTTACAGAACACAGAACATGTTTGTAGATAAAGGTTTTAGAGATCAGCTTGATGTAAATATTTTTTTAAATATTCAATTTTTTTTAAATGCACATTATTTAAAATGTAAATGTAAAAATACATGTAACTAGTGGCAGCCATATTTGCTCAATATAAACATGGGCTTTGCAGTATTACACAGTGGCTGTTCTTTACTGCTTTTCCTCACAACACAAGTCTTTGAGTTGGCTCGACTGTCTCCCTGGAAACTATGCACTCCCTGTGTGGCTGATATCCTAGTTCATTAGCTGTTAAAATAAAACCTAACTGGATGATATTTGGTTTGTGTGACGGACTGCCTGCCGCTCTGCGGTGCCTCTGCCAAACCGTGCCTCCTGCCCTCCAAACCCTTTCAGCAAACCGATGGCTAATACCAGCTGTTTACCCCAAGCATCATGCTCAGACAAGTGTTGAGGTAAAGTAATAACTATACTGAACAGAAAATACAGGTTATTATACACTTCAAAATCAGGGGCAGTCCCCACATGAACAATAAAACAAATATTACATATTGCACATTACACATCCCGGAATGGTTAAGTAAGGAAGTAAAGCTGATAGAAGACTAATCACATCCTACAGGAATCTCCAGGAGGATTAACAGAAACAGAAACAATAGGTTACTCAAATAACAATGGGAATTCACTAGTGGGTTGCACATAATGGGGAAATTACACAATGAGAGAAACAGGCTTCAAGCTTAGAAAGTATAGGCAAACCCAGGTACACATTATAACAGTAAACACATAACACCTTATTAAACAGATTACACATAACAGCAGGAGACCTCAGCATCAGGTCCTTTTGAGCAGATTATATTCTTCTGCTTTGAGTCTATGAGTCTAGGAGGGGGTTGAAGCAGTCAGTGCTGGGTTGGGATGTTGATTCTATACCCCAACAAAACACAGAGGCCCCTCAAATGCCAGGGCACATAGTCAGTAGGCAAGATGCTAGTCTGCAGTCCCCTCCAAAAGCCCCTGTCTGGGTTAGGTCTGTCACTGTTTGCTAAAGCACTGTTTGTCATAAACAATTGGCATGTTGCATTTCACTTCATTTTTTACATCTCAGTGCTGCTGATCTCCAGCCTCTTGCGCCTATTTCCTGTCTATATGCATTGGGCTACACCAGTGGCTGAACATCACTGCTCAGTATCAGATTCCAGAGAGTGACAACAGAGGAGAGGGCCTGTGCAATAATGAAAGGGTATTTATAGTGTCTGCCAGAAGCACATATGATAACACAGGATACCAATCTAGAGGGCTAGTAAATGTAAAGAGGAAAGGATCACCACTACTCCTGACCAGCCCAGGGTAATAAATGTTAAGCAGCGGCCTCAGCCTACATGTCTCAACCAAACCACACAAGCTGACACATTTTGCCTCACCTTCCGGGGCTTAGTGATAGGGTCATAATATAGATCAGGGTTTAAAATTTTGAGTCTAGACTTATTAGCCAGGCACAAACCTTACTCTCCACTAGTTGCCCCACCCAACCTTACCCAGGTCCAAACCCACCCTTCCCCCAACCCTGCCCCCAGCCCTGCCCTCAACCACGCCCCCTTAAAGCTTATGAAATTACATTTTTCTTTAGAATAAAGAGTCCAAAATATAAAAAAATGTAATTATAACATAGCTTTATTATGGCAATTTAAACATAACAGCAATAGCTTAATAGCAATAGGGTGCAATCAAAATATCAAGTTTTACAGCTTTAAACCTTGTTTATCTCCTACATCTTTAAAAAGAGACTTTTTAATATGACGATATGATTTTTGTTAGTGAGCACATATTTTCAGTTATTATTGCAGTTTTTCCTTAAACTGATTTTTGTATAATACTTTTATATTTCTATTATTCATTTATTAAAGTCCAGTCGTATTTTAAAAGAAAATTATACAAAGAAAATCAATGTGTTTTGAAACAGTAAATAACAAGTGTTTTACAGTTTATTTTGTGGCCTTATGCTCAGAGGTATACTGCAGTATACTAAGGCCACTGAGCTCTGTGTGAACTCTACAGTGATCCCCTAAGGTGGTGGAGAGCGGACCTCTCCTCGAGTCCCCTGCGGCGGTGGAGAGGGTGTCTCCTCTCAGTCCTCTCAGCGGAGGAGAGCGGACCTCTCCTGCACCTGTCCCCTCAGCCGCGCTGCCAGTGTAATGGTGGTACCGAAGAAGCCGGAAACTGGAAGTTGGAAACCGGAACTCAGCTTCACAATGAGACTTGGAGTGCAGGTGCAGCAGCTCCATCCATCATCTGTGCTCGCCGCTTGCGCACAATAATTTCTCCTCGCATTTGGCGAGTGGCTTTTTCAAGCCCTGATATAGATACATTGAGTCTGCCTGGTTTTTTCTTTTTGGGGGGATTGTTTTTTTTTTTTGTTTCTTTTTTTTATTAACTTTTTTGTCTGAGTATAGATCTGTGTTTGTCCCAAGCGTGTTTGAAACTATTTACTGTTGACTGGCTCACTACCTCTGCTGGAAGTTTATTCCAAGCATCAACTACTCTTTCAGTAAAATAGTACTTTCTGAGATTAGTTATGAGCTTTCCTCCAGTTAATTTAAGGCAGGGGTGTCCAAACTTTTTTCAAAGAGGGCCAGATTGGATGAAGTGAACATGGTGGAGGGACGAACATTTTTCCAAACATTCTTTGAACCATTACAATTAAATGCAAATAAATTATTTTATGCCAACTTACTGTATTTTTCGCCGTATAAGACGCACCTGACCATAAGACGCACCTAGGTTTTAGAGGCAGAAAACAGGAAAAAAAAAATTCTGAACTAATGGACTGCAGACACAGTACAGGAGATGACCAGAGACTGCGGACAGCACAGGGATGACCAGAGACTGCGGACAGCACAGGGATGACCAGAGACTGCGGACAGCACAGGGATGACCAGAGACTGCGGACAGCACAGGGATGACCAGAGACTGCGGACAGCACAGGGATGACCAGAGACTGCGGACAGCACAGGGATGACCAGAGACTGCGGACAGCACAGGGATGACCAGAGACTGCGGACAGCACAGGGATGACCAGAGACTGCGGACAGTACAGATGACTGCTGACCTTTGGGGAGGTGGGGAGCGGGTACCTGAATTTGACAGGTACCCGCTCTTACTTCCGCAGTTGTTCTTTGATCTTACCTGTTCCTCGATCCAGCCGCGCGCTGTCTTCCCGGCTTCTGTAATGGCGCTCGGCATGACAGCCGGGTGCCCAGTGCACATGAGCGAGAAGCACTTGCGCTTTGTGATTGGTCCGGCGGCTTCTGGGATCTGTCATGTGTCCCAGGTACCGCCTTACCATTCACAAAAAGCACCGCTTCTTGCGCATGCGCACTTGGCACCCGGCTGTCATGCCCAGCGCCCACACTACAGAAGCCGGGAAGACAGCGCGCCGCTGGATAGAGGAACAGGTAAGGTCCCGCTGCAGAGCTGAGCGGCCGGCCCGGTATTCTGACACGGCCGCGGTGGAAATACCGGACCGGCCGCTCCATATTCGCTCCATAAGACACACTGACACACTGACATGGAGGGCCGTATTAAACCGACCCTCGGGCCGTAAATGGCCCGCGGGCCGGACTTTGGACATGCCTGATTTAAGGTCATGTCCCCATATTCTTGATTTTGGTTTCATGGTGAAAAAACTGCCCTCCTGAACCTTATTCACCCCCTTGATGTTTTTAAACGTTTCAATCATGTCTCCCCTTTCCCTTCTTTTCTCCAGATTGTATATGTTAAATTCCTCTTGATATGTTTTATCTCCCAGACCTTTCACCATTTTTGTTACCTGTCTCTGGACTTGTTCTACCTTATCAATATCTTTTTGTAAGTGAGGTCTCCAGAACTGGATACAGTATTCTAAATGAGGTCTAACTAAAGATCTGTATAGGGGAAACAGGACCTCCTTCCTCCTGCTGGTGACCCCTCTAGTGATGCATCCTAGAGTTCTATTTGCTTGCCCCACTGCCTGGCCATGCTGTTTGCTCATTTTGCAATCATCTGAAATAAGTACCCCCAAGTCCTTTTCCTCTGAAGTGCTGGCCAACACTGTACCACCAATGTTGTACTCCCTCAAGGGATTATTATTCCCTAGGTGCATTATTTTACATTTAGAAACACTGAACTGCAATTTCTACTTTTTTGACCAATCTTTCAGCAATGCCAAATCATGTTCCATGTTACATACAATTCAAGGGATATCTACCCTATTGCACACCTTTGTGTCATCATCAAAAAGCCATACCTCACCCAACAAACTTTTAGTTATCTCACTTACATATTGATTAAATATAACAATTCCATTTACAAACACACTGTGGTATCTATCCTATAGCCAGCTGCATATCCACTGAACCACCCAAGGGCTAAGTCCTAGCTTGTACAACTTTTGTATGAGATAATTATGTGGAACTGTATTAAATGCCTTGCTGAAATCAAGATATGCTGTGTTCACAGCACTACCGTGGTCCAAAACAGTGTAATATAGTAAAAAAATCCAATCAAATTATTCTGACATGATATTCCCTCGGTAAAGCCATGCTGCTTTTGATCTAGCAAGCTGTGAGTTTTTAAGTGATCAATAATTCTTCTTTTCAGGAGTGATTCCATTAACTTGACTACAACCGATGTTAAACTCACTTGCCAGTAATTGCCAGCTTCTTCCTTGCTGCCCTTCTTGTACATAGGTACAATATTAGCTGCCCGCCAGTCATGGGGAACTTCTCCTGTTAGAAGAGATTGATTAACAAGTTCGGTTAATTGTCCAACAACTACTGTATACCTCGAAGTTTTCTTAGAATCGGATGAATACCATCAGGGCCCATTGCTTTATTAATCTTTAACCAATTCAGTTCCTCTGCTGTCTCCAGAAATCCTAAAAATGAACCATCATTACTAGAACCAATATGATCTCTCAACTTATTATTGTTAGTATAATTTATTTCTGAGAAGACTGACCAAAAGTAATTGTGGTTTGCTACATCCAGGTCTCCCTTAACATAAGTCTTGTGCCCAGTTTTCAATTTTAGTGATCCCATCATATTTTTTCTTTCTATCACTAATGTACCAAAAAAAGGTTTTATCTCCTTTCTTAATAGAGTTAGCAATTTCCTCCTCTTTCTGTGCTTTGGCAGCACTGATATTGTGTTTGGCCTCCTTTTGTCTATTGTTATACTCTTCTCTGTCAGCTACACCTCCTGTTTCCTTGACTCTCCTACACGCCGATTTATTTTCCTATACTATCCTACTTATCTCTTTATTGAACCATATTGTTTTTTTTCTTCTATTTATTCTTACTAACTTGCCTGACATATAATCTACTTGCTTCCAGGATGGTAGACTTTAACAGTGCCCATTAATTACTTACTCCTGTCGTTTTATTCCAACCTTTCAACTAATCTTTTGGAAATTCACCCATTTCAGCAAAATTTGTCTTTTTGAAATCTAAAACTTTTGTTTTTGTATATGATTTTTCAGTTCCTATTTTAATATCAAAGCAAAGGCATTGGTGATCACTAGAAACCAAATTTTCTCCCACCTCAACATTAGACAGAATATCCCCATTTGTCAGTGCTAGGTCTAGAATATGATCACCTTGGGATGGACTTTTTACTAACTGTTTTAGAGAAAGCTCATTCAGTGCTTTCATTACATCCCTGCTCCTGCTTGTAATAGCAGAGCATTATCACCCCAGTACAGGAGGTAAACAAGGAACTTTCTAGCAAGGTTTTTAAATTATTTAATGAAAGCTGCAGGTATAAACAGACTTTTGAAATTAAATTAATAAGGTAAGGACTACATGAGATTTTTTGATTAGAACAAAACATAGTTGAATGCTAACTACATACACCTACATAATATGTGTTTACATGTATATTTGTATGATACTGTTCATTTACTGTATTAACAATTTGTTCATAGTGTATATAGTGACGTTTATCTTTCATTGGTATATACTAAAGCAGTATTTGTAATATTGATTATTGCTATTGTAACATTAGTGTTAGTCAGTGAACCTGTTCCACTTTGGGGTCACCTGCCGCTCCACTAATTGAGCACTTCCTTGAAGGTTTAGCACTTATTAACATTTATTGCTTCAGGAATAAGCAGATATTGCAGCTTTAAAGTGTTACTAAATCTTGCATCCACTATATCTGGTCTCCCACAGTACACGGAACATGGAAATGCAATTATGTTAGTAAATATAAACTGATAAAAACCTTTTCTCATCAGCAGTTAGAGCAGTCTTGTGACTTCTATCTGTGTCCAGTCCAGGACTAGCTAAAGTTTGTAGGAGGAGTTTTCTTTCTGCTCTAGGAGGATGCAAATCCCCTGACTTCTGTCTGGTCAGAGAAAAGAGAAAAAAAACCTCTCTAGCAATACACACCAAACTGAGCATGTGCAAGCCTACGTTTCAGTCTTATATTTTTTGTCACATATTTTTTGGGACATTGGACTATAATTTGGGACTTTGCTTGTTGGACTTGTATATATTTTTTCACAATTTTTTTTATTATTATTATTATTATTCACGCTGTGTCACTTTATGTGTTTATTTTGATGTGGAGATAAGAGGTGGTCACTTGAAAAAGCGTAAGAACAGAGAAGAAAGGATCAAAGGACTTTTTACACAAGGCAGAGAAATAACCCCTTAGGGTCCACAGTGAGTATAACAAGCATGCTTTACTGCATATGCAGGCTGATTTTACCATTGTGGGTTTAGTAACACTGTAAAACAAAAAGTTGATTTCACACTGAAGTGGAAAATTTGTTTAAACATGCTTACATTTGGAATGCTTTTGACCCTTAAAATACAATCTTTTTTTACGTAAAGCGTTATTGAGCATTGCCATTTTATTGAATACAAATATAAGTAAAAAGTACAAAACGTAGTCATTAAATAGTTAATTATTCAGATTCTTATAATATTCTACATTATGTACATTTTCATTTTACTCATTAATAACTAATGAGCCACTGTTCTTTGAAAGTTTATTGTAGCTATTTCCACCCTTTAAAACAGCAAAATGCCATAGCACTGCAGATTAATATATTAAAGTAATGCCAAGCAATGATGTTTGTCATCATTTTAGTCCAGTTTTTCAATAACAGCTACAAAACTATGCAGAATAAAACTTTACTGCAAAATATACTTTGCTGATGGATGCATAGGCATCTCTTTCTTAAAGATTTGCTGTCTGTAACATTTTCTCACTTTTTACTTTGTGATTTGGTAAAAGCAGAAAAATACTTACACTTAAACAGGCCATACATTATATGTTTTTTCCGTTCAACCAGCAGGAGACTGAAAAAAGAAAGTGCTGATTCCCTCATCCACACATTTAAGGTGGATGGGGGAATCCTGCCTGCTGTGCTGTTGTGTCCTCACAGCAGTATTCCCCATACAAATTGATCAGTGTGGCTGGCTATAGCCTGCAGCACTGAAAGGAAAAAACCCAACAGGGTGGATGTACCAAAATTGATTGATAGATCGACATCGGTACAACCAGGGTGTCCATACATGGATTGAAATTGTCCAGTCCCTGCTGAACCGTCCAAATTTAAATCCAGGTACGGCCACCTTTACAGTTCTTAGTACATCCAGTTATCATTAGTACTTGTTTGACTGGCTAGTATACAAAGAGCTTTACTGTAAATTGTTTGTGCAGATGAAAACATAGGTCACCCATTGTTAGCCAGAAGCTATGTTTATTTTTATCCCCGGTAATTTTAATGTTATATTTTCTTAAAAATGCTTTGGAAGAAATGTTTTTCATCAACATAGATTTACAATGTATCAACACTTCTATATGTACTAGAGCTGAAAGCTGCCATACACTCAGAATACATCTAATCAACAAATGTTTTAATGACTTTTGTCATGGCAACTAAAAGCACATTATTTGAACAAAATGACTGTAGTTCCTCAGTGAGTCTATAATTTTTTTTCTAAAATGTTGCTTTTACTGTTGACTGCTTCCATTTTTTTCACGTCACTATGATCCTTTTTTTTCTTAGCCCTGTGTATTTGCATGATGTGAATATTATGGATTTTATTATCTACACCAGGAGGACTTACAGTAAGTTGAAGTAGTTAAACTTTCATGAAGTCCTTACTTAACACGTCATTTTTTTTTTTTTTACTGCTTCTGTCTTTTTTGTACCTGATGCTAGGTTCTCATGTATATTACTAATACTAAAGTAGCTGGTATCTGAGTTGTTAAGGGTGCTACACATTTAAGGCTGTCATAAACCACAGATCTACAAATGCCAGATTCCAGATAGCTTGTGCGCCTAAGAAAGACTATTACTCTGTTGTCTATAAACTCCTAGACTGACACAAAATTGGGTAGAGCACCAAGATTGGCTTTTTGTGGGCTAAAGAAAATACGCTATATAACATGCACTATGGTACCAAATTATTTGGGCATGGTGAAAGTATACTTTTCTAAAGGACACGGTTTATTGTGACACACTTTTATATCATCCTGCATTAAGTTCTATTGTGGCTATTAACACCTTCCACAAAGGGTGTTACAGGGCAAGACCACCAATCTTCCAAAGGATGTGATAGCGATTTTTGAAAAAATGTCCTCTTTGCTTTCCTTTGCTTTCCTCACCTTCATCTTCAGTTTCCCCTGATATTACCTCTTGGTTTGTTGATATCCCAATACTGACACTTACAAATACTTAAATGCCATTCACAGATAGATAGGTGTTAGATACTGTCAAAGTTCTGAAAAAACCTTTGAATCAGGTCATGATGGTTATTCTTCTGGTTAGTTTAAAAAAATTGCCTCTTATTTGGTCCTGTTATCCTTATTTGGTCCTGTTACACAATATCACTATAGCCTACAGCAGGGGCGGACTGACAACTCATGGGGCCCCCGGGCAATAGGGGATCATGGGGCCATGTGTCCTTGCCAAAACTCAAAAAAGCTTATGAAAAGTGTACCAGGGGCATCTCATGGGGCCCCCTACTGACCCTGGGCCCTCAGGCAGTGCCAAATGGTCAGTCCGCCCCAGTCTACAGGGCCACCAATTCCCAGAGGAAATGTTAGCTAATATGTCTTTACTCCCAAAACCTCACAAGAACCACTCCCTCCCTCAAAATTTCTGATAAACAATGTTTAAAAATGTTTTAGCCATATATTGGTCAATAGATTGGCCTCTATAATCCCCACTTTAATTTCACCTTTGCAATCGTGCTTCGTTTCACACAGATTACAGAAAATATACATTTGGCTACAAATATTATCCAGGATGCTAACCTCTTTTCATGAGAGGTTCTAATATTAAGTTTATATATTAACAAGGCCTTTGACAGCATTACATGGCAATATTTGTTCCTATTATTAAAGAGGAATGGATTTCAGGGTGCATTTCTTCATGGCTTTAATGCCCTATACATCTCCCCTAAGACTCGTATTAGGTTCCCAGGATGTATCTTTGAGTTCTTCCCTCTTGGAAGGGGCACCAGGCAGGGCTGTCCTCTTTCACCCCTGCTTTTTGCCCTGGCAATCAAACTGCTGGCTACTGCTATTATTTGCCACCCAGATATAATGAGCTATTATGAAGGTAAGGACATTTTCAGATTATGCATTTATGCAGATGATTTATTATTGTTCCTTAGTTATCCAACCATGTCTTTACCAAGTCTTTTAATGGTTTTGACAAAATATGCAGCTTTAACCAGTTCTCAACTTCGCTGTAGCCAAAAGATGTACTCCCAGAACCCCCCCCCCCACAGGGGTGCGCACTGCGCACAATCTGGGATCGCTGTGTCCTTCAGCTGATCACATGACTAAGGAACGGGTCAATCACAGCCACTTTTACCATGTGACCAGCTGTGTTCAAACACAGCTGATCACAGGGTAAATAGGAAATGCCAGTTATCGGCAAGCAGGTAAGCGGCATTTTGCAGGCACTGATGATCAATGTAGCCCCATCAGTGTGACCAATAGTGACAATCAGTGCCCATGTGTGTTGGCAATTAGTGCCCATCAGTTGAATCAGTGACCATCAATGCCCATCAACTGAATCAGTGACCATCAGTTGAATCAGTGCCCATCAGTTGAATCACTGCCCATCAATGCCACATATCAGTGCCGCTTATCAGTGCTCATTAGTTGTTTGTTTAGCAAAAAATAAAAACCCCATTGGTTTAGGCAAGAATGGGATAAGAGTGCCCAGTAGGCAAGTGCTTAATGGGCCTTTTGGTCAATATTACTAAATCTGTGGCTATGCTTATTAATATTCCCTCTTCCAGGAGTGAATCGCTTAAGTAGGTCTTTACCTTTGTCTGGTCCTGTTCTTCCATTCCATACCTAAGTATTTTCCTGCAAGCAAACCTTTCAGATTTATTTCCATGCAACTATCCCCATATAGTCTTTAAGATTTGACAGATGTTAAAAACGTGGCCTTTCATTTTCGATTTCGGCTCTTCCCAATTTACTATATTTGTTTACAGTCCTGCCAGACTCTTTAAATCTTACCTTTTACAGATTCAGCCAGATATTAATACATTTATTTGGAAAAATAAGCCCACTAGACATGCTAGAACAGTTTTATACCATTCCCATAAACACAGGGGATATGTACCACAAATATGGCTATATTATTTGGCGTCTCGATTAGTGCAATTAGCCCAATGGAACATTATGGATTCCAAAGTCTCATAGCTCAAATTGGAGAGTAACTCAGTCCTTCCATACTTTCTATCAGGATTACTCTAATTTGGTACCCATACGCAAACTAATGAAACATAATTTGTTGGTTTCTCAATTACTTAAGATATAGTGCCTTAATAGAAACAAGTTTCATATTATTGGGCCTTATTTTGGGGGAGATTATAGATTTGTATTGGCCTTTTCTAGACCTGTTGACTTCCATTGGTGGAGAACCCATGTACTGACAAATCTTTCCATTTCCAAGAGGGTTAGAAGTTTGTGTCATTTACTCAATTATACATTTTTTGTACCACGCACTATGCCCTTTCTCTATCAGATTCTCATGTGTTATGAAAATTTTTGTCACAAATGCCCTTGAGGTAAGGGACTAAGTTTGTACCCTTACAATTGTCTCTCTAACACAGTAGCAGCTACTAGGCTCTCTTATATGGTGAGCTGGGAGGCTGAGTTTGGGAGCAATTTACAGAACAGGAATGGGACATTTGATGGAAGAACCTCAGGAAATGCATTAAATCTCGATTGATCAGTGACACAGCTCCTAAACTATTTATTAGATGGTATCAAACACCATTAAAAATTCATGCCTGCCATTTATCCCCAGGTTTCACCACATTGTTTCTTTGGTTCCCCCAAACTGACTTATATGTACACATTTTTTGGGATTGTGAGAAGATAGCTTTGATGTGGCAACAGCTCCTTAACTTGACTGCCCAGTTAACTGGTAAACAAATCACCCTGACTAAGGCATGTTTCCTGATATTCTCTCACATTCAAGAGCTCTCAAGAGTATTACAACAATTGATACACACTCTTAATGTCACTATGCATTGGGTGCTTCCTTACCATTGGAAGTCTTCAGATATCCCCTTCTCTCAGGTTACTACTAGAATGGATGCAATTATGCTGATGGAGAAAATATTTTACACCATACAAGACTCTAAATCTTGATTTGATGCTGAATGGAATCCATGGTTTTTATACCATTTGTCACCAGTATACTAACTTAATTGTTACAGTCCTTTTTCACATTGTCTAAAGGAGCTTTTTCAGAGTGATACTTTTTGCAATACAAGATACTCTTGTATTTCTTTTTCTTTGTTGGTTTCATGGATGACAATGATTGTGCCCTTTCATAGTTATTTTTGTATTGGTACTCCGAATGTCTTTCTCTTAAGATTTGGCATATATACTGTGTGCATTATGGATTTATACTGTCTCTCTTCTGTATGCATATTATGTTTGCTGTTATATTTTGATATGTCCTTTTTTAGATCTACTCAGTAAATGTTTGTAAACAAAAAAGAACCACAAATGGTGTTGGAGCTGGAAGACTTCCCTTTTCCAGACACTGGGGCTGATTTATACTCAAACTGATGGATAAGTACCATTTTGAAAAATAAAACCCAGTTTGTCAGTGGCATAAAAGCACATGGCCAGTGGCACAACAATGAGAAACAACCAAATGAGATATGTTAAAGTGTTCAGATTAAATGTGGAAACGAATGCAATTCTACCACTGGTGTGATGTTACACACCAAACATTTGTGAAATCTCTTACTATGACAAATGTATGTAATGATGTCTAAGTTGACTGCAAGGAATGTTTGTTAATTGAAGTGGATATTTTGAATGCCTTGTGTTTTCAAAATGACTGCTTTTGACATACACTTTCATAACCTTTCTCTCCTAAGCAGAATGAAACAGACACAGGTGTTTAAATTACTGCGTTCACAGAAATGAGGAAAGTTAGTTGAGGAGCACTTTGACTTTGTGCGAATATCAGAAACCTGGTTGGACAGTTCACAGTTTGCTGCAAATATTGAAGGGTACACTGTATTTTCAAGGGACATAAATGGCAGAAGTGGGTAGGTACTATATGTCTGTATGTATGTGAAGAGCAATCTAAAAGTGTGATGATATCACTAACGAAACTGTGGTGGTGCAGAATCATTGTGGCTGGAGCTCCACACCAGTGCCACAAATAGTAATTTATTTGGAAGAGTATGTTATAGGCCCTGAATGTAAAACATGAAGAGGAGACTCAGCTGCTTTCACAGTCTAAATGGCCACCTTCACACAGAGATACGGTAGAGAAAACGGCACTGCAAACCAGTTATGAGAGAAACTTCAGATGCAGGGTAACCTCAGGGAATATCAGACAATATTGGTGACTAGTCCTTTGCCCTCTGCCCGTTTGTTTTATTTTTCTGGGCACAGCTTCCACAGTCCAGGTCCTCTTAATGTGTCCTATGAAAATGTATGAACGAGTTTATGTGATACAATGTTTATTTTGCTCAAGAAAAGAAAGAAAAGTTATCAGACCCTCCATTATTCTCTATGGAGCTGCAGATGTAAATGGACATTTGTCTGTTTACAGCTGCCTACATCCGATCCTATCCGCTAAAAACAGACGGACGGGGATCTATTCCCCATATGTTTAGTGGTTTGAAGACAAACAGGTGTAAATGGACAGGCGGTCTGTCGCAATCCGGCCACCCATAGAGGACAGCAGGCTGTGTTTTTGTCCACTTTGCAAAACGGAGTGGACATGGACCAGTCATCTTCTTGTTCAGTGGGGATCAATGGACAGATTCCTTGCTGAGCAAGCAAACTCCTAGCGTGTGAACGGGGCCTTACACAATATAATATGATATCAATTTATTATTATAATCTTACTCTATCTCCTATATTTTGTAAGTTTAGTACATTTTATAATTTTGTTATAGTTTATTCTACTAAAACTGTTTAAGGAGGAGCTTCAGTCTCCCCCATAAAAATTAAAAGTCAGCAGCTACAAATACTGTAGCTGTTGACTTTTAATAAAAAGACACTTACCTGTCCAGGGATCCAGTGCCATCCTCACCCAGGAGGGTTTTCCATCGGCCTTCCCGGCACTGGCATGTTTACTAAGGGAAATCAGCTGTGAAGCCTTGCAGTTTCCCACTGTGCATGCAGGGAGCCACACCACACTTTGTGAATGGCCCTGCAGTCTTCAGGGACCTGTGAGGTGTCCCAGAAGCCTACAGACAGGTGGTGCTGGTGGTGGGGGGGGGCAAGTTTCCACTCAGATTGCCTAAGTGATGAAGACAGAGGTGATAGCGGTTATCTGTTAAAGCCAGGTACCTGCTACCCCCCCCCCCCCCCAAAAAAAATAGATATTTCCAAAAGTCGAAGGAGGTGGAAAAGTGGAACTTCCCCTTGTGGGTGAATTCTGCTTTAACCATTTCTACATTACAATTATTAGCATAAGAACACAAAGTATTCTAGCAGAACAGAAAAGAAACTTACTCTTGTATCTAACTTTCGTTTGAAAGTTTAAGTGTTCCGATCAGGTTAACAAGCATGTTAAAAGCTGTCTTCTGCTATTATAGGGGATGTCATTTTGACAATGATGGTGTATGAAGCACGTAGGTTTCAAACATTGTCATGTCATATAATTTCTAGTTAAGTTGACAATCTGTAATGGTAAGAGATACATTATTACATACTGTATATATTAGCAGTTATAACATTTTTCCATAAGAAGAGTTGAAGTATGATAACAGAATATTTAAGGCCATATTTTAACTTAACAATATAAGTCTCATATCTAATGTAAGTAGCAGCAATTCCAAGTACACAAGCAGATTACTGTACATCAGTATTCACATTGCTTATCTGTTTTATGATCATTTGATTTGAATAATTTTAATATTTTTTCCCAATGTCTATATGAAGAAAAAGATAAAATGAATGCCAGAATAGCACAATAAATTGTATGTAAACCAAATTGATAAAATCTCATCTAACTTGTGGTTTTAGTTAAAATAGTTAACATGCTTTTGATGGCTGTTTTAACGCACATTAGGGAGGCATGGTCCACTGACGCAGTCTTCAAAAATATTTTTCTTGACAAATTATTTGTAGCCATTGCTGGAATACATGCATGTAGACAGGAAGCGGCTGCAAATAGACTTGAGAAGGTCAACAGTGCTGAGATCAAGTAAAGGATGAAAATAAAGTATTGTATTTAAAAACATGTCAGTTGTTTTAAACCACTTGCCCTTCAGAGGATTTACCCACCTTCATGATTAGACCATTTTTTGAGATACAGTGCTGCGTTAATTTAACTGACAATTGCACAGTCATACAACGCTGTACAAAAATTAAAGTTATATCCTGTTTTTCCCACAAATAGAGCTTTCTTTTGGTGGTATTTGATCACCTGTGCATTTTTTTTGCGCCATAAACAAAAGAAGACTGACAATTTAGAAAAAAAAAACAATATTTTTTACTTTTTGCTATAAAACATCCAGTAAAAAAATGTTAAAAAATCATATTTCGTCATAAATTTAGGCCAAAATGTTTTCTGCTACTTGTCTTTGCTAAAAAAAATCCCAATACATGTAAATTAATTGGTTTACATGAAAGTCATAGCGTCTACAAATGCATATATACTGGAATTTGTATTTTTATTTATTTTATACTAACTGCCAATGACATCCCAATGACACTAATAAAGTGATCAGTGCTAATAAAAAGCACTGACACTGTACTAATGACACTGGGCAGGAAGAGGTTAACATCTGGGGCAATCAAAGAGTTAACTCTGTGCTGTTTTACTGTGAGTGTTTTGCTAGGGAAACATGCTGCTGTGTATTTCTCTGCTGTGCAGAGAAATTCACAGCAGCATGTTACTGCTGGCAGGAGAGAGACCTGTGTTGTTTGCACACAGGTCTCTCCTCTGTCACTGTTTCTCGGTGATCACCGGGAGCCGGTGGGGAATCTCTGGCCTGGACACGGTGATCGACATCTGTAGCTGCCAATGGCAGCGTGAGTAGGGCAGCACACATGTGCAAATCACACATATATATGTGATTTTGCACAGCCCTGCCACCCTGTAGCAGTATTTCTGCTATAGGGCGACAGGGAAGCGGTTAATACACCGTGTTTTAAAGTAGATTTCTGGGATATACAGTACCTAACTAATCTTAAGTGTCCCTCCCTCCTCCTAACACCTATGCTGACTAACCTGTGTAAAGACCTATATACTTACCTATCTTTTTAGGCTGCTCGGGTCTAGTCATGTGATCCTGCCCCCCTTGGTCAGCCAGCAGGGGAGAGAAGAAAGAGCTGACAATGGATGGACCATTGTACGCCTATGGGTGATGTCACCACTCCCAGGCATTGCCAGCCATTGTCGACTGCTTCTCTTCTTCCTTAGAGCTGGCACTGGCTGACACAGAGGAGATCAGGTGATCAGACAGGATAAGCCTGTAGTACCTGTAGTCCATAAGTCTTACATTCTTGACATGTCACCATATACAATAACAGCTTTATTTTAAAAAAAAAAAAAACTTCATCTATTGTCATTTAAAAGCTGTCCTTGAGTGTAATGTCAACACTTTGCTGCAGTCAGGATAAGCATGTAAAGACTAAAATATTGTTCATTTGTAGCAAATCACAAGGTGAGATGCTGCAGCAGGGGCTTATCTGCATAAGACATTTGTGAACACAGCCAGGGACTGCACAGAAATCAGGATTTAAGTTAGGTAAATTATTCATCTGTCTGTGCCAGCATCTCAGGCCAGAAAGTAGCTGCTGAGCCTTGATGATGCCTGAACAAAGATGGCACTGTTCTTTAAAAAAAAAAAACGGATAAAGGCAGTGTCAGGGAAAGTATTCTGATCTGTGAGTGGTAATGATAACTGTAAGTGTGGCCATACATGGTGTCAAATTCAGCCAATTCAGCAGGGACAGGCTAAATTTTGATCCATGTGTAACCACTGAGGTTAAACAGAAGTCAATCTTCCAATTGACCTCTGTTCAACCACTCTGTGGATAGAAGTCGCTTGATCAGCACTGTTGTCTTCTATTAATAGAAGGATGAATGATGGATGACGAGTATATTTATAAATGTATTTGTCCGCAGCAACTAGTCCAACAGTTCTTTTCCAGAGAGATACATTTAACCAGTTCAGCAACAGTTCATAAAACAGAGGTACAGACAAGGCAGATAACAGAATACTTAGAGTATTCATGCAACCATCAGAAACCCTCAAAGGACCCACTTTCTCCTGTCACAACTTAACCAAAAGAAACTTCCCTAATGTAAACATTCTCCCAATTCAGTAGAACAACAAGCACTCTGATTGGCCACTTTTAGTAGCCCCTTTGATCTTCTGGGTGACAGGTAATGCCTTTTGGGCTTGGACTGATGCAGTCATAAATTCTAATAAAAGTTGTCTAGATATTTCCCAAGCTGCATTCTTTTTCCATTAATTAGATAAACAAGAAAGCTATTTACCATACTTAATACTCCTTTTCATGTTATTAGATAGTAGATACTGACCAAATCCTTTCAAGTCTGACTGAGCTATCTGCATTTTATCACCCTTGCAAGTTTGCAAATTACACCTTTTGAAATGTAACAATGTGGACCCAAGTGCCATGGTGATATTGCATAAAATTAACATAGCAAAGAGTCCTTGGCAATCCTTTTGTTGTGTAAAATAGATCTAGCTCAGTCCTATGCTGGCCTGCTCAATAACGTAAGAATACACCACATACAGTATATATATACATATCAAATTACAATATCCTACAAGCACTACAGGCAAACAGGCAATAGAGCAATAGCCTGCAGAGCTGATACTTGTTTTTTGACAGCAGAGGAGTTTCCTGCTGTCTTAATACAATGACACAGCGTGGAGGATCTTTTCACTTTTTTTTTTGTTTAGCCCGCTGGCTGGAAAAAAACAAAACAAAACATATATGGGTAGCTATATACAATATTTAGAATATATACACTTAACATGAAAAAATATAACTGGTGCTAGGTCCACTTTGTCATGAAAAAATCTGAGGACAGCACTGCTTTTATAACCTTCTGTTTAGTTTAGAAACATCTATAGCTGTAACTCATAATTAAATTTTGATATGACTTTTACTAATGGGCCAATTATAACCTATAAGAAGCATTCCCGTGCTGAGATAAGGATAGTAAAATTCATTCTAAAATAGATACAAAATTGTAGATTCTTTTTGACTTTTTCTTCTTCTAACTTGGAATAGCTGATTACTATTTCAGTTAATCCAGTGATGAGTGCCATTGCACAAAAACTTGTTTTAGAAATAATTGTTACTGTATATCAAATAGTTACCTGTTCACTCTGCACATTCTTTAACAAAATATTTTTGATATTTAAATAATATTATTTTTTAAATAATTGCTTTATATTGTACTAGCAATTTTGTCAAACCAGAGAACTCCGGACACGGACTTGAGGAAAACAAATGATTTATAAAAAACAGCGCTGTTTTTACTCAACAGATGGCTTATGCTCTCATCTGCTAAGTGAGTTTTAGAAAACTTCTTACAACGATTACGTCACAATACATACATTCCTCTCTCGCTTTCTATATTTTCAACAGGCTTTCTAAACTGCCGAATAACCTTGGACAGCAGCTGCAGATAAAAATCCCAGCTACGAGCTGGTACAACATAATACTCACAGAAAATAAGGGAGGGGGGAAGATGAGCCAAAAACCTTGCAAACAGATAATGTTAAAAATGTTACAGTTTAAAGGGGAACTCTACAATATCTGGGTGCTATCACAATATTAGATTTTAGCATCACCATTTTGTGTTCCATGGCATGCTATTGTGTTGGAAAATGGCAGGAATTTATGATACCACTATAGTGACATAATATTTGAAGTAATTTCTAGCACAATGAACATCTACAGTTGAAGTCCCTCTGATTGCATTTATTACTCCTTTGCCTCCCTTATTTAATATTAGAAATCCTGTATGAGTACAATCTGTTCAAAGTTGTCATTAAAATCTAGATATTTTCATTTGACTACATCCTAAATATAGGCTGAATCCCAAGGAACACCTTTCAAAATGTACTAGCTGTCATTCATTCATTTATTTATGGAGACAAACGTGCTGCAAACGTCTGTTTTTTTCAGCTGTGCGTGATATACTATGGTAAAAGCCATTACATTAAGTCATATGTGGCAATTCAGAGGGTGTGAATGCTTTCAACAAATTCCCAAAATCAAAGGGAAATGGTCTGAAGTATGTAACATGCAGCACAGTATATAGAGTGGAATGTTTCTAAGTACTTATAATACAGCAATACAACCAGAGTGTGGGGAATGTAATACAATGCAGTGGTTGGAGTATCTGATACTCATCCATTTTTGCACCAAATTGGAGTTTGACCAAATATTGATGTTCAATCACTTTAAGTCCAGACACTTTTACCCCTTTCCTATCCAGGCCAATTTTCAGCTTTCAGCGCTGTTACACTTTGAATGACAATTGCGCGATCATGCAACACTGTACCCATATGAATATTTTAGCATTTTTTTGAGACAGATAAAATGTTATTTTGGTGGTATTTATTCACCACTGGGATTTTTTTTTTTTTTTGCTATATAAAAGAAAAAGTCTAAAAATTTTGAAAAAAAGTGTTTTTCTTATAACATTTTGCAAATAAATAATCTTTCTTCATAAATCTTGGCCACAATGTGTTCAGCTATTTTTCTTAGTAAAAAAACTAACCCAAATTAGTTTATAACCAAAAAATATATTTTTTCTACTTTTTTTACATTTTTATTTTATTTTTTATATTATTGTGTGTTTGTGTTTTTTTTACATACTGTCACCCTAGCTGTACTGCTAGTGACACTGTACTACTTGTGGGGTTTGATGAATATTTTTTTTTGTTACACTGATTGCTTTTACACCCATAAAGGCTTTGAAAGCAATCATTTCTCCTTCTCTCTGACTGCATTCTTGCAGCCATTGAGAAATACTGTGAGAGCTGTGATTGGTTACAGCTTGTCACATGGTACAAGGCTGTTGTGAGTAGCCTTGTACCATGTGAACTCTGTGATCATTCACAGATTTTACACGTAGTAAGCAATGATGGCAGAAGTGACATCTTGCTTACTGCTTTTCATGTGATCACTGATTGGCCAATCAGTGATGAAATGATCCGGACCTCACACTGAGGTCCCGCACAGCGATCAGACACAGTGGGCACTGAATCGTGGTGTCGTGCGCTCCCAGGGAGCACGAACAGGCTGAAAATGCGGGCGCCGTTTATGAACGGCAACCCGCTCCTGCACTGCTCCTGTACGGCCATTTATATACATGGGCCATATGGGAAGTAGTTAAGGAGCAGTAATAAAACCTGGTTCTATCACTCGCTTTCCAAAAAAAACCCCAAACTAATACATGTGCAACCATAGCACATCCGTTTATGCATAATGTGTTGCAGCTGGAGAATTATTATCTGTAGATGTCTTTTGTCCAAGGCTCTTCTATACACTCCATTAACACCTGACTGTTTTATAGCTAGGTGATCCAAAATGCTCAGCATCCAAAATCCTACGATTTTCAGTTGTGCCTGTTCACACCGGAGTCTAGTGTTACTTAACCAATTCAATACCGGGCAATTTTACACCCTCCTGCCCAGGCCATTTTTCACGTTTCAGCGCTCTCACACTTTGAATGACAATTGCGTGGTCAAACAAAATTGTACCCAAACTAAAATGTTATCATTTTCTTCACACAACTAGAGCTTTCTTTTGGTTATATTTAATCACCGCTGGGGTTTTTATTTTTTGCTAAATTAACAAAAAAAGACCCAAAATTTAAAAAAAAAACACGTTTTTCTTTGTTTCTGTTATAAAAGTTTACAAATAAATAATTGTTCTTCATAAATTTAGGCCGATATGTGTTCTGCTACATATCTTTGGTGAAAATAACCCAAATTAGGATGTATTATTTAGTTTGTAGGAAAGTTATAGAGTTCACAAACTATGGTATAGAAAATTGATCAATCCTGAAGTACTGACAGCGAATATAATTTCTTGAGGTCCAAGAATGTCAGAATAGTACAAAATATCCCCCAAATGACCCCTTTTTGCACAGTAGACAGTCCGACGTACTTCATAAGAGGAATGGCGAGTTTTTGAAGTTGTATTTTTTTTGTCATAATTTTTCGGAAAATGAAAAAATTAAAAAAATTATTTTCACTATTTTTTTTTTACATACTGTCACCAGTGCAGTACAGCATCATCATATAACTGGCATGGCAGTGAACAGGGACACTGACTGGTGACAGTATGAAAATTTATTTTTTTAATTTTTTTATTATTTTAAATTTTTTATTACATTTTTATTATTTTTTTTAAGATTATTTTCATTTTTTACTATGACCAAAGTAGTACAAGGTTACCATAGTAACCTTGTACTACTTTGGGGAAGTGATCAGTATTTTTTTTTTTTTTTTTTACACAATTTGCTTATAGCAAAGGATTACTTTGCTATAAACAAGCATTTACCTGAATGACATCGATTCATCAGGTTTTTTTTTTTTTTTGTGCTTAGCTGTGATTTGGCCACAGCTAATCACATGACATGTGCATGTGACTGCTGTGACATTCACAGCTAGGCACTAGTATACAATGGATGGCATGAATGAAGCCATCCATTGTATACAACTGTCATGTGACCTGCTGTGATTGGTCACAGCAGGTCACATGGTACCGGCAACGGGGGCCGGTGCTCAGGTCTGTCATCGGCCGTGATTGTGCATCGGATTTCCCTCCCTGGGTCCCCCTCTGTGCTCCTCAGCCCCCCCACAGGTCTCTAATGCCTCGTCTTCTCTGACAGTGTCCAGCCCCTCCCCCCATCCCCTGGCAGAGCAGAGGAGAGAGAGGATCTGCTCTGCCTCCCTGTCCAGATCAGCCGGCAGCTCGGTGATTCATTCTCTCTCCCTCTCTCTCTCTCCCTCCCTCTCTCCCTCCCTCTCTCCCTCCCTCTCCCTCTGCTCTCCTCACTCCCTCTTCCCCTCCCCCCCCTCTCTCTCTCTCCCTCCCTCTCTCACCCTCCCTCTCCCTCTCTCTCTCTCCCCTTCCTTTCCTCCATCCCCTCCTTTCATTCTTTCCTCCCTCCCTCCCCTCCTTTCATTTCCTTCCTTCCTCCTGCCAATCCTTCCCTTCCCTTTCTTCCTTCCTTCATCCATTCCCTAGCTTTTCTTCCTTCCTCCCTTCCTCCCTCCCCTTTCCTTCATACCTTCCTTCATCCATTCCCTCCCCTCTCTTTTTTTCCTTCTTCCATCCCCTCCTTCATTCTTTCCTTCCTTCCCTTCATCCCTCTCTCCCTTCCTTCCTTTCGCTCTCCCTCCCTCCCCTGCTTTCCTTCCTTCCTTCATCTATTTCATCCCTCCTTTTTCTTCCTTCCACCCTCCCTCCCTCCTTCCCCTCCTTCCTTTCCTCCCTTTCCTTCATTCCTCCTCCATCCATTTTCTTCCTTCCTTCCTCCATTCCCTCCCTTTTCTTCCTTACCTTCATTCCTTCCTCTATCCCCTCCCTCTGTTTTTTCCTTCCCTTCCTCCTCATCCTTCAATCATTCCTTCCTTCTTTCCGCCTTCCCTACCATTCCTCCAATCCTTCCTTCCTTCTCCCTTCCTCCCTCCCTCCCTCCCTTCCTTCCTTCTTTCTTTCCCTCCCCCTCCTTCATTCCTTCCTTCCTCTGTCCATTCCCCCCTCCCTTTTCTTACTTCCCTTCCTTCTTTCTTCCTTCCTCCATCCCCTCCCTTCCTTTCCTTTCCTTTCTTTCTTTCCTTCCTTCCTTCCTTTCCTCCCGCCTTTTTCTTCCATCCTTCCTTCCTCCCTCCCCTTCTTCCTTCACTCCCCTTCCTTCATTCCTTCATCCATCAATTTTCTTCCTTCCTCCATTCCCTCCCTCCCTTTAATTCCTTACGTTCATTCCTTCCTCTATCCCCTCCCTTAATTTTTTCATTCCCTCCCTGCTCATCCTTCAATCATTCCTTCCTTCCCCCCTCTCTCCCCTTCCTTCAATCCTTCCTTCCTTTCTCCCTTCCTCCTTCCCTTATTTATTATTATTTATTTCAGGTACTTATATAGTGCCATCAATTTACGCAGCGCTTTACATATATATTGTACATTCACATCAGTCCCTACCCCTCAAGGGGTGTACAATCTAAGGTCTCTAACTCACATTCATATATACATATACTAGGGCCAATTTAGACAGGATCCAATTCACCTACCAGCATGTCTTTGGAGTGTGGGAGGAAACCGGAGTACCCGGAGGAAACCCACGCAGGCACAGGGAGAACATGCAAACTCCAGGCAGGTGGTGCCGTGGCTGGGATTCAAACCAACGACCCTAGTACTGCCAGGCAGAATTGCTATCCATTTCATTCCTTCCTTCCTCCCTCCATCCCCTCCCTTTATTCTTTCCTCCCTCCCCTCCTTTAATTTCCTTCCTCCCTCCCTCCCCTCCTTCCTTCCCTCCCTTTCCTTCATTCCTTCCTTCATCCATTTCCTTCCATCCTCCCTCCAGCTATTCCCTCCCTTTTCTTTCTTCCTTCCCTCCCCTTCCTTCCTTCCTTCCTTCCTTCCCCTTCATTACTTTGTCCATCCATTTTCTTTTCTTCCATCATTCCTTCATTCCTCCATCCATTCCCTCCCTCCCTCCCTCCCTTTTCTTCCCTTCCTTCCTCCCACCCCCCTTCCTTCCCTCCCCTTCCTTCCTCCCTCCCCCCTTCCTTCCCTCCCCTTCCTTCCTCCCTCCATTCCCTCCCTCCCTTTTCTTCCTTCCTCCATCCCCTCCCTCCTTTCCTTTCCCTTCCTTCCTTCCTTCCCTCCCTCCTTTTTCTTCCTTCCTTCCTCCCTCTCCTCCTTCCTTCAATCCCCTTCCTTCATTCCTTCCTCCATCAATTTTCTTCCTTCCTTCTTTCCTCCATTCCCTCCCTCCCTCCCTTTAATTCCTTACCTTCATTCCTTCCTCTATCCCCTCCCTTAATTTTTTCATTCTATCCCTGCTCGTCCTTCAATCATTCCTTCCTTCCCCCCTCCCTCCCCTTCCTTCCTTTCTCCCTTCCTTCCTTCCTTCCTTCCTTCCTTCCTTCCCCTTCATTACTTTGTCCATCCATTTTCTTTTCTTCCATCATTCCTTCATTCCTCCATCCACTCCCTCCCTCCCTCCCTCCCTCCCTCCCTTTTCTTCCCTTCCTTCCTCCCACCCCCCTTCCTTCCCTCCCCTTCCTTCCTCCCTCCATTCCCTCCCTCCCTTTTCTTCCTTCCTCCATCCCCTCCCTCCTTTCCTTTCCCTTCCTTCCTTCCTTCCTTCCTTCCCTCCCTCCTTTTTCTTCCTTCCTTCCTCCCTCCCCTCCTTCCTTCAATCCCCTTCCTTCATTCCTTCCTCCATCAATTTTCTTCCTTCCTTCTTTCCTCCATTCCCTCCCTCCCTCCCTTTAATTCCTTACCTTCATTCCTTCCTCTATCCCCTCCCTTAATTTTTTCATTCTATCCCTGCTCGTCCTTCAATCATTCCTTCCTTCCCCCCTCCCTCCCCTTCCTTCCTTTCTCCCTTCCTTCCTTCCTTCCTTCTTTCCTTCCTTCCTTCCTTCCTTCCTTCCTTCCTTCCTTCCTTCCCCTTCCTACCTTCCTCCATCCATTCCCTCCCTCCCTTTTCTTCTTTCCTCCATCCCCTCCCTCCTTTCTTACCTTCCTTCCTTCCTTCCTTCCTTCTTTTTCTTCCTTCCTCCCTCCCCTCTTTCCTTCACTCCCCTTCTTTCATTCCTTCCTCCATCAATTTTCTCCCTTCCTTCTTTCCTCCATTCCCTCCCTCCCTTTAATTCCTTACCTTCATTCCTTCCTTTATCTCCTCCCTTAATTTTTTCATTCCTTCCCTGCTCGTCCTTCAATCATTCCTTCCTTCCCCCCTTCCTCACCTTCCTTCAATCCTTCCTTCCTTCCTTCCTTCCTTCCTTCCTTCCTTCCTTCCTTCCTTCCTTCCTTCCTCCCCTCCCTTCATTCTTTCCTCCCTCCCCTCCTTTAATTTCCTTCCTTCCTCCCCTCCCTTTCCTTCATTCCTTCCTCCATCCATTTCCTGCCTTCCTCCCTCCAGCTATTCCCTCCCTTTTCTTTCTTTCTTTCTTTCTTTCTTTCCCTTCATTACTTTGTCCATCCATTTTCTTCCTTCCTTCCTTCCTCCATCCATTCCCTCCCTCCTTTTTCCTTTCTTCCTGCCTTCTCTCCCCTTTCTTCCTTCCTCCATCTATTCCCTCCCTTTTCTTTTTTCCTTCCTTCCTTCCTTCCTTCCTTCCTTCCTTCCTTCCTCCCCTCCCCTTTCTTCCTCCATCCATTCCCTCCCTCCCTAACTTCCTCCCTTCCCTCCTTTTCCTTCATTCCTTTCTCCATCCATTTACTTTCCTTCCTTTATCCATTCCCTCCCTCCCCTCCCCTCCCTTTTCTTCGTTCCCTTCCTTCCTCCATCCCCTCCCTTCATTCTTTCCTCCCACCCCTCCTTCCTTCCCCCCCCCTTTTCTTCTTCCATCCATTCCCTCCCCCCGTCCATTTTCTTTCTTCTTTCCTTCCCTCCATCCATTCCCTTCCTTCCGATATAAGGGGGTACAGGTTCTGTTTATTCATCCCAATCTAATGACAGCCCATACTAGTGCTCCCTGTTCACTCCCTACTGACACTGTCCACTGCTCCTACAAAATGATTGTGAAAAAAATAATATAGAAATAAATTGTAAAAAATAATTAAAAAATTTAAATAATAAAAATTAAACAATTCTGACACCCATGCCATTGCTCTACTGACACCATCCACTGGCCACCCAAAAGCATTTTGAAAAAAAAATGATAAAAATAATAAAACATTACTTTGTAAAAAAAAAATAAAATTGTAAGAAAAAAAATAATACTAATAATAATGAAGAACTACTGACACAACCTACTGACACCATCCTACACATACTACCCACCGCCATACACTCCGCACTCCTCTCCCTGTACATACTACCCACCGCCATACACTCCACATTGTGCATTCCCTATTTAACATTACCTCATTCTGCACTATATTAGTCATCTCAGACACTATTTAACCACACCCTTTTAATCCATGCCCAATTTTTAGCCCAATTTAAAACATGCCCCTCCTCTCTCATCCCTCTCTCTCTCACTCCTCCTCCTCCTCCTCCCTCTCTCACCTCTTTTTCACCCTCTCACTCCCCTCTCTCTTTCACTTCCCCCACATGGCAGCCATCTTTAAACCTGGAAGTGCCCAGTGACTTCTACGGAAAGAAGCTGGGAACATTCATGCAGTCTTCACTGCAGTAAATATTTAAATGCCCCTTCTATGCAGCTGAGCTGCAATATGTAGGTAGGGTGTTGTGTGGGTGTGCTTGAGTGTAGGCGGGGGCACAGGGGGCCCCATTATCTTTAACTGCCCGGGGGCCCCATGAGGTGTCAGTCCGCCCCTGACTCTAACCACTTGAACTCTAGAAGGTGTTAGCCCCTTTCCTGACCAGAGCATTTTTTTTTGCTATTCAGCACTGTGCTACTTTATCTAGCAATTGCAACACTGTACCCAAATGAAATGTATAGAATTTTTTTTCACACAAATAAAGCTTTTGGTGGTATTTGATCAATGCTGTTTTTTATTCATTTTTTATTATATAAATCTAAAAAGACCGAGATTTTGAAACAATGATATTTTCTACTTTCTGTCACAGTATAATACATATCCAATTGAAAACAAATGTCTTCATAAATTTTGGCCAAAATGTATTCTGATACATGTCTTTGGTACAAACAATTGTGTATATTAAGTGGTTTGTGTGAAAGTTCTAGCATCTACAAACTATGTTATATAAACTGGAGTTTACAGAGCTATTGACGTGATACTAGCAATGGCGGTGATCAGTGACTTATTGTGTGACTGTGATAGTGTGGCGGGCAGTCTAGAGCTAACTGACACTGGCTGGTAGGAACACTAAATGACAGGTTGCTGGTGACACTAACACAGTGATAATACTGTACACTATGCTAATGACACTAATGGCTGACAAGGATGATCAGAAGGGCAATCAAGGAATTTATGGTGTGTCTAACAAAGTGTATATGTGCTGCTTTTACCCACAGGATCTGACTCTCTTTTCTCCCTGAACTGAGTTGATTTCAGGGAGAAGAAACAGCCAGGTCGCTATTCTCTGCCCCGTTCACATCTAGGCATTTGCGATCTCAGGCAGAATTGCCACAAATGTTCACGGGCCCAAAGCGCTCTGCAATACTGTCAAATCTCACTATGCACATTCAATTTAATGGCACCTAAGGCTTCATGTACACCAGCAGCTCCTGAAATCGAGTTTAGGAACTTTTGGCATTTTTTTTCCAAAGCTCCTAAACTCAACTCCATAAAAGCCTGTGTGTCCATGTACACATAGGCTTTTAGTAGAGTTTGGAGCTGCCACGTTTTAGGTGAGGTTAAACGTTTTGACCGCCGCAAAACCGTGGCAAAATGTATCAACTGTCCCACATGGAAGAAAAATATATCTGATATATATTAAAAATATTCTTCCCAATTATATTGACATATATTTGAAATACTACAATTTTGGCCATATTCAATATATTTCAAAATCTGATGAATATATTTAAAAAATATTTTTCATATATTTTGTAACATATAAAGAACATATTTCAACATGATATATATATATACAGTCAGGTCCATAAATATTGGGACATCGACACAATTCTAACCTTTTTGGCTCTATACACCACCACAATGGATTTGAAATGAAACAAACAAGATGTGCTTTAACTGCAGACTGTCAGCTTTAATTTGAGGGTATGTACATCCAAATCAGGTGAACGGTGTAGGAATTACAACAGTTTGCATATGTGCTTCCAACTTATTAAGGGACCAAAAGTAATGGGACAGAATAATAATCATAAATCAAACTTTCACTTTTAATACTTGGTTGCAAATCCTTTGCAGTCAATTACAGCCTGAAGTCTGGAACGCATAGACATCACTAGACACTGGGTTTCATCCCTGGTGATGCTCTGCCAGGCCTCTACTGCAACTGTCTTTGGTTCCTGCTTGTTCTTGGGGCATTTTCCCTTCAGTTTTGTCTTCAGCAAGTGACATGCATGCTCAATCGGATTCAGGTCAGGTGATTGACTTGGCCATTGCATAACATTCCACTTCTTTCCCTTAAAAAACTCTTTGGTTGCTTTTGCAGTATGCTTTGGGTCATTGTCCATTTGCACTGTGAAGCGGCGTCCAATGAGTTCTGAAGCATTTGGCTGAATATGAGCAGATAATATTGCCCGAAACACTTCAGAATTCATCCTGCTGCTTTTGTCAGCAGTCACATCATCAATAAATACAAGAGAAGCAGTTCCATTGGGAGCCATACATGCCCACGCCATGACAGTACCACCACCATGCTTCACTGATGAGGTGGTATGCTTAGGATCATGAGCAGTTCCTTTCCTTCTCCATACTCTTCTCTTCCCATCACTCTGGTACAAGTTGATCTTGGTCTCATCTGTCCATAGGATGTTGTTCCAGAACTGTGAAGGCTTTTTTAGATGTCGTTTGGCAAACTCTAATCTGGCCTTCCTGTTTTTGAGGCTCACCAATGGTTTACATCTTGTGGTGAACCCTCTGTGTTCACTCTGGTGAAGTCTTCTCTTGATTGGTGACTTTGACACACATACACCTACCTCCTGGAGAGTGTTCTTGATCTGGCCAACTGTTGTGAAGGGTGTTTTCTTCACCAGGGAAAGAATTCTTTAGTCATCCACCACAGTTGTTTTCCGTGGTCTTCCGGGTCTTTTGGTGTTGCTGAGCTCACCAGTGCGTTCCTTCTTTTTAAGAATGTTCCAAACAGTTGTTTTGGCCACGCCTAATGTTTTTGCTATCTCTCTGATGGGTTTGTTTTGTTTTTTCAGCCTAATGATGGCTTGCTTCACTGATAGTGACAGCTCTTTGGATCTCATCTTGAGAGTTGACAGCAACAGATTCCAAATGCAAATAGCACACTTGAAATGAACTCTGGACCTTTTATCTGCTCATTGTAATTGGGATAATGAGGGAATAACACACACCTGGCCATAGAACAGCTGAGAAGCCAATTGTCCCATTACTTTTGGTCCATTAACAAGTGGGAGGCACATATCCAAACTGTTGTAATTCCTACACCGTTCACCTGATTTGGATGTACATACCCTCAAATTAAAGCTGACAGTCTGCAGTTAAAGCACATCTTGTTCGTTTCATTTCAAATCCATTGTGGTGGTGTATAGAGCCAAAAATGTTAGAATTGTGTTGATGTCCCAATATTTATGGACCTGACTGTATATATATATATATATATATATATATATATATATATATATATATATATAAATTTTTTTTAATATATTGAATATGGCCAAAATTGTAGTATTTCAAATATATGTCAATATATTTGGGAGGAATATGTGTTTAAAATATATTTCAAATATATTTTTCTTCCATATGGGGTGGTACTGCATTTTTTCCACGATTTGCGGTTTCCTGCAGCCAGTGGTCAGGGTAGACTCATGTACATGAAGCCCAAATGTGATGTGGTTCTGACTCGAGAAATCACTCTGCAATCGGCGTATACTGCATGGTGTGAAGCTTGCCACCCAAAAAGGAGAAGGAGCTTCTTTTGGGCGACATGGTTTGCTGCAATTGCAGCACCAGTAAATGTACTGTTAGCGGGTAGCAATTGGCTAAATATTGTAGCTTAAAAATGTAGATAAGCTTCTTTAAAAGCATAACTAAAGGCAAAATTTTTTTTTTCATTTTGGACAGAGTGGGGATGGATTAGAACACATATTAGGTTTTTATTGCAGTTTGTTCCCTCATTAGGGAGATTCACCCTCTCCATTTGTCTTGTTGACCATTATCATCGAAAAGAAAGCAAAGAAAACCCCAGAGGTTGTCCCCAGAAAAGTAATAGAGAGAAAATTTTCCAATGGGGACACTAGTTCTAGTGACCTGAGGGTCCCCAAGGAATTCCCTTAATTTGCGGGGATTATCTATGTCTTGGAAATTCGCTTTTAACGAATTTCTCCTTACCGTGAGTACTCGCAGTTGGATGCGCAGCAATCCCCCATAAAGCTGTGCGAATCTCGCTTACCGCGACTGCAGCTAAACTCCACGATACCTGCGCCTCCAACTGGTTTAGCTATCACGAGATGTGGGGAAAATGGAGCTCCAGTTACCTAGGAATGATCACACAACACTCTCAGGTTGCTGTTGGAATTCACATAGAGAGCGTTTTCAATCTCAGCCTCTGGTTTTATTACAAACACACACACGCCCCCCCCCACTCAGGGGGGGGTCAGGTCAATCCCCTCCCACAGAACAATGCAATGGGGAGTGTCTATACACAGAATGTACATCCTGATTGGAGCATAGCCTTTCCTTTTATCTATACTGGAAACCAGTTCTCCCCTCCCCCTTTCCCATGGTGAGCTCTCTGTGGAGAGCAGGCTTCCCATCCTATCAGCTCCTACTAGTATGTCCATTCTCTGTACAAGCATCCCCTAGATTAAACAGTGTCAGTCTGTATCTGAATGGGCCCGATACGATCTTTATTAAAACACATCCATCCAGATACAGTTCAGGTCGGTAATGGCTTGTAAGATATACATGAGCCTACACACAGAGTACGCACTGCTTGGCGCCTGGCGGTACGAAGTCCATGTGGTACTATGCTGGTGATATGTGGATAAAGGCCCGCAGCCTACCGCCGGCGGCATTCGCATCGAATGCAGTGGTAGTATACACGCCGGTCTATAAGCGCAGATCTGCCATCTCATCCATTACCGAGCTAAGTACTGTAATACATACATTGTAATTGCGCATGGCCCAATTGCAGCCTTCAGAGCTTTAATTAAGCCACACGAGAGACATATGAATAACACTAATATATGACACATTTAAAGATCAACCTGTAAATACAAAATTTCCATGACATCTATCACTTCCTGTTTTAGCTATGGGACAGAAAGTGAAGGAAAATCTCCTCAATTGGACACAGATAGCAAAAAATAAAATGACAGGGGTTATAACTCTCCCTTACTCTATCCAAAATGAAAAAAATGTTTTGCTTTGGCTAAAAATAATTTAAAAAAACACTCAAGCCTCAGACTCCTGCAAAAACATGCAAAAATGCCTATAAAATGAAAAAAGCCTACAGAATGACCAAAGATGCTTAGCATAGTAAACACAGTAGCAAAGTAGCAAACACACACCATTTGTTTTTAAAATACTTTTAATATGGAAGAAAGAAGCAGATTATTAAATCCAATTTTAGGGCCCATTATAAATAAATGCACATGTATTGTCTTGCATTTGTATGCTGTATTTTACATGCACTACTTTGTCCTGGGCAGGAGAAAAGGAAGAATCAAGTTACTATTAACTCCAGACCTACAGTCTAGCCACCAATCACCCACAAACGATCAAGCCACACACCGGCCAGTTTCAAAGAGCATCAGATAAAAAGTCAGCAAGTGGTTCACTGAAATGGCCTTACACAGTGACAATCCAAGTTGTATATCAATCAGCTGTACAGCAATTAAGAAGGGCAACAAAAGGGGAACAGAAATGTGACGGGAGTGACTTTTGGGGGTGGGGGGACCTCTGTATCATCTTCCCAAATTCTTATGTTTAAGTGACCCTGTGCCTGTTAGGGTACAGGCTGTGTATGTGAATGTCTATTGTGTATTGGTGTGTCGTCGTTTGTTCTCGGCCACATGGCTGTCTATTGTCTTTTTGCCAAGTGCTGCCCCATTGTTCTGTGTCTTGGTTGGATGGGGAGGGGTGATGATGTGTTTCCTGTAGCCCTCCCCATTGATGGGGTGGGCTGATGATGTGTTTCCTGTTCCTGGTTGTGTTTCCCCACCCTGTGTATATAACTCGTTGTGTGTGTAAAATAAAGTAGTTGACTTCCTGTTTCAAGAAGAGTTGGGTGCTGTCTATTTCCTGAGGGATTTCAAGGGTGTGGTCCGTGGATTTGTGTTCGGACAGGGAAGCTGTGGTATAACGGAATATACCCTAGTGTGGTCTGGGGTCCGGTTCCGTTACAAAAAAAGGGGGGGAAAAAAGGAAAATAAAGTTGCAGTAGGTTATTAAAACCCTTAAATGTTTTAGCATCAATGCATATTTTACACCAAACAAATAATCATCTGCAAATGATGAATCACTCACTATACCTATAAATAATAAACATGAAAGGGGTATAATGCATAATTGAACATACAGTATATATAGAAAGGAAAACAACAAATTAGTATTGATATATAAATATTATTGTGAACCCAAAACACACACATAACCAGAATTCGTATACATGATGAATAGATTTTTTGTAGAATAAATTAAACTGTTTAATATTCTAAGCAAAATCTTTTGTGTGTAAAAAGTGTATTTGCAGTGAATAAATATGGGGTGATCTGTAAAAAACATATAAGTGAGGTGTAAATAAAAAGTATTGATATATGAATAAAAAATATTGTGAGCCATGAATATTTTATTGTAATAAAAGAATAACAAATTTGTGGTATAATTGATGAATAAAACTTAAAAAAACAAAAGTGTATATGCAGTGAATTTACAGTTTACTAACTGTAAATGTGTGTGCAATCAGACCGATATAATTTGTAGTGTAAATATATTAAAATATTAGAATATTTTAATCAAGATAACATTTCTAAAGTGATCAAATAAATTAAGTAGTGAATAGATATTAAACATACAGTACAATAAACCGTGCAGAGGAGTGTTCACTTAGTATTTTCAAGTCGTGATTAGAGATGAGCGAATCGAACTTGGCGAAGTGGAATTTGTTTCGAAGATTAGGAAAAATTCGATTCGTGCCGAATCCGTTAATTAGCAGACTTCGGATGCGCGAATCGAAATTTTCCAAAAATGGCGGCGACATGTGTGGCGACGGAGCGGGGATCTCTGGGAAGGCGCGCAGACAAGGCGCGCTGACCCATAATGCATTCATTCATGACATGTAATTGCATTAGCCAATCAGCAGCCAGCCAGCCAGCACTGTGTAATGGTCGAGCTATAAATTGCGGCCATCTTAGAATTCTCCATTAGCCTCCGGTCATTCAAGAGAGACAGACATCTCTGTATTAGGGACAGAGTTAGGGCCAAAGAGACTTTAGGGCCACAGAATCGTTACTTAGGGACACAGAATTCTTACTCAGGGACACAGAACTGTTACTCAGGGACACAGAATTGTTACTCAGGGACAGACACAGAATTGTTACTGAGGGACACAGAATTGTTACTGAGGGACACAGAATTGTTACTGAGGGACACAGAATTGTTACTGAGGGACACAGAATTGTTACTGAGGGACACAGAATTGTTACTGAGGGACACAGAATTGTTACTGAGGGACACAGAATTGTTACTCAGGGACACAGAACTGTTACTCAGGGACACAGAATTGTTACTCAGGGACAGACACAGAATTGTTACTGAGGGACACAGAATTGTTAATGAGGGACACAGAATTGTTACTGAGGGACACAGAATTGTTACTCAGGGACAGACACAGAATTGTTACTGAGGGACACAGAATTGTTACTGAGGGACACAGAATTGTTACTCAGGGACACAGAACTGTTACTCAGGGACACAGAATTGTTACTCAGGGACACAGAACTGTTACTCAGGGACACAGAATTGTTACTCAGGGACAGACACAGAATTGTTACTGAGGGACACAGAATTGTTACTGAGGGACACAGAATTGTTACTGAGGGACACAGAATTGTTACTCAGGGACACAGAACTGTTACTCAGGGACACAGAATTGTTACTCAGGGACACAGAACTGTTACTCAGGGACACAGAATTGTTACTCAGGGACAGACACAGAATTGTTACTGAGGGACACAGAATTGTTACTGAGGGACACAGAATTGTTACTGAGGGACAGACACAGAATTGTTACTGAGGGACACAGAATTATTACTGAGGGACACAGAATTGTTACTCAGGGACACAGAATTATTACTGAGGGACACAGAATTGTTACTCAGGGACACAGAACTGTTACTCAGGGACACAGAATTGTTACTCAGGGACACAGAACTGTTACTCAGGGACACAGAATTATTACTCAGGGACAGACACAGAATTGTTACTGAGGGACACAGAATTGTTACTGAGGGACACAGAATTATTACTGAGGGACACAGAATTGTTACTCAGGGACACAGAATTTTTACTCAGGGACACAGAACTGTTACTCAGGGACACAGAATTGTTACTCAGGGACACAGAATTGTTACTCAGGGACAGACACAGAATTGTTACTGAGGGACACAGAATTGTTACTGAGGGACACAGAATTGTTACTCAGGGACAGACACAGAATTGTTACTGAGGGACACAGAATTATTACTGAGGGACACAGAATTGTTACTCAGGGACAGACACAGAATTTTTACTCAGGGACACAGAATCGTTACTCAGGGACACAGAATCGTTGAATTAAAGAGTATGTCAGACAACACGCAGAGGAGTGGCAGAGGAGGCAATGTTTCAGGAGCGAGCAGACGTGGCAGCAGCGGAAGGGGTCGAGGCAGCACTAGTCGCAGCCAGAGGCCAGTGCTCCCGGTGTCATCCAGCAGTCGTGTCTCCACCGACAACCCTGCCGTCATCGATTGGTTGGCTTGGTCGTCTTCCTCTTCCCAGGTCACCTCTGACACCTACAGCCAACGGTCGGTGGGTACGTCAGACACAACCGTTAGTTGGCATGGCCCGGGAGCAAGCCCACTGAAATCACGTGTCCTCTACCTGCCCCTGTCCTTTGGTGTTCCCTCACCAAGCGAAGTATCGCATGCTGTGGGCTCAGCCCCACTGTACAGTGAGGAAGAGCTAACAGAGGGTGGTCAGGAACGGGGGGAGACATCCGCCTCTTCAGCAGCCAGGCGAAGAAGTACTGGCGAGGAGAGTGGCTCGGTAGCCGGTCTAGAGACAGGTCTGTCTCCTGACCCACACGCAGCCGAGGGGGCTAGTATTGAGGCGGAGACCCTAATTGATGATGATGAGGCTGATCGCACTTGGCAGCCTCGTCGTCATCAGGCTATTGCTTCCGCATCATCAGGAGAAGAGGGTGGCAGCTTGGCAGCGAGCAAAACAGTCGGTGGGTTGCCCAGGAGGCAGCAGGGTCGCAGCAGTGTCAGTGGAGGCAAACGGCCACGGAGTAGAGCACCAGCTCCACTGCAGCCTACCACCACGGCCAGTAGTGGTGCCGGTGTGCACGGAGGAAGTAGCAGTCAGCCAGTGAGGAGTAGCGGGGCAAAATTTCCTACTCGGCGGTGTGGCAATTTTTCGTCAAGCCGCCCGAGGAAGTAAACGTAGCCGTATGTCGACTATGTGGCCAGAAAGTCAAGCGTGGCCAGGGGGCCCATGTTGGGACTACAGCGTTGCGTCAGCATATGCAGCGTCGCCATTCGGTGGCCTGGGAAAACCGTGATAAAGATACGGCGGTTCTGCCTGCCCCAGCCCCCGCTCCATCACCCGCTCCGTTACTTGCTCCGTCACCCGACGTCAATCGCCCTCTATCAGCCAGTCAAGGCTCCAACACCTCTGCTGAGGGGAGTTGTCGCTCGTTGGCATCTTCCGCTCGTTCAGATGCTCCTTCTCCTGCTACTCCTCTTCACGTATTCCGTCAGCAGTCTTTCTTGGAATCCATTTCCAAGAGACAACAGTTTGCGAGCACGCACCCGACGGTGCAAAAGCTGAACGTCCTCCTGTCCAAGTTGCTGGTGCTGCAGTCCCTCCCTTTCCAAGTGGTGGACTCAGCACCTTTCCGAGAAATGATGGCTTGTGCCGCGCCGCGGTGGAGAGTGCCAAGCCGGCATTTCTTCGCCAAAAAGGCAGTGCCAGCCCTGCATTCACATGTAGAAGAGATGGTGGGCCAGTCTTTGAGCATGTCGGTCTCTGCCAAAGTGCACGGCAGCGCCGACGTGTGGAGCTGTAACTACGGTCAGGGACAGTACATGTCATTTACGGCCCACTGGGTGAACGTGGTGCCGGCACAGCCGCACCAGCAACTTGGACAGGTCACGCCGCTTTTGCCTCCACGTTTGCACGTCCTTGGTCCGGCAAAGATGTCCGCCTCTACCACCTCTTCTTCCGCCGTGTCCTCAGCCGCCACCCCCGTGCCAAGTCCCATTACCCGACCGGCATATCACATGTGCAGGGCGCAACGGTGTCACGCTGTGCTGCACCTGGTATGCCTTGGCGAACGTAGTCACACAGGGGAGGAACTTCTGAGTGTAATGAACAGAGAAATCGACAGATGGCTGTCTCCGCGCAAACTAAAAATCGGAACCATGTTGACCGACAACGGAAATAACATGGTGTCTGCTCTGCGTCAAGGAAGGTTGTGCCATGCGCCATGCATGGCTCACGTGTTCAATATGGTTGTCAAGCGGTTCCTAAAATCCACCATCCCACTGCAAGACATCCTTAAAATGTCACGTAAACTTTGCATGCATTTCAGCCATTCCTACACCGCAAAGCACACCCTCCTTGAGCTGCAGCGGCAGAACGGAATTCCACAGCATCGCCTGATCTGCGACGTTGCAACAAGGTGGAATTCAACCCTACATATGTTAGACCGCCTTTACGAACAGCGAAAGGCCATCACCGATTTCCTGATGTTACAAGCGGATAAAGGTACTCCCCTGTGTAACTTAGATGTCAGCCATTGGCAGCTCATGCGTGACACCTGCCGCTTGCTCAGGCCCTTTGAGGAGGCCACGCTATTCGTGAGTCGGCAGAACTATGGGATGAACGACGTCATTCCTCTGTTGCACGTCCTGGAACAAATGCTGTTAACAATGGCTGGTCAGGGTGCGGTAGACGTGGCGCACAGATCTCAACGCCACATGACCCCTGTGGGGGCAGGACAGGAAGAAGAGGAGGAGGTAGAGGAGGACATTGGTGCTCAGGAATTATTGAGTGAAATGGGTGGTTTTTCCACTCAGCGGACAGGAGTGGAGGAGCAGGAGCATCTGGTAGAGGAGGAGGAGGAGACAGAGGACCCAGACGCACCGTGGCAGTATGCTGTGGAGATGGAGGCAGGGAGTCCCTCGCATTCCTTGGCACAAATGGCCCATAGCATGCTTGGTTGCTTGCGTAGCGACAGCCGAATAATAACCATCAGACAGAGGGATGACTTTTGGCTGTCCACCTTGTTGGACCCTCGCTACCGTTCAAAAATGGTGGCCTTTTTCACACCTGCTGAGAGGGAGGCCAAAATAACGTACTATAAAAACCACTTATGTAGTCAGTTGGTCTCTGCCTTTCTGCGCCAACGTCCATCCTCAGACACTGTGGGCCCTGTGCGCTCGCGTTCCGCTGCCATGGCAGCAGGGGAGGGGTGGGGTGGTAGGAGCAGTGGCAGCTCCACCAGCAGCGGCTGCCTCAGTCTGCAGTCAATGATGAGTAGCTTTCTTCACCAGCGTAGTGAGGAAACTACTAACCAGCCGCAGCAGCAGCAGCATCAGGTGGACCTGGAGCAGGACCTCAAACAACAGGCTTGGGCCTACTTGGACAGCACCCTGCCAACCGAGGTAGACAATCCCCTTGACTACTGGGCAACAAAACTTGACCTTTGGCCCCAACTAGCTGAATTCGCCCTTGAAAGGCTGTCATGCCCGGCCAGTAGCGTGGCATCGGAGCGCGTGTTTAGTGCGGCAGGAGGTATTGCAACTCCGCGGAGGACACGACTGTCCACCCAAAGTGTGGAGAGACTCACGTTTGTGAAAATGAATCAGGCGTGGATTAGTCTCGATTTCAAACCACCAGTTCCAGACACAACTGACTAAATCCGCCATGAATCATGCCCCAAACATGTTAACTCTGCCATGTGCCACTTTCAAGTCTCCTCACACTGCTGGTGGGTTCCATTTTGTCATAGGGTGCTGGCAGATTACGGGCCTCCCATTGCTGCTGCCAGGCCCGTAATCTGCCATGGGCCCCCGTACCGACTCCTCATGCTGCTGCCAGGCCCGTAATCTGCCATGGTCCCCTGTACCGCCTCCTCATGCTGCTGCCAGGTCCAGAGTGTCTCATGGGTCCCTGTACGGCCTCCCATTGCTGCTGTCTCCATCGCCACACTCTGCCATGTGCCACTTTCAGGTCTCCTCACACTGCTGGTGGGTTCCATTTTCTCATAGGGTGCTGGCAGATTACGGGCCTCCCATTGCTGCTGCCAGGCCCGTAATCTGTGATGGGCCCCTGTACCGCCTCCTCATGCTGCTGCCAGGCCCGTAATCTGTCATGGGTCCCTGTACGGCCTCCCATTGCTGCTGTCTCCATCGCCACACTCTGCCATGTGCCACTTTCAGGTCTCCTCACACTGCTGTTGGTTTCCATTTTGTCATAGGGTGCTGGCAGATTACGGGCCTCCCATTGCTGCTGCCAGGCCCGTAATCTGCCATGGGCCCCTGTACCGCCTCCTCATGCTGCTGCCAGGTCCAGAGTGTCTCATGGATCCCTGTACGGCCTCCCATTGCTGCTGTCTCCATCGCCACACTCTGCCATGTGCCACTTTCAGGTCTCCTCACACTGCTGGTGGGTTCCATTTTGTCATAGGGTGCTGGCAGATTACGGGCCTCCCATTGCTGCTGCCAGGCCCGTAATCTGCCATGGGCCCCCGTACCGCCTCCTCATGCTTCTGCCTGGTCCAGAGTGTCTCATGGGTCCCTGTACGGCCTCCCATTGCTGCTGTCTCCATCGCCACACTCTGCCATGTGCCACTTTCAGGTCTCCTCACACTGCTGTTGGTTTCCATTTTGTCATAGGGTGCTGGCAGATTACGGGCCTCCCATTGCTGCTGCCAGGCCCGTAATCTGTCATGGGCCCCTGTACCGCCTCCTCATGCTGCTGCCAGGCCCGTAATGTGTCATGGGTCCCTGTACCGCCTCCTCATGCTGCTGCCAGGTCCAGAGTGTCTCATGGGTCCCTGTACGGCCTCCCATTGCTGCTGTCTCCATCGCCACACTCTGCCATGTGCCACTTTCAGATCTCCTCACACTGCTGGTGGGTTCCATTTTGTCATAGGGTGCTGGCAGATTACGGGCCTCCCATTGCTGCTGCCAGGCCCGTAATCTGCCATGGGCCCCCGTACCGCCTCCTCATGCTGCTGCCAGGTCCAGAGTGTCTCATGGGTCCCTGTACGGCCTCCCATTGCTGCTGTCTCCATCGCCACACTCTGCCATGTGCCACTTTCAGGTCTCCTCACACTGCTGGTGGGTTCCATTTTCTCATAGGGTGCTGGCAGATTACGGGCCTCCCATTGCTGCTGCCAGGCCCGTAATCTGCCATGGGCCCCCGTACCGCCTCCTCATGCTGCTGCCAGGAGCAGAGTGTCTCATGGGTCTCTGTACGGCCTCCCATTGCTGCTGTCTCCATCGCCACACTCTGCCATGTGCCACTTTCAGGTCTCCTCACACTGCTGGTGGGTTCCATTTTGTCATAGGGTGCTGGCAGATTACGGGCCTCCCATTGCTGCTGCCAGGCCCGTAATCTGTCATGGGCCCCTGTACCGCCTCCTCATGCTGCTGCCAGGTCCAGAGTGTCTCATGGATCCCTGTACGGCCTCCCATTGCTGCTGTCTCCATCGCCACACTCTGCCATGTGCCACTTTCAGGTCTCCTCACACTGCTGTTGGGTTCCATTTTGTCATAGGGTGCTGGCAGATTACGGGCCTCCCATTGCTGCTGCCAGGCCCGTAATCTGCCATGGGCCCCCGTACCGACTCCTCATGCTGCTGCCAGGCCCGTAATCTGTCATGGGCCCCTGTACCGCCTCCTCATGCTGCTGCCAGGTCCAGAGTGTGTCATGGGTCCCTGTACGGCCTCCCATTGCTGCTGTCTCCATCGCCACACTCTGCCATGTGCCACTTTCAGGTCTCCTCACACTGCTGGTGGGTTCCATTTTGTCATAGGGTGCTGTATGGCCTCCCATTGCTGCTGCCTCCACCGCCACACTGTGGCTCCACACTCTGGTTTTGGCCCCGTGACTGCCCAAATGAGTGAAGTGTGCGGTGATTCTAAGATCGACGGCACTCATCTGCATGTCATACTGACTGACAGTATTATTTCTCTTCCCCAGCAGACTCCAAGGGCATTTAAATTAAAGGTACAGTGTTCTGCACTAATATAAAGGCTCTCTGAAGCCTAGAAACACCCTTTTTATAAGTTAAATTCGCAGTGAATATATTCGCCTCGAATCAAATTTATTCCTCGAATTCGCCGAATCAGCCGAATTGAATTTTTGAATACTTCGCTCATCTCTAGTCGTGATGCAAGTGATTACTAGGAAAAGGCTGTAATGGTGTTACCTTGAGCCCTTGTTCACATTAGCCCAGTGGTTGCGGGCTCGTTGTGGATGCAGGAATTGCACCTGTTCCCATACCCACAACCAACTGCAGCCATGTTGCGTTTCTCTTGCAAGACGTGGGGGAATAGCACCCCTATGCATCTCATCCCACAACGTGATCACGGGTGTGAGAACCACACAGAAATCGCATGGTCAAAAAGACCACAATTGACTTGAAACTTTGCACAGCCCAAGTTCTCAACTTCCCAAACATGTCCTAGAAGTTTCATAGATTTTGGTCTGGAGGTAGACTGTACTAAGATTGAGCACATAGCAATTCTCATGAACAGGGGCGGACTGACAACTGATGGGGCCCCCGGGCAATAGGGGATCATGGGGCCCCTGTGTCCTTGCCCAAACTCAAAAAAGCCTATGAATAAGGTACCAGGGGCATCTCATGGTGCCCCCTACTGACCCTGGGCCCTCGGGCAGTGCCCGAGTTTCCAAATGGTCAGCCTGCCCCTGCTCATGAATATATACAGTGGATATAAATAGTCGACATACCACTGTTAAAAAAGTCAGGTTTCTGTGATACAAGAAAATGAGAAAAAAAATCTCAGAAAAAGTTCCAACTTTAATGTAACCTACAAACTGTACAACTCAGTTGAAAAACACTAAAATCTTTTTTCGGTGGAGGGAAGTAAAAATAAAAAACTAAAATAATATGGTTGCATAAGTGTGCACACCCTAAACCAATACTTTGTTGAAGCACCTTTTCATGTTATTACAGCACTCAGTCTTTTTGGGTATGAGTCTATCAGCATGGCACATCTTGACTTTGCAATATTTTCCCACTCTTCTTTGCAAAAACTCTTCAAATCTGTCAGATTGCGAAGGCATCTCCTGTGCACAGCCCTCTTCAGATCATCCCACAGATTTTCAATCGGATTTAGGTCTGGGCTCTGGCTGGGCCATTCTAAAACTTTTATCTTCTTCTGGTGAAGCCATTCCTTTGTTGATTTGGATGTATGCTTTGGGTCGTTGTCATGCTGAAAGATGTTCCTCTTCATGTTCAGCTTTCAAGCAGAAGCCTGATGGCTTTGTGCCAAAATGGACAGTTATTTGGAACTTGGAAGTATGCACTTCCCAAGCATACACCACAAGCCAAGAAACCCCCAGTGATTGGCTGGTGAGCCACAAACACACACTCATAATATTCCCTTATTGGCTGTCCCACACTACAGCCACTACACAAGGTGGTAGGGGCTACATAAGCTTAATGTCACTCACTTGCTTTGTGGGAGATCAAAACCCATGAAACTTCTAGCACGTTTGGGATGTTGAGAACTTGGGCTGTGCAAAGTTTCAAGTCAATTGATTGAGATTTAGGCACATTATGGTACGTTAAGCTGTTCACATTAAATGTTTTAGCATTGTAAAATATAGCTTAAAGTGGTTGTAAAGGCAGAAGGTTTTTTATCTTAATGCATTCTGTGTGCAGCATCCCTCCTGAGCCCCCCTAACACTTACCATAGCTCCCTCTCTCTCCAGCTATCACCATTACTTTCTCAGTTTCTGAGATTCTCCTTCCTGAGTGGCTGAGACAAAGCTGCTCCCACTGCTGTCAATAAAAGTCAGCTAGCCAATCAGAAGAGAGGGGGGTGGGGCTTAGTCGGGGGTCTGTGTCTCAACGGACACACGGAGCTGTGACACAGCTCGGGTGCCCTCATAGCAAGCTGCTTGCTGTGGGGGCACTGTAAAGGAGGTAGTGGACAGGACCATAGAAGAGGGACCCGAGAGGAGGAGGATCCAGGCTGCTCTGTGCAAATCCAACTGCAACAGAGGAGGTAAGTATCACGTTTGTTATTTTTATGCAAAAAAACCCTGAGCCTTTAGTATCACTTTAGCATTAATAACTTTTGGTGTGATTTACCAAATGATCTGAAATTTTCAGAATATATTGCCATAGATAGAGTCTTGTATTGTGTGAAGTTTGGGGGGAATTGGTTAACATCTAAGCTCTTTTTTGTATGTTAAGCCACATTAAGCTCCCCAAAAAACAAGCTTAATGTCCCCCATTTTCATTGTGGCAGGCCAAAATCTATGAAACGTCTACGACATGTTTGGGATGTTGAGAACTTGGGCTGTGCAAAGTTTCAAGTCAATTGATTGAGATTTAGGCAGCTTATTACACATTAAGCTACATTAAGATATTTCACGTTAAATGTTTTAGTCTGTCCACTCATAGGAGAAAAATATTTATTTTCATATAATATACAATGTCTACAAACCATCACTATCTCCCTGATCTGAAGCTAAAACGTATCTTAAAAAGATTGTAAACCCTCACCTTGTAAAACAATATGTTTAACCCCTTCAATACCGAGCACTTTTACCCCCTTCCTGCCCAGGCCAATTTTCAGTTTTCAGAGCTGTCTCAGTATGAATGACATTTGCGCAGTCATGCAACATTGTATCCATATTTAATTTTTTAAATTTTTTCACACAAATAGAGCTTTCTTTTAATGGTATTTAATCACCACTGGGTTTTTATTTTTTGCTAAATAAATTAAAAAGACTGAACATTTTGAAAACAAAAACTTTTTTCTTCGTTTCTGATATATACATTTTGCAAATAATCTTTCTTAATAAATGTATTCTGCTACATTTCTTTGGTGAAAATAACCCAAATCAGTGTTTATTTTTTAGTCTGTAGGAAGGTTATAGAGTCCACAAACTATGGTGTATATATATATATATAAATATATATATATATATATATATATATGAAAATCAATTAATCCTGTTCTGATGATCTCATTTCTTGAGGTCTGAAAAACCCCAGGACAGTACAAATGCCCCCCAAGTTACCCCTTTTTGGAAAGTACACAATCCAAGTTATTTAGTAAGTGGCGTGGCGAGTTTTTTGAAGTTGTAATTTTTTGGAAAGAAATTAAAAAAACATTCCCCAATGTTTTTTTTAACATACTGTCACCAGTACTGTACAACATCATCACTTACTGGTGACAATATGTAGAAAAAAAAAATTAAATTTTATTTTTGCTTTTTCATTTAATTATTTGTTTCTTTTTTTAGGATTTCTTTTTAACATACTGTGACCAGAGCAATACAGTGTTACCATAGTAACACTGTACTACTTACTACTCTGGGGAAGTGTTTTTTTTTTTTTTTACACACTTGATTGCTTATACCAGTGATTTTCACTGGTATAAGCAACCATTTTTACTTTATGAAATAGATGCATTCAGTATTTACCATTGCCACAGCTAATCACATGGTACACATGGGCTGTGATTGGTCCTGTCTGTACCATGTGACCACTGTGACCAATCACAGAGATCAAAACAATAGTACACAATGGATGGCATTCATTCATGCCATCCATTGTGTACAATTGTCATGTGATCTGCTATGATTGGTCACAGCGATCACATGGTTCCAGCGGCGGCCAGTATACTGATCAGTCATCCGCTGTGTCCGGTGGATGATAGGTCACACCGCTGTGCGGCCCATGGGGTGCAAACAAGGTGTGTTCTAGGGAGGACGTCATATGAAGTTCACCGGAACGGCGAGTGTCTTGTCCGGTCGTCATTTGACAATAGATCAGAGGGGAACTGGTTAAAATAGTAATGAAAAGTAAAATGTGTGTATAAATGTAAAAAAAACAATATAAATACCTTTTTGTTTTCTTTTTTTTTTGTAATGTGATCACATTCCCTCTGTTCGCAGCTGCATAAGAGCTAGGGGTGGAAAAACAGTAGTACACTGATATTCCCAGTGAAAGGCTGTGTGGGGGTGGGGGGTCAGGACAAGACTGATCATTGGAGGAGAACAGACTGAGTTACCAGCATAGCTTGAGAACTGACCATGCTGTGTTCTCCTGCTTAGTGTGGTCAGTTTTTATTAGGCATAACCAGGTATTTCACATAAAGGAAGCAATACAAAGAGAACAGGATAATGTTTCATACAAGTACATAGTACATCAGGCACATATCAGGAATATGAAATGCTGGGTTTACATTTTCTTTATGTGAAATTATTTTTATACCTTCTATAGATTCTAACATTTTTTTCAACAGGTTTATTTATTGTACAAGCAATGTATTCAACAATGATACCAGTTACAGTTATTTTAATACATCTATATATATTGTGATTAGAGATGAGCGAATTATTCAAAAATTCGATTCGGCTGATTCGCCGAATTTGTGGAATAAATTCGATTCGATGCGAATTTATTCGCTGCAAATTTAACTTATTAAAAGGGTTTCTAGGCTTCAGAGAGCCTTTATATTAGTGCAGAACACTGTACCTTTAATTTAAATGCCCTTGGAGTCTGCTGGGGAAGAGAAATAATACTGTCAGTCAGTATGACATGCAGATGAGTGCCGTCGATCTTAGAATCACCGCACACTTCACTCATTTGGGCAGTCACGGGGCCAAAACCAGAGTGTGGAGCCACAGTGTGGCGGTGGAGGCAGCAGCAATGGGAGGCCATACAGCACCCTATGACAAAATGGAACCCACCAGCAGTGTGAGGAGACCTGAAAGTGGCACATGGCAGAGTGTGGCGATGGAGACAGCAGCAATGGGAGGCCGTACAGGGACCCATGACACACTCTGGACCTGGCAGCAGCATGAGGAGGCGGTACAGGGGCCCATGGCAAGAAGAAGAAGAAGAAGATGAGGATGAGGATGAAGAAGAAGAAGAAGTAGGATGAGGATGAAGAAGAAGAAGAAGAAGAAGTAGGATGAGGATGAAGAAGAAGAAGAAGAAGAAGAAGAAAAAGAAGTAGGATGAGGATGAAGAAGAAGAAGTAGGATGAGGATGAAGAAGAAGAAGAAGAAGAAGTAGGATGAGGATGAAGAAGAAGAAGAAGAAGTAGGATGAGGATGAAGAAGAAGAAGAAGGATGAGGATGAAGAAGAAGAGGAAGAAGAAGAAGTAGGATGAGGATGAAGAAGAAGAAGAAGAAGTAGGATGAGGATGAAGAAGAAAAAGAAGAAGTAGTAGGATGAGGATGAAGAAGAAGAAGAAGAAGAAGTAGGATGAGGATGAAGAAGAAGTAAAAGAAGAAGAAGAAGAAGAAGTAGGATGAGGATGAAGAAGAAGAAAATGAAGAAGAAGAAGAAGAAGTAGGATGAGGATGAAGAAGAAGAAGAAGAAGAAGTAGGATGAGGATGAAGAAGAAGAAGAAGAAGAAGTAGGATGAGGATGAAGAAGAAGAAGAAGAAGAAGAAGTAGGATGAGAAAGAAGAAGAAGAAGAAGTAGGATGAGGATGAAGAAGAAGAAGTAGGATGAGGATGAAGAAGAAGAAGAAGAAGAAGAAGAAGTAGGATGAGGATGAAGAAGAAGAAGAAGAAGTAGGATGAGGATGAAGAAGAAGAAGAAGAAGTAGGATGATGATGAAGAAGAAGAAGAATTAGGATGAGGATGAAGAAGAAGACGAAGAAGAAGTAGGATGAGGATGAAGAAGAAGAAGAAGAAGTAGGATGAGGATGAAGAAGAAGAAGAAGAAGAAGAAGAAGAAGGATGAGGATGAAGAAGAAGAAGTAGGATGAGGATGATGAAGAAGAAGAAGAAGTAGGATGAGGATGAAAAAGAATTCCAGTGCAGCAAAAAGTGTATCTGCAGAGAGCTCCGCTATTTCTGACAGTTCTCTGACAGTTCCTTCACATTTACAGCGGTTGAAACATTGTATCTGTTTCCGAATAAAAACATCTGTATCCTAAATGGAAACAAATAGATACAATGTTTCAACTGCTGTAAATGTGAAGGAACTGTCAGAGAACTGTCAGAAATAGCGGAGCTCTCTGCAGGGACACTTTTTGCCGGCTGTAGAAGGGATGAAAATCGGCCGATCGGGGAAAATTCGATTCACGAATCCGAAGTTTGCTAATATTCGGATTCGGCACGAATCAAATTTTTCCTAATATTCTAAATGAATTCCACTTCGCCAGGTTCGATTCACTCATCTCTAATTGTGATAACAAAAAGATTTTATTTATTTAAATATTAGCAAGGGGCAGTGCTGCTAATATATAGTATGAGGGTTTAAATAACCATTTTTCCCCACCTTTTTTTGTTTCCTTGATTATTTGCTGTTACGACTTCTTGGTAGGCACCTGGAACATTACTTTGGAAGGCCATTTTGATGATCCACTTTCTGCCTTTTGATTCAGTCAACTTTTGGATTTGCTGGTATGAGACTTGATTATATGCGGGTGGTTGGTCATGAGGCAGTGTAGAGTTAATAACATTCTTCTCTCCCACCACCTGTCTGCTATTTTATTAAGTATATTATTCTTTTGGAGCAATGTATTAATGTTTTATTACTTTCATTCTCCCGTACATGGTGTTTTTACATTATGATGTATGTCTTTTAAGAATGAGTGTTTAATTTTATATATAAAATGTATAATCTACTATGACTTCTATAAATCATATTATACTAAATCATCAGTCGGACCCTTTAAAGTAGGTAGGGGTTAATAATCAATGAAGAAATCTAAAACTCTTAATTAAGTATGATACCTTTTTGTAACTTAAAGTGATATTAAACACACATCGTTTAATTCTTTCTTTATGTGGATGATGGCTCTGTAATGATTTAAAAAAAAATCTAAGAACTTCTTTCCTAGTCAATATACAGTTGTCCCATGACTGAGCTCTTTCAAGCCTATCTGCAGGGAAACAGTGGCAGGAGGAGCTTCTAGTCCTCTGCTGTTGGTCACATGTTCAAAATAAAAACAACAGCCTTTTGGATACAATAAACTTTTTTAAATCGTCATACAAATATATATTTGAAATCAGATCTTTATTATTTTTTGGCAATGACATGGTCTGGGCAGATTCCTGTCAGTCAAAAGCTGTGTCATGCCTCTCCAGCTGTGTCTTAGAATAACAGGGGAAGAAGCCTCCATCAATCAAGATATAATATCCTGCCCCCCTGCTGTTTAAAAACAGCAGGTGGATGGCAAGTGGTTAAAGTTTCCCTCCCCAGACTACCCTCCTGAACCTGTAGGGGGCCTAATTCTACTGCAGCTTTTATCTCCGCTGTGTCTACCACATCATTACCCACCACATCACATGTTTCAGGGTTATCCGCATGCATGTCCACATGACCTTCAGGTCCATCATTAGGCTTATGGTCACCCACAGAAACTAAATGATCGACATTTACCAGTGCCTCGCACTTTTCCTCATCATCATAAATATCAACATTTACAAGGGCCTTGCATTTTTCCTCATGGTCAGAAACATCCACACCTTTGTCAGAACTCATTTCAGTGTTTGGCAGGGCAGTGTCTGGACACCGAGAGCACACAGCGGAGTGGTTGTCTCCTATGGCAACGTCACTGTTTCCCAGCTCCACTGGCACATGAACCTCTTCCAGCAACTGTCCTGACACCTGACCATCATAACATAATTCCACATTTGGTTTACTGACCCCAATCACTTGATTTGTGCCATCTGACACTTCCACCAACACCAGCTCATTTGGTATCACACTATTCATTACCACACCATTGGATCCTTTGTGGGTTGTGGGCATGATCTCTGCTATGTGCTCAATCTCACTTGGCCCGTCCATATTGGGAGGGAGACCATCTGCAGCAACAGCAAGTGTGCCCTTGTCTATAAGCTGCTCTGCAGTCCCTCCATTTAGCACGCAGAAGTCATGTCCACTCCACTGTTGGAAACAGAGGTCCCTTTTAACAAAGCCAACAGGTTTTCAGCCCATCTGTCCCAGTCTACTTTCTCTGCGCTCCAATCAGAGGTACTACGCAGTACCGCCCCAGCGGCCGGAGGAGACACAGTACAGAGTGGCTCAGCAGCAGCAGACACATCACATATATCACTTTTGTTCAAACAAAACTGTGGCACTAAATTGTTAACCTCAACAGGTTGCAATACCACACCCTCACCACCGTATGCTGAGGGCGCTTGATTCAACTCATGAACACTTCCATACATTTTATTGTCATTACTGACCAACTCCATTAACCACTTATCACCATGAGCATTTTCAAATATTTCAGTTTTAGCATTTAACTTATCATTTGGTTCAAGTACTCTCTTGTCCAGAGCAGCACCATAGTTGTCGCAGGCAACCTCTGGCTCCAAAACACAGAGCTCCCAGGAAGTTTCCATGGACACCTTTGCAGCCCTGGATACTGTTGCCACGGGCAACAACATATCTTTAATCCTATTTACATCAACACTTATCTTTAGTGAGCTGTGCTAGCCCATCACCAACCATAACATTACATTTACTAACAGTAACCCTTTTGTCGGCATAACCATCAGCATTCTCATTGCATATAGACATGACTGTGGCTTTTGCAGGTAGTCCTTGGCTATTACCCAGCTGAGCAGCCTGTGAGCCATGCCTCACAGCACCCTCTCTCTTTAAAGGGGCACTAGTTGCTGTTTTAGCAGCTCCATAGGTGACCTGGGAAATCCTCTGCTCAGTCACTGCGGGCTCCTGGGAGCTTTCCCTGGGCATCTCTGCAGCACCTGTCACTAGGGAACACGGTGCCATGACAGTTTTGGTCACCCCTAGTCTAACTTCCCCAGCCATCTGCTGGATTATAGCAGGCACCTGCAGAGTCCCCATGTCCTTTTCCATATTTAGTCCTGCTGATCGTTGGGCTTCTCCCTGTGCCTCCCCACTACTTAGGGTAGCACTCAGCAGGGAGTCCATGTCAATCTGTATTGTGGAACTCCCTGAAGGACACACTCTCACTTCCTTGGACCCAGTCCCACAAACCGAAACAGTCTTACCATTACCTGTAGCAGGTGTCATAGCCTTCACTTGAGTGCGTAGTCTCTCCTCTGTGGTGTCTCCACAGGCTGACTTCCCCATGTGGTCACGGGGCAACACTGCAGCCATTCTGGACCAACTTGCGCCCCCTGCAGGTAACACCAGATCCCTGTTGCTAGGGGTAACAGACTCGCTCTCAAAAGGCAATTGGCTATACCTCATGTAGGATGCAGACTGTTGTGCCCTCTGTTCAGGGCTGACCACTTCACCTAAGCGGCCGTAACACGAAACCTTGCATTTCTCTGGTTTTCTGATCGCTTGGCCTTCCAGTGACACCTCTCCCATCCTGGAGCATTGCTGGCCAGCCATGACACGCTGAACTTCCCCTCGAAGAAGGTTTTCCTATTTAAAAGGTGTAGTAGTCATCCTGGTCCCAATCCATCAAATGGTAAATCGACCGAAACTCCCTTGGTAATAAAGATGGCAGCAACTCTGGCCACTGGTCCCTAGGCCATTTTCTCTGCGTAGCACCTTTTTCAAAGTTTTCAAAGAAGTCCCCAACCTCCTCTGTAGGTTGCATGTAATCAGAGGCCCAGAACTCAGCACCTCTCACCGTAGACTTTACATTGCAGCGATTGCTACGAGCAACCACACTCCTCTCAAAACTTGTGGTCAGCCTGTTGCTCATTCCTTGCACTCAGAGCCAGCTTGCCAAACACACAAACTGTGCTGTCCATTGCACATAAACACAGTTTACTTCTTTTGCAGGGATCTCCAATTCTGCCCGCATTCTCCACCATATGTGGGAACTCGCTTCAAAATGGTAGAGCTTTTTTGTTAAAGCACACAGCAACTCACTTCTTTAAGGGCCTTTTTTGCCCAATTTTATTTAAAAGAAAAAGTTCCATAAACACAAATGCTTCCCACGCAGGGGTATCCACCATCAAACCAATTCAGCCTTCTGGCTCTTTCAGCTATACCTTTTTATATCTGTCTCCTACAGACTCCTTCCAAAAGGTTGTTTTTTGCACATAGCAAACCTCTAGCACACGGCTAGTCTGGCTTCCACCTCTCCTTGGTGAAGCCCACCTGACTCCAAGGCAGAGGCCTCCCGTCTGTCAGGGTGGAGCCCTCCTATCTGCCAGGGTGGAGCCCAGAATCATGACCTGGCCTCCACAAAAAGGCCTGCACACACCTGTGCAATCAGCATGCTGCCTGCTCTCAAAAAATGGGCCCAGGATTGGAGATTTCATCCCTCCCAAATCTCTTAGAAATCTCCAGGCTACAGGTCCCAAAACAGCCTTTACAAACCAAAGAGGAAACTTATAAACCAGTTTCCTCTGCATTATGAGAACTGCCTGGAGCCCCTCAACCTGTATGGTTGAGAATCCTGGGTCTCCATCATGATTTCCACCATGGCAGGATACCGCACTGCCACTATATATATATATATATATATATATATATATATATATATATCGTCTGTAATTAACTAGAAGGACTAAGGGAACATTCAGAAATACATGGTGGTGCAATATGCTTGATTATGCAACTAAGTTGGACTAGTTAAAGTAAATTCCCTTTAGGACATAATATAAGATTCTTATACTTACCAGTCAGCAATTCTACATCTTACTGAGACAAGAGTTGCTCTGTTAAAGCAAAATGTGGTGAAATGAGTAGCTAAAGGGCTCATACATAATTTCTATTCATAAAACTAGTATGCAATAGCATTAAGAAGTGTAAAAACTCTTTTAAACAAATGAAGCTGAAAACTGCTACGTCTACCCTTTGCACTATACATGTGGATTCAGTGGTGCATTTGCTTTTTGCTATGTTTAGTGAAGATAAAATAACATTTATAACCTGTGCATTAAAGAACAACCTATCATCATATATATTATTTTCTCATTGGGTTTGTCTTGTTTGAACATTAGAAGATAAGCATACTATTACAGATCACAATATTGAATGATAAGTTTGTGTATTTCCCTTTTCTGTTATGTTTCTTTATTGGTTGACTCAGACTCATTTGGACTTAGTAAAACAATAAAACAGTACTTAGAGGCAGACAACAATGTCCACAGGCCATGCACTGCAAAGGTACATGTAATGCAGTCAGAATTCCTATTAATGTTTCCATCTTACTAAATATCAAAATTGGGCCGTGCTTCACTTAAAATAACTAAATATAAATAATAAGTACATCCAAGTGCTTCTATTAATAATACATGTCAAAATAATATATGGATAAAATTAGAATGAATGAATCAACCAATATCAATTTCCAAAAGCAATGTGCATAAAAAGTCAAAAAAAGTCATAAAAAAGGTCCATATATATACACTTCTTAAAACTTGCATAGTTCACTTAGAATAAAATAAATATCTAATGCTTCTTAATTGATTTTTTGTGTGAAAAAAACTTATGTTAGTGTGCTCCCCCACTGGTTGTGCTCTCACCTCAATTATATGGCTATAGCAGCTCACAAGCTTTCACTTTTTATTTGATGTTTGCATCTTAGCTCTATGGAATCTTGAAAGCTCCTCCCATTGCTTCCATACCAGTCTGTTCCTCCTTCGAAGCTAGGAGTCCAAACCTTGTGTAAGCTCCTAGTTGGATGGTGTCAGGGATAGCATAGGGTTAATGACCTGTACCCCTACCTCACATGAAGGTTATTTGTCTTGGTGGTGGACTGATTAGGTCCACACACTTTATATTGGGAGGAATGGGAGAAGGTCACAAGCTCCCCCCATACCTGGGAGCATCAGACACTTCCAGGGGCTCTGACAGACAAACAAAGTGGCATAGGAGTGGTAGGACCTTGAATGGGCAAACAGATCCTCTTTAAGAAGTGATTTTATTTCAATCTATTCTTGTCTCTGCCCCAGCAGAAATTATAAATGTCCACTATTGCTGGCAAGCAATACATCTGAACCTATTAAAAATAAGCACATGAAAATTAATAACTAAAGATAGCAACAAATTGTTATAGAATATACAAAGTATTAGATCTGCCTTTTTTGCTGGTTATCTTGGTGGTTGGTTGGAATTCTTGTTTTATCTTTATTTACCCATCCATGTGGAAACAATACCTTTCCTTTCTGGACCATTCTGTTTATTAAATTAGAGCCGAGGTTGGTACTTAAAGTGGATGTTCACCCTCTAAACCAACTTCCCTCCACTCCACCCCTTTTTACACAAATGGCGTTTTTCTTGAATGTAAAGCATTTGGTCCCACTCCCCATGCATGCCACTTGCCTAGACTGGGCATTGTGCCCAGAATGGCTGATCAGTGTGTATGGGGGGTGGTAATGTATCTTTCTGATCTGTGTTGACAATCAGATTACAATTGAGAAACTGCTAAGATCTTTTAACAGGTCCAGTTCATGCTTTCCACTTATATTCACCACAAGTGCCTGCATATATCGGGGGAGATTTACTAAAACTGGAGCACTCAAAATCTGGTGCAACTGTGCACCGTAGCCAATCATCTTCCAAACTTCAGCTTTTTCAGTTAAGCTTTGACAATAAAACCTGGATGCTGATTGGTTTCTATGCAGAGCTTCACCATGTTTTGCACTCTCCAGTTTAGTAAATCTCCTTAGTCATGGTTGCCTACAGGTCCTGCTCATACTCCACTCTCTTTTGGTTATTCTGTATTAAATTGTCCTTAACAGCCAATCAGGTTCCAGCTGTTCAGAAATTCAGTTAGGAGCAAAACCATGAGATAAACTAATATACGAAATCTTGTATCTATGGGCTGTCCAAGCCACCTTGTATATTGCACAGGATACAGTTTAAATACACATTGTGTCAATAATAGTTATGGTTTGTTGGACACATATAAAAAAAACTTTAATCACAAGCACAAAAAATAGTAAGGAATTTAAAGTGTTTTTTTGTAAAGTTTATTGGTAGACATTGGGGGAAGGGTCTGTCAGGTAGGCTGCAGATATGCTGTTTTTTTATGCAGTGCACACCAACACACACGTATAGTGTGAACAGGACACATGGAAAAAGTTTTTTCGTCTATGTGCTCTTGCACTGAGCCTGCGTTGATCAATGTAGAGCAATACAGCCCACTGCACCTGGTATGAACGAGCCCTCAATGTGTTGCTAATGAGATAACCGGCAGTCAATGTTTAAACCTCTCAGTCGCAATAAGTACCCAGTCACACCATGTGCAACTTGCAATGAGATTTGCCATGCGAGTTTCAAATCAAGTCACATCCTATTGTCCACAATTAAAGAGGTCATATTGGTGCGATGCATGAACTACTTCAGGTGTGACTTGCATAGATATCTTTGTCTTGCAAGCCGTGATGTCTTGCAAGTCGCACCTCAAGTCAGAATGACATCCAACTTGAAAACGTGTAACTTCCAGTGAAGTCGCATGATTTCAAAGTCAGAGCGGTGTGACTGGGGACTTAGACTCAATTGCCTGTGTATCCCTAGGCTAAGATTACAAAGCCACAATAAAGTCAGGGCCTTTTCACAGTGATCCTCATTTTAAACACATCAGTGAAGAAGAAAAATCACTTTCCTGGCGCATCATGGCAGCATACACTGGGTTTTGGATCCACCCTAGCAACCTGATAGGACCAGTTAGCTATAAGTTCTTCAGCCAGGACACACCACAGCATTCTCCTTTTTGATTTCACCTGTGTAGGATCGGAGGGATCACGCAGTACCCCTGTTGGGGATGCAACAGCATGTACTATATACAGTATTGTGTGTAAATATCACTTGACCAGTACATGGCACTGTACACTAAGGTTACCAGTTGTGCGTATCTGTAAAACTTGTTGGTTCTTTTTTCTTCTCTCTCTCTCTTCATAAACCAAGATGTCTGCTGTTACAGTCTGCTGAAATGTTTTGTATGTTTGCAACTTAAGCCACACAAGTAAACCAAGTTCTGCCTCATCACAACCTACTAGTGTCTTCTCTAACACATAACCAACAGGTTATGGGCCCAGCTCCAGACACTGGAAAAAGGAAAACTACAAGCTAGTAAGTGCTGCATTTACAATCCTACCAAATCCTGTGTGAGGAAACAAGAGCTGTATCCAATTCACTGAAAGATGGCAAGTGCTTCAGATATGAAGTTTACAATAGCAAAGCTCAACAATACCAACTACCAGCTATGGAAGTTTAAGCTTGAAATGCTGTTATCCAAAGATGACTTGTGGCAGGTACTAGATACACACAGACCCAATGACAACCTGGAAGAATGGGACAGAAAAAACAGGCAAGCAAAAGGAGTCATAAGCCTGTTAGTGGAGGACGATTAACTCATTCATATAAGGAAAGAAAACAGAGCTAAAGGTATGTGGAATGCATTACAAAAACTGCATGAATGTGCAAATCTAAACAGTAAACTATATCTGCTGTGCAAACTGTATGAGATGAAGCTGGAAAAATGGCAGGAAATGGGTGAACATGTAAATGCTATGCTAGAAATTGTGGACCAGCTGGGTGCAATAGGTGAATAAATGAAAGACAATCATGTAGCAGCACTACTGCTATGCAGCCTTCCAGAATCATACAGTGCCCTTATAAATGCTCTAGAAACTAGACCGGAGACTGAACTGACGCTAGAATATGTTAAGGGAAAATTAATTGAATACAGCAGAAGAAAGGAAAATCTGCATAGTGAAGAGAACGAGAGACCAGAGGCAGCTCTGAAGGTGCATGAAGGCATAAGACAAAGCAAAGAAACCAGGGTATGTTTTCGCTACAAAAAGGCCGGTCACCTGAAAAAGAACTGTTCAATCTGGAAAGCTGAGCAGCGAAAGCGGGAGCTACCCACAAGAGAAAGAGCTAAAGCGGTCATGAAAGAAAATGAACATGCATCATGGAGTGGTACTTTTAAAGTGACTCAGAATAGTACCTCACACGGATGGTACATTGATTCAGGGACAACAAGTCACATGACAAGCGACGAGACATTCTTCACAGAAATTGATTTTAGTGTAAAAGATAAAGTCTTCCTAGCAAATGGGAAAAGTATTACAGCGGAAGGTAATGGTCAGATATTTCTGAACTGCAAAACGCCATCAGGGGGCAAGCAGAGCATCCTTGTAAAGAATGTTCTATATGTTCCAAGCCTAGAAGGAAGCCTCCTATCAGTTAAAACCCTTGCAAGCAATGGACTCACTGTCCCGTTCAGAGGTAATGAATGCACAATTCAAAATGGAAAGCAAATTCTAGCAAGAGGAAGGTTAAATGAACATCTGTACAAAATTGTCACTGAAAGTGAGAAGGCTAATGCGGCAACTCATAACCCACGTGACAAGTGCATTCATCTGTGGCACAGAAGATTGGGGCATCGAAACCCAGAAGCTATAAAGGACTTTGCAAAGAGAGGTCTATCAGAAGACATGAAAATATTGCCTTGCTACACACTCAGCAAATGCACGTGTTGCATCAAAGCAAAGGCCACCCGAACCTCTCTTCCACAGACCAGTCAGAGTAAAACCATTAAACCCATGGAACTGATACACAGTGATGTGTGCGTACTAATGAAAACCATCACACCTGGCGGGAACAGATATTTACTGACTTTCATCGACGATTATTCCAGGTACACAATAACGTATCTAATGAAGCACAAAAGTCAGACATTAGAAAAACTTCAAGAGTTTGTAGCTATGACAAGCAACATGTTTCAAAGGAAACCTGGAATAATGTGCACTGACATTGGAGGGGAATATATAAAGAGATGGAATCATACCTAAAGAAACAAGTTATTATACACCAAACAACTGTACCATACACTCCTGAGCAAAATGGCTTAGCGGAAAGAAAGAATCGCACTCTTGTAGAAATGACCAGATGTATGATTTCGGAAGCTACCTTACCTAACAAATACTGGGGAGAAGCAATAATGACTGCAACATACCTACAAAACAAGCTCCCATCAAAAGATATTGAGAGTACACCATATGAAATGGATCAAAACCTAACGTAGGACACATCATATGCTGTAAAGCATATGCCCACATTCCAAGTTAGAAACGCCCCAAGTTGGAGAACAAAGGGTTCCTATGCCCTCTTCCAAGATGATGCCGCACTTCAAAGCATCCAGGCATGTGCAGCAGGAAGTGATGTCAGTAGGGAATCTCCTTTGACAGTTACCAAGATGGTGCCAGTTTCCGCAAGTTGTGACTGAACATATGTGGCAAAAACATCAATTCCGCTAGCTTTGGCAGCATTTTTAAAAGCCCCTTCCTGTCATTCTGGCTTTGCTGCTCTGGTGGCTTTGATGCTGAGAGGTTTGGACTCTGCTGCTTCATCAACTTGTACCTTGGTTACCCTCCTCCTGCACAAGTGCACGTAAGTGTTGGTCTTGGCTGTCATTCACCTGTTGTCTTATGTTGCCTGTCTGCTGATAAACTATGTCTTATAGGTGTTGGGTGCTATCTTCCTCTGTCTATGGAGACAGCTGCCCAAGCAGACCATCCTCAGCCTGAAAGGTAAGGGGTGTGGTATGTAGTGAAGATAGACAAAAGGGAGCCATATGACTAACATTGTCATAATTCGGCAGTCCTCCTAGGTCATCAACAACTTCTACCACAGAATGCAGAGAACGACTGAGTCATGCATCATCATACAGGCATTCAAGGAGAAGTCATTCTAGGATCTCCACCCTCCACCGTTGCTCTCATCAAGCAAGGGTACTGTTGCCTTATCACCGTCCTTCATCCCGTGGTCACCATTCCTGTCTGGGGGATAACGCCTGCTAATGTGTGTGCCAGCTCTTCCTGATAAACTTGCCTGTCACTCATGTTTGGAGGAAGCAATGAAGGAGAAGGAAACGGATGTCAGAGAAGTGATGGATCTGACCAGGGAGTCTGTCAGAGAGTCAATTTTGGAGGCATCAACCCCTGCTTTAGACTCAGCAGCTCAGAGCACTGATACTCCGACCCCCCGCATCCCACAAATATCAGATAGATCATCAGAGAGGGAAGATACAGAAAGCACTACAGGATTTTACTTTACCTTGAACCATTTGCCAAGTCAGTCAAGGAGGCTATTGGATGGGCAGAAGAAATGCCTTGCAAGACCAGCAGATATTTTCCAAACCTTAAAAAGGAGCCTGAGGCTTTTCTTTTTATTGATGAACTGGATGATCTCATTCGGGATGAATGGCAAAAGACGGACAAGAGGATAAGTCTAAACAGCAGATTGGCAAAACTGTACCCTTTAAAGGAGCTCAAGGTGAATCCGTTAATCTCTGCTCCAGTCATTGACGCATCCTTGATGCGTTTAGCCAGGCATGTATCGCTACCAATGGAGGATGAAGTTACAATCAGAGACGTGCTAGACTGCAGAATAGGTCTTGACCTGGAGTGTTCATACACAGTAACGGGTGGTGTCTGTAGGCCGGACATTACTCTGGTGGCTGTAGGAAAGGCTGTATCGTGCTGGAAAAATCCAACATCTCTAGCGGAAGGAGTGGATCAAGGAAAGTTAGTACCAGCTCTTTAGGAGCTGAAATTGGCTGGGAACTTTGTGTGAAGCATCCATAGATGTGATCAGATCTTCTGTTAAAGCAATGCTATCCTCAGTTATTGCTGGAAGGGCTCTATGATTTGAAGCCCTGGGCGGCAGACACTGCATCAAAGACCAACTGGTGCAAAATACCTTATAACCAGGTTAATATATTTGGCTCCAAGCTTGACTCGGCCATCTCCAAAGTTACTGGTGGGAACTCAGGCCTGATTCCATCAGATGAGAAACCCAGATCGCAAAGGAGTTCGTCTTACAAACAAACCTTCTGGTCAAGTACAGGAAAGCAGAATCCTACAGACCGGGGAGAGAGTTTAAAGCCCTGAAAGGGAAAATTGTCTTCTTTTCCAGGTTCTTTTAGAAGCCAAAATCGTTTTTGGTGGAGGACCAGCAGAAGTCATTTTGAAGGTACGTCCGTACAGCCTGTGTCTGTTGGAGCCAGGCTCAGGCTTTATGCACAGGTTTGGGCAGGCCATAGCAGATCCATGGGCAGTTTCCACCATTTTGATGGGTCATCACAGGCGGTTCAAAGGGAACTACCCAAGTGACCATTTAGAAGTGAGCAGACTTCCTTAAGACCTGGGGAAGAGAAAAATCCTAACCAAATACATCTTGGAGCTACTTCAAAAACATGCAATAATGGAGGCTCCATCCTCTCAATGAGGAAAGGGGTACTCACCCTTATTCCAGGTGAAAAAGAAAACTGGCAATCTTCGCCCAGTATTAGACCTGAAGGGCCTCAACAGAAGAATACATCTGGAATCCTTCAAGATGGAAAGTCTTCAGTCTATCCTGCTTGCATTAAATCTAGGAGACTGGAAGCTCTCCATAGAGTACATATCTTCACGTGCTCATTCATCCACCCTTCCAAAAGTACCTACATTTTGCCATCAATTACCACCATTTTCAGTTTCAAAACTTGCCCTTCAGAATAACTATGGCACCCAGAACCTTTACGAAAGTCCTACTGCCAGTAATTGCACTCCTGAGAGAAAGTGGGGCTGAGAGTCAATCATTATTTGGATGTCATACTTCTACTGGCCAGCAACAGGAATACTCTTGTTCAACATAGGGAGCTACTGATTTACACTTTCCAACACTTCAGATGGCTGACAAATTGGAAGAAGAAGAGCAGTCTACACCCTACTCAGAAGATGGCCTTCCTGGTTGCTCTGCTGGACACCCAAGCCAATGTGGTTCAGCTGCTGCAGGAAAAAGTGGGCCCAATGGTCCAAAAAGTGAAATGGGCTCTGGCAGCAACTTCCTTGCCGGCCTGAACTTGCCTCAGCATTTTGAGCTTGATGACTGCCACATTCCCAAATCAGTGGGCTCAGTGGTACACAAGAACATTTCAGAATGCTTTCCTCACGAAGTGGGACAGACTGTTGGAATCAATCAATTATCATTCTGAACAAGTTGAAAATCACTAGGGTGGTGGACTCAGGTCTGCAACTTGATGAAACCTCGCCTGGTTGTTCCTCCGCAACCAGAGGTATTCATGACGCATGCCAGTTTATAAGTCTGGGGAATGCATTATCAGAATCAGGCAGCCCAAGTACGCTGGGCATTCAAACCCCAGGGGCTAATCTTGAACATTTTGGAACTCAGAGAAGCCTTTCAAGCCTTGCTAGCCTTTGGCTCTTTGCTGAGGGGGAAGAGTGTACTCCTGCATCTGGAGCTGCAGTAGCCTATATCCAGAGGCAGAGGGGTACCAGGAGTCCCGTGATACTGGAGGAAGTCCGTCCTATCCTGAACTGGGCCCAAATACATCTGACAGATTTAAGATCAGTGTACATGCCAGCGACAGAGAATCATTTTACCGACTCTTTGAGCCGGAATTTCTTGTCAAACAATGAGTGGTCACTGAATCCTCAAGTCTCCTCTCTCCTAATCAGAAGATGAGGAATCCCAGAAATAGACCTAGCAGCAACTCTGACAAACACCAAGTGCCAGGGATTCCTGGTGAGAGTGCTGTACCCCTTGGCAGAGGGGGTAGACTGCCTCCACCACCCATGGAGGTTCAGCCTGGGAAATATATTTCCCCCAACACCTCTGATCGCAAAGTTCCTGTCCTGGCTCAGAAGGTACACGAGCACAGTGATAGTGATAATTCCATTCTGGCCAAGGGGGCCATGGTTCACGACTCTTCTGCAGCTCAGTTTGGTGGATCTGATATCTATTGTAGTAACCCCAGAACTTCTGTCTTAGGGTCCGTTCCTGCTTAAAGGCAAAGGTTCTTAAAGCATGGCTGTTCTCAGGAGGTGGTGGAAACTGCTTCAAGCTAGGTTAAGTACCAAAAACAGCACGTTGCTTAAAAGCAGTCTTGGGATTCGTCAACCCCTGATGTGGCACACATTCTTCAGTTTCTTCAAATGGGGCTCAGTAAAGGCCTGAGTGCAAGTAGCTTGAAGTTCCAAGTCTCAGCTCTCTCTGCCATGACAGAAATAAAATGGGCCATGAATCCTCTTGTCATCCAGTTCATAAAAGCATGCCTGAAAATCAGACCACCAAGGAAGTCTATTTTTCTCGCTTGGGATTTGTCAATAGTCTTAGAAGCCTTATCACATTCCCCTTTTCATCCATTGGAGTCAGCCTTATAGTGGGTCTTAACCTTGAAAGTGTGCTTCCTCATTGCCATATTTTTAGCAAAAAGATTTTCAGAGATACAAGCACTAGTCATCAAAGAGCCTCATCTCATCATTTATCGTGACAGAGTAATTCTGAAATCCTCAGACCATTTCAAAAGTAGCCACTTTGTTCCACTTTAATCAAGAATTTATACTGCCATTGTTCCTTAGCAAGCAAGAGACGTTACATCCATTGGACGTTGGGCAAAAGCATCAAGGCTCATCTGGCGGCCACCAATTAATTTAGGAAGTCAGACAATCTCCTGGTAATTCCTCTTAGGAAGGGGCAAGCGACATCATCTTGTACTATAGCGTCATGGCTCATAAAAGCTATAAAAAAGGCCTACTCAGCACAACAACTTCCAGTTCCTGAGGGCTTGAAGGCACATTCCACGAGGGCAGTGGCAACTTCCTGGGCAGCGTACTGCAAAGTTTCCCCAGAGACGATATGAAAGTATGTAATTCATTTTGCACTACAGTGTGGATCTGGCGCAGCTGACAACAGAAGATTTTGGCAAATCTGTTATTCAGCTGGTCATGCCAGTTCCGGTTAATAAATTTGAGTTCTTCTTGCACCCACCTGACTGGCGAGTTATGTCCCAGTGTATGCTGCCATTATGCACCAGGAAAATGGAACATTTTATACTCACCTTTCTGTAATTTTACTTTCCTGGTGCATCTTCATTGCAGTATACAGATGTCCACTCTTGAGGTGATAGTTAGAGAGAATGCTGTGGTGTTTCCTGGCTAAAGAACTTATAGCTGACCGATCCTATCAGTTTGTGGGGGCAAAGACACAACCCAGTGTATGCTGCCAAGAAGATGCACCATTTCCGTTTTCTTGCAAAATTTCATAACAAACACTAAGAAAAACTTTTGAACTAAGAATGATAATTCTATTTGACACAAGAGATAACGGCCTTAACTTGGACATGGGATTCCTCAATCATTATCCGACAGTTTTATGACTATTAGCTGAAGCTTGACTCCATCTGTGTGAGTGTAGTATCCCCCCCCTCCCCCCTCGCTTTTGCTGTATCTTATATGTAGCTTTTTTTTTTTTTTCATCCCTTCTAACATTCTGCTTAAACTTTGTGATTTGTAATAGTACTGCTTAGACTTTGAAGAAGGGGACATACCCCGAAAGCTTGTCCTCAAAATTTTATGTTAGTGCAAATAAAAAAAGTATCACACTCAATTGTTTCTATAACAGAAACTAAGAATTTATTTTCAGAATGTATATGCTTTCTTCATTTGTTTAGCAAAAACAATAAAAAACCCACTGATTAATAAATAACCACCAAAGTAAAGCACTATCTATCTTAAAAAAATGATGAACATTTCATATGGGTACAATGTTGCATGATCACACAACTGAAAATGATACCTTATCGTGCTGCTCCAAGCTATGAATGGAAGGAAAAGGATCACCCCACTGGCAAGTGAGAAGAAGGGAGCATGAGTCCAAGCAACTGGCTGGTATGGGCAGCTGAGACCAATCCTCAGCATTGGACTCCTGGGTTCGATTGAGCAGCATCCATTCCTTCTCTTGTATTGGATGACTGCACAATTGTCATTCAAAAGTGCAACAGCCCTGAAAACTGAAAATTTGCCTGGGCCGGAAGGGGGTAAAAGTGCCCAGTATTAAAGTGGTTAAAAGTCAAGCATGCTGCATATTTAAAAAATCACACCAAAAAGGCCCCTCTCCTTTCAAATGAATGGAAAACACATCAAAAACACACTGCAGTTGTATTTTTGGTCCATGAATGGAGTCAGGCAAACCAAAAATGCATTAAAACACGTGTTTTTACTGCATTTTTCAATGGAGCCGTGTGAAAAGACACTTAATGATAACTATGTAATGCCATTTTAATATCAAATTTATTTTATTTCTCCAAGCATTCAACTATGACTGAGCTGCTTCAAAAGAAACATAAAGAACACGTTAGGATGAGAATTTAAATTCATCATGTGTTGAATTTTGTTGATGTCTCTATACAAAATGAAAGCACAAGCAATCAAAGCTGAAAACAGTTGCAATCAATATTACACACCAGATGGATAGTAAAGCATGCTCTCATCCCAGTCCAAAGTATGCATAAATCCACAACAGCAGGTGGGGAGATGGGCACCAGATTCCCATATCCAATTTTCCATGCTTTATTCGTTCTATAACCCTGGAAGAGACAACAAGACACTATAGGATTAACGTTACATAAACCATATCAACAAAACCTCTAACAAGCTTTAACACATTAGCCACTTGAGTCCTCAGGTATTTTTTTCATAAAAACACCCTTGTAGCGCATGTGGGTTTTTTTTCGTATGGCTATGCCTCACATCTGCACCTTATATCTTTTGTATTTTACCCCAACATAGAAAAATTATAATTTCTACACTAATGATACATCATTTGTCTTGGAACAGGAAGGGCTTTCATTTTATTGCAGATTTGGATACATATATCTTTTATTTTTTACATTTTAATTAGGAATAGATAGTGACACATTTCAAATAAAGAATTTTCCTGAAATCCTTACCAAAGCAATTTTTACAAAATTAGCGCAGCCCCAGGCATGTACCCCAAAAATAACTGTCAAGTTCTGCTGTTTAAAGGATAAATTCACCTTTTAGACAAAAATAATAAATCCACATTTCTGCAGGTAAAAAAATGTACAGTGGGGATCGAAAGTTTGGGCGCCCCAGCTAAAAATTTGTATTAATGTGCATAAAGAAGCCAAGGAAAGATGGAAAAATCTCCAAAAGGCATCAAATTACAGATTAAACATTCTTATAATATGTCCACAAAAGTTAGATTTTACTTCCATCATTTACACTTTCAAAATGACAGAAAACAAAAAAATGGCGTCTGCAAAAGTTTGGGCACCCTGCAGAGTTAATATCTTGTACTGCCACCTTTGCAAAGCTGAGACCTCCCAGTGTCATGGATTGTTCTCAATAATCGTCTGGGAAGACCAGGTTATGTCAATCTCAAAGGTTTTAAATGCCCAGACTCATCTGACCTTGCCCCAACAATCAGCACCATGGGTTCTTCTAAGCAGTTGTCTAGAAAACTGAAACTGAAAATAGTTGACGCTCACAAAGCTGGAGAAGGTTATAAGAAGATAGCAAAGCATTTTCAGATGTCAATATCCTCTGTTCGGAATGTAATTAAGAAATGGCAGTCATCAGGAACAGTGGAAGTTAAAGCAAGATCTGGAAGACCGAGAAAAATATCAGACAGAACAGCTCGCAGGATTGTGAGAAAAACAATTCAAAACCCACGTTTGACTGCACGATCCCTCCAGAAAGATCTGGCAGACACTGGAGTTGTGGTACACTATTCCACTATAAAGAGATACTTGTACAAATATGGTCTTCATGGAAGAGTCATCAGAAGAAAACCTCTTCTACGTCCTCACCACAAAAATCATCGTTTGAACTTTGCAAATGAACATATAGACAAGCCTGATGCATTTTGGAAACAAGTTCTGTGGACCGATGAGGTTAAAATTGAACTTTTTGGCCGCAATGAGCAAAGGTACGTTTGGAGAAGAAGGGGCACAGAATTTAATGAAAAGAACCTTTGTCCAACTGTTAAGCATGGGGTTGGATCAATCATGCTTTGGGGTTGTGTTGCAGCCAGTGGCACAGGGAACATCTCACGAGTAGAAGGAAAAATGGATTCAATAAAATTTCAGCAAATTTTGGATGGTAACTTGATGCCATCTGTGAAAAAGCTGAAGTTAAAGAGAGGATGGCTTCTACAAATGGATAATGATCCTAAACACACCTTGAAATCCTTGGGGGCTTACATCAAGAGGCGTAAACTGAAGGTTTTGCCATGGCTTTCACAATCTCTTGACCTCAACATAATTGAAAATCTATGGATAGACCTTAAAAGAGCAGTGCGTGACAGACAGCCCAGAAATCTCAAAGAACTGGAAGACTTTTGTAAGGAAGAATGGGCAAAGATACATCAAACAAGAATTGAAAGACTCTTGGCTGGCTACAAAAAGCGTTTACAAGCTGTGATACTTGCCAAAGGGGGCAGTACAAGATATTAACTCTGCAGGATGCCCAAACTTTTGCAGACGCCATTTTTTTGTTTTCTGTTATTTTGAAAGTGTAAATGATGGAAATAAAATCTAACTTTTGTTGACATATTATAAGAATGTCTAATCTGTAATTTGATGCCTTTTGGAGATTTTTCCATCTTTCCTTGGCTTCTTTATGCACATTAATACAAATTTTTAGCTGGGGTGCCCAAACGTTCGATCCCCACTGTACATGCATTTCTATGTTTGTAGGAGCCTGGAAAGCATTGCACCAGCGATCAGCAGATTGCTGATGCCATGCAGGTCTCCTGCACACCTGTCAGAATATCTGCTTGTCGTACAAGTAAGCAGATATTCTGACAGTAAGCTTCATTGAAAACTACAAGTCGACAGCCGCTAAGGCTGCCGGGACATGCAGTTCATGCATTCGCGGAAGTCCGGAGCCCCTCGCGGCCGCACTGTTTTCAAATTTGACAGATAGCACGGGGAGAAGTCTTCCTGTACTAGCTGTCAGAGGGAGGGGGGTGGCGGGCAGCGGCTGCGGCTATGGGAACATGTTCTATGTTCCACCCTAAACGTGTGGAATATGTAACATGTTCCCAAAAGGTGAACTTATCTTTTAAAATATTTAAAAGAACATCACATAAGTGCGATTTTTTTTAATATGTAAATTAACATTGTGACACACAAAGGAAAAAATTAATAGCAGGATGTTTGGAAAAAATCAAGTCTGGTTGGCCTGTATGGAAATCACGATAAAAACTTTTTAGAGCTTTCCAATTGCTAAAAATTCAAATGACATCGCGTTTGCTTAGGTGAGCATTTGACACTTATGCAGTAAATGTAAATATCATTTAGACCATGAAAATTTTTTTTTATACTTTTTTTCATGGGGTGTCTGGATCTGGTCAGCAGGGACCTTATCCAGACCTCCATATTCAGCTGTGCAAAATCAGTTCACCTTAATCGATCACTATTGGAGTTATCGCCTACTGCAGAGAGGAGAAAGGTAAATGCCACTTCAGCTCTCCCTGAGCCCTCAGGAAATGCTGTGTTGACACACGTAACATCATTTCATGGAAGCATTGCGTTTACAGTGATCTGCTAAAAACCCTCTTGTGGAGTACTGTGTAGCAAGGAGGGGCAGACTGACTTTTTGGAAACTCGGGCGCTGCCGGAGGGCTCGGGGTCAGTAGGGGGCCCCATAAGATGCCCCTGGTACCTTTTTCGTAGGCTTTTTTGAGTTTGGGAAAGAACACAGGGGCCCCATGATCCCCTATTGCCCGGGGGCCCCATGAGTTGTCAGTCCACCCCTGGTAGCAACTTCAGAAGCAGATGAATCCCAATGCCATTTTAATACAGCACTTCGACAATGAGCCATTGTCCCTCTGGTACTTTAGTCTGGCAGTTGGTTAAAGTCATTTTCAATATTTTAAAATCTGCAGCTTTAAGAGCCGATTCACATATATGCGGATTGGATGCGATTCAAACATTACATGTGAAATAACATTGCTTCCTATGGTGCCTGTTCACATATGTCTGGAGCACTGGCAGTGAGGATTGAAAAGGAGTCCTGCGCGATTTCTGAGAAGTGCGGTCTGGTTCAGGTGCGGATTACAGGCTCATTGACTTCTATAGGAACCGCTTGTGAATTGCACATGTCAAGAGTTTGTGAACATGACTTCAGTTCGGTTTTCTATCCTGATGTAAACCTGACCTGATTCTGAGCTAAACCTGACCTGGACCACTGAACAACTGTGTTAATTAGCTGTGAAAACGAAGCTTCAGTTTACACCGCACATATGTGAATCTACACTCATTAAAATACCTGGTGATCCTGCCTTGAAAATTCCTGTTTAGGCACCTTATTATATTGGGTGACTACCCTCTGTCTTTGTTTCTAAATTGTGCTCTTGTGTTGTCACCTAGTTGCTAAGGGCTTCTAACGCAGATTATAAGTTACTTTTTTTTAAAACAACCATTATGTAGGCATGGTCCACTGTTGTCACTGGCAGGAAAAACCCCCCAGAGAAATGCCATACAGCTGAAGTGCATGTAGAGATGAAGTTGCTGCAAATACACTGCAGGAGATTCACAGTGCTAAGATGCAACATTGGATACAAAAACTGCAAAGGTTTAACAAACTGAATATCTATCATTCATTTAGTATCAAACTAAATATCATTCACACCAACTTAAAAGTTGGTCTAATGATGACATCCCCGTAGCGGCTTTTTCAGTCATGTGACCATTATTTTCAGTTCTTATTGGTTTTCAATGCAGAAATTAAATATCATTATGGCAAACAGCAACTGTTAGGTCTAGCTTACACTTGTTTCTGGGGGGGTTGCAGTTAAAATAGGCATTTAAGCTGGCATTTTAACTTTTAATTTTAACGTTTAATTTTATATGCTTTACTTTTTAATTTGGGATTTTTGGAAAGATTATTCCAGCGCAGCGCAATCATTGTCTGCATAACAATCTGGCAATTAGAGAATGCAAATAAAACCAGATGGCAGTTTTGCTGCCTATAGATAGCCTAGTTACTCTCCTGATATCTTGGCTAAGATCAGTTAAATGATATGTTATTAACTCAATAAAGTCCCGCATTTGAAAAGATAATATTTGTGAAAACCATCTGCTTTAAATATTGCATTGTTTGCAAAGGCTGAATATGACAAGTTAAACAGTAGATGGTATAACTGCTCAAACCGTTTTATTACAGATGACTGCATATAGAACACAAAATCAGAATCGCCCTCGTATTTTTAAATCTTGCTAATCCATGTGCATAAAAGAAAACTGAATTTCTGACACACAGATGCAAATTAAGCACATGCAAAGAAACTGAAATTTTAATAATATAAATGTGTAAGAAATGTTGGTTACTGTAGCCAAATTTGATCAGACGATTAATTAGGAAGAAGTCAAAGAATAAGAACCAGACATGCACAGTTTTGTGTATGAGACTTCATTCACACCTATGCAATTTGTTTTTTGTCTGTTTTGCATTTTTCTACACACATTTTTGATGTGTTTTTACCGCATTTTGCATTTTGTTCAGCATTTGTTTTTGTTTTGTTAAAGTGGAATTGTTTTTGTTGTTGGGCAGAATAAAAATGCAAAAGGCGGCAAAAACACACTACCATGCATTTCAACAGCTTCTCCACTGAAGTTTATTACAGCAAAAACACAGGTTTTTGCTTTTAACCACTTCCAGTCTGGACACTTTTACCCTGTTCCTGTCCAGGCCAATTTTCAGCGCTATCACACTTTGAATGACAATTGCGCTGTCATGCAACACTGTACCTGTATGAATTTTTTTAGCATTTTTTTTAGACAGATAAAGCTTTATTTTGGTGGTATTTATTCACCACTGGGATTTTTATTTTTTTTTGCTATATAAATGAAAAGTTCAAAAATTTTGAAAAACAGTGTTTTTCTTATGAAATTTAGCAAATAAATAATATTTCATCATAAATGTTTTAATAATGCTGGTAATGTTAGCTTTCTAAAGTCATGTTAAAAACATGAGTTTTTTTAGCATTTTTGCATTAGTGTTTAGCAGTGTTTTCCTGCATTTACGGTTTTTAGCATGTTTTAGTGGGGTTTTTTTTGGTCAAAAAAAGTAAAAAAAAAAGTCCAAAAACGCCGGTTTGTGGCCAAACCAGCCAAAAAACGTCTCTGCCAAAAAAGGTTGATTACAGTCTATGGGTACATGGACACATAGGATAACATGCTGGGGGGTTTATTAGCTGTAGAAAAAAAGAGCCAAAAACAGCAGCTGTAAAAATGTCCAGTGTGCACGAGGACTTAAAGTGATGAGGTGGCAACCCTACACTGGACTTGGTATCTGAGAGACTGCTTACCCCAGGGGGCTTATGTACTTGCTACCTATCTCCAGCTCACAGTGTTTACATACATTTTTACACAAAAGCGCGCAAAGTGCATGTTCTTTGATGCAGATTTCTGTGTTACGGATCTGAAAGCAGCTCATGTTTGCGTATATGTGTGAATGGCTCCATTGAAAACATTGCATTTGCACTCAGATCCATAATTACAAAAATGCTTGTATATGTGTTTTATATGACTGTGTGAATGAGGCCTAATATAAATATTTCTACAAACAAAAAAATGTTCAATAAGCTCAGTTGTGACAGGTTCTATTAACCGCTAGCCCGCCGTCCTATAGCAGAAGTACTGCTACAGTGCAGCAGGGCTGCCCAAAATCACGTATATATATATATATATATATTTATATTAGTGTGTGATTTGCATTTTGCGCCGCTATTGGCGGCTAGAGATTCCCTGCCTACACTCAGTGATCATCTCTCTTCTCACAGCAAGGCCATGCTGCTTTGTATCTCTCAGAGAAATACACAACACATGGCATTATGTAAACACACACACAGTTAACCCTTTGATCACCCCAGATGTTAATCCCTTCCTGCCCAGTGTTATTAGTACAATGTCAGTGCTTTTTATTAGCACTGATCACTGTATTAGTGTCACTGGAGGTGTCAGTGACAGTTAGTTCCCACCCAGTGTCAGGATGCCAGCTGCAGTCCCGCTATAAGTCACTGATCGCCGCCATTACTAGTATAAAAAAAAATAATAATAATAATAATTTGTAGATGCTATAAGTTTCTATTACCAATGATTAGGGGTAAAATTATATCTCTGTCTGGAGTCTATACCTCTCTTAATACAAGAGAGGATTTTGCTCACTTGGCATTGCATGATATTAAGCTTGTGATCTACCAGAACACCCAGATCCTTCAACACCATTGATTCCCCCAGTTGTACTCTCCCCTAGTACAGCCCTCAGAATTTCCACTCGCCTGCTCACAGGCAAATAGAAACAACGTGGGGGCGAGTCACTGGCCTCTCTCGCTGCATTGGGTCAAATGTCTCTCTGTGGGTGGGTGGGCCAGACAGACGGCTCTCTTTTGGTGGGTGGGATGGGGGAGCTGGTTTTAACACTGGTTGTGGTGGCCATTCATTGGGCAGCCCACTGCCCAGATGGCCCCTCTCTCCTCCTTGTAGGAGAAATTTGGAGCCAAAGCCCCCCCCCTCTGCCCCCTGCAGATATCACTCACATTCCAGCTGCTGTTAAATACAGAAAACATGTAGCTTGTGTATCCTGCTGTATACCCTGTACCATGCCGTGTGTCCTGCTGTGTGACCTTTGCCCTGTACCATTATCAGTGAGGCCGAGAGTGGTCTGTCAGTGGGGGACTGGAGGAGGAGGACGTGGGATGGGGGAGATGGTACTGGAAGAGGAGGACGTGGGATGGGGGAGATGGTACTGGAAGAGGAGGACGTGGGATGGGGGGAGATGGTACTGGAAGAGGAGGACGTGGGATGGGGGGAGATGGTACTGGAAGAGGAGGACGTGGGATGGGGGGAGATGGTACTGGAAGAGGAGGACGTGGGATGGGGGGAGATGGTACTGGAAGAGGAGGACGTGGGATGGGGGGAGATGGTACTGGAAGAGGAGGACGTGGGATGGGGGGAGATTCTACTGGAAGAGGAGGATGTGGGATGGGGGGAGATTCTACTGGAAGAGGAGGACGTGGGATGGGGGGAGATTCTACTGGAAGAGGAGGATGTGGGATGAGGGGAGATGTTTGCATTGTTTTATGTTAATATTGTTAAAGTTAACATTTATTTTTTGTAACTTTATTCTGCATGTAACACCCTCCTAGTTACACTAGCTGTAGTTGGATCCCTAATGGTGAGACAGGAGCCAAGTAGCAGCTCAAGTGTAATAGCCAGAGGGGTCAAATTGCAGGCTAGCCCCTCTGAAATTTCCCCCTGCTCTGAGGCTTTCACAGGAGAGCGTTGGAGGCAGTGGGTGGATCTGAGGAGTAGCTGGCTGCACTTTTAGGGACCCGCCCCCCAACAGGAGGCTTAGCAAAGGGCTGAACTCCCTTAAAAGTGTTGGAGCCTTCTCAGTCAGGGGGAGTCAGGTGGAAGTGTGGAGAGAGGAAGTTGTAGGCTGTGCCAGGAGCCCTGGTGGGATGGGGCTTTTCTGCAAGCCTGAAGTCAGAGAGGAGGAAAACTCAGGACTCCGTGAGAGAGGATCACATGTGTGGCAAGGAGGGAGCAGCCCAGCTGATAAGCCTGGAAGCAGCAGCCATTCCACAAGCTACGCAGGAGAGGAACTGAGTGAGTAAACCTACACCTCATGGGTGGATAGAGGACTGGGCACTCTGGTGAGAATCCAGATGAGCCCCCTTCTAGTGACTGTGCACCTTAGCTGAAGGAACAGGAGCCAGATTCCCTGCTCAGGAATAGAAAGTTACCAGCCTGCTGGGTGAAGAGGAGTTCATATGGGGTCTGGGGTACTACACCTGGAGTTGCTGGCTAGCACTTCAACAGAGATTGTGTGTCTTAAAGGAGAAGCTGTGAATAGTTCAGCTTCGTCCTCAAGAATTTGATTCATTTGGACATCCTATACACCCCTTACCCTTTCCAAGTTTAATTCCCTCAATAAAAAAACAAAACCAATGCTCAAGGCCTGATTTATGACCATGGCTGAATGTGTGTGTATATGTGTGAAAAATGAGGATTGACTGGCTGTGCGAGACTATGGGGGAACCCAAATTCAACAGGAACCCCAAGGTGGGAAGTGCTACATGCAAAAACATTTAACAATGTCATTTCATGAGATAATTTAGGGGCAGAATTAGGGGTTGGGTGGGGCAACTGGAGGTGAGTAACTCAGGACTTGAAATTTTGAGCCCTGCCCCAATATGTATAATGCATGCATATTCTTAGCTCCTAAGTGCATAAATTTACATTTATCAACATTAAACCTTATTTGCCATATAGTTGCCCAATTAAACAGTGCATATAGGTCAGCTTGTAAGTTGGAGACATCCAAGGATGTTATTACACTGCAAAGCTTCATGTCAACTGCAAACACTGAAATGGTACTTTTAATCCCAGACCCTATATCATTTATAAATACACTATATTGCCAAAAGCATTGGGACACCTTCCATTACACCAGTGTTTCTCAACTCCAGTCCTCATGGACCCCCAACAGGTCATGTTTTCAGGATTTCCATTATTTTTCACAGGTGATTTGATCAGTTTCACTGCCTTAGTAATTACCACAGCTGTTTCATCTGAGGGAAATCCTGAAAACATGACCTGTTGGGGGTCCATGCGGACTGGAGTTGAGAAACACTGCATTACACACACATGAACTTTAATGGTATCCCAGTCTTAGTTTGTAGGATTCAGTATTGAGTTGGCTTACCCTTTGCAGCTATAATAGCGTCAACTCTTTTTGAAAGGCTGTCTACAATGTTTAGGAGTGTGTCTATAGGAATGTTTGACCATCCTTCCAGAAGCATTTGTGAGGTCAGACACTGATGTCGGACGAGAAGGCCTGGCTCGCAGTTTCCACTCTAATGCATCCCAGAGGTGTTCTATTGGGTGAGGTCAGGACTCTGTGTAGCCCAGTCAAGTTCCTCCACCCCAAATTCGCTCATCCATGTCTTTATGGACCTTGCTTTGTGCACTGGTGCGCAGTCATTTTGGAACAGGAAGGAGCTATCCCCAAACTGTTCTCACAAAGTTGGGAGCATGAAATTATCCAAAATGTCTTGGTATGTTGATGCCTTAAGAGTTCCCTTCACTGGAACTAAGGGGCCAAGCCCAACCCCTGAAAAACAACCCTTGTCAGAGCCTGGGTTCGAACCTGGGCCTTCTGCAGTAAGAGGCAATGTTTGCTCTTGCTGAGCCACCTCGAATGCTGGACAACTCCCTTGACAATTATTTGGATGATCTTTCCTTGACCTTGTTTATCTTGAACCTTGAACCCCTTGCTCCTCTCATGAACTTCCTGATAAAAGCCATGTCTCTGCATTTCCTGTTTGCCAGATTGTGCCTTCTCCAACCAATATCCCGCTTGTCTCTCCTGCTATATACCTTCGCTACTCACCTTTGGCTTGTTCTTGGATTACGATTCTGCCTCATCCTCATCTACTACCGTTTGTGACTGACCCTTGGCTTGTTGACTGACACTGCTTCTGCTTGATCCCTAACCTGTTCAATCTGCTATTGGATTCCGGCTTGCTCATTCCTTGGTCGGGTGATCCTGAGATCTGCGACCTGGTACTATCACGCAGCTAAATCCATCTCCACCATTAGGAGCTCAGGTGAAAAACCGGTTAGTGCTTAGACCCTGCACCTCAGGTGAGCCTATGTAATTTTCCCAGGGTGACCTGCTGGTGTACCTATCCTGGTTTCAGGTAAGCCTTACACTGCTATAGCAACTGGTCTCTGAACCTGACCCAGACCGTGACAACCCCACACCATGATCCCCCCCCTCCACAAAACTTTACACTTGGCACAATGCAGTCAGGCAAGTACCGTTCTCCTGGCAACTGCCAAACCCAAACACATCCAATTGGATTGGCAGACAGAGAATCATGATTCATCACTCCAGTGAACATCTCTCCACTGCTCTAGAGTCCAAAGGTGGTGTGCTTTACACCACTGCATCTTACGCTTTGCATTGCACTTGGTGATGTAAGGCTTTGATGCATCTGCTCGGCCATGGAAACCCATTCCATGAAGTTTTTTACGCACTGTTGTGCTAATCTGAAGGCCACATGAAGTTTGGAGGTCTTTTGCTATTGACTCTGCAGACAGTTGGTGACTTCTGCACACTGTGCGCTTCAGCATGCGCTGACCCACTCTGTCATTTTTCGTGGCTGAGTTGTTTTCATGTTGTTATAATACCAATAACAGTTGACCATGCAATATTTAGTATCAAGGAAATTACCTCCTCATAAAAAGATATCAGATTTGTTTGACAACTTCTGTCTTTCATGAATCCATGCTGTCTGTTGCTTAAATAATTTTTTTTCCAGCAAGAACACATCTATGTGGTCTTTAAATGGTCCTGTATCTTCTCAACTATAGAAGTTAAACTAACAGGTCTATAGTTACTTGGTAAAAACTTTGATGTCTTTTTAAATATAGGCACCACATTGGCCTTGCGCCAATCCAGTGGTATAAAGCTAGTCATTAAAAAGTCCCCCCCAAAAAAATTTGAAATAAACAATGGCTTTGAAATGATAGAGCTCAATCCTTTTGGACCCATGGGTGTATGCTATCTGATCCAGGTCAAATATTCACCTTTATTCTGTCTAAGTATTTTTGGCCAATATCAATTTTGAGCTATTGTGGATCATTTGGAGCTGTGTCAATACCATCCTCATTATGGACATGAGCTCCCCCATGCTCCTTTGTATACACAGAGCTGAAGAAGGTATTTCATAAATTTGCCTTCTCTTTGTCCCCAGTCACCTAGTCTAGATTATTTGTAAAGGGCCTACACATTCTTGGAGAGTGGCCCTCATCCTTGGAGAATTTGCCCTCTTAAAGTTGTGTGCTTTGATCTTTCCAGTATGTGCTCGCTGTTTACTGCTAACATTAAAATGAAATCATACAATCCTAGATTGTAAGCTTGACAGAGCAGGGCCCTCGAACCTTTCGTGTATTGTTTTGTTACTGTATTGTCTCATGTACTGTCCCCCACTATAATGTACAGCGCTGAGCAAACCTTTTGGCGCTATATAAATACTGTATAATAATAATATGGTCACTGCTACTCAGATATATTCACATTAATGATAAGCTCTGCGTGATTTGAGATTACCAGGTCCAGCAGAGCATCATTCCTAGTTGGGTTCTCCATGAACTGTACCATAAAATGGTCTTTTAATAGGTTTATAAATGTTTTCCCTTTAACTTTTCCTGCAGTACCATTATTCCAGTCAATTTCTGGGTAGTTAAAATCCCCCATTATTATCACTGTCCCAGCCCTTGCAGCCCTTTCTATCTGTGCAAGGAGCTGAGTCTCCACCTGCTCATAAACACTAGGTGGCCTATAATAAACTCCAATGATTACCTTTGTAGTATGCACACTCATGTGCAGTTCAACCCACAATGCTTCAGCCTCATCATACTCTTCATCAACTAGGTACTTTCACACTCACTTGAGATCACTTCTCACATAGAGACAGACACCACCACCTTTCATTTTTACCCCATCTAAATGAGAGAGAGCAAAGCCAGGGATAATAATAGTCCAGCCATGTGAAGAATGTAGCCCAGATTCAGCAATACCAATTTAATCCTAGTTCTCCTAGTGGCATTATCAATCAAAGACTTAGAGTGGTGCCACATTTTGCACATGCATTTTGGTCTTTATTTTAGTACAAAGAGTACCATTTCCAGTGATTGTTTGTAGCACCTGCCATAGTCCTCACCCAACCCCCCCCCCCAATATTTCCCCATTCCACCCACCAATAAGAACTGCTCCCTGTCTGCCCCATTATAATCTAATTCTCCCTCCCCTCCTCAATCCTATTTTAAATACTCCTCCAGACTTCCCATAAACCTCTCTCCAAGCACAGCAGACCCCCTTCCATGTAGGTGCAAACCATCTTTAGCATATAGGTTACACCCCAGTGAAAAGTTAGCCCAGTGCTCTAGAAACCCAAATCCTTCCCTCTTACCCCAAGTCTTTAGCAATGTATTCAGTTCTGTAATCTTCCCCTGTCTTTCCCGTGTTGCGCATGCCACAAGCAATATTTCAGAGAATATCAACTTGGAGGTTCTTCCCTTCAACTTGCAGCCTAGTTCTTTAAATTGATTCTTAAGAAGCCTCCGCCTTCCATGTATTCTGTCATTGGGTCAGACATGGAAAAAGACAGCTGGGTCATGCCCAGCCCTTTCCAGTAATTTATCAACCTGGTCCACCACATGTCAAACTCAACCATCGGTTGAGGCAATCCTGGCGACATTAGTGTAGTTAGATCTATCAATGGACAGAGTAGAACCGATCACCATACTCTTTACATTACCTAGTACCAGGAACACCTAGGCGCAGAACTGCCCCGATGAGGTAAAACATTGTGTGCGTCACGATTTGGTTTATTAGCAAATTGTCCATGTATACCATCCTCATAAAAACGTCTTTAAATTCATTATGAACCATTGTGATTAGAGGACACCTGGGAAGAGTCAAATATAGAGGATAAGCTAGAGGAAGACTGACAAAGCTGAATAGTGACCAGTTTTTCTTAGCAAAGTGGGTTTTTTTTCTCTATTTCCCTGTTGCTGATTCTTATTCCATTTATAGTCCCTGCCCTCATGAAAGGAGGTTTTATCCTGTAAGAACTTTTTTCACAAGATGGAAATGTTCCGATGACTCTGCTGTAGTTTTTTTTTTTGATTCAAATAAAAAAGAAGAGATTGCTGGAGAGAGTGTATTTACGTACTGCTCTTAAAAAAAGCATATAAACTAGCCTTGTCCGAAACTAGGAACCAAATTCTATATGACAATAAAAATCAGGGAAGACACTAATACATTAAGAATGATCACAAAGTTCTCTAACCAACATCAACAAGTCCAAACGATTATACAAATATACTGGCATATGCTTACAATGGACCCTGTTAATCGGTCAATTTGTCTCAGAAACCCTGTTATTTACATTCAGCTACTTCATTGAGCTACTTCAATTAGACTTTGCATAATCCAAAGTGAATACAGGGGATAATCACGAGGAGACCACTGTAAATATAAAGGCACTTTCATGTGTGGTTCTTGTAAATATTTGTGTACTGACAAAAAGATTCAGCTACCTAATGGTCATATATTCCGCCGGTAACATTATGTTAATTATAGAACTTTTGGTGTAATAGCTTTTGCTTTGTGACTGTGGTTGCTACTATGTTGGCAAGACAAAGCTAGAGTTCTGGAAACGTGCCTATCGACACATTGGAAGTATGCAAAGTTGTAATCCTGATTTGCCTCTTGGCCCACACATTGACGGCAAATTTCCCAGAATTTGTTTTTTAATTTTAGACTGGATTCTTCCAAATAGGAAAGGAGGTGACTTAAATAAAAGTCTCCTCCAAATAGAACTTAAATGGATTTATAAATGGAAAGCTACTCAACTGCCAGGTTTGAATGAAGCCGCTAGTTTCAAGCCATTTTTAGGCTTTGTCTCGGAAGGGGGGGGGGGGGGGGTGGAAAAATAAACATAAGATCGATTATCGAGTCTTTGTCTTTGCCTTGCTAACAGTAAGCTTATATGTTGGAGGCATGTTTATATCTTAATTTGAAGTATGAAATCTGCTTTCATTCATTTTACTTGGATTAACATGTATTTTTGGACTGAGTTTTGTCAAATTTTGCTCTATGTACACTATACCTTATACTTAGTGGTGGTGTGTTTTTTTTTTTGTTTTTTTTTAATTTTGTATTTCATGGTTTGTTTCACATGTGCGGCTGTTTCCTTTCCTGCCTTTTCTTTTTTGGCCACTTGGTGGCATGGCCCCTCTTTCCCCTCTAGGTGAATGGTCTTTTTTAGGGGGATTTGACAATCGCCCAACATGCACATGCTACCAGAGATATAACACAAGATATAAGGCGAGCACAGATAATATGGTGCTGCTAGCGCTAAAGGCAAGGTAACAAACCCACAGTAATAAATTCAAGTGTAAGTGCAGTACTAAAGCATAAGTGACAAATGCAATCATAGAGTGCTTATGTGAATAGAAATGTTCATACAATAAAAACGTCTCAGATCATATAAAATCGTATAAAAACTCTAAAAATGTGAATATAAATAGTCCGTGGCACTACAGGTCACAGAAGTGCCAAGTGATACTTATGTGCTTTTTAGCAATATTAGTGATTATATATAGTCAGTGGCACTACAGGTCACAGCAATGCCCGGTGATCATGGAACTACAAGGTGCAACAATACCAGGTGGGATGCTCGAGAATGCTCATGCTCCAACATGGGCATCCACCACCTTATATGGATGTGCACTCACCAGAACGCTACTTGTATAATAGAGTTAATGCTGATCCTTATGGGGGGTCCCAGGAAGCCGCAAATAGGGACCGGACTTCTCCAGGGTCAGGGCTACGCAAAACCAGCAAAGGATCCTCCTAGGGGGAGAAGCTCACCATAGAAGCCAAAAAGGTATGGCAATATAATGTAGAATTTATTGTAAATAGTTAAAAATAATCCATGTGGATACAGCAAAGAGTTAAAAGAATACCAAGATGGCCGCCGCTCCGAACTCCAGCCGTGACGGCGTGATGTCAGCACGTAAGGGTCACCGAAACACATTTAATGCGCACAAAACGCATTGGGTGAGCCTTATGTGCTGACGTCATGCTGCCGCGACTAAATGGAACTTTGATGTTTTGATATCTTAGGTGAAATATATGAGAACTCAGGACCTTTTGAGGTTTGGCTTTTTGTGATCATTTATTGGGAACTAGCTTTCCTTACCATTGGTGGAATGTGGCTTGCTGTTTCAATGGCTTGTTGATCTCGATCCCCTTACATTCTCTAAGCCCTGTCCAATATAATAAAGTATTTTAATATTACATCCCATTATATACAGACATACATTTTGTAATAATTTTTATATAGGAAGATTTTAAAGGTTATACTTTATCTTGGATTGTTATCTGTGGACCCCAGTGGTTGCTATATACCCATTTTCCTCCTGGGCAGGTTCAGGGGGTCTGGGCCTCCCATGGCTGACAGGCAGGGTGGTGACAATCGCACAAGTAACAGACATGTGTTTTTGGGATCATATATATGTGTCGACATGTATTTTTTGTATATATCTGTTTATCTATTATATCATAGAGATGTATATTCTTCAAACCCCTGAGGGAAAGAGTTGCATATCTTTGAAACTCCTTGGGTGAATGGACACATCATAAAGCTTATATCACTTACCAACAGGTCTTTGTAATTGTGTAATATCTTGTGTAGAAAGCCATATTTAAGGATTTTGTATAACAATAAAAATGTCAAATTTTTACAAACATTTGTGGATTTAATGAATTGAAAGTCCTATTGAAGAAATTTTTGGTTATATTACGTACCTGGTGGTGGAGGCCAATGGAGAGAGGGCTTCCCTTGCAGCTAAGTTCCAGATTCCCCTGAGAGTGGGACAGCGGGCGTCAGGCCCAAAGTGGCACAGGTCACCTGTAGGAGTGCTGGGTGGTGGTCCACTCGGAAGCACAGCTGGTGCACTGAGATAGGTCTGCAGACAGGTGGCGCCTGTGCGTGGTATGCAAGCCCTTTCGGGATTAGAGATTTACTGGGTAGCCAGTTCAAGCCAAGGTCAGGTACCAGGTGGGAATCAGAGCAGACATAGTCAGATGGGATAGCTGAGGTCATACACAGAGGAGCGAGAGAGAGTATCCTTTAGCCAAGCCGAGGTCAGATCAGGGGTTCAGTAGAGTAGACAGGGCCAAGTCGAGTTGGTATCAGGAAGTAGCAGGTAACAGGAACAAGGCACGGGGAGCTAGAGAGCAACCAGAGGAAGTTATGAGCCGCCTTATAAAGGCACCAGACTGAGGCTGATGTGTAATTCTACGGCCATGTAGGGTATTGGCAGAAATTCCAGATCTTCCAGAACTCCTGACGTGGACAGAACCCTGACAGGTTAGTTCTATAGATAGATTATGGGTGAGGTGGCAGCTTAGACATTCCAGCCATTGTTAAGCGCTCTCTTCTCCCCCTGTAGTGCTGGCTGACACAGGAGAGATTACTTGACTAGACTGGAGCGGCCTGAGAACATGTACTATATGCATCATTCTTCCACAAGGTAGTTAGTATAGATGTTAGAAGGGGGTGGGAGCAGTTTTAAGATTGGTTAGATCAATCCAGGAATTATTCTTCAGTCATACTTGCATACCACTGCAGTGAAATAAAAATGTAAGGAAAGCTACAGGAATGGAAGTTGTTTAGCAAAATGGCTCTCACAGCTCAACTACTTTTGTTACCCTGGTTGGTCTCTAAGCAAAGTTGGCCCCCAGCATTAAATTTCCATGGATCTAGATTAAGGCAGATATACTACATTATTTCAGTTATTGACCTATTACTGACCCCTTTTTCTAAAGCTTTTACAGACCGCTTTGAACCATTCATATCAGTGCCTGCCCCACAAAGCTCACAATCTAATGCTTCTGCTAAAGCATACACACAAACCACATACTGTTGGGATAATTTTGGATACAAATCAATTAACCTACCAGTATATCTCTGGATTTTTGGAGGAAGCCAGGGTAAAGCTTAGGGTGTGGTTGCCATCATCCCTGTTTCCATAATAGAGAGTTGAACATTACAATTTATGGGATTTTAAGGCAACCTTAGAGTATATACAAAGAAACCAATTGTTTAAAAGATAAAATTTTATTTGAACAAATTTCTTTTGACGCATATCGAGTAAACAATACATATTAGTCAATATAAAATACAACAATTTTAGACAACGCATTCACTTCACAAAATTGTAATTATTGCAATATGTATCAAATGGTATCCCCCAAAACTGATTTCCATCTTGCAACCTCAAAATGTTATGATTAAGCACGAGATCGTGTGAAACGCGCTAACAAGTCCTGTATTTATGTTCTGGTGTTCTGTGTGTCCTATGGATCAATAAATACACACTATATTCATCTATCCTCCGGTGTGCGGCTGACCCTTCTTCCTGTAACCTCAAAATGTGCCTGCAGATGTATTCAGCCTGGGATCCAACGTGTTTCGAATATATTAGAATAGATTCTTCCTCAGGGCTGGAAACCATTCTAGAACAAGAATTGTTAATAAACCATTATTATTAAACATCTTTAGAATTATGTAATGGTATACCAACCATATAGGATACATGACTTGCATAACCATCACAAATAGTCAAGAAGGTGCTTCACTGTGTTTAGAAGGGGAGTCTCCCCCATTACTGAGGATATCATTTGACGTGCAAGGACCAATGGTGTCACATCACAAACAGTGTCATAACAGAATATATATATAGATGTAATACTATGTATAATAATATCTTAGAAGTACAACAAAGCATCAAATGTATATGAAAAGTGCATATCTCTTATTCAATATTAGTGGGGACCAAAAGCTATAAAGATCGTGTTAATATGTATCCTTTTACTGGACACAAACTAAAGGGGATACGTAGGTAAATGCCATAGTTCCCCATAATTAAATATTTATATTGCCAATAACAGCAATGGAGTATGCTAAATATATGAGCTATACAGTTTAAAAATTATTTTTGAAATAAGTGTCAAGGATAGTTGCTCACATCTTTTATAGAAACTGGCTATATGGGATAGATCTCTTTAATGGCTCTGGGTGGAAACTGCCGGCCTGCAAAATTGTATTGCCAGCAGTTTCTTTCCTGAAGAGACTACTCTCCAGGCGTACGCCCATTGTCTTAGAGATATTGATGTCCAAAAAGTTAATTTTCTCTTGATCATAGGTCATAGTAAAGAAAAGATTTGAATCATTTTGATTCATTACCTCTAGTATTTCAAAACCATCCCAAACAAAGAATATATCATTTTATATATCTTTGCCAGATGATAATGTGTTGTGTATACTCAGAAAGAGGCTCACTGGACAGAAAATCTTACTCCCACACCCCCAGGTACAGATGGGCGTAGGAGGGAGCACAACAAGTCCCCTTATCCACGCCCTGTACCTGGAGGTAGTGGGGGCCTTTGAACAGAAAAACATTATTACTCTGAATGTAATCAAGCATAGTCAGTATAAATTTATTAAATCTCCATCCATGCATTCTATGTTGTTGCAGGACATGTTTGACCGCCACAACTCCTTTGCTATGTGGAATACAATTGTAAAGAGATTCCACATCCACTGTTACTAGATAGGCAGATTGGGGTACATCAATATTTTCAATAGTTTTTAAAATATGGATAGAATCTTTTACATAGGATGCTAGACTTACAACATGGTCCACCACTTGACTGATACCTTCTAAGATACAGCCATTTCCTGAGATGATAGGTCTACCAAGAGGATGTTTCATGTCTTTGTGGATTTTGGGAAGTGCATAGAATGTTGGCATCCTAGGATGCCTAATTCTAATATATTCCCATAAGTCTTTCTGAATAAATCCATTTCTATATGCTGAGTCCACTAACTCATAAAACTGTGTATTGAATTAATTTACCTATGAAACAGAAATTTTCCTATAACATGTTTTATTTCTCAGATTTTTTTAAGCACGTTTTCATGGAATTATCCATCAGAACAATATTCCCTCCCTTATCTGAAGGTTTAATAGTAATTTTTCTATTTGCCGATAAAGACCTGACTGCAGTTTTTCCAGCTGCACTCAAGTTATGATGGGTATGATCAAATTTTAGTACTTCAATATCCTTAGTGACCTGTCGGACAAATAGGGCACAGCTGGATTTTGACTAAGCAATGGAAAAATGAGACTTCTTGCGAAAGCTCATATCCTGTACTTGTGTGTCCTCACTAATTTGCTCCAACAGATTTTCAATGTTCCAACTATCAATTTGATTATTGGGTTCATTTTCTTCCAATAATAGCGTTAGATCTCAAAGTTCTTTGAAGTCCGTCATTGTAATATTAGTCTTAATATTTTCAATTTGATTAGTATGCTTAACATATAGACTTTAAAAAAAAAAATAGAACCATAAGGAGAAGAAAGTTGGGTCATAGGGGAGAAGGAGGGGGAGGGAGGTTCCCTGAGGAAGAAATGATCCAGCAGAGGTAGCATACTAGGCCTAAAAGGCATGTGGGGGGTACTAGCAGGGGTAGATCAAGGTTTCATGAAATTCAGCTGGAAGTTTTCTACTGTAACTACAAAGCAAAACAGAGGGTGCACTGGCCTAGTGCTGTCAGGAACCATAAACCAGGCAGAGACAAAGTACAGTTAAAAATCACATCTTTTATGAAATAGCAAATATAAAACATAGATCAGGAATGAAGTCAAAACAAAAGTCAGCGTTTGGATGCCAGTGAGGGTAATCAGATGAGCCAGGTTCAGGAAACCAGAAATCAGTGTGGTCAGGAGCCAAAAATCAGGGACAGGAACTGGAAGAGAAGTCAGCCAGACCGAGTTGTACACAGGCAGGAACACACTGAAGATCATAGACCACGCAAGGGCAAAGAGGAAGTGAGCTAAGCTGCTAAAATAACAAAAAAAGCTAGCTGTAGGCTGGACTAATGAAGCTGTCCTGATCAGGGGTCAGGCTCAAAGACCAGTTGCTATAGCAGTGGAAAGGCTCACCTGAAACCAGCAGGATAGGTACAAAGGCGGGTCACCGTGGCGGAGGAGTGGGATCAACCGGTGTTCACCAAAGCTCCTGATGGTGGAGATGGATTTTGCTGCATGTTAATACCAGGTCGCGTCCTCAGGATCACCCCACCAGGAGGTGAGCAAGTGGAGGTCCAGTAGCGTATAAGCAGGTAAGGATCAAAACGGAAGTGTGATCAGTACACAAGCTAAGGTCGGTAAGGAGCGGTCACAGGTTGGGATCAGGCAGAAGCGTAGTCGAGAACAAGTCAAGGGTCAATAACGAGTGGTAGCAAAATATGGATAATAACAGATAAGGAGCACGATACTGGCTGGAGAGCTCAATAATCTGGCAAACAGGAAGTGCAGAGATATGGCTTATATCAGGAAGTTCATGGGAGGAGCAAGGGGTTCAAGGTTCATGATAAAAAAGGTCAAAGTAGGATCATCCAAATAATTGTCAAGGGAGCTGTCCAGCATTCCAGGTGGCTCAGCAACAAGAAACATTGCCACTCACTGCAGAAGGCCTAGGTTCGGACCCAGGCTCTGACAGAAACAGATAATGGTATCCAGGTGAGTCACTGGGGAGACAAGTGGCTGGTAATTACCTGAAAGCTGAGCAGCTTCTGAGCACTAAAAGAAAAAAGCTGCTCATTAAGTAGCAGGAGCCCAGCCCTGACAAGTGCATTATCCTTAAAACATTTTTGTTTTATCAAAGGGTGGTAAGTATTATACTCACAAAGTGGCAAATGCAATAAAAGCTCATCAGAAAAACAGCAACATCCAGACCACGGTTCATCATAACACATGGCAGGACAATAGGACCTTCAACAGCTAATGCAGTTTGAATACACGCCTCTTTCTCATTTTCTGCACCGTTTTCTGCATCTCCATTATTTAAGTATTTGCCTCTTTTGTAAGTATAAAACTTACTATCCTTTGATTAAATAAAAATTATGTTTTAAGGATAATGCACTAGGCCAGTGCACCCTCTGTTTTGCTTTGTGGTTACAGCGTTTCCAGACTTCCCCAGTCTTCTAAGGTCAACAAGTTGAGTTGCCTAAGAAGGCCAGGATGAGAAAGTAGCCAACCATTACCCTTGTGCCCATTTTCAAGTGCAGAGATTGTTTGCCATCTTGGAGAGGAAATGTTCTACCCATGGCCCTGGTGATTCAATTTTTGGTTTCTGAGATGTTAAAATGTGGGGTTTGTTTTGCTGCTGTTGTAACCTGTAGAAGAAGTTTAAAGTGTTACTAAACCCAGGACCCTGCATTCACTATATCTGGTCTCTTACAATACACAGTACATGGAAATGCAATTATTTTAGTAAATATAAACTGCTAAATACATTTTCTCATACGCAGCTAGAGCAGTCTGGTGACTTCAGCAGAGCACTGGTTAAAGCTTGTAGGAGGAGTTTTCTTTCTGCTCTAGGAGGATGCAAAACCCCTGACCCTCTGTCTGGACAGTGCCGATTGGCCCTGTGCTGATCACATGCACTCTCCCAAGAAAAAAAAGCTCTCTAGCAATAAACACTAAACTGAGCATGTGCATGTGGCTACGGGTTCAGTCTGTCTTATCAGGAGATAAGTGGACATTTGAACAAGAGGAGGGGCAGAGAAAACCGGATCAAACTGCCTTTTTACACAATACAGAGGACTAACCCCTTAGGTTCCACAGTGAGTGTAACAAGCATGCTTTACTGCATATACAGACTGATTTTTCTGTTGTGGGTTTAATAACACTTTAAATTGATGTCATGTCAGGTTTGGTGGTCATTTGTTGAGGAGAGCTGTGGTTGGGCCAGGAGCCAAAGGGCAGGAAAACACGGTGGAGAAGATGTGAAAACATTCAGCCCAGAATGATTGGACTATGGAGCAACTCCACCATATGTGGTGATGAGTGCCAGGGTCAGAGCAGCCCCTAAAGCAAGAGGACGGATAGGAAGGGAGATATTTGGCTATCCCGAGCAAGGACCAGGTACCACCTCCATTAGTACTTTGTAATTCGTTTCTAGGGCTACAATGTTTTGTGACACCGATCTTGTGGCTGACCAGATGTCATCTCAGTTCGTGGTGTCTAGTTGGAGATCCCAACCACTCTCCCATCTAAATCGCATAGTATATGGCTGAGTGTGGCTGTGGAGCTAGTAGTTGAGTGTAGCGTGAAGAGATCAAACCGCAAGCATGTGAGTCATTTTTACAGGTCCATTCAAATCTAGTCATATCAGGGAGCGAGGAGTCCAATTGGGGTGGATGCAAGTGGGGGTGAATGCTTAATCTAGAGATATCGTAAAAGTTGCCAGTTTATATTCTTTATTGTCTATGTCCCTCTGGGATGGGTTTCCTCATTTCCATTTTGAGAGATGCAACAGTAAGTAGGAGGAAATCGTTAAGTGAAGACAACCCCCCTCTTAGACAGTTGTCACCTAAACAGTTGTCCCCTTTTGGAATATGTATCCTTCCCCCTTGCTCAAGTGATGGCTGTAAAAGTTTTGATTACTTTATGCCCTAGTGTTAAAGTGGTTGTAAACCTCAGACATGAAATCTGAACAAAGCACACATTTCTATAGTTTTTACTTGTCTCTCTCCAAAGCACCAAGTGTAAATTTCTCTCTGCTGCTTTGTTCCTCTGCTATCTGCATGAAATACTTTTTGACAGGGTTTCCTGACACCAAGAGGAAAATGGTGACAAGGGAGGGAGCAACAACAGATTGACAGCCTCAGCTCTGTTCCTGTGTGAAGAGGTGAGTGAGTGTCTCTTCCCTCCAATCAGCATTCAGAGCTCCTGTACAGTGTGTACCTGCAGCTCCCCACCCCCTGTTTTGTGAATCTCATAAATGATCTTCATCTCAGAGTTTTACAAGCATTTACAGGACAAATGGCTGCAAATAAACACCTATAACATGTGTTGAAAGATTTGTTTCATCTCTGTGTATCACCCAAGGAAAGTCACTTCACTGGGTATATGGAAGGATTTGCAACAACTTTAATAGCTCCAGTTAACAAAACAAGAAAATAATCCACGTAGCAGGGGCATAGACGGCAATAAAAACTTGACAGGGGTTCTATTCTTTGCCCGCACTACCCAAGATTTAAAAAAGGGTATACATTTGCAGGGACTGTACAACTGTTTACTTGTAAAGAAATGCTAAAATTGTATCGAGAGATCGCATTTTACTATTACACATGCACAACATTAGAGTTTGACTTGACCTTTTAGTTTATTATGACATTGGCATTTGCATTGGTAATGTATTGTTATTTCCCAGAAAATGTCAATGAGTGTTATTTTACAGAATTTAACTGGAAAGTGCCCTGACAACTGAATAAGTAGAGTATATATGTTTATCCTTTTTATTAAGGTGCACAATTATCCTAATTTCAAGCATTATAAGGGTTTCTAACATATCAATGCTAAAATATTGCATAACCCTTTCTCTGCCAGCATAGTGTGTGTTTTTATCACGATAAAATGTAAATTGTTTTACATGGAAACACACTTAAAACCCCAAAACATTATACTTTTTTGAAAGCAGAGAACCAATAGAATAAAAACATGAAAAAAATAAAATTAAAAAATTAAGAAAATAATTTTAGGCCTGAAGATTACATAAAGCGCCAAAACATTATATATTTCTGAAAGACGACACTTTAGAGAATAAAATGGTGGTAGTTCCATTTTTTTTTTTTTTTTGTATATTACACAGTATTGTGCAACGGTTTACAAAACTCCAAAGTTTTTTTTTATTTTTTTATGTTTATTTTAGGACACAAACAAAATGTATTACCAAATTTGGTAGTAAAATCTAAATAATGAGATTGCATAAATCAATACCCACCATGTCGAGCCTTAAAATTGCGTACATTTGTGAAACGGCAACAAACTTCAGTATCCTATATTTTCCATAGGCCATAGCCCCTACAGGTCATCAATTTAGAGTTAACCATGAATAATGCAACTATGGAAAAATTTCCCCTAATTGTTTGGGATTTTGCAGGCAGAGATACTCAAATATAAAAAAAAGTACAACAATTTTTATTTCACAATAAATAAAACAATACTTTTAAACTGTCTCTCAGCTGTTATTTCAGACACAAATACACCACCAATCATAGTACACAGAGAAAACTGGAAATGTAGAGTTTGTCATGCAAGAACCCAACAAATTTCAGAGTCATAAAGCTCATTTTGGTGAGCATACTGGCTTGGTGGATATGTTTTTGTTTCTGTGGTTTTAGAGTCCCTTTTTAATGCCCCCCCCTGAAATATATGACCCTACTCCATTATACTTTTAACCACTTGCCCTCCAGAGGATTTACCACCCCCCCTTCCTGACCAGGCCATTTTTTGCATTATGCGGCTGCGTTAATTTAACTGACAATTGCGCGGTCATGCAATGCTGCAGCCAAATGAAATGTACGTCCTTTTTTTCCCCTCAAATAGCTTTCTTTTGGTGGTATTTGATCACCTGTGCGTTGTGTGTTTTTTTTTTTTTTGCGCTAAAAAAAAAAAAGACCAACAATTTTGAGAAAAAAAACAATATTTTTGATTTAAAAATCAAATTTAGGGCAAAATGTATTCTGCTACATGTCTTTGCTAAAAGAAAAATCCCAATACATGTAAATTGGTTTATGTGAAAGTTATAGAATTTACAATTGGCGCATATATACTGGGATTTTTTTCTTTTAATTTATACTAGTAATGGCAGTGATCAGCGACTTATAGCGGGACTACGGCGGGCGTTCCGACAATGGGGGGAACTGACTTGGTGTCACTGACATTCCCAGTGACACCAATACAGTGATCAGTGCTAATAAAAAGCATTGACACTGTGCTAATGGCACTGGGCAGAAAGGGGTTAACATCTGGGGCAATCAAGGGTTACCTGTGTGCTGGTTGTGTTTTATTTTGGGGTAGGTCTGTGTGCTTCACTGTAAGCACACTGCTTTGCATGGCTGTGCACAGCCATTCAAAGCAGTGTGCAAGAGCTGACATGGAGAACTGTTTTGATCTCTAGTCGGAGATCTTCGGCAATCACTAGGCACTGGTGAGTAATCACCGGCTGGGACCCAGTGATTGACAGCCTTGGCCACAAATGGCGGCGCACCCCCTACCCGGAAATGCAAAATCACATATATATATATATATATATATATATATATATATATATGTGTGTTTGATTTTGTGTACCTGTGCCACCCTGTAGCAGTATATCTGCTATAAGGCGGACGGGAATTGGTTTAAAAGGGAATTTGTTTCTTATATACTGTGTGTGTGTGTGTATATAATATATATTATACTTTTATTTAGGAATTGTCCTCTGTACCACCATCTAATACTATTGTATACTCTTTATCTCATATGGATGCTCTCACCTTTGCAGACATCTACCATAAACAACATATAGTGGGTGCATTAATGTCAATGGGTGTTTTGTGGGTGTTTTGCTGTTACTTCTTTATACATCTTTTCTAATTATTTGATTATACTTGATTGACATTAATGCAGTTTCCCTTACTTATTGGTCGCTTAGGTAGCCCCAGTGATTGTTTGGTGGGCCACAGGTGGTTGGGACCCTATAGGGACACAAGTAGAGAGGTGGTTTTTTTACTCACTATAGTGTGAGTATTGCATACAGTACCTACATGGATTTACTGATTTAGATACAACATATATGTATTAATATTTTATATATTCTAAAACTGCAATTTCAATTCCGTAGATCACACCACCCTTCTTGCAGAAATACCCCTTAGGAAGGAGCTCTATGACTCTGAAACGTGTTGGGTTCTTGCGTGACAAACTCTATATTTCAAGGTTTCTCTATGAACTTTGATTGGTGATGTATTTGTATCTATATGAAAAAACAGCCGAGAGACACATTTTCTAAGTTTTGTTTTACTCATTGTGAATCAAATAAAAATGTGTGCATTTTTTTATATATTCGAGTATTCCTGTCTGTAAAATCCCAAACAATTGGGGGACATTTTTCCATAGTCGGTTTATGCACAAAGGGATGTGGACAGATATCACAGGGAACCTGGTTTGCTTATTATAAGTATGAATAATGGGCCTAGAATTATAGCTCTCACCCCAGTATACATGTAGATATGTAACATGAGTAGCAAAATCAACATTTTCATGCACAAGCTCCCACGATGCATGCGCCTATGTTTGCACTTGTGTTTATGTGGGGATTCAAAATTTGAGGGGTGATTTTAATAAATTTTGTATATATTTTAATTTTTTTTAAACACTTTTTTGTAATCACATGTGATCTTTTTTTTGCTGTCGGATTCTCTTTAATGAGACACCAGGGGTCTAAAAGACACCTAATGCTTCACCTGCTCTGTGTACAATGAAAGCGACATGGGGACCTGGAGTGTATGGCGGTGGATGGTACTGTGTGTACAGGAGAGGGGCACAGAGTGTATAGTGGTGGATGGTATGTACAGAAGAGGGGCATGGAGTGTATGGTGGTGGGTGGTATGTACAGAGTATATGGTGGTGGGTGGTATGTACAGGAAAGGTGTATGGCGGTGGGCAGTGGTGTATTTTAGATTTGCGCTGCCCTAGGCAACACTAACACCTGCCCCCCCATCTAACCTAGATGGGAGAGAACGACAAGATAAAGGAGAGAAAGGTAGGGAGAGATGCACCCGGTATTTGTAGTCCCCCAGGCTGTATAGCTCTGCTCACTATAACAGACTCCATGGAGCAGCAGATCCCATCCTTCTCTCCCAATCTCCTCCTTCTCCTTGCTGTGCTGGCTCCTGCTGATGTGCCTGCCTCTGCCTCTTTCTGCTCATACTCCTTCCATCCCCTCCATACACACAACACTACCACCCAGCAACTGTCATAGCTGCAGCCGGCCGGCCACTCTCTCTGGTGCTGCGGATCACTCACCTGTCACCTGGCTCAGCCCAAGAGCAAATCTCTGACAACAAGTGCTGCACTTCCCGGGAGTGTAGCAGTGAATGTGCTCATGCAGTGCCAGCCCTCACCTGGTTCCCATCAGTCACCTGCTGCTTTGTGTATCCCTTCTTCTGGGGGGCAGCCCTGCCCCCCTGAAAAATGCTGCCCTAAGCAAATGCCTTGTTTGCCTCACGGTGGATACGCCCCTGGCAGTGGGTGGTATGTACAGAAGAGGGGTGTAGAGCATATGGCAGTGGGTGGTATGTGCAGGAGAGGGGTACGGAGTGTACATGAGTGGTTGGTGGTAGTAACAGCTGTGGGAAATTAGGAAAGCAACACATATTATTACTATTATATGAACTGCTTCAATGGAAGGTGATGATGGAAATGGGGTGCAGAGAGGAAAAGCAGCAGGGGGAGAAAAGAGTGGGATGAGCAGTTGAGTGGTAGTGTGAGGACTCCAGCTTGGACAGTATTCAGAGGCTGCGAAGAGATGGGCACAGGTGAAAGAGGTGGATTAGCATACAGAGAGATAAGACTAGTAGGTGAAAAGACTGCAGACGGGGAAAGGCTGAGGATGAATTGACAGCTCAACAATGGGGAGCAGGGGGGAAGTGGGCTGTTGTGGGTGTAGTGAGAGCCAGACAAGCAGTGGGAGAAAAGAGACTGTGAGAGTGAGCAGCTGGACAGAAGGAAAGGGTGTGGGCAGGACCATGGGTAAGGGCGTACCACCAGTCCTCCTGTACGGGGCCCAGGCAGCTGGATGAATTTGTTGTGGGCAGGGAGAGTGATCAGCCCAGTGGGGGGGGGGGGGCAATTACTGGAACCGATCCTGTCATGTTTCACATGACTGTCATATGCCTTTAAGTGTTTTCTATATTTTGACTCTGCTCCTCCCTTTCCTTTGGTTTAGTAAATGCTGTATAGATAGCCCTCCCCCTTTCCCAGAAATGAATTGCAGCTATAGCCTCATATCATGAAGCAGGACACATTATGATCTTTTGACCTATCGAATGTTCATTGTTGTAAGATTCTCTCAGTTTATGGAATAAACTTCACAAGATCTACAAGATGTCTTATCGATTCAGTCACTGACTGTGGTATCAACTGAGGTTGAAGTTATCGCTATCTCATCACAACTGTAAGTTACAGAGATCACACTATCTATGCTTAGATTGGAGAGACAGAACAGATCCCCTGTATGGCTTTCTCTGCAGCAGGTGAAATCTGGCTTCTTCTCCTCTCCCTCCCGATGGCTGTCAGCTGCTGCAGACAGAGCCATACAGGGGATCAGTTCCAGTAATTGACCCCCCCCAACCCATCACCCTTCCTGTGCACCATCCATTTCCCTCTGCTACCCAGGCCCCCCTGTGTGCCCCCGCCCCACAGTGCTTCCGGATTCCCTCCTCTCCATCCCACCAGCAGCTGCAAGCACACAATAGGATCTTACATGATGGAGAGTGGGGAAAGGGGCAAGTAAATGTCAAATTTACCAGCCCTTTCCTGAATGAACACAATGAGTGATTACTACCAATTGCTACTGTGTTCATTAATAACTGAAGCATAGTGAACGTTTTTTTTATTTTGCGGGGGGGGGGGGGTGTATGGGGCCTTGTAGTTTCTAACAGCAGGCCTGGGTATTTTGTTATCAAGGGGGCAGTAATGCAGGGACAGTATCTGTCTTTTACCTTCTACAAAACAGATTCAGCCTTTAATGATACAGAGGTACAGAGGCATAAGGTTCCCTGCTTCACTGCATAGTGAAAAATGACAGCAGCAGGTGTAGGGTCAGCTGTCAGACACTTCCCACAGGCTGTGTGCAGGGACTCATATCCTGATCGCCCTGCACAGTGCTGAGAGATGGAAGCAGTATTCTCCAAGGTGTAAAATGAGTACGGAAAAGCAGGAATACTGACAACTAGCCGGATTTCACAACCTCCACACATCATATAATCTTGCTTCTATAATAGATTGAGCAAATATATTAACACTACCATCTGCCGATACGCCGAGTGGGTGCCTATCCATCTTTGCATCCAGCACCATTATAAAGACCCCCACAACTAATACTGGCACACCAGGTTTGTCTGCAATAAATCACATCAAATCATGCAAAACCTTGCTTTTAAATGGTGGAGGAATATACACATTTGCCAATATACATAAGATGTTTTCAAAAGAACAATGATACAGGATTGCCTGCAGGAAAAAAACACATCTGACCCAATCAGGACACTCACTCCTCTAGTGTATGCTGTATAACTGGAATAATACTGTACACAAAGTTTATTCTTTAACTAATCAATAGTATCTTTGACCAGATGTGTCTCCTGCAGGCAAAGTACTGAACCATTATATGTTTTTGCTGCAGAAAAAAACCTGCCATTCTCTTCACAGGATCCCTCAACCCCCGGACATTCCAGGAGCATATATTTACGGTTTTAGCTAACATACACGTACCTCAAATATGCAGACATTGGATAAATTACACCCCACACAAAAATTAAAAAAAAAACTATTACAAATAAAATATATATAGTATATCTGGCTGTGTTTTCCATCTCCCTCTCTCTTTCAACATCACACTGAACCATAATATAATAAAAATATAATAGTACAATAGTAATCAAGCAGTGCCTTTATCTCCCTTCTAGTTAATCTAGTATATACATCTATATAATTATAAAGAACTGTGAACAAGTGTAATCTTAAAGCATTTATACCCCAGTCTACCTTTTACTAATGATACACCTCCTAAAAGACTCAAACAAAAAAAAAAGAGCCTACATAAAAAAAATAGAAAAGAAGGAACAAAAAAGAAATGATAACCAAAGAAAGGAAAATGAAGGCAAAAAAAAAGGCAACAACAACTTTTTTCACACATACACACTACCTGGCCCTCCCTGGGTTTAAAGAAAGAGAGCATTTGAAGGATACGTTCACCTTAAAAAAAAAAAAAAAAGTGCACATTTTTTTGCAGGTAAAAAAAATTTGCATTTATTTGTTGTTTCTGCAGCCTCTAAAGCCTTGGACCAGTGATCAGCAGATTGCTGGTGCCATGCAGGTCTCCCTCCTACCTGTCACTGTATGGGCAAGCAGATGCTTACTGGCAGGAAAGCTCAATGAACTACCTCATCACTGTGGAGCCCTGTGGTAGTTCATTGAGATGTACAAGCCAACAGCCGCAAAGGCTGTCAGAACTTGTAGTTTTCCAATTCACAGAAAACTGTAAAATGAGTGGCGCAGCTGCATTTAAAAAAAAATTGTGACAGCTAGTGGGGAGGAGAGCATTCCGCGCTAGCTGTTGCAACGGGATTCAGGGGTGCGGGGTGCGGTCTGTTTGTTACATGTTACATCCATATTCAAGGTGTAACATGTTACCAAAGGTGAACTTATGCTCTTAAAGTGGACCCTAATACTTGCCCATGTGATATATATTATCTTATTAATGTGTAACCATAAAAAAAACAATTACACAAAAAAACTAATGTAAAAAAATGAACACCTTATTCTCTCTACCACCATAAACTCCCTGCTCCTGCTCTGAAAAAGAAATAAAAAAAAAAGAAAGGATTACTCAATCAACTGTGCCACCCTCTTGATACTGTATATGCATATTTAAGATAGAAATTTAGTTCCTTTCTGTCCGAAGCCTTTTCTAAGTCTTCTCCAACCATGCCACCGCTTCTGCTGGAGCACCAAAAGTGTGTTTCCTCATAGGGTGCAACACGTAACAATGAAGGATATAACCTAGCACATGACATGTTCAACTGCTGAAGCCTGCATTTAACCTCCATAAACTTTGACATTTTTCTTCTGCAGCGCTGGGGAGAAATTTTGGTACAGGGAGATTCTGACTCCATTATATAAGATTTCACAAATTTCCCTGACTTTCTGAAATCTAGTCGCCTTGCCCTTTTTATAGTGTAACATTTTAGTAAGGAGACCTAGGGTGACCCCCTGGTAGTGGAGACCTAGATGGCACCCTGTGAGCTCTATGGCAAACAGACTTGTAAAGGAGTCTCTCCCAAAAGTCTTTACTAGCCATTTTTCTAAAAATTCAATAATATTGGAGCCCTCACTTCGTTCAGGAAAGCCCAAAATTTGTATATTGTTCCTGAGTAGCTTATTCTTCAAGTCCCCCACATTAGATGCATATACCTATATATTTATTCTCCTGTTTTATCAGGTCACATCTTCCACCATGCTGCAATCCTATACCCACAGAAAAAAAAAACAGCAAAAGCATGATCAAATTTGCTCCTGTAGGGGAAAAAATTATTTCCTGATCCCCCGAGAGGCAATCAGATATTCCCTGGATCAACTTTACCCAAAAATGTTAGTATCCAGTTATATTCTGTGTATCTAGGAAAGAAGAAAGAAAAAGGGAAACCAGGGTAAAGGGATCCACTGGCTTTAGGGTTCCAATGAGGACAATCCGCGGCTTGAACAAAAACCAAAATTTATTGCAAGGTCAAAATCAAAAAATCATACAAATTATACGTTCAGCACCTCTGTTGAACTGTTTGAGCTGGCCAGAACCAACTCTTGAGGGAGTTTATGCCACATTTTCACAGCTCTGACTGTGAAGAAACCTTTCTGTGTTTGGAGACTAAATTTCTTTTCCTCCAGACGTAAAGAGTATCCCCTTGTCCTCTTTGATGACCTCAGGGTAAATAACTCTACACCGAGTTCACTATATGAACCATTGATGTATTTATACATGTTGATCATATCCACCCTTAATCTCCTCTTCTCAAAAAGAATAAATTCAGTTCCTCTAATCTTTTCTCATACCTGAGCTCCTCCATGCCTCTTATCAGTTTGGTTGCCCTTCTCTGTACTTTCTCCAGTTCCCCAATGTTCTTTTTGTGAATTGGTGCCCAAAACCGAACTGCATATTCCAGGTGAAGTATTACTAATGATTTGTACAGGGGTAATATGATATCTCTCTCTGGAGTCTATACCTCTTTTAATACAGGAGAGGATTTTGCTCGCTTTAGAAACCGCAGCTTGGCATTGCATGCCATTAATAAGCTTGTGGTCCACCAGAACTCCCAGATCCTTCTCCACCATCGATTCCCCCAGTTATATCCCCCCCCCCAAGTATGTATGATGCATGCATATTCTTAGACCCCAAGTGCATAACCTCATATTTATCAACATTAAACCTCATTTGCCAAATAGTTGCCCAATTAAACAGTGCAAACTATGTGATTTTCTTCCTTATTCTTTCTGAACTCCTACTGGAAGGGGAGTGTAAGGGACCACCTGGCGGCACCTCTAGCAGTCCACTGGTCAGGTTTCCCCAGAGCACGGAGTCTAAGTCCCGGGTCACTTGTTCACCAGGGCCCCTGATGGTGGGGATGGACTTGGAGCATCCCGAGACCAGGTTGCGGCTACAGGGTACACCCACCAGTGGTAGAGGAGCCCACCAGAGGTTCCTGCAGGGTGAGAGCCTGAGGTGAGGAGGCCGAGAGATCCCGGCGGGATGGATGGATGAATGAGCAAGTGCAAAGTCAGACAAGCCGAGTCGGTAGCCGTGGGGTCGGTACGGTGCAAAGCAGTGGGAAGAGAATGGTCGGGTCACACGCCAGGTCAGTAACAAGAGGTCAGATCTACAAAGGGGCATCCAGGAGCGAGGTCAGGCAAGCCAGGGGTCAGGACAGGAGAAATCAGCAAGGTCAGGCAATCCGGGTCAGCAATACTCACAACTACACAGGTTCAGGAACAGGGATATCGGAAAGACCATACGGCAACCAGTGACAGCACAGGGGGGATTTAAATACCGCGCCCTGCGCTGTCATTGGTGCCAGGTGCGCACCCGCGAACGCCAGTGCGCATGCGCGAACTCCGTCGCCGTGGCTGGCCAGGACCTAGCGCCCGCATCCCTGCATGAGATGGCATACTGCACCTGCGCCGGGACCAGCGCCGCGGCGATCCCTGACAGGAAGCCTGCACATTGGAGGAGGAGAAGGAGTAGAGCGAGAATGGATCCAGCTAAAATGAGAATTTTGACCAACTTATACATAATTTTCCTTTAAGGTTGTGCACAGGGGTGAACAATTTATGAAATTAGTGGAAGACTCAGAGGAGTCATTGAAAACTGTTTGAACACATTTTGCACTGGGTAAATTGTTTCCAAGGATACTGTTGAAAGATGAGGAATTGTTTCAGAGTGGAATCTTTTTATGATATGCAGTTTTATTTGGGTATAGCAGATTATGATTGTCAAAATTACAATGTATCACTTATGAAAATAATTGTTCACAAATGAGAAGCCCTGGAAACAAGCATGGGAAAAGGTGACAAGGGAGCTGGAAAGCAGGAGGTCTTGGAAAAAATGAAGAGAACAGTTATGCCGGTATTTTGGTTGATGTACTGTAGCTGGGGACAGAGTTGTGGATGACTTTGTTGGTTGTTGTTAGCATTTTATTAGATGATTTGAATGATGAGTTGAATGTGCGAAAACCAATGGAGGGATTGGCAGAGAGGGGTAGCAGGCAGTGAATGGTTGGTAAGGTGAATGAGTCTGGAAGCAGCATTCATGATTGACTGAAGAAGGGAGCTTCAATAGTCGAGGGGAGAGATAACTAGGGAGTCAATTAGTAGCTTTGTGGTGTCATTGGATAGGAAGGGGAATATTTTGGGAATGTTATAGATTTTGGAGTGGAAATATTTGTACAGCAATTGGATATGGGGCCAAAAGGAGAGTTCAGAGTCCAGGATTATACCTAGCACCCTGGCTAATATTATACAGTAAATGGGTAAATATATAATAGATACAAAAAATGTGAGAGTGAAAACTGTACATGTCAACAATAGACCAGCAAACTATGATATGAAGGATATAAAGGAAAGGGGGTGGTTCAAATTAGGAGTGAGAAGCCTATGGAGGAAAATGCTGCTAGATACAGTACACTGCACGAGCATTATCACTCTAAGAATGAAAGTGTGCTACTGACAGTATCACACTGAAAAATATCCTGAAAAATAAAACAAATGCTGGCATTTGCAAGACTAATAAGCTGTAATATATAAAATTTTGCTCTTAGGTTTTTTTTTATACATTTTATCTCTGCAAATAGCCTTTACAGTTTCACATCAGAGTTACTTTAAAGTGCAAGGACAAATACATTATATTGTTTTATTGTGTTTTTTTTTTTTTTACAAAAAAAAGTGTTATCTTTTCTTTACCAACAACAAGAACTAAAAAGCTGTTTATTTAAATTATTTGTTTATTTACTAATAGCAGACAAATGTGCATTAAATATTGCCCGTTCAAATCTAATTAAACACTGCAATAACAATATTATTTTTATGAGGACAGATACAGCTTAGGGTTTTTGTTTTTGCATTCCTTGGTGTAATTGTGAATTAGCAGGTCTGTCATATTCACTTTAAGGCCAATGAAGTCCCCTGGCAACACTAATATGTATTTAGCTTCATGTGTACCGTAAAATGGTCAAAATATGCTACTTGCAGTGCTTTAATATTGGAGGCTATCTCTAATGAGTTTAACCCTCCAAATCAATTTGTGAGCTTGTGGAAATGCACAAGGGAGAAATGAAGAGCTAAAAGGCAGCATAGGAATTCCACTTAACATGACCATATCATGAAAAGAGCATGGAACCTTTGCAAAAAGCCAAAAGATTAGATAGCTGGAATTATCCACATCTTTTTCTGAAACCAGCTGTCCTGGTTTGCATGTCTCTAATACTACAAATTTTTTTTTAATCAGATAATTTTTACTAAATTTTAGAGTTTTTACAAAATAAGAGTGATCAGAAAAAAACATACAGATCATAGTATCCAAGATAATGTGAGAATGGACTGAACATACATTGTAAATGGATACATATGATACAAGGGGAGAAGCAAAATAACAGGAGAGACAAGCATATCACATGAAACTATAAGTGAAGCCTGTTCATTTGTAGATGCTGTATGTGAGCAGAGACAAAGGTACAGTATTTGTTTATTCTATTTCATCTTCAATATATTGGTAGTCAGCAGGGGCGGACTGACCATTTGGAAACTCGGGCACTGCCCGAGGGCCTGGGGTGAGTAGGGGGCCCCATGAGATGCCCCTGGTACCTTTTTTTTCATAGGCTTTTTTGAGTTTGGGCAAGGACACAGGGGCCCCATGATCCCCTGTTGCTCGGGGGCCCCATGAGTTGTCAGTCCGCCCCTGTTAGTCAGCAAACAAAGTGTGTTGATTCAGGAGACCTAAAATGTAGCCATCTATCCCATATTAGGCGGTGTTTACTGGGAATTCCTCTAGAGGTGCAGATTAACTTTTCAAATAAATTAAGTCTAGTATCCAGGTCTCTACTGCAGAGGTGATTATTGAAAATTACTGATACCCTAGTAGTGAATTAGCTTTGGGCATTCCCAAAGGATACCTGGTTGGCTCCACATTTTGACCAATTAGCATTCCAATAGTACATGATTAATAAGATTTCAGGAGGATGTACCATCATATTATATATTTAATTTATATTTAATAATTTTGTGTTCTTAAGAACCATAATATATGTAAAATGGACCTATTGACTGAAGCTTTTGATTTTTCATAGATTTGGCCACCTTCCAAACTTCCAGGTCTTTAAGGGGTGTGAAAGGATAAGTTCAATTTTAGGAACATGTTACACCCATTTTTACGGTGAAACATGTAACATGTTCCCACTCCTGCAGCCACTACCTGTCCCACTGATTCTAGTGACAGCAAGCAGGGGATCTTCTGCCCGCCCAGCCATGTCAGTCATTCATTCTGAGAATGGGAAACTACAAGTACTGACAACCTTTGTGGCTGTTGACTTGTAGTTCTCAATGAACTACCATGACTATGAGTGCTCTGGTAGTTAATTGACTCTTCCTGTCAGTGTGTATCTGCCTGCACATACGAGGTACGAGCAGAGGGATACACTGACAAGTCTGAAGGAGCCCTGCTTTACAGGCTCCAAGTAAAAAAAAAAAAATATATATATTTTTTTACCTGTAAAAAGATGTGCATTTTTTTTATTTTTTTAAGATGAACTTATCCTTTAATGCTACAGGGGGACTATACATATACACAAATTTAAATCTTGCGCAAGCATTACCTATTCTTTAAAACATAGACTACTAGCTACTGAGTTCAAGCAGGTAATCAGGCTTCTTTACTGATTCTGCACCAAGAAGCAAGCAGCTGAGTCTTTAAAACACTTGGTCATACTTTTGTTTAAGTAAATCTTACAGAGCTCAAGGATCAAATGGTCTTCTAACCTGTTAAAACGTGCAGTGATAAAAAAAAATAATTATTTTTTGCATAGGTAGAATTAATAGTCTATTTATCTTCATTGCAACCAATCTATGGAATAAAAACTGGTAAACTAAAGGTTATATAAAATATTCAGTGACTACTCCATTTTATTGGTCTTTCTAAGGGACTGTTACAAAGATAAATTGAGGTTTCTATTTTCTAAGAACATGCTTATTTGTTTTCTAGGCCATAACTTGGAAATCTGACTTTCATGTAAGTTTGACTATTGAGGCATATAATTAACCATCTTAGTTTAATGATTTTGGTTGACCGCTATCCTCTGATCCCTTAAAGAGCACAGGGCAGACATTCATTCATAGGGCTGAATAATTATAACAGGTTCAGAAAGTATTCCATAATATAAGGCACACTTATGCTTATACAATGCAACATATACAGTCCATAGACATTGAGAATGTTAATCCTTGTCAGCATGAAGGGCGTGTTGTTGAAACTACTGCTATGCCATGAACATGAATCAGTCAGAAATAACTGCTATAGTCATCCATGTAAAGTACTTAATTGTAATTCAATATTCTTCAACTGCATCAGGAATCCCCTTTGTAGCTTGGAAATATGCTAGAAACTGTGCTGATTTCCAGGGGTATAGAACCGTGTGGGTACATAATTCCCACTCTCCTTACCAGTTTCACCAATCGATGGTGAAATAGCTTTCTTAGGGGTAAGTGAACATTGTGGAAATGCTTTTATGTGAATTAAATCTGGGCACCCACTATAAATGGGTTGAAAGAACTGATGTTTGATGACAATTTTGACATCCTATTGGTAGATCCATGTCCTGAAGAAATGCAATTTACCTTGGGAAGTTAGGGATAGAATGCTGCTCTGTGTCCTTACTGGGATACAAGTTGATGAAAGTGACTATTAAGTGGATATTCATAATAACCTGAAGCAGAATTATGGTCATAATTTGTGCTGAATGCTTTTGCTAGGACGTATTTTAAGGTCTTTTATATTCACAGCTACATCAGTTGGGCTTAACACTTATAATGCTTTTACACATATTACCAGTGGCGACACTAGGGTTTGTGTCACCTGGTACGGTAAAACAGGGTGTCACCTACCCCCCCCAAATATTATTTTTCCCATTTAACACTCCATAAAATGGCAATAGTAGTGCCATTAACGACTATCAAGCAACTAGCAAATTTGAATAACAATATCATACGAAAATAATGGAACTCCAAGTTTAAACTTTTAAAGAACTATGTTTATTTTAACCATGTTTTGGGATGGTCCCAGGGAAAGTATGAAAAAATTATCTGCACTATGTACTTTAATAATGTGGTGAATTTGTAGCCATAACGAGTGACAGGCCTAGACACTGCTACTGGAATTGATTACAATGAAATATTACATATAAGAAATTATGGCTACACATTCATCTCACTATTACAGTACACAGTGTGATAATTATTTTGATGCTTTCCACTGGGACCTAAGTGAGGATTTGAGCCCTACAACCTGTCTAATCAATCCCAGAGCCAGGCCTACTGCCATTAGGACTGATTGCACTACAATATTATATACTGTACAATAAGTAAACTATAATAGATTATGGCTACATATTCCTCATACACTATTAAAGGACACACCATTTTTTCATACCTAGCTCTTTTGGGATGGACCCATTCCACGGCGGAAGCTATGAAATTTCTGCACTGCAAACTTTAACCACTTAAATTTGGACCTTTTCACCCCTTTCCAGTTCAGGCCAATGTTCAGCTTTCAGTGCTGTCACACTTTGAATGACAAATGCGCGGTCATGCAGCACTATATCCAAATTAAATAATTTTTTTTCACACAGAGCTTTCTTTTGGTGGTATTTTTTTGCTATATAATACCAAAACTTTTGAAAATATTTTTTGCTTAGCTTTTGTTATAATATTTTACAAATAATTAATCTTTCTTTATAGATTTAGGCCAAAGTGTATTCTTTTACATTTTTGGGTAAAAATAACCCAAAACAGTTCATATTATTTAGTTTGTGTGAAAGTTATAGAGTCTGCAAACTATGCAATATATCTGAAAACTGATCAGTTGAGACCCTAAAATGCTGGATGCTGGTATGACATATGGCAGTAATCAGGATGCTGGTATGACATATGGCAGTGATCAGAACGCTGGTATGGGGTATAGCAGTGGTCAGGATGCTGGTATGTGGTATGGCAGTGATCAGGATGATGTTACATAGTTAGTCTGGCTGAAAAAAGACAAAAATCGATCCAGTTCAACCATTAAAAAAAAATTTTAAGTTATAATCCTACACCCACAGTTGATCCAGAGGAAGGCAAAAAAAAAACCCAGCAAAGCATGATCCAATTTGCTCCTGCAGGGAAAAAAATTCCTTCCTGATCCCCCGAGAAGCAATCGGATATTCCCTGGATCAACCTTACCTATAAATGTTAGTATCCAGTTATATTCTGTGTATCCAAGATAGAATCCAGGCCTTTTTTAAAGCAATCCACTGAGCTGGCCAGAACCAACTCTTGAGGGAGTCTATTCCATATTTTCACAGCTCTTACTGTAAAGAAACCTTTTCGTATTTAGAGATTAAATTTATTTTCCTCCAGATGTAGAGAGTGCCCCCTTGCCCTCTGTGATGACCTCAGGGTGAGTAACTCTACACCAAGTTCACTATATGAACCACTGATGTATTTATACATGTTGACCATATCCCCCCTTCTCAAGAGAGAATAAATTCAGCTCCTCTAATCTTTCCTCATAGCTGAGCTCCTCTATGCCTCTTATCAGTTTGGTTGCCCTTCTCTGTACTTTCTCCAGTTCCCCAATGTTCTTTTTCTGAATTGGTGCCCGAAATTGAACTGCATATTCCAGATGAAGTATTACTAATGATTTGTACTGGGGTAATATGATATCTCTCTCTCTGGAGTCTATACCTCTTTTTATGTTATGGGGTCATCAGGACACTGGTATGAGGTATGGCAGTGATCAGGATGCTGCTATGGGGTATGGCAGTGATCAGGTTGCTGGTATGGTGGCGATCAAGGCAATGGTATGGTGTATGGTGGTGATCAGAATGCTGGTATGGGGTATGACTGTGATCAGGGCACTGGTGTAGTGTATGGCGGTGATCATTGCACTGGTATGGTGGTGATCAGGGAGCTGTAATGGGGTTTGACGGTCATCAGGGCACTGGTATGAGGGATGGCAGTGATCAAGGTGCTGGTATGAGGTATGACAGTGATCAGGGCACTGGCATGGGGTATGGCGATGATCACGATGCTGGTATGGCATATGGTAGGGATTAGGGCGCTGCTTCCCGTCTGCCATCTATAGGCAATGGGTGGAAGGGAAGTGGTTAATTCCCGGTTGCAGTGTCTGTCTAGGACTGTCATTAGGCAGGTTTGTCTGTGACTTCTTTCCACAAAAATTCAGCCTCTAGTCTATACTCTGTATAGGATGTATAATATAGGTATATCCCCCATGTCATATATAATATAGAGGTTTCCCCCATGTCTCCCCATCCATGGCAGTGACAGCAGACGTGGCAGGACATCATGTCATGTCTGGACAGTCAGATCCTGGTCAGGTAGGTGGAAGGCTCACCATGAAGGGGAGGAGAGCTGGAGCTGCTATGAGGGAGACATCCAACTATACAAAGTACAGCAGCCAATGTAGAGGGATCTGGATGGGATTGGAACTGACCTGAAGGGTTTGTTGGAATCGGAATCTTCTTAATAGGATGGCCTCAGCCTCATGGGGAGGATACTGTGGGTGCTGGCAATTGCATGCAGCAGGCAACGGCTGGATGGATACCCTGCACCAGTGTCCAGCGATGTCATGAACTCTGCCTGGATAAGAATGGCCGCAGGGAAGATGCTGTGGGTGTCAGCAATTGCAGCAAGCAGCCCAGCATCATGCCTGGATGGATGTCCACCCAGCACCCCCGACATCACACCAGCTTGGCTGCGCCCGGGAGGGGAGGATTCAGTACAGCTGCGCCGCCCAAAGAGTTTGCGCTGTCGTATCTAAATACAGAAGCCGTATGGACTTCTGCATTTAGAAGTGAGAGCACAGCAGCAAGTGAGAGAAAAACACAGGGCTAGGGCCGAAGGTGGTGGAACTTTGTTCTGCTACTTTCCAGCTGAAAAAAAGCCCTGCAGCCCATTGCTGCCCTCGGGATGGCGTCACCCCAGTGTGCAACCCCCGCACCCCCTAGTGATGCCACTGCATACTAATGGGAATTCAATGCCATTCAATACTGCTATTTATTGTAAAGGACTGATATGGGCTAAGGAATGAGGGGTCATTCCCAACTCAAACCCCCTATGAGATTGCAGAATCTCAGATACTATTGATGTTGTTAAATTGGTAGAAAGCTTGTGAATATCTTTCTCCTCTCTCTTCACCCCCCTTTTCTCCTTCTTGATCCCTTCCCGTTTTTCTGTTTCCATGTGTAGTGATCACAGTTGAGTTGTGATGGTTAGCTTCATTCCACCATTGGTCTGCTTTGTGCTGCTGTCATCAAGGTATATAAGGAGGCATTTTATACTGGAGTTCTTTTGTTTGGACCAGCTACACACGAGAAGCTTGGACTTTAATACAGATCCTGAGCCTAAGATATGTAACTTGATCCTTAAGTCAGAACCATGCACAGTCTCCAGCAGCAGATCACTGAGCTCTCCAGACAGCTTGGCTGTGATAATTGGCTGTCTTCATCTCCTATCAGAAGGAGCAGTTGTGGAAGACAATTCTGGCTGGACATTTGCTAGAAACTCCTGAAAGTAAAAGGATCAGTGTCTCAGACGGTGGAGCAACTGACTGGTGTGTGCCTGAACCCCTCTGATGACAAAGATCTAGTGCAAGGAATAGAGTGGCATGCAAAATCTTCAGTGGAGGAGGGGAAAAGCCTATTTTCCTTCATCAATGTGGATCAGAGGTAGAAGGATCTGAAAGAAACTCTGTCTCTGATTTCTATGGTGACTTTGTGCTGTTCTGGCATTGGTGGCACAACAATTCAGCAACCGTTGGTCGGGCAACTATCTCTACATCTCCAGGCATGGGCCAAACAACATCACCCTGTCAATCTACAGGTGTTTTACCCCCACTTTCTTTTTTAAGTTCTGTATTTGATTCACTACCTAAACTTACTAAATGTTTGTCTACTCTTGCAACCAATTGTGTTTCTTTGGGTTCTCCTTCAGTTAATTCTTCTAGAACACTATGGTCTGTCTCTAATGCCTCTGTTCCATTAATTTGGTATCAACTGCATTTTTTTTCTAATCCTTTTCCCTCCAAACCAGTTTTTGAGCCCAATTTTAATGCCAGTACTGTTGTCCCTTTGTCTGATTCTTAAATTGCACCATTCATATCAGCTAGGCCTGAAACATGTTTAAGGGAAACATTGTTTTGCAAAATTTTTCCTTTGGGTATTCACCTTTCATCTTCCTTTTAGAGAAAAAAATTCACAAGGACTTTTTTTATAAATCCAAAGAGAAAAGTGAAGATAGTCTGATGACAGATCAAGATATCTAGCTTTTTTTCACAACTGGTTGCAGGATATTTTCTAGTGTGAAGATTTCTTTTAAAAGTGTTTTGATGTTTAACATATTAACCTCCCTAGTGGTCTGATTATGTCAGTATTTCTGTGCTCAAAACGGTACATTGTTTTGCATGGAAAAATGTTTTATTTATTGTAGGCCTGTAATTCTTAGGAATAACTCACTGAAATCTGTCCGAACAAGAGTCTAGTAAACATCCCGGGTATGATAAAATTTGAAACACAAAATCATAAATTATAATATAAATAATCATAAAAAAATAATATAATAGTAATAAATGTAATTCCATAATGTAATAAAACCAAAAACACTGAAATTTGAAATAGAGCGGCAAGTTCGCATATCGCTGAGCTCAGTCGCAAAATCGGTTTCAGTGTCTGATGACAAATTTCTCCACGAATCATTATCACTCAATTCTGCAAGTGGTTCTAGTTTACTATCGCTGTTCTCTAGCTGGTCTAAAACCACTTTTGACCTAAAGGGACGCTTTTTGGATGCCATGGACGTTTCTCAGTTTCCAGGCAGAAAGAACAGTAAAAATGCAGGCAGGGCACAGGACAAAGCAGTAGGGACAAAATGTATGTGAAATGGTTTGATACAGTAATGTAATACTATCAGATTTTAGTGTATTGAGTGAATGTCACATTTTTACATTTTTGAATTTCCCTTTGTTTCCGTCCCCCGTACGTTCTATATGTCCCGACACTCGCAGGGAACGGAACCCGGAAGGCGGATTCTGGCATCAACTTGACGACATGGCCGGGCACGCTGCAGGGGGGACATCGCAGGAGCGCAGGGCAAGGTAAGTGCTGGAGGGAATCCTGAGCACCGCTGCAGGGTAATCCTGAGTGTAGCTCGGGGTTCCTGCTTCTTGTACTGAAAGTTAACCCCGAGCTACACTCAGGAGTACTGCCAGGGGGGTAAAGCAGTTGTAAACCTTACTCATTATTAAATCATTTGTCTGTAGACAGATGTAAGCCTGTACTTTCTGTGTGCTTGCTTTTAAATAAAAAAAACTTCCTATACAGCATTCTTCTGCTTTAACAGTGAACAGGGCACAGGGTCACATTATCACTGTAGCTTCCACAGCAATGCATGAACGTGCCGGCGGACATGCGCAGTGTTGGGGCATCTATGTCATGACAGGAAATAACGTTGCTTCCAGGCTTCTACATTTCCATAGCAATGGAATGTCATTAGACCCAGTGGAATAGTACCCACTACCCAGTTGGGTGCAGTGGGCAGAGAAGGCATGGCTATGACGTACTATGGAAGATACAGGTGTGCTGTGCTTTGGCACAGTGTGCCTGTATCTTCAGCAGGATGACAAAAGATATAAACTGACCACACTAGCATGAATCGGCAACCATGCTAGCGTGGTCAGTTTGCTGTCAGGGGGAGGAGCACAGGCAGGATCAACCAGGTACGATAGAACATTGGCAGGGAGAAATATAATAATGACATGAGAAATCACAGATAAACAACTTAAAGAGCCAGCACCATTTTTCTTTTTAGGTTTGCAAACACCTTAACTTCATACTTGAGGCAAGTCCTTTTGAAGGTTTTGCATGGTTTATGTATAACGATGCTTTTCAGCTAAACCTGATAGTTTATCTATCTCTAAAATGGGTATTAAAGATTTTGGCCTTTGGCTTCATCACATGTTATTTCAAAGATCCATGGTTGCTAAGACAGTGTCTTCTCCTGCAGAATCTAAGGATTTTAAGAAAGGCAATTGTTGTGCCTTCAACAATTCAGAGCAAATTACTCACTTCATGTAAGCACCTATCTTACGCGGCTGTCTTTGTTATCCCTGTTTCGAAAAGAGTGTTCCTTTTTGATTTCAATGTAATGATGAAAGTATTGTTGAGTTAAAATGGAATTTGATATTGTTATCAGTACGTTATTGTGTACTCTTTTGAAACACTGTATATTCTATATGCAATAGATAAACAATTTGAATATCAAACTTTGTAGAGCAAACACCTCTTTTCTTGTTATTCTTCATGAAGATTAAAGTTCAGTGAAGAGCGGTTAAACCGCTGGAGTCATTAGGTGTTGATGTCTATTTTTTGGATTTTATTTGTATATGATTTTTAATACCTATGTGAATCAAAATTTGTAAATGTTTAAAATATAAAATAATTTGTTTTTACTAACTATATATTGAGTACCAATTACAAATCCCAATTATAAATAAGATCAAAACTTTACTGCATCTATTGTAATTGTATGTAGGTACCAGTCTGTGATACTGCACATCATCAATCTGTGTTGTATATGCCGCGCTTGTTATGTACTGATTTTAATGAATCGGTGGGATCTTTTGTTTGTGCTAACCTTTTACATTATTTTTGCACATTATCTGTGCTTATTTTGATTTTTTTGAAGTTGAGCATCCCTAAATATATCAATACCTGTTGTTTATATTTCCTTGGATACTTTTGTGTTGACATCAAGTGGAATTTGATTTGAATTTTATTTTTACTACTTTTTACTACTTTTCTTTTTACTACTTTTTACTACTTTTCTCTTTTTACTACTTTAACAAAATCTTTGGATCCTGTGCAGCTGCATGGTTCAATTGTAAATATTTAAGTAATATATTTTTGCAAGAGCTGGACGGAGTTTATGTGCATGCGTTAGTGGCTTTTTGTTTTCTCTTTTGTAGCAGCAGTTCATAAGAATTTCTAAGTGTGGCCTGCTTGGAAAGGTTTCTGGCTCTGTTTGAGTCCATTTAGTATTAAAGCCTAAATTGAAAGACATTTATTTCATTAATGAGGGCAGTTTACTCTTCACTAAGTTTCAGTTTAACATCAATCTTAGTAGAAGTTTCGATACCTTAGGTATAGGTTTTTATCTCATCTTTCCAAATTGGGGTGGCTACTGAGGCCACTAAACTGGAATGGGGTTATGACATTATTAAAAAATTAAGTGGATAGGAATCAAATACGTTTTAGGATTTATATATTTCTAGTCCATCAGTCTTGTGTCTAAGCTTTATAGAGACCCAAACACATTTCACACTGAGTAGCGCTTAGTCATGACTAAGTGCTATTCAGTGTGAAACACATCAATGAGTGCTGTTGCTGTGATGTTTTTAACTGTGGATTGATAAAATAAAGCTTCTGGATCTCCTATACAGCAGTGTGCAGTCCTTTACATTTCTTCTTTACAAGCCTTCTTGGTTGCAAGCCGGACTAGCATCTTTTGACAGGAGAAGGGAAAGGGGCAAACTGACTTGGAGTGGTGTAGTGTGGGTTTTTAGGTTTTGCATATCTACTGGGCCCATAACAGAGCAGCTAAGCATATTATTACTGAGAATTTGACTATTAACCTATCTTTTATTTCATGTAATGTAGGTGGGCTTTAGGGGTATAAAATGGGGGACTTTGAATTTTTTTTTTTTTTACAAACTCCTGCGAGCTTGACTTTCTCCAGATATTTTGATAATACATTTAGGGGGTAATGATGTTGGTCACATGACAACTATGGGACCGTAGGCAGAACCCAACATTCACAAATTAAAACATTAATAATAATTTTTCTGAAATTTAATTGCAGCAACTGAAAATAGTACTCAGTAGTTTGTATGGCCCCCACGTGCTTGTATGCATGCCTGACAGCATCGTGGCATGCTCCTAATAAGACGACGGATGGTGTCCTGGGGTATTTCCTCCCAGACCTGGACCAGGGCATCACTGAGCTCCTGAATATTCTGATGTGCAACCTGGCGCCGTTGGTTGAACCGAAACAACATGATATCCCAGAGGTGTTATATTGTATTTAGGTCAGGTGAGCGTAGGGGACATTCAAGGGTATCAATTCCTTCTTCCTCCAGGAACTGCCTGCATACATGAGGCCAGCCATTGTCGTGTACCAGGAGGAACCCAGGAACCCCAGCGTTGGGTCTGACAATGGGTCCAGGGATTTCATCCTGATGCCTAGTGGTCAGGGGTGGACTGCCTGAGGGCACAGGGTCAGTAGGGGGCCCCATGAGATGCCCCTGGTACCTTTTTTTTTTTTATAGGCTTTTTTGAGTTTGGGCAAGGACACAGGGGCCCCATGATCCCCTATTGCCCGGGAGCCCCATGAGTTGTCAGTCCGCCCCTGCTAATGGCAGTCAGGGTGCCATTGTCTGGCCTGTAGAGGTCTGTGCGTCCCTCCATGGATATGCCTCCCCAGGCCATCACTGACCCACCACCAAAATGGTCAAGCTGAATGATGTTGCAGGCAGCGTAACATTCTCCATGGCTCTCCAGACCCTTTCACGTCTGTCACATGTGCTCATGGTGAACCTGCTCTAATCTGCGAAAAGCACAGGGCACCAGTGACAGACCTGCCAATTCTGGTGTTCAATGGTAAATGCCAATCGAGCTCTGTGGTGTCAGGCAGTGAGCTCAGAGCCCACTAGAGGATGTAGGGCCCTCAGATCACCCTCCATGAAGTCTGTTTCTGATTGGTCAGAGACATTCACACCAGTGGCCTGCTGGAGGTCATTTTGTAGGGCTCTGGCATTGCTCATCCTGTTCCTCCTTGCGCAAAGGAGCAGATACTGGTGCTGCTGATCAGTTAAAGGCCTTCTACGGTCCTGTCCAGCTCTCCTAGAGTAACTCCCTGTCTCTTTGGAATCTCTTGCATGCTCTTGAGACTGTGCAGGGTGACACTGCAAACCTTCTGGCAATGGCACATATTGATGGGCCATCCTGGAGGAGTTGGACTGCCTGTGCAACCTCTGTAGGGTCCAGGTATCGCCTCATGCTACCAGTAGTGAAACTAACCCTAGCCAAATGCAAAAGTAGTGAAAAGCAGAAAAGATGAGTAGGGAAAAAAAATGACAGCGGCCTCCACCTGTAAAACCATTCCTGTTTTGAGGGTCGTCTCATTATTGCCCATCTATTGCACCTGTTGTTAATTTAACACCAAAGCAGCTGAAACTGATTAACCTCCTCCTCTGCTACTTAACTGACCAGATCAATATTCCAGGAGTTTAACCTCTTGGCGCCGGCCGCACTCAAATGTGCGGCCTCCCGGCGTCTGGGCCTTGACACCGGGCGGCCACACATTTGCGTTCAATCAATAAAAACATATGTGCTGAGAGCGCGCTCCCAGCACACATGTCCGGTACTCACGGACAGGTCCTGATCTCCTCTTGCGATCGTGACCTTTTGAATCATGGTGGTCACATGACCCTAAAACCCTGCCCCGCCTCCCAGCTTCTGAAACCCTTAAAGGGCCAGGAGGCGCCGACGTCAAGGGGTTAATTGACTTGATGCTATACTCTGATTAAAAAGTGTTCCTTTACTTTTTTAAGCAGTGTATATCTTATACCAATGAAATCACACAGAACCAAAATATATCTTCACTTACATTTAAGAATACATCTACAGTGTATATCTCCGCTATTACAGCTCGAGTTATGACAACTGGTACAAATAACTGTCTCCTTTCGGATGAAAGGGACGAATACCATATACAAGGGACCGCGACATAGGTGGAAGGTCGGGACGATTCTTCTTGTGTTCCTTTTGTCGTCTGACAGCTTGTGACGCAGATTTAATTGATTAAATACAAACTTTCTCATGCTGCAACTGTTTAAAACATGTGACTCTCTGTTTTTAAGGAATTATAACTTGTGTGACTTAATTGCTACAGTTGCTATGGAGAATCTGCCACTTTTAAAGGTGTGCCACGGTTCCATATGTGGGTGAGGCAAATTAGTTGCTCCTTCAGTTCCCATTAATCTTTATTGCATGATAAAACAAGATATTAAGTGTCTTAAATTATCTGCTTTCATACAGTAGTATTTTTTTCCTGACATAGTCCCTAGATCAGTGCTTCTCAATCATTTTCTGTCATGCCCCCCCTAGGAAGAAGAAAACATTTTGCGCCCCCCCCCCCCCCCCGCGCGACTGTAAATAGTATTTTTGCAGCAGCACCTCTGCACTGCACACTTACCGGCTTTTCCCTCACTCGATTTTCGCAGGTCCGCTCGGCTCTGCCTCCTCGCCCGTGATTGGCCGCCTGTGTACCTTTCCTGAGCTACAGTTCTGGCGGCCAATCACCGGTGAGGAGGCGGAGCCGAGCAGCAGGAGTGAGGGAGTGGCCGGAGTGATGGAAGTAGCAGCGCTTCCTGGATGGATCATCGTGGGAGCCAGGTAAGAGACAGCAGCCCTCTGCCCACCCCTGTACTTAGTGTCCCTTCTGTTGGAAGGGGGGGGGATGGCGGCGGCACCGCGCCGCCCCCCTAAAAAGTTCCACCCTAACGTATACCGGCGTATAAGACGACCCCCGACTTTTGAGAAGATTTTCAAGGGTCAAAAAGTCGTCTTATACGCTGGAAAATACGGTATGTTCCCCGAGGTCAAACGTGCCCCCCTTGACGAAGCCTCCTGGGGGGCGCGCCCCACTATTTGAGAAGCACTGCCCTAGATTGACATGATTGCTTTTCTTAGAACCTAAGCTCATTGAAAGAGTTTGGAAGCATGTTAACATATTACAAATGTATGGCTTTTAATGGAGGAGTTTGTAAAGACACCTGGAGCTAAAAGATGGATTAAAGACAAGACAACGGGGGAAAATTACTAAAACAGGTGCAGCTGTGCATGGTAGCCAATCAAATTTTCAGCCAATCTAATTTCAGCTTGCTCAATTAAGCTTTGGAAATTATACCTGAAAGCTGGTTGGTTTCCATGCAGAGTTGCACAGGATTGTGCCCTAGTCCCTCTAGTTTTAGTAAATAACCCCCAATGGTAATTTAATAGATGTTGGTTTGGATATTTTAAAATTAGGCTTACAAGATTGCATTGAGAATTTCTCAGTTTCAAGATGCCAGGCTTGTTGAGGTTGGTCTTATGACTAAGCAACATTCACAGCTAATACATTTGATAGTTTTTGATTTTATGTTTTTTATTTGGTTAACCAATAATGTTCCAAAGCCATTAATTTCCACACACAGTTTTGTTATTGGTTTTTATTAACTCTTTGAATAATTGAATACTGTATATGTATTTAAAGTAAAACCAAAGGGAGATTCACCCTCTCTATTTGTCCTGTTTACTAGTATTATTGAAAGTAAAAGAAAATCTGACATTTTGGGAAATCTTCCAATGGGGACACTAGTTCTGGTGACCTGGGGGTCCCCAAGGCATTCCCTTAGTTTGCAGGGATTTCCACTCACTTTCTGTTTGGCTATGGCAGTGGTGGGCAACCTTTTTTTTCAACTGAGCCAAATCTCGCCAAAACCACGATTGAAATTTATTTTGAGAGCCACATTTTTAAAACTGAAAATACATAGGATGGTACACTGTTTTTAGTTTCAATAAGTTTTTATAGTAATTCATCCCCCATATAGTAATTCATCCCCCATAGTAATTCATCCCCCATATAGTAATTCATCCCCCCTATAGTAATTCATCCCCCATATTAATTCACCCCCCATATAGTAATTCATCCCCCATAGTAATTCATCCCCCATAGTAATTCATCCCCCATATAGTAATTCATCCCCCATATAGTAATTCATCCCCCATATAGTAATTCATCCCCCATAGTAATTCATCCCCCATAGTAATTCATCCCCCATAGTAATTCCTCCCCCATATAGTAATTCATCCCCCATAGTAATACATCCCCCATATAGTAATTCATCCCCCATATAGTAATGCATCCCCCATAGTAATTCATCCCCCATATAGTAATTCATCCCCCATAGTAATTCATCCCCCATATTAATTCATCCCTCATATAGTAGTAGTAAGCAAGTAGCAAGTAGTAAGTCAAGTCCCTCCTGTGTCAATTCACTTACCTTTCTCCGCGCGTTCCTCTCGCCGTGCTCCCCGCGCCGTTCCGGTCTTCAGGGCGGACTGTGAGAGGAGCCTAGCTCCCCTCACGTTCGTCACGCTGCCCCGCCTACACACATCCTGACAGCCAATCACTAGCTATCAGGATGTGAGTGGCAGCGAGACTGGCCAATCATTGCTGGGCTAGCTGCAAAGTCCTCGGCCACCCGAGAGGAGGGAGGGGAGGGGAGCGGCCGCCCGAGAGGAGGGAGAGGAGGGAGGGGAGGGGAGCGAGCGCCCGGCACACAGAAGAGCCGCATTAAAATGTGTAAAGAGCCGCATGTGGCTCGCGAGCCGCGGCTTGCCGACCACTGGGCTATGGGACAGGAATTAAACGTAAATCTTCACAATGGGACACAGAAGGCAAAAAAGAAAAATTTGGCAGGGGTTATAACCCTCCCCTTACTCTATCCAATATGAAAAAAAAAAATCGCCTATAGTTCTACTTTAAAGTGTTCATGGTAATGCTTTTAAGTAGAGATGAGCGAAGAAATGAAAAATTCGATTCGACTGATTCGGCGAATTCGTGGACAATATTCGATTCGAGTCGAATAAATTCGCTGTGAATTTAACTTAAAAAAGGGTGTTTCTAGGCTTCAGAGAGACTTAATATTAGTGCAGAACACTGTACCTTTAATTTAAATGCCCTTGGAGTCTGCTGGGGAAGAGAAATAATACTGTCACTCAGTATGACATGCAGATGAGTGCCGTCGATCTTAGAATCACCGCACACTTCACTCATTTGGCCAGTCACGGGGCCAAAACCAGTGTTTGGAGCCACAGTGTGGCAGTGGAGGCAGCAGCAATGGGAGGCCATACAGCAACCTATGACAAAATGGAAACCAGCAGGAGTGTGAGGAGACCTGAAAGTGGCACATGCAGTGGGAGCAATGGGAGGCGGTACAAGGACCCATGTCACACTGTGGACCCAGCAGCAGCGTGACCAGGCGGTACGGGGGCCCATGGCAGATTACAGGCCTGGCAGCAGCAATGGGAGGCCCGTAATCTGCCAGCACCCTATGACAAAAAATGGAACACACCAGCAGTGTGTGAGGAGACCTGAAAGTGGCACATGGCAGAGTGTGGCGATGGAGACAGCAGCAATGGGAGGCCGTACAGGGACCCATGAGAGACTGTGGACCTGGCAGCAGCATGAGGAGGCGGTATAGGGGCCCATGGCAGATTAGGGGCCTGGCAGCAGCTATAGGAGGCCCGTAATCTGCCAGCACCCTATGACAAAAAATTGAACACACCAGCAGTGTGTGAGGAGACCTGAAAGTGGCACATGGCATGAGACACTCTGGACCTGGCAGCAGCATGAGGAGGCGGTATATAGGGGCCCATGGCAGATTAGGGGCCTGGCAGCAGCTATGGGAGGCCCGTAATCTGCCAGCACCCTATGTCAAAAAATTGAAAACACAAGCAGTGTGTGAGGAGACCTGAAAGTGGCACATGTTTGGGGCATGATTCATGGCGGATTTAGTCAGTTGTGTCAGGAACTAGTGGTTTGAAATCCAGACTAATCCACGCCTGATTCATTTTCACAAACGTGAGTCTCTCCACACTTTGGGTGGACAGTCATGTCCTCCGCGGAGTTGCAATACCTCCTGCCGCACTAAACACGCGCTCCGATGCCACGCTACTGGCCGGGCATGACAGCCTTTAAAGGGCAAATTCAGCTAGTTGGGGTCAAAGCTCAAGTTTCGTTGCCCAGTAGTCAAGGGGATTGTCTACCTCGGTTGGCAGGGTGCTGTCCAAGTAGGCCTAAGCCTGTTGTTTGAGGTCCTGCTCCAGGTCCACCTGATGCTGCTGCTGCTGCGGCTGGTTAGTAGTTTCCTCACTGCGCTGGTGAAGAAAGCTACTCATCATCGACTGCAGACTGAGGCAGCCGCTGCTGGTGGAGCTGCCACTGCTCCTACCACCCCACCCCTCCCCTGCTGCCATGGCAGCGTAACGCGAGCGCACAGGGCCCACAGTGTCTGAGGATGGACGTTGGCGCAGAAAGGCAGAGACCAGCTGACTACATAGGTGGTTTTTATAGTACGTTATTTTGGCCTCCCTCTCAGCAGGTGTGAAAAAGGCCACCATTTTTGAACGGTAGCGAGGGTCCAACAAGGTGGACAGCCAAAAGTCATCCCTCTGTCTGATGGTTATTATTCGGCTGTCGCTACGCAAGCAAGCGAGCATGCTATGGGCCATTTGTGCCAAGGAATGCGAGGGACTCCCTACCTCCATCTCCACAGCATACTGCCACGGTGCGTCTGGGTCCTCTGTCTCCTCCTCCTCCTCCTCTACCAGATGCTCCTGCTCCTCCACTCCTGTCCGCTGAGTGGAAAAACCACCCATTTCACTCAATAATTCCTGAGCACCAATGTCCTCCTCTACCTCCTCCTCTTCTTCCTGTCCTGCCCCCACAGGGGTCATGTGGCGTTGAGATCTGTGCGCCACGTCTACCGCACCCTGACCAGCCATTGTTAACAGCATTTGTTCCAGGACGTGCAACAGAGGAATGACGTCGTTCATCCCATAGTCCTGCCGACTCACGAATAGCGTGGCCTCCTCAAAGGGCCTGAGCAAGCGCAGGTGTCACGCATGAGCTGCCAATGGCTGACATCTAAGTTACACAGGGAGTACCTTTATCCGCTTTTAACATCAGGAAATCTGTGATGGCCTTTCGCTGTTCGTAAAGGCGGTCTAACATATGTAGGGTTGAATTCCACCTTGTTGCAACGTCACAGCATGAGGAGTCGGTACGGGGGCCCATGGCAGATTACGTGCCTGGCAGCAGCAATGGGAGGCCCGTAATCTGCCAGCACCCTATGTCAAAAAATTGAACACACCAGCAGTGTGAGGAGACCTGAAAGTGGCACATGGCAGAGTGTGGCGATGGAGACAGCAGCAATGGGAGGCCGTACAGGGACCCATGAGAGACTCTGGACCTGGCAGCAGCATGAGGAGGCGGTATATAGGGGCCTATGGCAGATTAGGGGCCTGGCAGCAGCTATGGGAGGCCCGTAATCTGCCAGCACCCTATGTCAAAAAATTCTACACACCAGCAGTGTGAGGAGACCTGAAAGTGGCACATGGCAGAGTGTGGCGATGGAGACAGCAGCAATGGGAGGCCGTACAGGGACCCATGAGAGACTCTGGACCTGGCAGCAGCATGAGGAGGCGGTATATAGGGGCCTATGGCAGATTAGGGGCCTGGCAGCAGAAATGGGAGGCCCGTAATCTGCCAGCACCCTATATCAAAAAATTCTACACACCAGCAGTGTGTGAGGAGACCTGAAAGTGGCACATGGCAGAGTGTGGCGATGGAGACAGCAGCAATGGGAGGCCGTACAGGGACCCATGAGAGACTCTGGACTTGGCAGCAGCATGAGGAGGCGGTATAGGGGCCCATGGCAGATTAGGGGCCTGGCAGCAGCAATGGGAGGCCCGTAATCTGCCAGCACCCTATGTCAAAAAATTCTACACACCAGCAGTGTGTGAGGAGACCTGAAAGTGGCACATGGCAGAGTGTGGCGATGGAGACAGCAGCAATGGGAGGCCGTACAGGGACCCATGAGAGACTCTGGACTTGGCAGCAGCATGAGGAGGCGGTATAGGGGCCCATGGCAGATTAGGGGCCCGGCAGCAGCAATGGGAGGCCCGTAATCTGCCAGCACCCTATGTCAAAAAATTCTACACACCAGCAGTGTGTGAGGAGACCTGAAAGTGGCACATGGCAGAGTGTGGCGATGGAGACAGCAGCAATGGGAGGCCGTACAGGGACCCATGAGAGACTCTGGACCTGGCAGCAGCATGAGGAGGCGGTATAGGGGCCCATGGCAGATTAGGGGCCTGGCAGCAGCAATGGGAGGCCCGTAATCTGCCAGCACCCTATGTCAAAAAATTGAAAACACCAGCAGTGTGAGGAGACCTGAAAGTGGCACATGGCAGAGAGTGGCGATGGAGACAGCAGCAATGGGAGGCCGTACAGGGACCCATGAGAGACTCTGGACCTGGCAGCAGCATGAGGAGGCGGTATATAGGGGCCTATGGCAGATTAGGGGCCTGGCAGCAGCTATAGGAGGCCCGTAATCTGCCAGCACCCTATGTCAAAAAATTCTACACACCAGCAGTGTGTGAGGAGACCTGAAAGTGGCACATGGCAGAGTGTGGCGATGGAAACAGCAGCAATGGGAGGCCGTACAGGGACCCATGAGAGACTCTGGACCTGGCAGCAGCATGAGGAGGTGGTATATAGGGGCCTATGGCAGATTAGGGGCCTGGCAGCAGCTATAGGAGGCCCGTAATCTGCCAGCACCCTATGTCAAAAAATTCTACACACCAGCAGTGTGTGAGGAGACCTGAAAGTGGCACATGGCAGAGTGTGGCGATGGAGACAGCAGCAATGGGAGGCCGTACAGGGACCCATGAGAGACTCTGGACTTGGCAGCAGCATGAGGAGGCGGTATAGGGGCCCATGGCAGATTAGGGGCCTGGCAGCAGCAATGGGAGGCCCGTAATCTGCCAGCACCCTATGTCAAAAAATTCTACACACCAGCGGTGTGTGAGGAGACCTGAAAGTGGCACATGGCAGAGTGTGGCGATGGAGACAGCAGCAATGGGAGGCCGTACAGGGACCCATGAGAGACTCTGGACTTGGCAGCAGCATGAGGAGGCGGTATAGGGGCCCATGGCAGATTAGGGGCCTGGCAGCAGCAATGGGAGGCCCGTAATCTGCCAGCACCCTATGTCAAAAAATTCTACACACCAGCAGTGTGTGAGGAGACCTGAAAGTGGCACATGGCAGAGTGTGGCGATGGAGACAGCAGCAATGGGAGGCCGTACAGGGACCCATGAGAGACTCTGGACTTGGCAGCAGCATGAGGAGGCGGTATAGGGGCCCATGGCAGATTAGGGGCCTGGCAGCAGCAATGGGAGGCCCGTAATCTGCCAGCACCCTATGTCAAAAAATTGAAAACACCAGCAGTGTGAGGAGACCTGAAAGTGGCACATGGCAGAGAGTGGCGATGGAGACAGCAGCAATGGGAGGCCGTACAGGGACCCATGAGAGACTCTGGACCTGGCAGCAGCATGAGGAGGCGGTATATAGGGGCCTATGGCAGATTAGGGGCCTGGCAGCAGCTATAGGAGGCCCGTAATCTGCCAGCACCCTATGTCAAAAAATTCTACACACCAGCAGTGTGTGAGGAGACCTGAAAGTGGCACATGGCAGAGTGTGGCGATGGAAACAGCAGCAATGGGAGGCCGTACAGGGACCCATGAGAGACTCTGGACCTGGCAGCAGCATGAGGAGGTGGTATATAGGGGCCTATGGCAGATTAGGGGCCTGGCAGCAGCTATAGGAGGCCCGTAATCTGCCAGCACCCTATGTCAAAAAATTCTACACACCAGCAGTGTGTGAGGAGACCTGAAAGTGGCACATGGCAGAGTGTGGCGATGGAGACAGCAGCAATGGGAGGCCGTACAGGGACCCATGAGAGACTCTGGACTTGGCAGCAGCATGAGGAGGCGGTATAGGGGCCCATGGCAGATTAGGGGCCTGGCAGCAGCAATGGGAGGCCCGTAATCTGCCAGCACCCTATGTCAAAAAATTCTACACACCAGCGGTGTGTGAGGAGACCTGAAAGTGGCACATGGCAGAGTGTGGCGATGGAGACAGCAGCAATGGGAGGCCGTACAGGGACCCATGAGAGACTCTGGACTTGGCAGCAGCATGAGGAGGCGGTATAGGGGCCCATGGCAGATTAGGGGCCTGGCAGCAGCAATGGGAGGCCCGTAATCTGCCAGCACCCTATGTCAAAAAATTCTACACACCAGCAGTGTGTGAGGAGACCTGAAAGTGGCACATGGCAGAGTGTGGCGATGGAGACAGCAGCAATGGGAGGCCGTACAGGGACCCATGAGAGACTCTGGACTTGGCAGCAGCATGAGGAGGCGGTATAGGGGCCCATGGCAGATTAGGGGCCTGGCAGCAGCAATGGGAGGCCCGTAATCTGCCAGCACCCTATGTCAAAAAATTCTACACACCAGCAGTGTGTGAGGAGACCTGAAAGTGGCACATGGCAGAGTGTGGCGATGGAGACAGCAGCAATGGGAGGCCGTACAGGGACCCATGAGAGACTCTGGACCTGGCAGCAGCATGAGGTGGCGGTATATAGGGGCCTATGGCAGATTAGGGGCCTGGCAGCAGCTATAGGAGGCCCGTAATCTGCCAGCACCCTATGTCAAAAAATTCTACACACCAGCAGTGTGTGAGGAGACCTGAAAGTGGCACATGGCAGAGTGTGGCGATGGAGACAGCAGCAATGGGAGGCCGTACAGGGACCCATGAGAGACTCTGGACCTGGCAGCAGCATGAGGAGGCGGTATATAGGGGCCTATGGCAGATTAGGGGCCTGGCAGCAGCTATAGGAGGCCCGTAATCTGCCAGCACCCTATGTCAAAAAATTCTACACACCAGCAGTGTGTGAGGAGACCTGAAAGTGGCACATGGCAGAGTGTGGCGATGGAGACAGCAGCAATGGGAGGCCGTACAGGGACCCATGAGAGACTCTGGACCTGGCAGCAGCATGAGGAGGCGGTATATAGGGGCCTATGGCAGATTAGGGGCCTGGCAGCAGCTATGGGAGGCCCGTAATCTGCCAGCACCCTATGTCAAAAAATTCTACACACCAGCAGTGTGTGAGGAGACCTGAAAGTGGCACATGGCAGAGTGTGGCGATGGAGACAGCAGCAATGGGAGGCCGTACAGGGACCCATGAGAGACTCTGGACTTGGCAGCAGCATGAGGAGGCGGTATAGGGGCCCATGGCAGATTAGGGGCCTGGCAGCAGCAATGGGAGGCCCGTAATCTGCCAGCACCCTATGTCAAAAAATTCTACACACCAGCAGTGTGTGAGGAGACCTGAAAGTGGCACATGGCAGAGTGTGGCGATGGAGACAGCAGCAATGGGAGGCCGTACAGGGACCCATGAGAGACTCTGGACTTGGCAGCAGCATGAGGAGGCGGTATAGGGGCCCATGGCAGATTAGGGGCCTGGCAGCAGCAATGGGAGGCCCGTAATCTGCCAGCACCCTATGTCAAAAAATTGAACACACCAGCAGTGTGAGGAGACCTGAAAGTGGCACATGGCAGAGTGTGGCGATGGAGACAGCAGCAATGGGAGGCCGTACAGGGACCCATGAGAGACTCTGGACCTGGCAGCAGCATGAGGAGGCGGTATATAGGGGCCTATGGCAGATTAGGGGCCTGGCAGCAGCTATAGGAGGCCCGTAATCTGCCAGCACCCTATGTCAAAAAATTCTACACACCAGCAGTGTGTGAGGAGACCTGAAAGTGGCACATGGCAGAGTGTGGCGATGGAGACAGCAGCAATGGGAGGCCGTACAGGGACCCATGAGAGACTCTGGACCTGGCAGCAGCATGAGGAGGCGGTATATAGGGGCCTATGGCAGATTAGGGGCCTGGCAGCAGCTATGGGAGGCCCGTAATCTGCCAGCACCCTATGTCAAAAAATTCTACACACCAGCAGTGTGAGGAGACCTGAAAGTGGCACATGGCAGAGTGTGGCGATGGAGACAGCAGCAATGGGAGGCCGTATAGGGAGCCATGAGAGACTCTGGACTTGGCAGCAGCATGAGGAGGCGGTATATAGGGGCCCATGGCAGATTAGGGGCCTGGCAGCAGCTATGGGAGGCCCGTAATCTGCCAGCACCCTATGTCAAAAAATTGAAAACACAAGCAGTGTGAAGAGACCTGAATGTGGCACATGGCAGAGTGTGGCGATGGAGACAGCAGCAATGGGAGGCCGTACAGGGACCCATGAGAGACTCTGGACCTGGCAGCAGCATGAGGAGGCGGTATATAGGGGCCCATGGCAGATTAGGGGCCTGGCAGCAGCTATAGGAGGCCCGTAATCTGCCAGCACCCTATGTCAAAAAATTCAACACACCAGCAGTGTGTGAGGAGACCTGAAAGTGGCACATGGCAGAGTGTGGCGATGGAGACAGCAGCAATGGGAGGCCGTATAGGGACCCATGAGAGACTCTGGACTTGGCAGCAGCATGAGGAGGCGGTATATAGGGGCCCATGGCAGATTAGGGGCCTGGCAGCAGCTATAGGAGGCCCGTAATCTGCCAGCACCCTATGTCAAAAAATTCAACACACCAGCAGTGTGTGAGGAGACCTGAAAGTGGCACATGGCAGAGTGTGGCGATGGAGACAGCAGCAATGGGAGGCCGTACAGGGACCCATGAGAGACTCTGGACTTGGCAGCAGCATGAGGAGGCGGTATATAGGGGCCCATGGCAGATTAGGGGCCTGGCAGCAGCTATAGGAGGCCCATAATCTGCCAGCACCCTATGTCAAAAAATTCAACACACCAGCAGTGTGTGAGGAGACCTCAAAGTGGCACATGTTTGAGGCATGATTCATGGCGGATTTAGTCAGTTGTGTCAGGAACTGGTGGTTTGAAATCCAGACTAATCCACGCCTGATTCATTTTCACAAACGTGAGTCTCTCCACACTTTGGGTGGACAGTCGTGTCCTCCGCGGAGTTACAATACCTCCTGCCGCACTAAACACGCGCTCCGATGCCACGCTACTGGCCGGGCATGACAGCCTTTCAAGGGCAAATTCAGCTAGTTGGGGCCAAAGGTCAAGTTTCGTTGCCCAGTAGTCAAGGGGATTGTCTACCTCGGTTGGCAGGGTGCTGTCCAAGTAGGCCCAAGCCTGTTGTTTGAGGTCCTGCTCCAGGTCCACCTGATGCTGCTGCTGCTGCGGCTGGTTAGTAGTTTCCTCACTGCGCTGGTGAAGAAAGCTACTCATCATCGACTGCAGACTGAGTCAGCCGCTGCTGGTGGAGCTGCCACTGCTCCTACCACCCCACCCCTCCTTTGCTGCCATGGCAGCGGAACGCGAGCGCACAGGGCTCACAGTGTCTGAGGATGGACGTTGGCGCACAAAGGCAGAGACCAACTGACTACATAGGTGGTTTTTATAGTACGTTATTTTGGCCTCCCTCTCAGCAGGTGTGAAAAAGGCCACTATTTTTGAACGGTAGCGAGGGTCCAACAAGGTGGACAGCCAAAAGTCATCCCTCTGTCTGATGGTTCTTATTCGGCTGTCGCTACGCAAGCAACCGAGCATGCTATGGGCCATTTGTGCCAAGGAATGCGAGGGACTCCCTGACTCCATCTCCACAGCATACTGCCACGGTGCGTCTGGGTCCTCTGTCTCCTCCTCCTCTACCAGATGCTCCTGCTCCTCCACTCCTGTCTGCTGAGTGGAAAAACCACCCATTTCACTCAATAATTCCTGAGCACCAATGTCCTCCTCTACCTCCTCCTCTTCTTCCTGTCCTGCCCCCACAGGGTTCATGTGGCGTTGAGATCTGTGCGCCACGTCTACCGCACCCTGACCAGCCATTGTTAACAGCATTTGTTCCAGGACGTGCAACAGAGGAATGACGTCGTTCATCCCATAGTCCTGCCGACTCACGAATAGCGTGGCCTCCTCAAAGGGCCTGAGCAAGCGGCAGGTGTCACGCATGAGCTGCCAATGGCTGACATCGAAGTTACACAGGGGAGTACCTTTATCCGCTTGTAACATCAGGAAATCGGTGATGGCCTTTCGCTGTTCGTAAAGGCGGTCTACCATGTGTAGGGTTGAATTCCACCTTGTTGCAACGTCGCAGATCAGGCGATGCTGTGGAATTCCGTTCTGCCGCTGCAGCTCAAGGAGGGTGTGCTTTGCGGTGTAGGAATGGCTGAAATGCATGCAAGGTTTACGTGACATTTTAAGGATGTCTTGCAGTGGGATGGTGGATTTTAGGAACCGCTTGACAACCAGATTGAACACGTGAGCCATGCATGGCGCATGGCACAACCTTCCTTGACGCAGAGCAGACACCATGTTCTTTCCGTTATCGGTCAACATGGTTCCGATTTTCAGTTTGCGCGGAGACAGCCATCTGTTGATTTCTCTGTTCATTACACTGAGAAGTTCCTCCCCTGTGTGACTACGTTCGCCTGGACCTGGCAGCAGCATGAGGAGGCGGTATAGGGGCCCATGGCAGATTAGGGGCCTGGCAGCAGCTATGGGAGGCCCGTAATCTGCCAGCACCCTATGTCAAAAAAATTGAACACACCAGCAGTGTGTGAGGAGACCTGAAAGTGGCACATGGCAGAGTGTGGCGATGGAGACAGCAGCAATGGGAGGCCGTACAGGGACCCATGAGAGACTCTGGACTTCGCAGCAGCATGAGGAGGCGGTATAGGGGCCCATGGAAGATTAGGGGCCTGGCAGCAGCTATGGGAGGCCCGTAATCTGCCAGCACCCTCTGTCAAAAAAATTGAACACACCAGCAGTGTGTGAGGAGACCTGAAAGTGGCACATGGCAGAGTGTGGCGATGGAGACAGCAGCAATGGGAGGCTGTACAGGGACCCATGAGAGACTCTGGACTTGGCAGCAGCATGAGGAGGCGGTATAGGGGCCCATGGAAGATTAGGGGCCTGGCAGCAGCTATGGGAGGCCCGTAATCTGCCAGCACCCTATGTCACAAAAATTGAACACACCAGCAGTGTGTGAGGAGACCTGAAAGTGGCACATGGCAGAGTGTGGCGATGGAGACAGCAGCAATGGGAGGCCGTACAGGGACCCATGAGAGACTCTGGACTTCGCAGCAGCATGAGGAGGCGGTATAGGGGCCCATGGCAGATTAGGGGCCTGGCAGCAGCTATGGGAGGCCCGTAATCTGCCAGCACTCTATGTCAAAAAAATTGAACACACCAGCAGTGTGTGAGGAGACCTGAAAGTGGCACATGGCATGAGACACTGTGGACCTGGCAGCAGCATGAGGAGGCGGTACAGGGGCCCATGGCAGATTAGGGGCCTGGCAGCAGCTATGGGAGGCCCGTAATCTGCCAGCACCCTATGACAAAAAATGGAACACACCAGCAGTGTGTGAGGAGACCTGAAAGTGGCACATGGCAGAGTGTGGCGATGGAGACAACCCACCGACTGTTTTGCTCGCTGCCAAGCTGCCACCCTCTTCTCCTGATGATGCGGAAGCAATAGCCTGATGACGACAAGGCTGCCAAGTGCGATCAGCCTCATCATCATCAATTAGGGTCTCCGCCTCACTACTAGCCCCCTCGGCTGCGTGTGGGTCAGGAGACAGACCTGTCTCTAGACCGGCTACCGAGCCACTCTCCTCGCCACTACTTCTTTGCCTGGCTGCTGAAGAGGCGGATGTCTCCCCCCGTTCCTGACCGCCCTCTGTTAGCTCTTCCTCACTGTACTGGATGACACCGGGAGCACTGGCCTCTGGCTGCGAATAGTGCTGCCTCGACCCCTTCCTCTGCTGCCACGTCTGCTCGCTCCTAAAACATTGCCTCCTCTGCCACTCCTCTGCATGTTGTCTGACATACTCTTTAATTAAACGATTATGTGTCCCTGAGTAACAATTCTGTGTCCCTGAGTAACAATTCTGTGTCTGTGCGAGTAACAATTCTGTGGCCCTAAGTAACAGTTCTGTGGCCCTCAGTAACAATTCTGTGTTCCTGATTAACGTTTCTGTGGCCCCAAGTAACAGTTCTGTGGCCCTCAGTAACAATTCTGTGTCTGTGCGAGTAACAATTCTGTGTCTGTGCGAGTAACAATTCTGTGGCCCTAAGTAACAGTTCTGTGGCCCTCAGTAACAGTTCTGTGTCCCTGAGTAACAATTCTGTGTCTGTGCGAGTAAGAATTCTGTGTCTGTGCGAGTAACAATTCTGTGGCCCTAAGTAACAGTTCTGTGGCCCTCAGTAACAGTTCTGTGTCCCTGAGTAACAATTCTGTGTCTGTGCGAGTAACAATTCTGTGTCTGTGCGAGTAACAATTCTGTGTCTGTGCGAGTAACAATTCTGTGGCCCTAAGTAACGGTTCTGTGGCCCTCAGTAACAGTTCTGTGTCCCTGTGTAACAATTCTGTGTCTGTGCGAGTAACAATTCTGTGGCCCTAAGTAACAGTTCTGTGGCCCTCAGTAACAATTCTGTGTCCCTGATTAACGTTTCTGTGGCCCCAAGTAACAGTTCTGTGGCCCTCAGTAACAATTCTGTGTCTGTGCGAGTAACAATTCTGTGTCTGTGCGAGTAACAATTCTGTGGCCCTAACAGTTCTGTGGCCCTCAGTAACAAATCTGTGTCCCTGATTAACGTTTCTGTGGCCCCAAGTAACAGTTCTGTGGCCCTCAGTAACAATTCTGTGTCTGTGCGAGTAACAATTCTGTGTCTGTGCGAGTAACAATTCTGTGGCCCTAAGTAACAGTTCTGTGGCCCTCAGTAACAATTCTGTGTCCCTGATTAACGTTTCTGTGGCCCCAAGTAACAGTTCTGTGGCTCTCAGTAACAATTCTGTGTCTGTGCGAGTAAGAATTCTGTGTCTGTGCGAGTAACAATTCTGTGGCCCTAAGTAACAGTTCTGTGGCCCTCAGTAACAGTTCTGTGTCCCTGAGTAACAATTCTGTGTCTGTGCGAGTAACAATTCTGTGGCCCATAGTAACAGTTCTGTGGCCCTCAGTAACAATTCTGTGTCCCTGATTAACGTTTCTGTGGCCCCAAGTAACAGTTCTGTGGCCCTCAGTAACAATTCTGTGTCTGTGCGAGTAACAATTCTGTGGCCCTAAGTAACAGTTCTGTGGCCCTCAGTAACAATTCTGTGTCCCTGATTAACGTTTCTGTGGCCCCAAGTAACAGTTCTGTGGCCCTCAGTAACAATTCTGTGTCTGTGCGAGTAACAATTCTGTGTCTGTGCGAGTAACAATTCTGTGGCCCTAACTAACAGTTCTTTGGCCCTAAGTAACAGTTCTGTGTCCCTGAGTAACAATTCTGTGTCTGTGCGAGTAAGAATTCTGTGTCTGTGCGAGCAACAATTCTGTGGCCCTAAGTAACAGTTCTGTGGCCCTCAGTAACAGTTCTGTGTCCCTGAGTAACAATTCTGTGTCTATGCGAGTAACAATTCTGTGTCTGTGCGAGTAACAATTCTGTGTCTGTGCGAGTAACAATTCTGTGGCCCTAAGTAACGGTTCTGTGGCCCTCAGTAACAGTTCTGTGACCCTGTGTAACAATTCTGTGTCTGTGCGAGTAACAATTCTGTGGCCCTAAGTAACAGTTCTGTGGCCCTCAGTAACAATTCTGTGTCTGTGCGAGTAACAATTCTGTGTCTGTGCGAGTAACAATTCTGTGGCCCTAAGTAACAGTTCTGTGGCCCTCAGTAACAATTCTGTGTCCCTGATTAACGTTTCTGTGGCCCCAAGTAACAGTTCTGTGGCCCTCAGTAACAATTCTGTGTCTGTGCGAGTAACAATTCTGTGTCTGTGCGAGTAACAATTCTGTGGCCCTAACTAACAGTTCTGTGGCCCTCAGTAACAATTCTGTGTCTGTGCGAGTAACAATTCTGTGTCTGTGCGAGTAACAATTCTGTGTCTGTGCGAGTAACAATTCTGTGGCCCTAAGTAACGGTTCTGTGGCCCTCAGTAACAGTTCTGTGTCCCTGTGTAACAATTCTGTGTCTGTGCGAGTAACAATTCTGTGGCCCTAAGTAACAGTTCTGTGGCCCTCAGTAACAATTCTGTGTCTGTGCGAGTAACAATTCTGTGTCTGTGCGAGTAACAATTCTGTGGCCCTAAGTAACAGTTCTGTGGCCCTCAGTAACAATTCTGTGTCTGTCCCTGAGTAACAATTCTGTGGCCCTAACTAAAGTTTCTGTGGCCCTAAGTAACAATTCTCTGGCACTCAGTAACAATTCTGTCTGTCCCTGAGTAACAATTCTGTGGCCCTAATAACGTTTCTGTGGCCCTAAGTAACAATTATCTGGCACTCAGTAACAATTCTGTCTGTCCCTGAGTAACAATTCTGTGGCCCTAATAACGTTTCTGTGGCCCTAAGTAACAATTCTCTGGCACTCAGTAACAATTCTGTCTGTCCCTGAGTAACAATTCTGTGGCCCTAATAACGTTTCTGTGGCCCTAAGTAACAATTCTCTGGCACTCAGTAACAATTCTGTCTGTCCCTGAGTATGAATTCTGTGGCCCTAACTAGCGTTTCTTTGTCCCTAAGTAACGATTCTGTGGCCCTAATTAACAATTCTGTGTCCCTGAGTAATAGTTCTCTGTCCCTAAGTATCGTTTCTCTGTCCCCAAGTATCGTTTCTGTGGCCCTAACTCTGTCCCTGTCCCTAATACAGAGCGGTCTGCCTCTGTTCAATGACTGCAGGCAAATGAAGAATTCCAAAATGGCCGCTATTTATAGCTCGACCATTACACAGTGCTAGCTGGCTGGCTGCTGATTGGCTGATGCGATCACATGTCGTTGAGGAATGCATTATGGGTCAGCGCGCCTTGTCTGTGCGCCTTCCCAGACATCCCCGCTCCGTCGCCGCACATGTCAGCCGCCATTTTCGGAAAAATTTTGATTCGCGCGTCCGAATTAGGCTATTTTTCGGATTCGGCGCGAATCGAAATTTTTCCGATATTCGACTCGAATTCCACTTCGGCTACTTCGATTCGCTCATCTCTACTTTTAAGGATTACATCTACACTAAATCCAGCCTGTAAAAGAATAGATTCCAAACGTCCTTTCTCTGTAGCCAATGTCTTCAAAGGCCACTAATTTGCTGCTCCCTGACTACTGCAGTTATTTAACACTTTTAGATGTGTTGAATACCTGCTCCTTTCACCACACAGTGTGGTTCCTTCCACCAACTTGTAATCCTGTAGTAATGTACAATCCAGCTGGTGAGCTACAGCTTGTGGCAGGATGAGCAGGTAGTCAACGTATTTAAAAGTGCTAGAATACCTGCAGTGGTAAAGTTTACATGTTTTTTTCTTTCACAGGCTGGGCTGTCTATACAAGCAATCCTGTAGGGGCAATGTCAATTTTAACCACTTGCCCTCCGGAAGATCCCCCCCCCCCCTTCTTAACCAGGCCATTTTTTGCTATTTGGCGCTCTGGTATTTCAACTAATAATAATGGTCATGCAATGCTGTATCCAAACAAAATATATATCCTTTTTTCACACACAGAGCTTTCTTTTGGTGATATTTGATCACCGCTGGGTTTTTTATTTTTTTGCGCTATAAACGAAACAAGACCAAAAATTAAAAAAAAAAAAAAAAAACATGTTTTACTTTCGGTTATAAAAAATATATAGTAAACTCAGTCATAAATATAAGCAAAAAATGTATTCTGCTACATGTCTTTGGTAAAAAAAAAATCCTAATACATGTATATTTATTGGTTTATGTGAAAGTTATAGCATCTACAAACTATGGTATATATACTGGAATTTTACACCATTTTTTTTTGCTATACAGCTCTGCGCTGGTTTAACTGATAATTGAGCTGTCATGCAATGCTGTACATAAATGAAATTTGTGTAATTTTTTTCCCACAAATAGGGCTTTCTTTTGGTGGTATTTTATTACCTCTGGGTTTTTTATTTTTTGCGCTATAAACAAGAAAATACAGAAATAAAAAAAATGATATTTTCTCATTTCTGTTATAAAAAAATATCCAATAAACTTAAAGTTCATCATAAATTTAGGCCAGAATGTATTTTGCTACAGTCGTCCGTAAAAATAAATTCCAATATATATATATAATAATTGGTTTGTGTGAAAGCTATAGCATCTACAACTATGGTATGGATACTGGAATTTACACAGCTATTACTTTCTGACTGCCTATCACATTTCTTGAGGTGCTAAAATGCCAGGGCAGTACAAACACCCCCAAATGACCCCTTTTCGGAAAGTGTACACCCCAAGCTATCTGTTGAGAGGCATATTAAGTCTATGGAAGATTTATTTTTTTTACAGAAGGTTTTGAAAAATGACTTTTTTTCTCCACAAAGTTATATTATTATTATTATACAGGATTTATATAGTGCCAACAGTTTTCTCAGCGCTTTACAATATAACGGGAGACAATACAGTTCAATACAAGAGGGATAGGAGGGCCCTGATCCTTGGATCTTACAATCTAGGAGAAGTTTTCATTTAAATGGTATATCTCTCACACATGCCATGGGTACATATGGAATTACATGCCAAAATATATGCTACTCCTCCTGAGTATGGGGACTTTTTGGCAGCCTAGCCACTTACAAGATCCCAAAATCCAATGATCACTTTGAAAGCCTTATGGTGCATAAATTCCTCATTTCACTTCCTCACTACCTATCAGTTTCAGAGGATAGCACAATCACCTCACAAATTAAATCTTTTTCTTGAAAGTAAACACCCCAGAATAATTGCTGAGAGGCATGTTGAGTCAATGGAATACTTTTCACAAGTTTTTGGAAAATGACCCAACAAATTTTTTTTTCTTTTTTTTTTTACACAAAGTTTTCACTTAAATTATATATCACTCACACATGCCATGGGTATATATGGAATTACCCCCCAAAATACATTCTGCTACGTCTACCGAATATGAGTATACCACTTTTGGGAGCCTAGCCACATACAGGAACCCAAAATCCAATGACCACATTGAAAGCCTGAAGGTGCAAAGGAATCCGCAATGGTTAATAAAACAGTAACTCAATAAAATGACAACCATATTTTTTTAATTAGATTTTTTTTTTTTTGTGTGGGTTGCTTTTTTTTTTTTTTACTTTTTTAAACTGTAACAAGCAGATATTAGGGTCTCTCAAAATGCGATAGCCAGTTTCCTGACTGCCTAACATCTTTCAAAACCCTGTGTATGTATGTTCCCTGGACTGTGCCATGCTGTACCCTATACTAATACTCCACTAGTGTATGGTAGTGACATAATTAGTCCTTCAGGCAGACACCAGGTTGGCCAGGATAGGAGCGACAAAAAAAGCAGGCGTCACACCTAATTCCATGTTTGCTACAGACATGACATCTTTTTTGGGGTGACTTTTGGGTTGGAGTACCAGAAATGGCATCAGAAAATGTCTTTCATGCAGCTGGCTCACTGCATCTGGTTTGGGGGTTTGGGCCACAGCACCTCTTGGATACAAAAGGGCCATGATCTCTTCCTAGAATTTTAGGAAGGATCCACTTTTTCCAGTTGCTTTGTAAGCATTGTACAGAGCCAGTTGAAATAAATATACAGACACTTTTTTGTACCATAGTTACATAGTTAGTCTGGATGAAAAAAGACAAAAGTCCATCCAGTTCAACCATAGAAAAAAAAAAGTTGTACCAGCGCCTGGCTTTACGGGACACTAAGTACGGCTTCCTCATTTGGTCGTTGAAGTCCACTCCTCCCATGTTAAGGTTATAGTTGTGGACACAGAGGGGCTTCTCAACAACACCAGCTGCCATGGAAATTTGTATGTTCGTGTCTGCATGAATGGAAGATAGGACAAAAACATCCAGTTTGTCCTTCAACTCCACTGCGAGCAATTTATCGCTTTTCAAGCAGGCTTTCTCCCCCTTTTTTAAGACAGGTATTTACAAGCTGTTAGGGGAAGCCTCGGCGATTAGTGGCACATGCATTAATTCCAAGATTGTACAAATGTCTTGTAGAAAAATTGTCCACGTATAAGTGGTACCCCATATGGAAAAAGGGTGACACCAAGTCCCAAACTATCTTGCCAATGCTCCCCATGTAGTCTGGTTGAAAATTACATGTATAGCCTGTTTCCCTCTCACAGGTCTTATACATTTTGACCCAATATCTGGCACGCTTGCTGAAGAGAAATTGTTTGAATGCAAGGCAGCCAGAAAAATTGAGGGACTCATCAATGCAGATGTTTTGCTGGGGAGTATACACATCTGCAAATTTCTGGTTAAGGTGATTTATGAGGGGCTGAATTTTGTGGAGCCAGTCAAATTCAGGGTCACCCTGAGGACAACAGAGTGTATTGTCATTGAAATGCATAAATTGCATTATATTCTCCTATCTATGCCTGGCCATGGCAGCAGAGAACATGGGCATATGATGAATCAGGTCTGTGGACCAATAAAACCGCAATTAATTTTTTTTAGTAATCCCCATGTTGAGGGTTAGGCCCAAAAAAACCTTAAATTCGGAAACCGTAATAGGTTTCCATGCAAATGGTCTGGCAAGGTTTGAATTTGGGTTGGCGGTGTTAAATTGTTGTGCGTATAAATTGCTTTGATCAACAATCAATCCGTACAGATCTTCCGTGAAAAAAAGCTCCAAAAATAAAGGGTAGTAGTTAAATTTGCTGTTTCCACCTGAATTCCGGGTTGGGGAGTGAATAGGGGAAGTACGGGTGCTGCAGACTTTGTGGGCTGCCAATCAGGATTTGCAAGCATATCTGGAAGAACACTATGGGATCTACGGGCCTGTGTTCAAATTCTTTGTGGCTGCGGGACACTATTTGTGCTAGCCAGCACACCAGCTTGCACTACACTTATGGGACTCACCACGTCACCAAGTGATACTGCAGTGCTGATATGAAAAATACCATGATGTACTAGGTCTCTGGTGCTCGCCAGTTCAACAAAAGGTAGAGCAGCACTAGTACTGGCACTCTGCTGCATATGAGAATCATAATGCAATTGTAACACCTCAGCAACCTGGAAATGGGTTTGGGTATGCCTGACCTTAGCAGGGACCTCTACTCCATCGTCTGAGCTATCTGTCAGGGTGCCACTGCTGTCTTCAAGGTTCATATTCTGAGCCTGATTCTGTCAGTGAGCCTTCCTCTCACCTGATATGGTCAGAATCCTGTAGGCATCTTAACTAGATATATTGGCCACTGAATTTATAGGTACCTGGATATATTGGCCACTAAATTTATAGGTACCTAGTGTGACTCACGGGAAAAAGAGCACCTGGCTGTCAGGGACTGCTTGAACCGATACAAAAAATGTACCTGCTAGTGCTAGTAGAGATCAGGCCTGATATTGCTAACCTTGCAGTTTTGTGTGCTATGTATCAAGTGACAGTGATCCACTGACACTGCACTTGCTGGGGGAGAAGGGGGGTTAAGCAAAGGGAATAAATGCAGGTGTTGGGGGTGATCCTGCTAATGCTGCGTTTTTGGGGACACTATACTAATGTGAACGCTGGTATAGTGCTGATCTGATCAAAGATGTTGATCCGTTCAGACATTATACTAGCAATGGAGGTTTATTGTGTATGTGAGCGTGCTCCTGACAATCAAAGGGTTAAATGTGATGACTGATGTAGTGGTGGGCAAACTGACACTATCTGGGAGGGATGCTGACGCTAACACTATCTGAAGTCACCCGTGACACTAATACAGTGATTAGTAAAAAAAAATATGTACACTGTACTAATGACACTGGTGACAGGGCAATGAAGGGGTTAACTGGGGGGCTATCAGAGGGTTAAATGTGACCTATCAGTGCTTTTACTGTAAAAGTATAGTGCTTTGACTCACATGGATCTGATTTCTTCTCTCTCTGGAACAGAACGTGATCCAGGGGGAGAAGATTGCATCATTTTCTGTGCCTGTATAATGTAAACACAATGTCACAGGAATCTCTGTGATAAGGCAGTGATCACTCATCAGACCCAGGCTGAACATTACCGGCCTGAATCTGCTGACTGATCAGTGCTGCACTGGATCACAGCACTGCTGGGTTGGCAAGCAAGCAAGCGAACACGGCAGGAGCGTGGATCACATTTGTATACGTGATTTTGCGCAGGGAGTCCACCCTGTAGCATTAAACCTGTTATAGGGCGGAGCTTAAGTGGTTAAGTGACAATACAGCTCCTTATTGACTTATCAGAATTAGAATATGGAATTTTGCTATATATAAAAATAACACTCAAACGGTGATCCATATTTTTACATATAATTCATGTAATTTTATAAATACAAAAAGCCATGTGATGCATATGTAATGTAAGAACATTTTGCATTGCTATCCTTTTAACAACACTGTTTAGGATGTTGGAGGGTTAAAATGATATTGTCCATTTATGGAAAGAAAAAACAATTATATGTCAATAGTTTTTCCAAATTCACACTTCAGTTTCCACTTCATAAATTGCAAGGCTTTTGTAGTTCAGTCACTGAAACATCTTTTCATAAAGGTTAAGGGTTCTAAATCTGGAATACTTTATTTTTGTGCTCTCATGTACAGACCAAAGTCTATTATGCAGTGGCGGGAATAGAATGACTAAATGATAATTCAGACTTAGGAAACAAATAATAAAGTTAATTATGAAGTACACATGCAATATCTGAAGTGCTTTTAAACAGTATCTTCCCTTATATTTTCATTATAAGGCTTTCTTTTTATTGTAGAAACATAAGAAAATACATGGATTGAAGTTCTAACAATCTTGACCTAACACTTTTCTGAATATGAATTAATGAAGAGTGGGAAGATACTTGGCACAGAGAAAAATATAACAACGTCATTTTAATGTGCTTACAGGTTTCTCCGATCATTAATCTTCATGAAGTCTTCAGACTTTATAACTATAGCACAGCAGCAACTGAAAGATACTGAAAGGCTTAAACATACTGTATTAAATTGCGCTGGCTGGATTGTATACAAATTCAGAATCCTTAATTAGGTATTCTATGCTCATAAAAATACCCCTGAGGTCTCTAACAACATATCTTTTTCTGGAGAAATTTAGACTGACAACAAAACATACTGTATAAAGTAACTTAACCACTTGAGCTCCAGAGGATTTACCCCCCTTAATGACCAGGCCTCTTTTTGCTACTCGGCGCTGCACTAATTCAACTGATAATTGCGCGGTCATGCAATGCTGCACCCAAACAAAATTTACGTCCTTTTTTTCACACAAATAGAGCTTTCTTTCGGTATTATTTGATCATCTGTGCGCTTTTTAAACAAAAAAAGGCCAAAAATTTTGAAGAAAAACAATATTTTTTACTTTCAGCTATAAAAAATATATAGTAAACTCAAAATTGGTTATAAATTTAGGGCAAAATGTATTGTGCTACATGTTTTTGGTAAAAAAAAATCCCAATAAGAGTGTATTGATTGCTTTGTGTGGAAGTTATAGCGTCTACAAACTATGATATAAATACTGCAATTTACGCCATTTTTCTGCTATACAGCGCTGCGCTAGTTTAACGGACAATTGCGCGGTCATGCAATACGGTACATAAATGAAATTTACATCCTTTTTTTCCCCACAAATTGAGCTTTCTTTTGGTGGTATTTGATTGCCTGTGCGTTTTTTTATTTTTTGCGCTATAAAAAAAAAGGCTGACAATTTTGAGGAAAAAAAAACAATATTTTGGACTTTTTGCTATAAAACATGTCCAGTAAAAAAAAATATGCAAAAATCAAATTTAATCATAAATTTCTGCCAAAATGCATTCTGCGACATGTCTTTGCTAAAAAAAAAAGCAATACGTGCAAATTAATTGGTTTACGTGAAAGTTATAGCGTTTACAAATGGCGGGAAAGATACTGGGATTTTTAGTTTTTTTTTTAATACTAATAATGGCGGCGATCAGCGACTTACGGTGGCGATCAGTGACTTATGGCAGCGACCAGCGACTTATGGCGGGACTGCGGCGGACATTCTGACATTGGGGGGTACTGACTTGGGGTCACTGACATTCCCAAAAACACTAATACAGTGATCAGTGCAAAAAAAAACACTGACACTGTACTAATTGCACTGGGGAGGAAGGGGTTAACTTTATTTTGCAGGGAAGGGTTATCTGTGTGAGGGGGAGTGTTTTACTAGGGGGCGGGGGTGTGTGCTGCACGGAACACCGCTGATCGAGAGAGAGAAACTCTTCTTTCTCGATCAGCTCATCCTCGAGCTGTCAGGGAAGTGACAGACAGCACAGCTACTGCAGCTGTGCTGTCTGTCACTGTTTGCCACTGATCGCCGGGAAACAGCCGGTAAGGACTGGCTGTGACCCGGTGACTGACATCCGCGGCGGTGATCGGCAGGACAGATAGGGCGGCAGCGCGCTTCGCGCGTGCCCCCTATCTGTTTGCAAAACACACATTTTAAAACGTGGTTTTGCCTGCCCGTGCCGCCCTGCCACCGTATTTCTACAGTGGCAGTGCGGCATGTGGTTAATAATACATGTTGCTATGCTGTATACAGTATACGGATTTCATTATTAGTAATTTGTTCATATATACTGTGTGTATGTGTGTGTATGTATATATATATATATATATATATATATATATATATGTATGTGTGTGTGTATATATATAAACAATATAGTGTGCCATTAAACGGCCATGGGTGGCTTTTGGTATAAATTTATAAATGTGATTTTATTCATTTTAAATCTTTATTGGTGTAATACCATATTAAGGGACAGGTAATACATTTGTATTTGAAATTAAATATGGTCCTTTATCAGGTATTTACACAAAGTCCCATATAAATATCATGTAACTGTTAAAAACATAAGCACTTTTTTTGAGAGCTTTTGCCAGTCAATTGGTTATATTAGTTAAAAATAAAAGCTCATAGTTAAAATAGTTAAAAATAAAAGCTAGGTCATATAACAAAACAATTAGTAATAATTATGACTAATTGTTGGAAATAAAATATGAAATGTTGAAGGTGAATGTTGTGTGTCTTTAGGCATGTGAGTGTATAGCAGCCTCATTGCTTCCTTTTGTCTTACCTTTATATAATTAAGAGTTGGGAGAGGTTCCCATGTCTGCCTAATTTCTAACTTGAGAATTTGGGATGAAGACATATACTCTATACATACATTATATTGCTAAATCATTTGATTCAGGTGTTCTAATCACCTCCATGGCCACAGGTGTATAAAATCCAGCTTCATGAGGCCTTTAGATTAGCACAACAACAGTGCTTAGAGAGCTTCAAGGAATGGGTTTCCATGGCCGAGCAGCTGCATCCAAGCTTTACATCAGCAAGTGCAATGCAAAACGTCCAATGCAGTGGTGTAAAGCACACAGCCACTGGACTCTAGAACAGTGGAGACATTTTCTCTGGAGTGACAAATCACGCTTCTCTGTCTGGCAATCCGATTTGGGTTTGGTGGTTGCCAAGAAAACTGTACTTGCCATACTGCATTGTGCCAAGTGTAAAGTTTGGTGGAGGGGGGATTATGCTGTGGGTTTTTTTTTTTCAGGGTTTGGGCTTGGACCCTTAGTTCCAGTGAAGGGAACTCTTAAGGCATCAGCATACCAAGATATTTTGGACAATTTCATGCTCCCAACTTTGTGGGAACATGGGGATGGCCCCTTCCTGTTCCAAAATGACTGTGCACCAGTGCACAAAGCACTGTTCATAAAGACATGGATGAGCGAATTTGGGGTGGAGGAACTTGACTGGCCTGCATAGAGTCCTGGCCTCAACCTGATAGAACACCTTTGGGATGAATTACAGCAAAGACTGCAAGCTAGACCTTCTCGCCCAACATCAGTACCTGACCTCACAAACGCACAGGGTGTTCCTACTCAATACTGAACTATATGGAATAAAACTGGGATGCCATTAAAGTTCATGTGTGTGTAAAAGCAGGCATCCTAATACTTTTCAAGATTTTTATACATAAGAAAAGAAGCATCCAAAGTATCAGGTTTAATTTGAGGGTATGTACATCCAAATTATAGGAAGGGTTTAGGAATTACAGCTCTTAAGAGTAGCCATCTCCCTTTTTTCAAGGGACCAATAGTAATATGACAATTGAATCAAAAGCTGTTTCATGGCCAGGAGTGGGCTAATCCTTCTTTATTTCTTCATCAATTAAGAAGGTAAAAAGCACTGGGTCATTGGTGTTTAATGATGATGTGACAGAAGACAGAAGCAGCCGGATGAATTATGCAGTGTTTAGAGATGTACTGTCAGCCCAGATTCAGCCAAATGCAGCAAAGTTGATTAGATGGCGCTTCACAGTACAGATGGACAATGATCCAAAGCACACTGCAAAAGCATCCCAGGAGCTTTTGAAGGAAAGGAAGTGGAATATTATGCAATGGCCGAGTTGGTCACTTGATCTCAACCCATCTGAGCATGCATTTCACTTGCTGAAGGCAAAACTAAAGGCAGAAAGACCCACAAACAAAGAACAACTGAAGACTGCTGCAGTTCGAGCCTGGCAAAGCATCAGAAAGGAGGAAACCTAGTCTATGGTAATGTCCATGGGTTCCAGACTTCAGGCAGTCACTGCCAGTAAAGGATTCTCAACAAAATATTAAAAAGGAACATTTTATTTATGATTTTTTTGGTAAGCTGCCCTATGCATACCATGGTGGTTTGTAACACAGTCCCTGTTTACAAGATTCATTTTACTGCCACTAGATAATGGATTGGTTACAAGTCCTGTGTTCACCAGCACATTTTTGAGCCCACTTGTGAACTATATGAAATGTTAAGCTTTATTAATGAATCTCAGATTTTTATTTTTGGCTTGTTAGCACATTATCACATTTGGGTTTTGGACACTAAATTTTAGCACTTTATCTTTAACACTAAGTTTTGAAATTAAATCTTTTCACCGTTTTCATTTGTTCTGTATTTTTGATGAGTCATATGTTTTTGTCATTTGTTTTTTTGAGCATTTAACATAGAAATCATTCAGCCCCACACTTTTGTGTTTATATGTATCGTATCTTGTATCAGGATACTGTGTGAGCTGCTTTGTTTTGGCTTTATGACCCAAGTGCAGACTACATTTCCATATAACCACACCTTATTAATTATACTATGCCTTTTTTGTTGTTGATGGCTACTGCTCATTTTGCAATGGTTGCTAAGGTTCCCAAGAGGAGTTAGCAGAGACCTCAAGTGATGATTTTGATCTGAGAGACCATTCAATTTTTCTGGACAATAAGCTGGATCTAACATATTCTGCTGCTTCAGTACTATATTACATTTGGCAAGTTTAGTATTTCGATGCAGATGTTGAACAAGTTGCATGAGCTGTAAGAAATAGGTTCTAGACTAGTTTTAGATTAATAATTCCCAGTCTTACTGTGGTGGTTAAGGAGAAACATCAGCAAAATCTTCATAATTTGCTTCATGTACAGGAATGCTACTAAAAACAGGGAGGACACATGTCTGCTTCTACTTTTGACTTTTTGAAGGACTTGTGATTTGATACTTCATGATTGAAGGTATGCATAGTCCAACGGTGAAAAACAATGCTACCACTGACATTTTAAAAACCCTCTGGATGTATTGATGCAAGAAAAATTTAAATAATTAGGGCTCGTGTAACACAGAAAATATTTCCAGTAATGAATGTTAGTGCTATATACATTTTTGGATTGTTGTTGCAATGTTATTATAGTTGTAAATGTTTGAAAAGAATTAAAATTCATTCAATGTTTTCATATATTACTTTTGCAATCCAACCCTTGGTGAGAATGTATGGTTCCAGAAGTCTCCCAATATTGCAAAGCCTGAGGGCATTGGGAGCAGGAGTTGGGAGTAGTACCGATGTCTATAGAAGAAATATAATAAAGTTCACCAATCATAATCTTGGCAATCTGATTTGTGATGGCCAGGAGAGGGAGGTGATCTCTAGAAACAAGATGCAGAGTTCCAGAAAACAAAAAAGAGGGAGTGTAGTTGCAGCATCTGGATGGAGTCAGCCAGAAATAGGTGGTAAGCCTAGAGAAAAGGAGTGACTAGGAGAGTCATGAGTGTTTGTATAGATCAACTACTTTTATGCTGTTAGTAAAATGGTGATTCTGCTACTTTAAGGAATCAGACTTTAGATTTACTAGGGCAAATTCAAGGATGCAAAATTGTTAATTTATAAATATATTACTTGCTCAATATACCTTTCGCATTGCGAAGCATATGTAGCAGGCCATCCAGGGTTAATAGAGCCTTCCTTCTCACGGTGACACTGTTAGAATACATTATATTGTCATGGAGTGCATAGAAAGAGGATTAGTAGAAACAGTTTTGATGTCACCAAATTTGAAAAATAAGTGTTAACTGGTGAGATACCCCAGGTGGCCTGGAATCATTCACTATTTGTACACTAGCTGAAATCAAACGGCATTATATAGTTACTGAAGTTGATTTGTGGAAACCTATTTTCACAATTCTTACTAAAAAAAAAAGGTTTTAATTTCCGAAGTAAAAAAGTTCTCTAGTAAAAAAAATTAAGAAGTTAGTTAAAAAGGCAAAGACAAATTTCTCACTGAGTTTATTATATGGAAAATTTTGAGATTTATACAACAATAGTATACCTCTTCCTTTTCTCTATTTAAGTGAGAAACAAAATTAGGTTAATTTAACTTAGCTAAAGTCTTCCAAACCCCTTATAAATTTACTTGCTCTTCTTTGAACTCTTTCAAGTTCCACAGTATCCTTTTTGTAAACCAGTGCCAAAAATTGCATACATAAGATGGATTTTAAAAATTTTTAGTAGATGTCTCTTACAAGAAGCTTATTCTAGAAGCTGCAGATTGACATTAAATGCTTTTTTTTCTAGTTTTGGATCGAGGGCTTCAAACCACCTATCGGCAGGCTGATTGTACCCAATTAAATTTTTTTTTTCTTACGACTTGGGTACAACCAGCATGTCAGATTATTATAGCCACTAGCAATAATCATTGTGTTCTCCTGGCAAGGACGGCTCTCCCCCATGCCTCCCCGCCAGGAAATCACAATAGCTATGGGGGAATCAAGAGATTTTCTTACCTGCAGGAGTGGTTGCAGGAAAGAAAACGCATAATCTATGGCCAGCTTAAGTGTGGATAGAGGAATCCCTACGTTCCAATCTTCAAGTACTCCCTTAATGCTACCTATTTTTTTTTTTTTTTTTAATCTTCCTTCCCTTCTTCTCTTTCTTACTCTTTGTCCTTATTTATACCCCATCTTGTTGTTTGTCTCACAAGCTGGAGTGTCCTACATGTCAAAAATTACGATTATGATGACCTACAAAATATGAAACCCTAAAGACACTTACAAGAATATCAGATTCAAACTAAATTGAGCTTTCCCTTGAGTATTTGATGCAAATCCTTTCAAGATTTACACTCATAAAAGTTATTGTTTGAAATACTGCTTTAGCATTCCCCTATGTTTAGATCAAAAATGCATTGTGACAAGGATTACTAGACTTCTGCAAGTACTCTGCACATTTCATGTAGTCTATATTCAATAAAATAGTTGAAATAAGAAAATAAATAAATGTAATTCTAAAATCATGTCATCGTGTTCCATTGTGAACAATATTCTTGTATGCTTTTTGTTCAGGAATTAAAATACAGAATGACATGATAAAGCTTCACTTTTCTGCAAACTGTGCATTTTACTCTTAACATCCATACTTTTCTGTTATGGAAAATTGTAATTTAAACATTATTAGAGCCAGCAGAAAGATTCACGACCTTAATATGAGCAGTCCTCCCAGTTTTGAACAAGATAAATTTCATGGAGAAGAGGAAAGCCAGTAAACATCAAGCAAAATTACCAGCTGTGCACAAATGCTGCTGTCCAAAAAAGAAACCTTTGGCTGTAATTACTGTTTGTTATACAATCTGATATATAGCATATCAAAATTCTTATCAACAGAAATAATGAACAAGAATGGTGTGTGTTTATATAGGCAGTGGTTTTACTTTCTAAAGGTGCAATGAAAATGTAGACTAGGAATGATCTTCTGGTTTGGGTCTAACATGGGTTCAAGATGAAAACAACTAGTTTGTAGTTTCGGAAGATGGCAGAGAAATATGGCTGAGGGGGAGAGGGTGCCAGAAGCATGGGGGGGGGGGGTACATCAGGCAGGTAGCAGCAAATAGCTGTGATGTCCATGCAGCTTACTGTCATGTTGGCCTCAGTAAGGAAAAGGGTGAGCATGATGAGGTTGCAGGTTGTACCTGGGTAACAGAAACTGTAGAGGAGGAAAGTGAAGGAGAGGCAGAAGAATGGCAACAAAAGATTTCATTCAGGGTCAGGGGCAGCTTGCAAAGGCTATTCTACCAAATTGCACTGCTTCACAGGTACAGGTCATTACAATCTACAGTTCAGCTTCACATAGCTCAGCAGTCTGCGCTTCTTTTTTAGAGTCTGCTACCAACAGCAGCATTGAGGGTTGAAGCTTCTGCCTTCAGCAAATCAGTCATGGGAAAACTACCAGTCATTTGGATACCACCTGCATGAGGAGACATATAAACCTAACATAGAAAAAAGTAGGAACAGGTAATCTGGGGTAACCTATGGGTAAAAAATACAAATATATAATACCAAAGTTTATTCAGAAAACTATAATAAAATACCAAAGAGAAGGATTACACTGTCAACAAGTTTTGTGGTCAGGAACTGCTTCGTCAGGACCCCATGTTCCCATATGACATATTGTACACAGGGGCGGACTGACAACTCATGGGGCCCCCGGGGAATTGGGGATCATGGGGCCCCTGTGTCCTTGCCCACACTCAAAACACACCCAAAAAAGCCTATAAAAGGTACCAGGGACATTTTATGGGGCCCCTTACTGACCCCGGGCCCTCGGGCCGTGCCCGAGTGCTCGAATGAACAGTCCGTCCCTGATTGTACATATAAGTTTTTTGTTGGTTCTAAATATTAAAAAAAACAACAATATTACAATAATGCATGGGTACATACATAATTAAAATTTCTCCTTTAGAGTCCCCAAACGGGAGTCATCTAATGAGTAAGAGGAGGAGAATAGACTGGAAGGAAAAAAAAAAGGAAGTGCAGGGGAGGAGGGGGAGAGGAGAGGCACACAATACCACAGATATACTTATAAAAAGTGGGCAGGAAAAAACAGAGGGCCACCACATCTATCCAGGCTGGGGGGAGGTAGGTTGGAAACCAATAAAAAGGGAGGAGTATTTACTATGCAACTTCAAACCAATAAGGAGAATCCCAATCTAACCCAGAGAGGCAGCTAGATCTAGATATATAATCATAACAAAAAAAAGAGAGAGGTAATATAAGTAGTTAAATCCACAATTCCAACTATCTGTAATTAGGTAGAGCCACTGGCCTAGAGCTAAAATACCAACTGCCCAGGTAAAGGCCCAGGGGCGCCTAAACATAGTATCAAATTACCAATGTAGCATAAAGGTATCATCAAGGATGACAAAGAAGAAAAAAGACACAGGTCAGGTGCAATGCTTTGGCCAATCACAGCACAACGCACTGTGAGAGCCATGATTGGCCAAAGTCATGGTGACTTTAGTCAAACATGGCTCACGGCTAAGTCCCTGCCCCACACTATATAAGTCTGCTTACACAGCAGCCTCATGTAGTGTGTTGCTGGAGTTTATTGGAGTTAGTGATGTGTTAAGAGTGTAGTGTGTGTTGTGAAGAGCAGTGCAGTGGTATCAGTGAAGTGTCAGTGTGTTTTACAGCACTTCTGGTCACTGCAGTTCCTATTTTTCTTTTCTTTGTTAAATATATTTTTTTATTTCTTATATATTTTTTGCTGAAGCAGTAAAAATATTTAGGACATAATTGTTGGTCCACCTTCTACTTCGCAGGTGTTCCTCTTTCTGAAACTTTTAAAAAATGTTTTTTTATATATACATACATATATATATATATAATTTTTTTTTTTTTTGCCCCAGCAGCGGCAACAATATTTAGGGCATGATTGTTGTTTCTCCTTCTGCGTCAGCAGCAGTTCCTTTTTTTTTGCTTTCTGAATTTTTTTGCAAATTTTATTTATTTATTTTTTTGCCGCATCAGCAGCAAGAATATTTGGGGCATAATTGTTGTTCCCCCTTCTGCATTGTAGGTGTTCCTCCTTCTTCTGTATCAGCTTTCTGAATTTTTACATTTTTTAAATTTTTTGCCAGCTGCAGCAAAAAAAGTTTCTCCATAATTGCTGTTCCTTTTGAGTTGCAGATGCTCTTCCTTCTGAGTCACCAGTGGGTTTTTTTGCCATTCTTAATTTTTTTCAACACGTGCAGCAGACCGCAGCATTGCTGTTTTCAGTCTCTGTCTGAAGCAGATCAAACGGGGTCAAAACACCAGCCACTTGGGCACCACATGCTTGACAAGACATATGACGACCTGTCATGGAGCCCATTGGCAACAGCATCTGAAAGACCCACATCATAAAAAAGTTCAGACTTCTCCTTGTTCCTCATCTGGGATCTCTACTTCTATTACTACTCCTATACTTCAATTCTTCTCAACAACCTCCACTAAGAGGGATGATGGTATAGCAATGGGTGCCACAGGTCCTTGCCCTCAAACTGCTAGCAGTATACCACCTATTGATTTCCCCAGGCAACGTTCGCTACTCCAGTTGCTGAACCATAAAAAAAAAAATACTGTCCCACCCATCCACATGCTCAGCATCTAAATGCTAGCTTTGCCAATTGCTAGCATTACAACTGATGCTTTTGCATCTGGTGGACTCTGTCCCTTCAGTGAATTTTGCAGAATGTGCTGTACCACAGTTGCAGGTTCCTAAAATAAATTTATTTTCATGTAAGGCCATTCCAGCTCTGTACCATCAGTAGGTACAAAGTTTTGGCCTCGTTGGACAGGGCAGTCAGCAGCAAGGTCCACATTACTGCTGACATGTGGTCCAGCAGGCATGTTCAGGGAAATTACATTTCCTTCTTGGTGCACTGGGTAACTCTACTGGCAGCTGCTAAGGATGCAGTGCAGTGTTTAGTGCTGGATCTTGTTTCGCCACCATGCCTCCAAAAGCTGGTGGTGATTCTGCCACATCTGTCTGCTCCACCTCCTTCTCCTCCTCTTCTTCTATGGCCTCTTCTGATGAATGTCCTCTGAAACAGCAGTGTTCCCTAAGTGTTCAAGGGGCTACGCAAGCAGTCAGGCTAAAAGATGCCATGCAGTGCTTTAGCTGGTCTGTCTAGGGGACAGAAGCCACACTGGGGAAAAGATTCTGTCAGCTCTGCAGGGGCAGGCAGGGGTTGACCCCACGGTAGCTTGAGCCAGGAATGGTTGTATGCAACAATGGCACCAAACTTCTCTCTGCCTTCCTTCAGGGACATTTGACACACGTTCCATGCTTGGCACACATCCTGAATTTGATGGTACGGCATTTCTTGAACAGGTACCCAAGCTTACAAGAGGCAGGCCAGAAAAGTCTGTTGCCATTTCTGGTGGTCATACATGGCCAGTTCAACGGGAATTCAGCCTGCCCACCAACCGACTCATTTGTGATATGTCCACCATGTGGAACTCAGCATTGGCAATGCTGCAGCGGCTGCACATGCAGTAGAGGGTCATCAATGAGTACCTGTGTGAGTATGGCAAAAGGACAGGATCAGGGAGCTTGGCTTCTTTTTGCCATGCCAGTGGCTGCTGATAAAGGATGCATGCACTGTCCTGTCACTATTTGAGGAGGGCACAAGGATGGTGAGCCATGGCAATGCATGCATCAGGGGTACTATCTCTCTAGTCTTCCTGCTGGAGCACACGCTGCATGGAAAGATGGACAGGGCACTTGAGGCAGAACAACGGGAAGAGGAGGACTTCCTTTCCTCTTAGGGCCCCCTTTGTGCAAATACCATCCCTACAGGGCAGCAGAACAGACAAGTGGAGGAGAATTGTAGCAGCATGGAAGTAAAGGATAACATATGGCAGTCTTCAAAGGATGGTTTTCAGTCCCCAGAAACACCAGGAGTAGTACGTGGCTGGGAGGAGGTAGTTCCTGACAGTGTCATCCTCAATGACCCAGAGGACTCAGAACACTGGGTTACTGGGTCTTGAAGGTGGATCACTGGCCAAAACTTGCTCAATATGCAATTGAGCTACTGGCCTGTTGTACATCCAGCATTCTTTCCGAATGGACATTCAGTGCTGCTGGAGGTTTTGTGACAGATAAAAGAGTGCCTCTGTCTACAGACTCCGTTGACCGTCTGACATTTATCAAAATGAATCAGTCCTGGATTAACAGCAGCTATCAAGCCCCTGATGCTGATGTAATTGATTACATTTGTTAGGGATCTGGAATCCCTTGAAGACTGCCTATTCTGCCTATCCTCTTCCTGATTATAGTACCTTCCAACAATATTTTTGGTTTAGGGCACCACCAACACCCTAGGCCCAATTTTTCTGCACTTGTTTG